>NC_135533.1:37951821-38626821 GCF_045843805.1 Urocitellus parryii | reverse complement strand
CTTACTAGTGGCTATATGTTTAGGTCTTTATGTAAGATGGGAAAAAACAGCAAATTCCTTAATTTTGGTAATTTTTATTCTTGGTCTTTTTGTTCTTGGAATTGCCAGCATACTCTACTATTATTTTTCAATGGAAGCAGCAAGTTTAAGTCTCTCCAATCTTTGGTTTGGGTTCTTGCTTGGTCTTTTATGTTTTCTTGATAATTCATCCTTTAAAAATGATGTGAAAGAAGAATCAACCAAATATTTGCTTCTAACGTCCATAGTATTAAGGATATTATGTGCTTTGGTGGAGAGAATTTCTGGTTATGTCCGTCATCGACCCACCTTGCTAACCACAGTAGAATTTCTGGAACTTGTTGGATTTGCCATTGCCAGCACAACTATGTTGGTAGAGAAGTCTCTGAGTGTCATTTTACTTGTTGTAGCTTTGGCCATGCTGATTACAGACCTGAGAATGAAGTCTTTCCTAGCTATTCCAAACTTAGTTATTTTTGCAGTATTGTTATTTTTTTCCTCATTGGAAACTCCCCAAAATCCAATTGCTTTTGCATGTTTTTTTATTTGCCTGATAACTGATCCTTTCCTCGACATTTATTTTAGTGGACTTTCAGTAACTGAAAGGTGGAAACCCTTTTTATACCGGGGAAGAATCTGCAGAAGACTTTCAGTTGTTTTCACTGGAATGATTGAGCTGACATTTTTTATTCTTTCAGCATTTAAACTTAGAGACACCCATCTCTGGTATTTTGTAATACCAGGCTTTTCCATTTTTGGAATTTTCTGGATGATTTGCCATATTATTTTTCTCTTAACTCTCTGGGGATTCCATACCAAATTAAATGACTGCCATAAAGTATATTTTACCCACAGGACAGATAACAATAGTCTTGATAGAATCATGGCATCCAAAGGGATGCGTCATTTTTGCTTAATTTCAGAGCAGTTAGTTTTTTTCAGTCTTCTTGCAACAGCGATTTTGGGAGCAGTTTCCTGGCAGGTAAGTTTATGTGTTTTAATTATGTCCAATGTCTATGATATGTGATAAAATGCTAGGTTCAACAGTTGAAATCAATCAGGTCAAGTTTCTGATTTCAAAAGGAGATTCTTTATTTTGTGCTTATTTAATTTTGTTCATGGAATTGAATCACTGAATGCATTTTGACAGGATAATTTAGTTTGATCTCTAGTGATGAGGTAATAAAATGTTAGGAATATTCAGTATGTGATATGCTGCCTACATTATGATTTATCATTGTGGAAACACTCATAATTAAAGAACTCTAGAAAACTAGCATTTGAGGAGTTTTTATAGATCATACTTTAATCCTTTCGTTTTACCTATAGAAACTGAAAGCCAGACAGAGCATATCTAGAGTTACTACAGAATCAATTATCTACCTTCTGTCTAGCCCTTGGTCTCACGACAGCATATTTCTTTTTATATATAGCCATTTCTATGAAGATTTTATATAAAAGGGGATTAGATATATAACACCATATGAGCCTCTTAATTATAGATTAGAGACTTCCCTTAAGGAAGAAAAATGTGTTTAACAATATATTTGCTGCCTCCAAAATGTTTTACAAAGGTCCTTGTAGACATTTAAATTGTACAGTTGGACATTATATCTACAGTATTAACCAACCCAGTCTTTTCTTCGAGTTTATTAACTCTGCACTATATGTCAGGTACTATGATAAGTGTTGAAGATCTCAAGATGTCTGTGTCCTCAAAGAAGGAACAGTCTGTAATGGGAGGGGGAAGGGACTGGCAGGTAAACAAATATTTATCATTATGTGTGACAAATGCTATAATTTGACTACTTCAGGCTGGGGCATAAAGAAAGGTCACTTCTGCTAGGTGCGGTTCTTTGCTTTGGACCAGTTTCTTCCTGCAGCTTGATTTCTAGATATGAGTGTTAAAGGGAGATATGGACACTTGCCTGGGCATAGTGTTTTCTAGTCAGTATGGGTTACAGCAGGAAACCTACATGGGAGCATCCAAATGATGAAAACATTATGGATGTTGCCTGAGGATATCTTCCTCACTTTGCTCTATTTACCAGGACTAAAGACTGTCAGAATTATGATGATATCAGAAAAACCAAAGGAAGAATTTGCCTTCTCCTTCCCAGGCTTAACTACTTTTTCTTTTCAGGTCAGCTTCATTCATGGAGAATGCTTTTTCAGGTTATTAAATCCTATTAGCCAATTACTTTCGTGGTCACCAGATTGTTCTTCTCCCTCCTCATTCCCCTCCCCTCCTTCTCCTCTTCCTTCTTCTTCATACCAGTGGTCTTCAAACATGTGTACCATTGGAAGTACATAAAAGCTTTCTAAGAAGTATGGCAGCAAATATAATTTTAAGAGAATCAATTTTAAGATTCTTACCTTCCATTTTTACTCTTAAAATTGATTTTAGAAAGTCCCTCAAATTAGGTGTGGAGGGTTACCTCATTGTGGTTTTTATTTATATGTGTCTTAATAACTGATGAACATCTTTTAATTGTGTATTAGCCATTTACTTAACTTGATTATTGAAGTGCTTTCAAATTTTTTGATCATTTTTAAATTGGGTAATTTGGAGTTACAAGAATTTTTTTATATATTATGGGTACAATCCTTTTATCAGATAAATGATTTGGAAATGTTTTCTTCCTGTGGCTTATTTATTTGTCTTAATGATGCTTTTTGAAGAGTAAACATTTTTAACCTTATAAAGTCAAATTTATCAACTCTTTTATAGATCATGCTTTTAATATCTAAGGTCACAAAGATTTTTCTTCTGTATCTTCTTCCAGAACTATTTTCTTCTATTGTTTTAGCTTTTATATTTAGGTATATGATCCATTTTTTAAAGATGAACTTTTCCCCTTTTGAATTGCCTTAGCATCTTTGTCCAAAATCAATTAGATAAAAATGTAAGATTTTACTTTTGAGCTATTTTGTTACATTTACTAATACTATGCTGTCTCATAAGATATTTTCTAATTTCCTTTGGATTTTCTTCTTTGACTCATGGGTTATTTATAATTTTATTGTGAGATAGCCACATATTTGTGGATTTCCTGCATTTCTTCTTGTTGCTGATTTCTAATTTCCGTATGGTTGGAGAACTTACTTTACATATGTTTTATTCCATCTTCACTTGAGAAGAATGGGTGCTATGTTGTTGGGCAGAGTATGTTATAATTATCAGCTTGATCATGTATCTATATGTTTGGTAGTGTTGATTGGTAGTGATGTTCATGAATCTATATCCTTGCTAACTTTCTGTCTAATTCTATCAGTACAAAGAGGAAGTTATTTTAAAAAATCTCTATTTTAATGTCCTCTTTCATTTGTCTTTTTTTGTTCCTCATGTATATTTGAAATCCTATCTTAGATGTAGAAACAGATTCTCTCTCTAATAAGTGATTCTTATCATTTGGATAAGTGACATAGTTGTGTAGTTTCAAAAAAGACCCTATTGCCTATGAAGTTTAAAATATTAACTGGCCTTTTCCAGAAAAAGTATGACAACTTTTGTTGTTGATTAGTGCTTCTCTTATGCATATGAATTATGTGGGGGAACTTGTTATAGTTTCCACAATTGGAATTTAGTAATTTGGGGAAGGAGGCTGAGATTCTGCATTTTTAAAGATCTTCAAGGTTATGCAAAAACCTGTCAGCAGCACACCTGTTGAGTGACTATTAATTTAGCTCTTCAACACACTTAGGTGAGCATACCAGCATTATGTCTACATTTCCTAATTAGTTGTTTCCTGCTAACTGCTGCCTTGTTGGCATTGTGCCTTGCAGGCAGTTAGATTTTTTTTTAACTTAATTTAATAATCTATTGTGGAAAGATTTTTCAAACTCTACTCATGTTTGGTGACATGTTAATGAGTGTACTCAGAGAAAAAAATGTTCAGAGAAATACAGAAAAAGAATCATTTCCAAATTTACTTGACCATGAAATCCTTCCCTCCATCCCTCATTAATCTTATTATATCCACCTTCTCACACATACACCAACTTTTTAACCTCTGTGTGTGAATTCTTTTTGGACTTTTGGCTAGGATCAAGTGTAACCTCTGTGTGAAACATAATTTGGGAAGCATCCACTGGATTTACGCAAGTTCCAGTCCTGATTTTAAATTGGGTAATTTGGAGTTATAAGAGTTTTTTTTTAAAATATATTCTGGGTACAATCCTTTTATCAAATAACATCTGTTAAGGACCTTCTAAATTGTCCAGTCCTATTGAATAATGAAAGAATCAGAAACTTTTATTATGAAGTAAGACGTTTGTTAGGAGAAGACTGTCTTGGGGATAACATCAGTGTTGATTCAAGTGAATTATAAAGAGGTATCTTGAATGGATTTAAATGGATTTTTAAATTGAACTATTTTTGCTTAACTTTCTGAATGATATTGATTAATAATATAATTCACCTAAACCCATTTGTCACATTTCTGAAAGATGAATACCAGTGTAATAAACTGTTTTTTCTCACTGTTCTGTTAACATATTCTTTAATAGATTTTCACTGGAAAAACTGTTCCACTGATTGGGGAGGGAAGACCTAATATGGCAGGAAAAGATGAGAAATTAAAGAAGCCTTTTCAGTAGGTCAGTTTGTTAGCCATGGCCAGAATTGATAAAAGTAGAGGTCAGATAGTCCAGATTATCAGTTATTTCTTTTATAAATCTTTTGATGTCTAGCTAAGAAGTCTATATAGCTAGCTTTGTTTTTTGTTATTTTACCAAGTTTAATATTGTCAGAATGAGTCACTAGCATCATTCCAAGTCATTTACATTAAAAAGCTGGAATTTTACCATTAACTTCTGTTGTCTTTTGTTCATAATCTCATTCCAACTTTAAAATGCAACATTACAGCTGTTGTTTCCTACAATTTGTATTATGTTCATTGAATGTGTTATTTGCTTTTCCTCTTTTAAGCTCTTTTTTTCCTTAAATAAGTCAATTAGAAAGACACCAGCCCCGTAGCATTTGATGCCAGTTTTGCTACTCAGCTTTAGGCTTTTATGATAATTGATAATTCACAGAAGGGTAAGAGGAAGAAGTATCCAGATATTTAAGAAAACATGCCCTATGGCACTTTCTTATATTTAGAAACTTTCTCTGAAACCTCTCACATGAGATTTTTATATGCCTTTCCTTGCCAGCCATTGTCATCTGCAGATTCCATGGGGGTTTGATGCATTTTTTTTTTTTTGTACAAGTCCTTTTGACCCAAATGAGAAAAACAATAATCACAGTTGGTTTCTCTATGGGGAAGGAGTGACAATTGCTGGGTATGACAACTGTCTTTATGTCAGCCTCACATCCAAGAAAGGGATGAAATCCACATATGCACCACAGTTTCATTTCCAGCAAGATGGAGGGATCAATCATATTTCTTCTCTTGGAGGTAGTTACAGGGAGTTTTCAAATCTGTGAAATTAAAAGTGTTCATTTTTCATAATTTTTCTTTTGTTTCCTTTTTCTTCCTAAAATCTTGAGCCATTTTGGTTTAGATTAGAAGAGGAACACTTAACTTTTACCTTGAAACTAAAATTTTGTTTTATCATTTTTGCCAGAACAGTGTGGAACAGCATGTCTTAGTCTATTCTGTGTTGCTGTAACAAAACCCCAGAATGGATAATTTTAAAAGTATTGAAATTTTTCACAGTTCTGGAGGCTGGGAGGTTCAAAATCAAGGTGACAATATTTGTTAAGGACCTTCTAAATTGTACATCATCCCATTGAAGGGGGGAAAAAAGGAAGACATATAGTATAAGAAGTCCATCTCACAGCCTTAAGCCATTTAAACCATTGAATATGAATCCATTCATAATGGCAGAGCCCTCATGACCCATATATCTACCATTAGGCCTCATCTCCTGTTAATTTGGGGATTAATCTTTTGGCAGGAATATATTCAAACCATTGGACAGGAGTATTATTTTGTCCTGTGTGTTGAATATCACCATCAGTTTTGTATACCCAACATGTACATATTACATAAGATCAGGATCCATTAGTTTTGAAATTTTAATTTAAAAATTCCACTTGTTATCCACAAATGATTTGCACTTGAACTTTATTTTTTACTTAGTGCACTGCTAGATCATACTATTTAATACTTTTTTTCTAATGGTAAAAGCAATATATCTTTAATTCCACAATAAACTATTAGTATTAATAGCTTTATGCAGAAGTCAGTATAATCATTGGTATTCTGTATGCATGAATAGTTAAGAGAGGCTATTCTCAACATTTGACATATTTGGATAAATAAAAGACCAAGTTTCAAATAACTATTTTGAGGCCTTTTTCAAGAATGGAAACTTCCATTTTCTGAAGGAAATAAGGAAAAATTGATGGATAGCAAATTGATAGTCCTAACTAAGAAAATGGTTTGACTTGAAAAAGTGAATAGTTTTTGGTAGTACTATAGGGGAGGAAAAATAATTTTATCTCTTCATAGTTTTTAGCTGGAATGGTACCCTCTTAGAAAAGACAGACTAACAAGAGAAAAACAGAAGTATATTAACACGTACACCTCATGTTTACATGGAAGATACCTAGGGCATACATAATTCTTAAAGAGATTACTTTGAAATCAGGTTTACCTATCAGTCTTCAATAAAGACTGATAATAAACAGTAGAGAATTGTCAAGACAAAGGAAAAGGACTTTGAGGCTCTAGAGGTAATAATTTTTTGTGAAGAGGCAAGTAAGTGTTATCTATGTTCCTTTGGTGCCATCTCTTCTGAGTCTGAAGTTGTTTTCATTATCAACCTTATCCTTCCTGATAGATGGGGAGGAGGGACATCTTCGCTTTTATAAAGTTATTCCTGCTTTTAGGGAAATAAGGCAAGGATAGAGATATTTTCTTTTATCTCTTTTAAGTTGTATTCAGTTCAAAATAATCACTATGCCAAAAAGACATTTTAAGATGGCATATTATGCACGTACGTATCAAAATTCAGTTCACCATTGTAAGAGAATAATAAGTTCCTTAATATTTATTTGTGAATTTTCTTTAATATATGTTTTTTTATTTATTTCATAAAATCTCCTAATAATTCTTACTATATACAGAAAAGTTATTTTACACACTCTTAAATCTTGATTGACTAACTCTTAAATCTTAATAATTATCCTAATTTTAGAGATAATGTTTGGTGATTTTAAAAAAGAGGATGCTATTTTCTTTTAATTGTATTTTAAAATGTCCTATAATTACGTCTGTAGAGCAAAATAAATGAGTAAATAAACATAGCCATAAAATTTTTGAGTAGAATAATTTTGTTTGGCATATTGCATTTTTTTAAGTGTGTGCCTTTAGATGGCCATGTACCTTCCTTTAGATTACTTGCAACTACTTAGCTACTCTCAGTTGTAGCACACATTTGTTTGGCCTCTGAAGGCATTTATTTGAATTTGTGACCCTTGCTATAAAATTATAAGAGTCATTTATTTAATTTCTTATACTATCTTGATTAGAAAAGTCCTAGGTGTATGAAGATAAAAGAAGAAATAATAAAGTTGTTATAATATTGTTCATGTTACTGTAATTCTTTTATGTAAATATCTATTTGAAAAGTAACCCTTTTAGGTGAATATGCTAATTGATAAGCCTTTTCTATTATAGTGGAACAACATATAAAATGGAAATTAAAGAAACTGCAGTAAAATATTGAAATTATAAATATTTGCAGGTGATTACCTATGAAACCTAAAAGTTAACTGATAAAGCAACTTACAATGCTCTACTAATGTTTGTTAGAATTCTGTTGCTTCTTTAAAGTTGTAAATTATGTCATTTTGCTGATATTGGATCATTAATCCAACCAGTATAGAAACTATGTAAATATCTTTTGAACTTATACCATTAGTTATATAAGAAAAAAATACATAAAGCATAAATGATATATAAAAAGACACAAATAGCATATTTATACCGGAAGTACATTTTTAATACCATTAAACAGGCAAATGAAAACTTATAAATAAATACAAATTAATAGCCTGGAGGTCACTTATTAATTAGAAAATATAATGGAAATGATTCCATTAATAAGAAAAGCAGAAATATAGAATGCCTAGGAATGAGTTTTAAAAGAAACATGAAACTTTTATAAAGAAATGCCATAAAATTCCACAATTACCATACCTTCTGGGATAGTAGACTCAAGCTGTGTCCTATGGACATTTGTTAGTATAGAATAAAGTGTTTTCAAAGGTGAGCTGCCTGAAGCAAAATGCAAAGTCCAGGGTCCCCAAAAATGGGATCTCTAGTAAACTACTTTCCATTTTAAACGGACACATTGGAAGAAAAGGGTGTAGTCATATGTATTACAGTCCTCCCATGAATTTTCATCTGAACTTCACTTTTTTGTTTGTTTGTTTTCTGCCAAGGGCATGTGCATGCAAGGTAAGCACTCTGCCACTGAGTCACATCCTCAGCACCTAGCCTTTCTTGTGTCTTGTTGGTAGTCCAGCTAGGATTAAGTGTCAAACTTGTATTAAGATATGTAGATTGATAATGTCCTCAGCTCTCTAGACAAAATAAACAACATACTCTCTAAGAGAAGGTATCCTTATCTTAGGCCTAAAATGAATTATATAACTTTTTTACATACAGTATTCATCTTATAAAAAGATATATACACATACACATGACAGTAAGAACAACAGAATCCACAAACAGCAAAAAAGGTCTTAAGATACTGGAATTATCAAACAGAAAGAAACATATACTTATTACTATTTTGAAAAAATAAAAGCAAAAATAGTAAGTAATGGTTGGAAATAATAAAAAGTAACAAGACAGATTTGAAAAAGAACTAAATAGGAATTTTAGAATCAGAAAATAAAATTACCTAAAATGAATGTGCAAGTAATATATTAGACAAAGCTGAAGTGAACATTAGTGAACTGGAATATATAGTTCAGAAGAAGCTATGCAAGGAGGATCATGGAAGAGGAAAAATTTTTGGAAAATACTAAAGAGGAGAAAAGGGTGAGACTCAAAAAGGATACAGTAATAAGATTTCATCTGTGTTTGGAGTCCCAGGAATAAAGGGGTGAAATAAAGGCCAAAGTCAATATAGATAAATAGACCAATAGAACAGAAGAGTCCAAAGACAGATCTGGGAATACTTGGTTTATAACAAAGATGGCATTGTAGAGTAATTTGGAGTGTCTGATATTTTCAGTAATTGGTGCTTAAGCAATGGGGTGTCCACAGAGAAAAAAAAAATGAAATTGGATCATTATCGTAAAATTCAATTCCATTTGGACTATAGGCTTTTTTTAAATAAAAGAAATAGAATGGTACATTGCAATTAAGGACTTATGCTAAGCCTAAAACTATGTTAAAGAATCACACAGGGGGAAAATATTTGCAATTCAACCCACAAAGACTTTTATCTAAAAAATATTGAGAACAAAACAGAGCTTACTAAATCAATGAGAAAAGGATCAGCCCTATAGAAAGAGTGGGCAAAAGTTTTAACACTTCACCAAAACCTGAATGATCAAAGGGATTTAGCCTCATTAACAATAAGAGAACTTGATATTTGTAGTTTTGTTTATAAAAATGGCAAATTATACACAAAATTCCAAGAATAAGGGAATGCCAGTTAGTCTTTATGGATGATTTAGAATTAATAGACTTACCATATATGAAAAAGTTCACAGAATATTGTATATCATCTTGTTTTGGTAAAAGCTATATATACCTATATATACACATGAATGTATATAAAATTAGAAATATTTTAAAAGTAACTATATGGATAGTGATACTTGGAATGATTTTTTACTTTTTTTTACTCACATTTTTACTTTTTTATAATTTCTAGTATTTTAAAATTTAGCATGTATATTATATAATTACATATAATTATGCTATATACCAAGTAATTATGTATGATTATATATAATGTGTTATATAATTGATAAAATAGAAAATATACTACCCAAATCAAGTAGTATATTCATTTTTTTCATATAAATAATTTTCTTTTTTTAAATTTTTTATTTGTTTTAATTAGTTACACATGACAGTACAATGACCTTGACATATTATACATTTGAATGAGATGGGATATAATTTCTCATTATTCTGAGTGCACAGGTTGTATAATCACATTGGTCATGCAGCCATGTATATACACACAGCAATAATAATGTCTATTTCATTCTACTGTCCTTCCTTTCCCCCTCTTCCCTGCCCCATTTTGAGTTATCCCCCTTATATCAGAGATGACATTCGGCATTTGTTTTTTTGGGATTGGCTAACTTCACTTAGCATAATCTGCTCTAATGCCATCCATTTCCCTGCAAATGCCTTGATCTTGTTATTTTTTAGTGCTGAGTAATATTCCATTGTGTATAAATGCCACATTTTTTTTTTTAAATTCATTCATCCATTGAAGGGCATCTAGGTTGGCTCCACAGTCTAGCTGTTGTGAATTGTGCTGCTATAAACATTGATGTGGCTGTGTCCCTATAGTATGTTGTTTTTAAGTCCTTTGGGTATAGACCTAGAAGAGGAATAGCTGGGTCAAATGGTGGTTCCATTCCCAGCTTTCCAAAGACTCTCCATATTGCTTTCCAAATTGGCTACACCAATTTGCAGTCCTACCAGCAATGTATGAGTGTACCTTTTTTCCAAATCCTCAGCAGCATTTGTTGTTGTTTGACTTCATAATGGCTGCCATTCTTACTGGAGTGAGATGGTATCTTAGAGTAGTTTTAATTTGCATTTCTCTGATTTCTAGAGATGGTGAGCATTTTTTCATGTATTTGTTGATTGATTGTATATTCTCTTCTGAGAAGTGTCTGTTCTATTGTTAATTTTTTTAAATTGGGGATTGAACCAGGGTTGCTTTACCACTGAGCTACATCCTCCCAGCCCTTTTCATTTTTATTTTGAGGCAGAGTCTCACTTAGTTATTGAGTCTGACCTTGAACTTGTGATCCTCCTGCCTCAGCCTCCTGAGTCACTGGGATTATAGGTGTAAGCCACCACACCTGGCTTATTTTTTATTAAATTTTTGATCAGGTGAATTATTCTTTATTGCTAAAAAATGTGCCTATGCATGTAGCATGTGCCGTAGCAGTACCTGAAGAATGTAGAACAGTGTTTGTATTTTAAACATAGTTTAGGACTGAGTGACTGTTCTCTTCCCATTTTCTTTTTACTTAAAAGGGTCCTTTTTTTTTCCCTTTTTTCCTGTTTTGTTTTGTATCTTTATTTCTTTATGGCTGGATCTTACTATGGTGCTTAGTCTGGGCTCAAACTCAGGATCCTTATGTCTCAGCTTCCTGAGTAGCTGGGATCATAGATAAGCATCACCATGTCTAACTCTATTTTTTTTTTTTTTTGAGAGAGAGAGAGAGAGAGAGAGAAGTTTTTAATGCTTATTTTTTGTTTGTATGTGGTACTGAGGATCGAACCCCGTCCGCACGCATGCCAGGCGAGCGAGCTACCGCTTGAGCCACATCCCCAGCCCTCTGACTCTATTTTTGTTTTATAATTGCAATTGATACTTAATCTTGCCAACTCTTTTTAATATATTTTCTGCCTCCCTTTCTTCCATTCTACTTTTTGGATACTTAAATATCCTTAATATTTTCTTTTTTTTGTTACAGTGTAGAGTTTAGACATAATTCAAAGTTTAGGACTTTTCAAAGGTAAACTGTTAAAAGAATGGAATTCATTTTTATAATTCTTATGGTCTTAAATTTCTTTAAAATTTTTCTGGACTTTTTTCACAGCAGAATGATGAGTCCTTCATAAAGTATCCTTTCTGATAAATTAATGAATACCTTATTTGAAAAATGGCATAAGGCATGTGGGTTTAACAAGGAAATATGTTTTGGACTTTTTTTCTGTCATATCAAAGAGGAGTTAGATTTTTGTTCCGTTTTGGGTTGGATTGAAGATGTTATTTTACAGATTAAAAAAAAATGTGCTGTGTTTTGCCACAGCTTCCAGGAAGTTTAGAGATAAATTTAAGCTTCATTGCACTAATTAGATTATCCATGTATATTTTTCTCACTTATAATTGTTTTAGATAATTTATTGTTCTTTTTATCCTTCTTGGAAATACAGGTAAAATGTGAATTAATATGCACAGATATAAATATACACATAAATATACTATACATATATGTTTTGAATTTCTTTTAGCCAACAAATGGAATCTTCTTGAGCATGCTACTAGTCGTCTTGCCATTGGAGTCCATGGCTCATGGACTCTTCCATGAATTGGGTAACTGTTTAGGAGGAACATCAGTTGGATATGCTATTGTGATTCCTACCAACTTTTGCAGGTACTGTGATTGGAACTACTTGAGCCATAACAATTTCTTAATGTTTAACATAAATATGAATAGAAAATATAGCTCATTTTATAAAGCTATAATATTTTCAAAATATAATAACTGTTGCGTTTTTTTATTCCTTACTTTTAGAAAATTATATTCCAAGTGATAATATAATCTTCATTGGTTCAACTTAAATATTGATAAATATGATTAACTTATATTTTAGCTAGAAATCAGAAAATATTAGTAAGTACATTTTCTAAGGAAAGATTCTTCCCTAAAGAGAGTATCTTGTTTAAGAAAATGTGTGTGAAACAATATAGTAAAATATACTTAATTTGTCATTTGTCCCAGGATTAGATCTGTCTTCAGTTAGTGCTCAGGAGTATAAGGCAATGGATCTAAGTTTTAATAACTATTTTAAGTGGTATTTATTAATAGATCATTTCTTTTATCATTTTTTCTACCTTAAATTTGTAAAATTTGAAAACAACTTTTTAAAGATCTTGTATTTTCCAATACAGAAATTAAATATATAATTAAAATATTGCACATTTGATATGTTAAAATTTTTTCTCAAAGATAAAGTTTTTTTTCCCTTATAGTTCCCACACATGTGTTCTTGAAACATTTAATATAATCTTGCTTTTAAAAAATATTATACATTATTTGTTATTTGGTAAGAAAATAAGAAATAGGAATATGTACATTTGGAGATATACTTCCAGTTTTTTGTTTGGTTATTTTATTGATAAAAGTATAATTATTCAAAACCACATTTTGATTCTAGCCTAGTAGCACTATAGAGCTTTTAGAAAACTTTAATTTTAAAATCCTGCCATTTAGCAGGAACTATTATGATTGTTAGATAATCAATGATAAATGACAGGTGAGAATGTGATATAGAATAATACTTGTTAAACACCAAAATTATTTTTTTCTCCTTTAGTCCTGATGGTCAGCCCACATTGCTTCCACCAGAACATGTACAAGAATTAAATTTGAGGTCTACTGGTATGCTCAACGCTATCCAAAGATTTTTTGCATATCATATGATTGAAACTTATGGATGTGACTATTCCACAAGTGGACTGTCTTTTGATACTCTGCATTCCAAACTGAAAGCTTTCCTTGAACTTCGGACTGTGGATGGACCTAGACATGATACTTATGTTTTGTATTATAGTGGGCACACCCATGGGTCCGGAGAATGGGCTCTAGCAGGTAAATTCTCCTTTGGCAATTTTGCCATTGTGAAAAACACATATATTTATGGAAATCTGTTCTTTACACAGAGACATTAAATTTTCTCTTTTCCATTTCACAGCTTACTAAGAATACATATGATTATCTTTTCTCTAGCATATGGGTTTAATAAAATTTTAAGTAATCATAACAGTAAGGGTTTGAGAATTATGTATTCTAGTAATTAGAAGAAAAAAATCTGCTTGATTTGAGATATATGATCAGTCTCCGCTAATAGTATTTCAGAATTATAAAATATAGTAACATTTTTCAGCAGCTAATAATGTTCTCTAATAGTTCTAAGTCTTAAAATATTCTGCATCTAGAATTAAGTAGGTCTTCAAATGTATAGTTTTACTTATATTAGAAAGTTTTCTAAAATTTTAAACAGGCATCATAAAATGGTAAGAGTAGTGCCAGTTCAGGAGACCTGTCCTAATTGTCCCAACTGTATAATTTTATTTTATTCTTAAACTTTATTAGTTCTTCTTAGTTATACACGACAGAATCCATTCTGATAAAATTATACAAGCATGGGGATATATCTTATTCTAATTAGGACCCCATTTTTGTGGGTGAGCATGATGGTGGGATTCACTTATGCATACATAGAAAAATTATGTTATATTTATTCTACTATCTTTTCCATTATTTTAGCAGGGTGCTCCTGTTAGTTTCAATTATTTCATCTGTAAAATGAGAGGGTAGTATTGAATGATCATTGAGTTCCATTATAAGGATAAAATTTTGTTATTTTGAATTTTGTTAGTCTTCTCAACTATGATAGAGACCCTATAAGTCAAGAGCTTTGTTCTATGAAATATTAAATGCTTAGAACCTAGAATGGCACCTGGAACATAGTAGGGGACCCTTAAATAATTGATAGGTAGATGAAATAATTGAATGAATCAAGAAACATGAAAAGGGAAGGGATTTTTCCTATTTTAGATTATAAACAGTTCATAATTGTATCTTGCCCTTTTTTTCCATAAAAGATTTTGGATGTTTTAAAACCAGAATACATAATAAAAATAAAATAGTCATAAAATATAAGAGGGAACATTTTTATGTCAAAGAAAAATAAGTAGTATAGAAAAAACAGAGGAAGACCTACCAATATAAAAACTCCAGAAGGAAAAGAAAAGAACCTCAGCATTATAGTAGAAATGATTTTAAGTCAGCATTATCCCACTGATTTCATGCCAGGTTGGTAACTGGGGTTTTATCATAAAGAAACTTTTTCAAAATTTTTCTTTTTTGCAATTAAATATTGAACAACTCAATAGCTATATAGGATTAATGGCAAACTGACAGTGGAGATATTTTTGAGCATAAGCCACTGTGTTTAGTACTTTGCAAACAGATTTAATCTCTATGAAATCCCTTGAGGTAGATGCCATATCACCTCTATATTTTCATTTTTCAAATGATAAAACAGAAGCTGAAAGTCACTGTGTAATTTATGGTTATACAGCCAAATGATAGAATCATGATTCAAGCACAGGTCTGCCTGACCCCTGACATGTGTTTTCCCCCACTGTTCTGTGTTGCTGCCAAAGACAAACACTGTGATGATAAAGAAATGGCATGTTGCTGTTAAGTACATACCTTTGTTAGCATGGATCACTCATTTTCAGAAATGTAGAATATGCAGGAAGGTATTTAACACTAAAACTATTGAACATGGCTTATAAACTCATTTATTTAACCTGTAACTTTTTAATTACAATGTAGAAAATAACTTTTTTAACCTTTATGGCTACTTCAGTTTCAGATAAAGTATATCATTCTTAAAGAAAGAAAGTTTAATCAATTAAAAAATCTTTACAGAAGTAAAATTTCAGACCTAAAAGTTGGGACTGATTATTGACAATTTACTGCAAGCCTTATAATAAACTCTTCCCAGATCAAAAGAAAAAATAAAAAGGCATGATTTTGGTGTATACATATATTCCTAATTATTTTAAAATATCAGAAAAAAAGTAATTTTAAAAATAACTTTGTGTGTGTTTATATGAGGATTTCTTACCTAATTTAAGCATTTTTTTAAAAGTTTGCATTTTTCTTTTTAAAATTTTAAAATTTATTTCAAGCATTTGTTTTTGGTACTGGGTATTAAACACAGGGCCACTTTACTGCTGAGCTATATCCCCAGTCCTTTTTTTCTTTATTGTGAGAAGATCTTGCTAAATTGTTGAGACTGGCTTTGGACTTGTGATCATGCCTTAGCCTCCCAGGTAGCTGGGATTACAGGCTTGAAGCACCATGCTGGGTCAAGTATTTTTTAAAGGTGACTTAGGAATAAATTCTAGGCATTCAGTTTACTAATATTTACTCAGCTTTCTCTTTTACTACAAAAAGTAAGAGACACCCAGATAAGCAGTATATAAATTAGTATTCTTAAATTTTCATTTATGATGAGTTTCCAGGAATAATTTATTAAGACTTAACTCTTTAAATAGTTATAATTTTAGGTAAATATCTTGCAGTCACATTGTGGAGTAGTATCTTCATATTTTTTGATGCATTCTATCAATAAATTGACCATTACTGAATTATTCTACTAGTCAAGATTGTTCCTGTGTAATGTTGAGTGCTTATCATAATAAATAAAAAGAAAAGAAAATAGACAAAGCATAGCTTGACATGGCCCTCACTTATCCCACATCTGTCACACCTAGCCTGAGGCACCCAGCTCACTTTCAGGTATCCTGATTGAGCCAGGACAGGACTAAAAGCCCTCTTTTCAGTCAGTATGTGCCTTAGACATTAGCCTTCCAAGGTTGATTCTGTCTGAAAATAAAATTATACATCGCTACTCTGGGGCAAATGTTTTAATCTATTCTAAACCACCAAGTGACAAAGAACTTAAGCTTGGATGATTTATTAATTGTTATCTTTCTAGCAACCTTTGAAATAGGAAAATCATGAGAGTAAGTCCAGAATTAACTATTACTGTGGGAAAGGCAGTCTGTTTTTACCTTTCATCCTATACTTTTACTTGTAGTACTTCTGAGAATATGTAACCTTCTTGCATTTATGGAGTTTCATAATATAGAACCTTTTTTTTCTTCTTCTTCTTTGCCATAGGGCAAAAAATAATTATAGTAATTTTAAGAGAGAAATAAAAAGAAAAAATGTAGATAATCTATAATGTAGTATATCACAGATAAAGCCTTTAAAAAACAGTCTCAATTACTTGAAATGCATCAGATGGTTGTTATCTGAGATAAATGTTAAATACTTTGCATCTGGGCCATAAGCCAAATGCAGCATAGAACCTATTCATACAAGAAAGCAGAGCAAAACTAAACAAGAGAAATAATTTAAAAGGTTTCATGCTGCTTTAAGTTTTCTTGTTGATGTATAAAGAGCTTTTATATAAGAGAATTAGAGTAGAATGTGCTAAAGAATGTTTATATAGAGTTGTGAATGCCATATAAGCAATGATGTTTTATGATAGGTAGAATTTGTATAATAACTCTTGTAATCTATGTTATCCTCTGATCTCTAAAGACATTTTACAGAACCATAGATAATGAAAAGTCAACATTTGGCCATTTAAAAAAAATAGTATCTTTTGGAGGTATTGGTGAAGTGCAGCACATTAGTCATATGTAGAGATTATGTGTTGAAATAGTTCCTCTATGCATGATTGTTAGAGCAATTCATTAAACATATTTTTCATTTTCAGAGTCTGTGATATAGCAGGCTGATGAATAAAAGAATATTAATTGCACACAAAGAATGTGATATAACCTAGCTTCAGAGATTATATTAATAGAACTGAAAATATAAAAGATTCTTTTTTTTCTCTAGTGGTGTCATTTTTGATAGTTATGCAAAGAGAATGATTGCTCATGGTAGAAATATATATTAGGTTATTGGATGTTTTGCTAATAAATTGTTGCTTATTAAAATTCTTTCTAATTGTAAGAGTAACATATGCTCACTCTAAAAATATTGGAAAATGTATAAAAGTATTCTAAAAACCAGCATAAATCCAAATACCCAGTAATATGCACTACAATTTTTTGCAGATACCCTTCTTTGCCTGCTCTAATATAAACATTTTCCCATCATACAGTTTTTATGAATATTTAATTTTAAAATTCTCTTAAGATTATACCATTATTTATTTCTATTCTTCATTTCAAATTTTACTCTACTTTAGTGAAAAGTTAGTGAGAAGATCTTTATATGTAATTTTTTTGTCCCCACTTCTGTTCTTTCCTGGGGATAGATTCCTAGAATTGAAAGCACTGTGTCAAAGTCATTGAGACAGGGCCAGGACTAGGTGAGGTGAGGGTAGCCTTGGGGAATGACAAAAATTTCCTGAAGAGAGTGGTAAAAGATTAAGTCATCAAAATAAATACTCTGTTAATGCAGCATTCTTAAATATAAAAATCAATGTAAAAATCTATAATGATCCAGATATAAAACCTGGAATCTGTAAGACAGGTTTATAGGTTAGAATTGCATTTTTAAAAGATCTTTCTGGGTATATAATTTTTAATCTTTTGTTGGTGTTGGAACTGAAATAAATGCAAATGCCTTCTTAAACTCTTAGTACAGGAAAGCTGTTTTTATATTTGTTTTCATTTAATGGTACATATTTGTGAAGATAAGGAAACATTTTATTTATTAGTGGCATAGAACAGGGGTTAGGACACTTTCTCTTTAGGGCCAGATATTTTGGCCCCATACTTTCTATAGTACTGCCAATTCTCAGCTCTGTCATTGTAGAATGAAAGGAGCCATAACCAGACTGTAAATGAATAAGTGTTATATTCCAATAAAATGTTATTTATGGAAATAATTACATGAAATTTAAATTTCCTCTATAATTTCATGTCAAAAATATTCTTTCACCAAAGCAAAAATATAAAATCATACAAAAACAATTGACAAGCTACAGTTTGCTACCCCAGTGTAGTGTTAAGTTTTTTATATAATTTTTATTTTTACTGAATTTAACTATAGTTTCTCAATTAATAGTGTGACTTAACAATTTTTCAATTTTATAATGGTGCAAAAGCCATATGTATTCAGTAAAATACATACTTCCAATTTGAATTTTGATCTTTTCCCAGGGTTGCAATATGTGGTTCCATAACCTTTAGGTACTTTCCAGCTGCAGTTCTTAGATAGCCACATAATCACAACAGTAAACAACTAACACTTTACAGTATCCTTTGTTGCTAAGTTTTGATGTTTGGTAGGTGAGTTGTATTAAATGAATTTTTGATTGTTATATTTTCACTTTGGCTGAGTTTGTCAGGATAAACCCATTGCAAATTGAGGAGCATACATATATATAAAACAAGTTTCTTAAATTATCATAGCACACTTATTTTTTATGGAAGTAATAAGGATGATTTTTTTTTAACCTAAAGTTGAAAAATCTGCTTTAAAAATGTCTTCTGACAACACATCAATGTTTATAACAACACACTCCACAATAGCTAAGCTATGGAACCAATCTTGATGCCCAACAACAGGTGAGTGGATAAGGAAACTATAGTATATACACAATAGAATATTACTCATCCATAAAGAAGAATAATTTCATGACATTTACCCATAAATGGATGGATTTGGAGACTATCATGCTAAGTGAAATAAGCCAGTCCCAAAAAACCCAAGGTCAGATATTCTCTGATATGTGGATGCTAACCCACAAAAAGGTGGGTGAGGAGGGGAAGACTAGAAGTTCAGTGGATTAAACAAAGGGAAATGAAAGGAAGGGATCTAGGATAGGAATAGGAAAGACAGTGGAATGAAGCTGACATTACTTTCCTAGGTACATATAGGAATACACCACAGTGAATCTCAACATTGTGTATATCCACAAAACTGGGATCCTAATTAGAATAAGATACATTCCATATTTGTATACATATATCAAAATAGATTCTACTGCCATCTATAACTAAAAAGAACAGATAATAATAAAAAAAACACTGGCTAGTAGATATTATGCACTATTTCAGGAAGTTGAAATAGCTCTAAGATACAGATACCAATTTCACCATGGTGTAGCCTGGCTTTGCTTGACACTATCAAACAAACTGTTTGAGAATCTGGCAATAATACTGTAAAACAAAATAGATAATAAACTGTTGTCCTGGGTCAGATGATCTTTCAAACCCTCTCAGGTCTAGAACTGACATATGCAGAACCACCCCCCAAATTATCTCCAACCTGTAACTACTCGAATGTTTGGTCTGAGGGGAGTTGTTTGCAAAATTGAACAATAAACAAAACCCACTGGCAAAAATAAATACATTTTCCAAAAATACTTTGGAATAATTATCTTTAAAATATTTTCATATTTTTTTTCTTACATGTTTAATTCTAAGAACTTAAATATACTTAGGAGAATATTCTTAATGAGAGGCTTCAGAAAGTATTGATCTGGTGAATTTTTTCTTGTCCACAGGTGGAGATATACTACGCCTTGACACACTTTTAGAATGGTGGAGAGAAAAGAATGGTTCCTTCTGTTCCCGGCTTATTATCATATTAGACTGTGAGAATTCAACCCCTTGGGTGAAAGAAGTGAGAAAGATTAATGACCAGTATATTGCTGTTCAAGGAGCAGAGATGGCAAAGACAGTAGATATTGAAGAAGCTGACCCACCACAGCTTGGTGATTTTACAAAGGACTGGGTAGAATATAACTGCAACTCCAACAATAACATCTGCTGGACTGAAAAGGGACGCACAGTGAAAGCAGTGTATGGTGTGTCGAAGCGGTGGAGTGACTACACTTTGCACTTGCCAACGGGAAGCGATGTGGCCAAGCACTGGATGCTACACTTTCCTCGTATTACATATCCATTAGTGCATTTAGCAAATTGGTTATGTGGTCTGAACCTTTTTTGGATCTGCAAAACTTGTTTCAGATGCTTGAAAAGATTAAAAATGAGTTGGTTTCTTCCTACTGTGCTGGACACAGGACAAGGCTTTAAACTTGTCAAATCTTAATTTGGACTCAAGAATGGGATTATTGAGAGTTCATATTACCATCACTAACTTGCCATTTTTGTATACTGTATTTTTATTTGTGGAAAATATTTTGCTACTTCTGTAGCTGCTCTCACTTTGTCTTTTCTCAAGTAATTATGGGATATGTAAGGTGTCAGGAATAAGCATTATTTTATACTAAAAGTATGTAGGGAGTCATAAATGCTGACTCTGGAAAAGATGTTAAAAATAACATTGCACTTTCAGGAATGTTTGCATTTGCCTCTGACTAGAAAGAAAACAGTTGTCTATGCTCTGGGATGGCCATTGAAGAATTACTAATGCCTTATTTTCTAGGCAAACATTAGCGAATGTACACCAAACAAATTTGTTTACTATTTTAAGAAAACTATCAATTGACTAACAGAAGATTGTTTTTTGTAAACAGTATATTTGAATCTGTGAACATTTGAAGAAATATAACTTCTTAGAAAAAGAGGCCTGCCCAAAATAAATGTAAAATTTTCTTATATTTGATCACATTCAGATGTCTTGGTTGTGACCTATTACCAGTAAAGTGGAGAGACTCGAATTGCTTTTTAGATCAAAATACTCTTTAGGTAGGTAACCATAAGAGATGAGAGCCTTCATGCATTGGTGAGGGTATCTGAAAATGTTGGTATTTAAAAAGTCTTTCTCAGGGTAACTTAATGTTTTCTAAATGAACAGTGTTTCGAGCTACAAATTCCTTCTAAATAAAGTATCTTTCTTTTCAAAAAGTACTCATATGAAAGAAATTTTAGCAATTTATCATTAACTGATTAAGTCAATTTTAAGTACTCAGAAAAGATTTTGATCTCTATGGAGTTAATGCTGTGCCATGATAATTTTTTAAGTCCTCATTTGTGATAACATTTCCCACCTCCCTCTACTGAAGGTCAAAGATAGGAAAAAGGTCATTTTTTCTTGTATCCATGTATTGTATAATGTAAAAAAGTATTCATCTTGGCAATTTTAGTTACATATAATGGTGTCGTCGTAATTTTTAAAACATAATTCACTGTTTTGTCTGAATAAAGCAGACGCTGATCACAGTGTCTACTAGTAATTCACTTCTTATTCCCTTACAATTATCCTTACATTCTAAATTTTTACATTTGAGAAGTAACAGGAGGGGAATAAAATTAAATTGGGAGATAATATAATCTTTGTTCTTTAAATGGTGTGATTCAAACCTTTGAAGGCATTTTTCTAGCCTTGCAGAAGAAATAATGCCTCTACCATTTTCTATTGGTGACTTGAAAATTGAAGTTTTAGTTAGGAAGAAGTCAATTAGCATCAGGGAATTTGTATACCACTATCTATGCAGCATTGTTATAGTCTGATAATTTCTCTGTTTTGAATTTGATTTTCCTAATGCTTTAAACAAAATTTTGTTAAAAATAATTTTTCATTTAATGTGCAATTAACAGTTAATGAATATTTCATTATATTAAAAGTGGAAGTTATAAAAGATACCCATGTTTTAGAGTTCATGTTTGTGGCAGGTGGATTGGAATATTTCCATAATTTGGTTAATTATTTATATTAACATAATTGAAATGAAATAGTAGAGTGTTTCATTATTGTTCTATTCAGATATAATGTAGAAAAATCCATTTTAAAATTATTAGCTTACAGTATCAAAAAACAGTTAAGTAAAATCTCCTTTTAAATTTCTTAGCCAACTGAGCAAATTACTTTAAACCATATCTCTTTGCCCTGAGAAAGCCAAATACAAAAGTATATTCTGCATTCTTTATAAAGTATTAATAAGAGAAGACTTAAAAATACATTCAAAAGATTTTACAGCCATCAAGCTGACTTTATATATTTTCTATGAACAACTGAAAAACGTCTTCAGGCTAAAAAATGTGACAAAGTCCAACTTATTTACTTTTTAGTTCCTTAAAAGTAAAGGAACTTACTTTAATGAATTTTCCTGCCTAAACAAACAAAAACTATAAATGACTCTTTGGAATGGTATCTTAAATTGAAGCTGCCAACTTTAAAACATTATTTAGTTTAACAGTGTAAAAAATAAATAGCATAAAAAGAATAAATTGGTTATCTTGATCTGAAAATTAAAAATAGTTCAACAATTAATAAGACTAATTTGCCAATTTTATATGTCATAAAGAAGTTATTTGGAGTAAAAGGAATTATTTTAGGGCAAACCTTTACCTTTCTGTAAAAAGAGACATAATTTGTTTCCTTATATAATTCCTTGCTAAAATCACAGAAGTACTATTTTCTGAAGAGATCTTTTTAAAGTATACACCATTATATGATACATTAAGAGCCACATTCTTTTTCTCCCTATGACTTTTCAGTGCTGTTATTAATTCATTGAAATGTTTTAGTTTGCTTTGGTCTAAACCTTTCCTTCTTAGGAAAATTAGATTTATCTTTCCATAGAATTCTACCTTGCTGTACTTAATAAATTCCAAATTCTGTGGAAAAGAACTGTTTTAGAAGACTTAAATAATCAGCGTTTTCATAAATTCTATGCTTTAAAAACTTACATTCTAATTCAAATACTTTTATATTTAATGCATTAGTAGACAAATTTATCAGTCAAATCTTCATTAGAATATAACTATATTGTATTTATAATTTTGGCTTACATATATTTGTTGTTTTGGGTACTGCTTTTTAAATATGTATTCTTTTAAAGTTAGAGGTTAGTCTTAAAGAAAATATTACCTTTCCAGATGTTATGTGGTAGTTAATATTGTGTGTACCAGAAGAAAATGGTTTAAAGAATGTGATTATAGATATACTTGAGAGAAATGTTCAAAGGAGTTAGATGTGTCAGTACTTTTGATGTCTCTATTGGACTATTAGACTGTCATCTTTTTAAATTAGGGGCCTACATATCTTGATATTTTTGTACACAATTATCCAGAAGAGTGCCTTGCCCATAGTAGGCATTTAATAAAAACTTTTTTAGTAAATGAATTTAAGATTCTAAGGAGAAATTGGAATAACTTGAATTAAATGGATATTATTTGAAGATCCTCATTGAGCAAGGGAAAGAAACTTCTCATTTGATGTTTAAAGGGTAGCAAATGTCAACATTAGGGAAGAGAAACCTATCTCACACCTATTTGATGAAAACATAGTTGATATCACTATAAAATTGCTTTTTCTGGGTTGAATCCATTTTTATCATGATTCAATAAGATTGAGTTTTTCATTCATTTCCCCATTATTACATTTAGAGTGGAGATTTATCACAAATAGAACTCATTAAAATTCTGACAGATGAACACAGAAATTGACTGTGCCTATGACAACTAAGTTATCAAGTCAGAAAACTCTTTGTGTTAATTAACCAATAGATTAAGAAAAAGCTAGGGGAACTACAAGTATCTCATTATAAAAATACTTTCCACCTTCACTAATTGTAATATATAGAAATAAAATGTGAAATAATGAAATCTAAGTAAAAACTGCTTTGAGCAACATTTTGTTGATAATCTACATTTATGTTTATTAGGAACTATTATTTGACCAAAGTGGATTCAAAATTGAAAATTATGGGTTAAATAGAAAGGATTTTTGTTTTTCAAATACTTATATAAAAGTCATTTGATTGAAAAAATCTAATTGACCATTTTGTGTGGTGACCTCACAATAGTTTTTAGTCTAAATTTAGAATAACTAGAAAAGGTAGATAATTTTAGTAAACTTTTGTCACTATTGTTTGATGTAGATCTAAGAAACTGATTATCCAAATTAAAGATTTTTTGCAGCGTGCCAGGAATAAGTGAGGAACATGGTAAATCTTCTTAGACCAGCAATGTTTACTCCATATAGGTAAAGTAAAAGTATTTTTATATTAAAACATATACCAATGTACTGATGAGCAAAATTTGCATTAACTTTTAATATCAAACATAATACTTAAGAGCAATTTTAATCTTTCAGTGGGCCTTTTTTTTTTTTTTTACTCTCCTTATCCTAGAACACTGAAGAATCGACATACAATGTTAGATGTTAGTGACACTCCACAAGGACATAAAAAAATTCTTTTATGACTTGAAATGAAAAGAGCACAATGAATTTTCACTAAAACATTTTGTTGCATTTGTTTATATATGTATATAGACACACATGTACATATATACATATATGTCTATATATAAATATGAAATTTCAGATGGATACTTTTTTAGTTCCGTTTTATAATATTTCTAGGTTCTTCAGAGTCCTTACAATGATGTCTTGAGCTGCGCACCTAAGTATTGGTAAGGATTTTTAAAGCATGTATTTTAATTTATAATCACATCCATGTGCATTGACACATATTCTATCTAATTTGAAGAGATATTCCTCTTTCTTGCCAACCTGTACCTTTGGATTCTTTTCTTTCAATATAAAATAGCTAACCATAATAATAAAAATGACCATACTATTGTCTACTGAGTATATACTATGTTCTAGGCCCTGTGCTAAGCACTTTTTATATAATTTCATTAAATCTTCCCAACCATCTTTTATGGTAGATATAGTTTTGTTTTACAAATGAGGTAATGAACTTAGATATTTTTCCAAAATGACACAGCTTTAAGAAATTGGGTCTCAAACCAATTTGAAACCAAAATGGGTCTGAGACTCAGGCTTATCTCCAAATGTTTTAAACACTATTGTTTAATACTATCAATTTATGTATTTTTAAATTTTTTATTAGTTGCTCAAAACACTACAATGATCTTGACATATCATACATTTTATTCAAATGTGGTACATAATCTTATTTTTCCACGTGTACAGATTGCAGGATCACATTGGTTATACAGCCACGTTTATACATAGGGCCATACTAGTGTCTATTGTATTGTGTTGCCCTTCCTTATCCCCTGTCCCCTCCCCTCACCTCACCTCTTTCTACCCAATCTACTGTGACACGTTTCTCTCTCTTTTATCTTCCCCCTCACACCATCTTATATGTAATTTTGCATAACCATGAGGGTCTCCTACCATCTTCCATGCAATTCCCCTTCTCTCTCCCATTCCCACGCACCTCTCATCCCTATTTAATGGTAATCTTCTCATGCTCTTCCTCCTTGCTCTGTTTTGAGTCGCCCCCCCTTATATCAAAGAAGACATTCTGCATTTGTTTTTTAGGGATTGGCTAGCTTCACTTAGCATAAACTGCTCTAATGCCATCTATTTCCCTGAAAATGCCATGATTTTTTTGTTTTTTAGTGCTGAGTAATATTCCATTGTGCATAAATGCCACATTTTTTAATCCATCTATTGAAGGGCATCTGGGTTGGTTCCACAGTCTAGCTATTGTGAATTGTGCTGCTATGAATATTGATGTAGCTGTGTCCCTGTTGTATGCTCTTTTTAGGTCTTTTGGGTATAGTCCAAGAAGGGGAATAGCTGGGTCAAATGGTGGTTCCATTCCCAGCTTTCCAAAGAATCTCCATACTGCTTTCCAAATTGGCTGAACCAATTTGCAGTCCCACCAGCAATGTATGAGTGTACCCTTTTCCCAACATCCTCGCCAGCACTTGTTATTGTTTGACTTCATAATGACTGCCATTATTACTGGAGTGAGATGGTATTTTAGAGTGGTTTTAACTATTTTTAATGTCTCCACTGGCACTCTCCCCTCAGAATATGTTATGCACATCCTCAAGTGTAGTGAAATCCTTCCTCAAAGTTACACAGATCTTTGTATAGTTTTTGCTCATACCAATTACTTGAGTATCCTACACCTAGTTTTCAATTTTCCAACTTCCACTATATCTTATATACATGACAATAGGAGTTCCATCTACAACACTCCACTGATAGTGGACTTATTGACTTTACAATAATTTTCATGTTGTCAGATAGTTTTATCTTAATTGATCTCTAGAGCATTTAACTTCTTCCTTTCTCTATTTTCTCTCATTAGATTCTGTATTATGGTGTGTGTGTGGTGCTGAGTATTCAACCAAGGCCCTTGTAAAAGCCAGGCTGGTATCCTATCACTGAGCTACATCCCAGCCCTCTGATATTATTCTTGATTTCCTGCTCTTTCTCTGCACATGCTTTGATATGTTAGTATGTCTTGCCAGACCTTCTGTCCCTACTTACTGTATTAACTGCACTCCCAACTTCTCCTCTGCCCATCCATCACCCACTTCCAGTATCTTTACCACATTTGGCAATTCAGCTACATTACACTGGTTACTCTCAGATGTTTATCTCAGCCTGGATATTTCTATGGCACTCCAGGCACATGTACTCAGTTAAGTACTGAACATTTCATTTTATAGGTGCCTCGATCTCCCCGAGTTCAAATCAGAGCCCTAATTTACTCTCTGAATTGCTTTATTCCCATTCATGTACCCTTGTTGGAATAACTTTCAGTTTGCAGCTAGCAGCTATGAGCAGAACAGAGTGCTAGGAAAACCTATGCTCATACAGGCCTGATAGGAACACCTGCAGGACGGGGCGCTCTGCTCTAGCGAGCTGTCAGTGAAACCACATCCTCAGTGCTGAGGTCGGCGTTGCCAAGCTACAAGGCCAGGAACCGAGAGTTAAGTGCTTCAGGGCATGAAACCCCCGACTTGTAAGGTGCCCTCCCCTAGGGCCAAAGATCTTTCCATACTGCTTTCCACTGTGTAGCAATATTTAGAGCTTCCTCATAACCTGGCTACATTAATCATAAAATGATTGGTTTCTAGATGTTGTATAACCTGCTTGCTTATGTATGATTGGAAGATGCATTCTATTTCAATTGTAATCACTTCCGAATTAAATGAGCTACTGGACAACGGCTGAGGTTGTCACCTGCCAGCTCTCACCAGCTCCCGGGATCTGTGTGTTAACTCTGTGTCTCTACCCACCCCCCACACTGAGGTAGCCGAGTGACCAACTGACCACACCAGTGACCAGAACACTCACATACCCTCCCAATTTATTACTCAAACCTAAAGGTGGGCTTTATCCTTTACTTTCCCTCTTCACATCCATATCTCATTAGTTTCCAAGTCCTATCAATTCTTTTTCCTAATATTTTATGTAGCCATCCCCTTGTTTCCATTCCTACTGCCTTTCCCTTATAATGGCCTTCATCATTTTCCCCACTAGATACTATTATAACCGTTCTTTTTTTTCTCTGTTCTCAAGATTTGTTTTGCTCCAATATAACCTCCATATTTTCTCCAAAATGATCTCTACACTTCCTACAGCTTTCACCATCAAGAATAGTACATCATACATGCCTTTGTGATTTGGCAGTTTCCAGACTCTAGCCATTACTCATCCTCTCTCTTCAGCTATTTGTGATTTTAAAAAACATTTCCACTTGGGTTAAAAACATGCTAGTTTCAAAATACATTAGTTACCTTTGCAAGGTAGACAGACAGTGGTGGTGGTATAAATCTGGCATGAGAAGGATTTTCTCATGTTAAGTATGAATCACAGACTTGTGTCAGGAGGCAGGCTAAGTGGAGGAGAAGCATGGAAAATGTGTATAGCAGCTTAACTGAACTGTCTGTTCAGTTAAGATGGAAAGATTATGGCAGGCAGAGGGGAGGACCTTAGATCTGGTGGGAAACTAGATCTAGAGGGCTAGACTTGGTAATAAAGCTATACAAAATCACTAAGTCACTAGAGGCAAGAACTTGCCACCTAAGCTTTACTGGAACATAGGAATATATATATATATATATATATATATATATATATATATATATATATATATATATATTCAAATAGAGGAGAAAAATAGGATAAGAAGTCTTAAGAACAAAAGTGAAATAAGCAACACTCTTGCAAACTATGCACCATCTTACTTGGTGATTTCTCTCTGTGTGTGTGTGTGTGTGTGTGTGTGTGTGTGTGTGTGTTAGTTACTGGAGATTGAGCCCGGGCCTTGAACATGCTAGGCAAAAACTGAGCTATATCCTCTTCCCTTTCTATTTTAAGACAGCATCTTACTAAGTTTCCTAGGCTGGCCTCAATCTTTGGATCATCCTGCCTCAGCCTCAAGAGTAGCTGGGATTATAGACGCCATGCCACTGCACCCAGATGATTTTTCTTTCTTTCTTTTAATTAATTATTTTTTTAATTGTATATAGGTAGTGACATCTCAGCAAAATTGGAAGGGGAGCAGCATGTCCAATATCTGTGAGGAACAGAGCAGTTCCCATGTGGCTTTCTGTCCTCAAAGTGAGGCTTACCAAATGAGAAGGACTAGGGATTTAGGTAGGAGCTGTGTTAGTTATGTGGGATTCTTCTCTTTTCATGGTATTTAGTAACTGGATCCTAAAGAATAGTTAAGTCTCTATTAAAAATGACCCAGAATTCCACACTGGAGACATCATCCCCTCCTCCCACCCTTGAACCTTTTATGAGATATATTATAGGTTTGGGTTACCCAACATTAAGAAATGACTCAATTCCAAAGGAGGGAACCATATCCTATCATATCCTTCCAGTGGGGCCACTAAATCTAAGTCCTACCATAAGGCTCAGGAATTCCTTGAGACAGGGACTTCTCTCTACATCTCTTTATATAAAACTTCAAATGGAAAAAGCTTTGTGTTCTGCTGCTCCATGAATTTGGTACCCAATAGTGAATGGGAATGCTCTGCAGGGTGCCAAACCTCCTTGGTATTGTTCTGAGAAGCAGTTCTGAAAGGGATGCTTTGTTTACCTTAGACCAGACTTCACATCTCAGTTCTGGAAGACCTAGGCTGAAACAAAAAATTTGGAAGCCTCTTTTCAGTCCTGAGAAGACAAGAGATGGGGTTCAGATACTGCTGTGCTCCAGGCTCCATTCTTATTTTTAAAAGTGACTACTGCAGCTGGAAGTGCAGCCAAGCTTAGAATGGGGTGTGGAGTGAGGGTCCTGCATAACCTGAAACTGGTCACAAATAGAGGCGAAAGCTCAGCTGTGGAACCCTGAAATAATCAGGATGCCTTGTTAGGTCATAGTTTCAGGGTGAGAGAAAAACCAAGGATTTCAGGACTTAGGGGGAAGGTATTACATATTTCTCTTAGTCTGGACAGTGAGAGAGGTATAATATTAAATGTTTTGCCACAGGAACTTAGCTGAATTGGATGAGGGGACAAATAACCATGAGCCAAGACATGACTCCTCAGAAAGAAACAGAAATGAAAACCAAGTCAACAGACAAAGTGAATATCACTTGGGGGTTGGGCAAAGTGGGAGAATTCAGTTTGGGGACAGTGGTACAAAAGCCAGCTGACGGCAATAGGCATTTGGAGATAATGATGCAGAAAAGTTTTAAGAGTAGGGGAGAAAAACTGTAGACATTTTTATGGAATTCCTGCAGTAGAGTAGCACAACTGGTATGTGACCTACGAAGTGCAATTATAAAGAAGCTTTGATGTCCCACTGAGCAGTTCCCATGTGGGCTTTCTGTCCTCAAAGTGAGGCTTACCAAATGAGAAGGACTAGAGATTTAAGGGCTGTGTTAGTTATCTAAATCTCTCTTTAAATTTGAGAGATTTAGTTCTTTTGTGCAAGCTCAATGAATATTCAAGTTCAGTTTAGTAAGGAGAACATCCATTCCCATGCAATGGCCCAAGATTCCAGTTTCATCCAAATCACAGCTATTTCTACCTCCTCTAACTAGGAAAAGGAATAGGAGTAGCTTCTTTCTTTTCTAAGCTTCAGTATTTGACTCTTCCAGGGATACAAGAGGAGTAGAGAGGAGGTAGGAGAGGTAAGGAGGTCAGGAAATTTTCAACATGACTAGCACTATGGTGAGCTGGCTCTGGTTACAATTTGCAGCACATCCTGCACTGATACTCCTGTTACTGGGGATTTACCACATATATGCACTTATTTACTGTATTCTTTCCATATTTTAGGACTCATCTGTTGCCCCAGCTTCTCTCTACTGAGGTCTGTTTGGTGTTCTGGGTTGAGGGGGTCTTCATGGGCCTACCTGGCCATATCCCAGTACTCTGTTCATGTCCTTCCTTTAGTTTATGGAAAACTGGGTGAAACCCTGCACTGGTAAGTCTGGGCATGTGTATAGATCTGCAGCCATAAATATCTTCAGCTCATTTCTCAGCAGCAGGCTAGTCCTTCTCTGGTCCTTCAGATTTCTCAGGCAAGACTCAACACCAGTCCATTGTGTCTGTCAACTGCAGAACCATGTACCAGTTTCTCTGAGGAATTTAACTGAAGTCCTTTCACCAGGATTTGAGCTGAGGGGTGGACACCCTCATTGTTCCCTCAGTAAGGGCACCACATTAAAACAACCCTCTCCAAGGATCCTTTTCACAAATCTATCCTTAGTCCACAATTCAAGAATGCTTTATATCCTAGGTGGGGGGTGAGGGATTCAAGAGTCATAGGACTTGTTCTTGACCCTCCTCTTTGGCATTTTCCTTCTTTATCTGCCTTCGAAGTCTGTATTTATTATCTGAAAAAAAAATTTTTTTGGGGGGGGAGGTTAGGGTCTTTCTGTTTAAACATCCATTTTATCAGCAAAAACTAGCTTCCAATAGATTAAAAAATAGTTTTCTACCAACTACAAACAGAAGTAGAGAATATAACAATAATCAGAAATGTTTAGGGCATGTAAAAAAGAAACTCTATTGAAATCAACATAAGACTAAATACAGAGAAACAATAGGTTTTTGTGAATAAATAGTGTATGAATAAATAGTATAAATACCTGGATTCTTTACAGAGTAGTAAAACAAAGTTAAAACCATCCTAAGTGAAATGTTAATGGTAGTTATCTATGGTCCATGTGTTTGAGATTTTCCTATTTTCTGAAATTTTGGCATAAATGTGTTTTAAAATCTTTCCTACTTTAAATACATGAAAGGAATCAAATCATACTGAAACAGTCCTATTTCAGTATTTCCCACCAAAGAGAAAACTATTTAATTTTTTAATTTTTCTAGTAATTGACTCCATGTTTGTAAATTATTTTATTTTACAATTTATAATGCTGGCATGTTTTACTTACCAATTTCAGATATTATCTATTAATGACTCACTATTATACATGATGTCTTATTTTCCTTATGTGATTTTTCTTTTCTCATCCTTCCAAATGGTTCCACAAAATTTTGGTGCCTCTCTTGTTTTCCTCATCACTTTAATGGAATTAAGCTCCATTTCTTGTCTCATCAGTATGGACGCCCTATTTACCTCCTACCTTCTGTGATAAATTGTTAGCACTTCTATTATTTCTTCACCTTTTACTCCCCATCCTGCCTCCTTCTCCTATGAGTTTCTTTGGTAATTAACTCTAGTCACATCTCTGCTTAACTTAATGATTGGTTCTAAAATCTAACACAATTGCAGTATTATAATTTTATGAATATTATTAACCACATACCCAAATATGCTGAGAGTACATTTCCTCTTTAGTGACTTTCGTCCCTCTGTAGTTTGTGATCATCTCCCCCTCCCCCAATACCTAAAATTCTCCCAAATTTCCTTACATTCTTTCTGAGGGTAAATAATCTGCTGTGTAGGCTCAGTTTCCACCAAGTTCTGGTTCCGGTTCCCACTCCCTCCATCTAGTCAGCGGAAGCTCTTCCCTACAGCTTCTGTAGTGTTAGTCCCTTAGGGTTTCCTTTGACTGTTCAGTGTTAGAAAACATCAGGAATCCACATCTTCCTTTTTACGTTTGTTCACTTTACTGGAAGCACTTTATGAAGTATGTTCTCAAGACACATGGAAGATAAACATTCTTAGGTCATGTTTGTCATGTTATTGTTCTGTTCTCCTACTTGGTGGAGTGATTGGGTAGAGATTCTAGTCCACAGAAACTCGAAGGCATTGCTTCTCTGGCTACATACTGCAATTAGAGTCTGATTCCTTTGTCAATAACCTAGTCTTTTTTCTTCTGTAGAAGGTTTTCTAATCTCCTGTCAAAATATTTTCTCTTTACCCTTGGGTGTTCTGAAATTTCATTTCAATAGTTCTGAGTGTGCATGTTTTAGTCATTGTTATTAGTATTCCATAACACACCATTTGCATTTAAAGATTTGTGTCTTCCTAGAGCTTTGAAATTCTACCCCCCACTCCTATGGTCCTAGAGGTTTCGTTGCCTTTGTTTTATACCAGAAACTGAACCCAGGAATGCTTAAATACTGTGCCACATCTTCAGCCCTTTAAAATGTTTTTCTAAATTTTGAGAGAGTCTCGTGTTAAGTTGCTTAGGGTCTCACTAATTTGCTGAGGCTGGCTTTGAACTTGTAATCCTCCTGTCTCAGCCTTCAGAGTTGCTGGAATTTTAGGTGTGTGCCACCATGCCTGTGGTCATAGAGTTTGAAAGACAAAGCCTCCAACACTAGAAGAACTCAGACTCCTCACATGGAACCATTCTCTTTACTTATTGACAGAGGACAATGTTGAGTGTTCATCTGACTCCAGGAAGTGACTCTCCCCACTGATATAGGCTGAAATCCCTTGCTTGAACAGGACCATTAAGCATAGAGATACAGCTTTGCTTATTATACATTCCTGCTTTGGGTAGGAATAACAGCTTTGCAGCGGCTAGGACAAAAGACTTCTAGTTACAACTTTATCAGGACTGCCCATGTGTGTGCCTGAAGTGTCTGTAGGCCCCTACTCAATTCTTTTGATCTGATCTGTGCATTTGAATCCTTAAACAGTAATCCCTCTGAATAAATGGACATATTCAACTGTTTAACCTGGCATTATACTAGCCTACTCTATGGTTGGTCATACTTGTTATAATAGATTGAAATATCCTTTCTTAGATTCAAGAGACTTTGGAAAGTCAAAGAAAGAGTTCATTAAAACAATTTAATTGATTTCCTTGCCTTGCTGGACACTTACCCTTAGTTATTTATTAATTTTTTACCTTTCACCTGTAGGAATGGAAAACTATAGAAGGAAATGAATGTCATATTTGCATTTAGTTATTTAGAAGAAATGTTGAAAATAAAGAATTTATTATCTTCTTGTATGTCCAGAAAGTTGTTCTGTTGGAGGATAGTCAGTACAAGGATTGTAGTAATGGTAATAACTAGTTTTCAGTGGTGTTTTTGTTTATACAATAAGATGTTTATAACTAGGGATAAGCTTATAACTTTAGCTATAATGTGAAAAGGAATCCTGATCAGGAAAAAATTTGTAAAAATCTATAGCTAGTCATGTCAGAGTAAAATTGGAAAAAGACAAGGGAAAATCTAAAGTAACTTATTCTTATTTTTAAAGGAACTGTTATCTTCAAAGAGGCAAAATGTATACTGGCAGCTCTGTCTTATCAACAACAATAAGAAAAAAATTAAGAGACAATAGAATCGAATAATTAATATGCTGGAAAAAAATAATGACCAACATTGAATCCTATTCCTAGCAAAATTATCCTTCAGAGATGAAAATGAAATAAAGACCCTGCCTATCAAAAAAAGAATTTGCTATCATCAAACCTTCAGGAAGGAAATAAACACGTTCTTTGGGCAGAAGGAAAATGATATCAGTTTGAAGATGGACTATGCAGGTAGGAAAGTATAGCAAAGAAAGCCATAAATAAGTGGCTAAAAAACAAAACAAAACAAAACAAAAAACATTGACTATGTAAAATAATAGTAATAAATTTTTGTGGAGTTCAAACTATACAGAGAATTAAAATAAAGACTCTTAAATAGTAGTATTTTAGTTGTTATTTTCCTGTGGTCAAAGTATTAATTTGCCATTTTTAGAATAAAAAGTCACATAGCTTTCAGACTAGTGGAAGAACAAGAATGGAATAAGAAAGATCAATTTCCCGATAAACAAGCAAGAAAGCATAGAAAAGCAGAATATAAAACAGGCAGAATAAAGAGGAAGCACAGTAAAAAGGGAGATTTAAGCCTATGTTTACCATTTCAAAACTTCTGCAGATCAGACAGGGAACATGATAGAAAAAAGTGCAATTGATTTAGTCAATTCATTTTGTCATGTCCTAAGAAGTCCTCCTTAAAAGTTTCCATGAACACAAGTATAAAAATTTTTATTTCTCAGGTACTTTAGTTACCAAGATAGCACAGGAAGTTACTCTGTATCCCTCATGTCTCAGTCCTCAGGATGAACCTTCAAGATAGGTTTTCATTCCTAATTTAGAGGCGAGGATGGCCTAAGATTGCTCAGACACCAAATGACAAAAACAAGATTCAAACCAGGTCTAACTCATCACAAACCACAACACATCCCACTACGACAATTATGCATTTAATAACATTCCATTTAACATGTTGTTCAAATATATCCTAAGTCCTTACTTATCCAGAAGAAACAGATGGACAAACGTTTTGGAACAAACCCACATATTTAAAAAAGGATAACTCTTGAGATTTCTCATGTCACAAAAATAGATCTTTAAAGCAAACATACTAAACTTAACCTATATTCTGTATACAGCTACTCATATTCAAATTGAGTATTTGTGGAGGTGTTATGCATTCTTTTTTTCATATTGCAGTCCACCCTGCATAAGCATTTTAGGTTCTGCTTGGGCCTCCATTTAATTTAGGCTAAAACCATGCATTTGTTTTATGTTCAAGGCAGAAATTTCATTTCTGAAATGATTTATAATGGAAGACAATGTAATTGCATTAGAAGATATTTTAATTTGCAAATTCATATCCAGCTAAGATTTGGGCAAAATAAAATCTAATTTATGCTAAAAATATCAATTCTGCTAATCAATTCTCTTTTAATGAATCCCCAAGAAGAAACTGTGTTGGCTATGATTCTTCACACAGCAATCTTCCAACCATATTGCTTTTTAAAAAAGTATTCAATATATTTTTACGGTCCTTTAGAAATGAGGATTGCATTATCTATTTACCACAAAATGAAAACTTTGCTGCCCAAACAATAAAAGAGAAGGTTGTTTTCTTTGAGGTCATTCATTTCCAGGTACATTCACTTTTATTTCCTTTGCTTTGTTACTACTTGACTCCAAATGCCTTCTACACTTATTTAACTGTATTTTCATATTGTACAATAAAATGATGATGGAACTGTAGCTTGTCCCAAGACCATTACAGGAAAAAGTTGGAGAAAGAAAAATCCTCACTAGAAAAGATAGATGGATGACATATTGGTCCTTAAACCCTGTTTCTAATGGAAAATCCCATGCAAGAGATGAAAAGTTACCAGAAAACATGAACCACTTCATTAACTTTATGCTCAAGTTCCGTCAGGAATTGGTTTTTAATGCCCATGTTCATCATTTATGAGCTCCTAGCATTCTTTATATACATTTTAAATTAAGCTTAATAAAATGGACTAGTTACATCATGATGCTCACTGCATCATCTATTTAAGGCATCCTAAAAAGTAATTCACAGAAGAGAACCAGAAAGCTGATGGGCCAGTGCAATCTTGTGATGCAAATTACTAATTATTAAATGGGGTCAAATGTGGCAGCTATAATCGCCCACTTTATTTGAAGTGATCTGAAAGTGCCAACATATCATGGAGTATACTTTTGGAAAACCAAGATAACATTTCTTTCATTTATTGTATTTCCATGGTACCTTTCAACTCTGGTTCCTAGTAATCCATGGACAGGTTGTTTGCATCACAACATATTTATTATTGATAGAAAGATAGAGAATTGGAAGTAGCTGTAGGTCACAACAAAGCAGATTAAAGTGAGCCAAGCACATTAGTTTTCAACATGGGTTCTAGCATTGACAATTCCACAGCCCACTAAACAACCTGTTCAGATTTGAAGAGTTACCTGGAATCATTCTTTTTTTTTTAATAAGAAGAAGTAATGTTTTTAATAAAGCAAGTATAAAAAAGTGTTTTAAGCAGGTTTTATAAGCCTGCTTATAATCAGCAGGACACTGTTAATGCTAGCTTTGTTGTTACTAAACTAAGTTAAAAATAAATTGCCAGAGGCTGGGTTGATTTGAAAGATATTCTTGAATTAATGATTAGAGGATAGCTAACAGTAATTAACACAGCCAGCCTCTGTGTAAACATTTGACATATTCAAACTCATTTCATCCTTTTAACAACTCTGTGAAAGAGGTACAACTATTATCCCTATCCCAGGGATAGGAAAATGAGGCAGAGAGGTCTAAGGAGGTAAAAATGGCTCACCCAAGATCATTCAGTAGGAAAGGGAGGGATACAACTTAGATGGTCTGGCTATGAAGCCTGATTGTCACCATTACATATAAACTTAGAATCTTAAAAAAACTGAGCCAATCATTCATTGGATTATTAGACTTTAACTGGCTTCTTTCTTTTCTAACAAAGAGACTTGCCCTGCACCTGCAGACTTTTAGCTCCCCAGAAAGAGGTCTTTTGGTCATTGGGAGTATATCCTTGAAAGGATTGTGAGACCCCCTTTCTCTTTCTTTCTCTTCTCAGCCACAAGTGGATTTGCTCTATATCATGCTCCCACCATGATACACTGCTCTCCCACCCCTCACTCAGGCCTAAGATGAGGTCTGCCTCATCTTGGAGTGGAACCTGCAGAACTGTAAGCCAAAATAAACCTCTTCTCTCTAAGCTGAGGATTTCTGGTATTTGCTATGCTGATGGAAACCTAACTAACATACATGGACTTCTGCAAAATGAAGATGGGGACATCGTAAATATTAATTCCAAAAATTCTAAGTGTTTAATATAATTCTATATCATATTTACATATCTGTTTATGCAAAAGTTTTTTGATTCAGCCTTGGTTAAAAATTATAGGAAACCATAAGTTACAATGATATTTGATTATTTATGTCAGAACATTCTAGAAACCTTAGGCACATGGAAAACAGAGACTGGAAGAGTTTTATTTAGAATTAAATTAATGTGTCCAGATACTACATTTTTGTATCTCGGCACCAAATCTATCCTTCTTATTGCATTTGCTGCTGGGGCTGGGACTTTGCAAACCACATTTCTGCTTTGCCAGCAGGCTCCCTATCAAGTTGCATCATATGGTGGTGGTGGTAGTAGTATGTGTTTGTGTGTTAGGGGAGATTGTTTAGAGTGCAAGTACAAGGTAGGAGGAGGAAGATACTACATGCTCCTTGCTGTCTGCTTCCTGTTCCTGGGAGCGTCAGTCCTGCAACGCTGCTTCTCCCCAAAATGGCAATTCCTTCACATCATGATAATAGTAGAATCAGCCTGTTTGCATCTCTTCAGAGACACCAGGACCAGCTGCCTAGAGACCTCTCTTCAGAGATTGTGGTTCCTTCCCTAAGCTTTTAAATTTTGTTGTGTCCAACCTCTTCCTTTTGTTCCCCTAGCCCTTGGGGTGGGAGCTAGTTTCTGAAGTTGATTCTTTATGTTCTCTTTTGTCTTTTCAGTTATGTAATTAACAACTTTATAAGTTATTAATAATTCTTCATGTTTTGTTTTCTCTGTTAAATAACTAGCATGACTGTGGTATTCTGACAGGATCTTAATGCAGACAATGGATATGGGCCATGTCTCTTATTATTATGTCTCCTAAAACAGTCACATACTCTTCCTGAGTATCAAAGATCTCCCCATGGTACTCAGTTTTTTGTTAAATATAAATTTTATTTTAACAAGGAAGCATGTTAAAGCATTGTTTTATTCCTTTTAAATTTTGGGTCAAACATTCTCTCTTTTAAAGTATAATGTTAGTCAGAATCATATCTACATGAATCATTTATCAGTTAGAAGAGCTCCAGAACCCAGGTATAATTACTCTATTTTTTAGCTTGGAAATAAAAATAAAGATGGTAATGCTAGCAGCTTAAAAAATAAACTCAACAGGAAGTCTGGATGATGATGATGATTCTTCTTCTCTCTTTGTCTTTCTTCCTTCTTCTTCTTCTTCTTCTTCTTCTTCTTCTTCTTCTTCTTCTTCTTCTTCTTCTTCGTCTTCGTCTTCTTCATGATTTGCTATTGTAAGAGTTCCAAAACTTAAAAGGATAGTAGGAAGATTGCTAGCTCTATAAAGGGAGAGGTGATTATTTTGGGAGTCAATGATTATTTTTCCAAATTAAATTTAACTTTTGGCTTCCTGAAAGTCAAGACAATAATCATTGCTTTTAGAAACAAGTAAAATAGAGTTCCCTTTTCTTTCAGATATTAGACCTCTAATAATGGGAAGGGACAATCACCATGGTTCAGTGTTTTTCAGGACTAATAGGAAACATAAGGCTAAGAGAACCAACCATTAAATCAATAAAAGGGCTAATATTATAGGGCAAGAAAGAACTAGATTTTGAGTTTAAAAGATAGGAGCCAAATCTATTTAGAAATTACCTTACAGAAGAGGGCTAAATAACAAATTTAAAGTGCTAGAAAAATATGTCAACCAAGAATTCTATACCCAGCAAAATTTGAGTGAACTTAGATCTGCCTAACAAGAAATAGCAGAAAATCATCTTTAGATTGATAGAAAATAACATAGGATGGTAACTTGAATCCTCACAATGAAATAAAATGGCAGATATGAGGGTAACTTTTTAAAAATCTATAAATTATCTTTTTAATGTTTTATTTAATTGTACCAAGAGACATAGGATTATATAAAATAATTATAATACTGTCTTTGTTGGGTTTATAATATAAGTTGAAATAATGTAGCAAGAATAGCACAATGAAGGAGAAAGGAAAAACAATTATATTGGAGCAACTTTACATACTTTTTTTGGGGGGGGGGTACCAGGGATTGAACCCAGGGGCACTTAACCACTGAACCACATCCATAGTCCTTTTTGTATTTTATTTTGAGACAGGACCACACTAAGTTGCAGAGGCTGGCTTTGAACTTATGATTCTCTTGCATCCTCCTCCCAAGCCACTGGGATTACTGGTGTATGCCACTGCACCCAGCAAGGTTGTATAATTTTACTGGAATTAAGTCTGCATTAACTTGACAAAACAGTAAGACACTGTGATGCACATAGTACTACCCAGTATAACTACTAAGAAAGTAACACAAAAAATATTCTCAAAAGTTTGATGGAGGAGTTAAAATGATACACTTCTTTTGGCTCAAAAGAAGGCCCAAAAGAGGACTGATAAATTAAATAAAGATAAACATTACATGTAATATCTAGAAGACAAACAGAAAAATACAGGCATATTTCTAATAAAATTAATAATTACATTAAACTTGATAGAACTAAAATAAAAAGCAGGGATTGTTGGACAGGATAAAAAAGAAAATGTAGAGTCTATGACACATTGATTGAAAATAAAGGGATATTAACATAGTTAGAATGGTTACAAGAATATATGACAAAATGGACTTTAAGGAAATCGTACTAGAGACAATGAGAGACACTTTATACTGATAAAATAGTCAGCATATCATGAAAATGAAACAATTTTAGGAGGTGGGCCTTGTGGCACAGACCTATAATCCTAGTAACTTGGGATGCTAATGCAATTTTGAGCCCAGGCTCAGCAATTTATCAAGACCCTGTCTCAAGGAAAAAAAAAAAAAAAAAAGGAGAGGGCTGGGGGGTGGTGGAGTGCTGCTGGGTTCAATTCCCAGTAGAAAAAAAAGAAAAGAAAACAAAAAAAAAGAGAAAAGGAAAGTAAAACAATTTAAAATTTAGAACAAAATATCCCGAAATCAAAATAAGAACTGAAAAAAAAAATCAAAAGAGCAATAGATAGCTTAAAAACTGTAGATTTTTAAAAAAATTTTTATTGTTGGTTGTTCAAAACATTACATAGTTCTTGATATATCATACTTCACACTTTGATTCAAGTAGGTTATGAACTCCCATTTTTACCCTGTATACAGATTGCAGAATAACATCGGTTACACATCCATTGATTTACATATTGCCATACTAGTGTCTGTTGTATTCTGCTGCCTTTCCTATCCTCTACTATCCCCCCTCCCCTCCCCTCCCCTCCCCTCCCCTCTTCTCTCTCTACCCCATCTACTGTAATTCATTTCTCCCCCTTGTATTTTTTTCCCTTTCTCCTCACTTCCTCTTGTATGTAATTTTGTATAACCCTGAGGGTCTCCTTCCATTTCCATGCAATTTCCCTTCTCTCTCCGTTTCCCTCCCACCTCTCATCCCTGTTTAATGTTAATCTTCTTCTCATACTCTTCCTCCCTACTCTGTTCTTAGTTACTCTCCTTATATCAAAGAAGACATTTGGCATTTGTGTTTTAGGGATTGGATAGCTTCACTTAGCATAATCTGCTCTAATGCCATCCATTTCCCTGCAAATTCTATGATTTTGTCATTTTTTAATGCAGAGTAATACTCCATTGTGTATAAATGCCACATTTTTTTATCCATTCGTCTATTGAAGGGCATCTGGGTTGGTTCCACAGTCTTGCTATTGTGAATTGTGCTGCTATTAACATCGATGTAGCAGTGTCTCTGTAGTATGCTCTTTTTAGATAGTTGTAGTTTTGTGGATTGGTTTCTGTGTCCTCTATTCTGTACCATTGTTCCACCCGCCTGTTTTGGTACCAGTACCATGCTGTTTTTGTTCCTATTGCTCTATAGTATAGTTAGAAGTCTGGTATCACTATACCGCCTGATTCACACTTCCTGCTTAGCATTGTTTTTGCTATTCTAGGTCTTTTATTTTTCCATATGAATTTCATGATTGCTTTCTTTATTTCTACAAGAAATGCCATTGGGATTTTGATTGGCATTGCATTAAACCTATAGAGAACTTTTGGTAATATCACCATTTTGGGAATGAAACTGAAAATCAATGATAAAAGAAGGAAGGAAAAATCATGCATCACTTGGAGAATGAACAATAGGTTACTGAATGATCAATGGGTTATAGAAGACATCAAGGAAGAAATTAAAAAATTCTTAGAGATAAATGAAAACACAGACACAACATATCGGAATCTATGGGACACATTGAAAGCAGTTCTAAGAGGAAAATTCATTGCTTGGAGTTCATTCCTTAAAAAAAAGAAAAAACCAACAAATAAATGATCTCATACTTCATCTCAAAATCCTAGAAAAAGAAGAGCAAAATAACAGCAAAAGAAGTAGAAGGCAAGAAATAATTAAAATCAGAGCTGAAATTAATGAAATCGAAACAAAAGAAACAATTGAAAAAATTGACAAAACTAAAAGTTGGTTCTTTGAAAAAATAAATAAAATCGACAGACTCTTAGCCATGCTAACGAAGAGAAGGAGAGAACTCAAATTACTAGCATATGGGATGAAAAAGGCAATATCACAACAGACACTTCAGAAATACAGAAGATAATCAGAAATTCATTTGAATCCTTATACTCCAATAAAATAGAAGATAGTGAAGGCATTGATAAATTTCTTAAGTCATATGATCTGCCCAGATTGAGTCAGGAGGATATAGACAACCTAAACAGACCAATATCAATTGAAGAAATAGAAGAAACCATCAAAAGATTACCATCTAAGAAAAGCCCAGGACCGGACGGGTATACAGCAGAGTTTTACAAAACCTTTAAAGAGGAACTAATACCAATACTTTTCAAGCTATTTCAGGAAATAGAAAAAGAGGGAGAACTTCCAAATTCATTCTACGAGGCCAACATCACCCTGATTCCTAAACCTGACAAAGAAAGAAAACTACAGACCAATATGTCTAATGAACCTAGATGCAAAAATCCTCAATAAAATTCTGGCGAATCGGATACAAAAACATATCAAAAAAATTCATCCCTGGGATGCAAGGCTGGTTCAATATACGGAAATCAATAAATGTTATTCACCACATCAATAGACTTAAAAATAAGAACCATATGATCATCTTGATAGATGCAGCAAAAGCATTCGACAAAGTACAGCATCCCTTTATGTTCAAAACTCTAGAAAAACTAGGGATACCAGGAACATACCTCAATATTGTAAAAGCAATCTATGCTAAGCCTCAGGCTAGCATCATTCTGAATGGAGAAAAATTGAAGGCATTCTCTCTAAAATCTGGAACAAGACAGAGATGTCCTCTCTCACCACTTCTGTTCAACATAGTTCTAGAAACACTGGCCAGAGCAATTAGACAGATGAAAGAAATTAAAGGCATAAAAATAGGAAAAGAAGAACTTAAATTATCACTATTTGCAGATGACATGATTCTATACCTAGCAGACCCAAAAGGGTCTACAAAGAAACTATTAGAGCTAATAAATGAATTCAGCAAAGTGGCAGGATATAAAATCAACACGCATAAATCAAAGGCATTCCTGTATATCAGCGACAAATCCTCTGAAATGGAAATGAGGACAACCACTCCATTCACAATATCCTCAAAAAAAAAATAAAATACTTGGGAATAAACCTAACAAAAGAGGTGAAAGACTTATACAATGAAAACTACAGAACCCTAAAGAGAGAAATAGAAGATCTTAGAAAATGGAAAAATATACCCTGTTCATGGATGGGCAGAACTAACATCATCAAAAACTGTAGATTTCAGGGCTGGGGTTGTGGCTCAGTGGTAGAGAGCTTGTCTTGTATGTGTGAGGCACTGGGTTCTATCCTCAGCACCACATTAAAAAAAAAAAAAACTATAGATTTCAATGCCCCACTTTCAATACTGAATAAATCAGTAGACATAAAATCAAACAGATTATAGAAGAATTAAACATCATTGTCAGTCCATTTAACTTATATGGTATAGATTGTGATGAGTTAAGATGCATGCATTTATAGCCAAGGCAACCAATTCATATGAGAAAGGAGAATGTTTTCCACAAAGAATGCTAAGACATTTGGCTATTCATGTGCCAAAACAAAAAATGAGAAAAGAATAAACTTAGAGCCTTCCCACTACATAGAAAATCAACTAAAAATGGATTCAAGAGACTTAGATGAAAGAAATGAAATTACAGGGAGTAACAAGGATGGTGGAATGTGTTGGTCATCATTATATAAAGTACGTGTATGAAGACTTGAATTGGATGTCAACATACTTTATATACAAACAGAAATACAAAAAGCATGGTATTTATGTGTATTAAGAATTGTAATGCAAAAAAAATAAAAAATAAATAGAATAGCGTTACCTTAGATTAGGTAGAGGGAAGTGAAAGGAGGGGAAGGCACAGGATGTGGGGAAAGAAAGATATTAGAATGAAACGGACATCATTACTGTATGTATGTGACTGTATGACCAGTGTGATTCTACAATATGTATATTCAGAAAAATGAGAATTATATCCCATCTACATATGATACATCAAAGTATATAAGTATATTCTACTGTCATGTATGAAATTATAAAACTTCTAAAAAAAAATCTCTGTGACATTGGGTTAAAAAAGATTTCTTAGACATGACACAATTAAATCATGACCCCTTAAAAAAAGTTGACAAACTGGATTTCTAAATTAAAAACTGTTGGTCTTTAAAAAGCATCATCAAGGAAACAAAAAGAGGAGGAGGAAACATTCTCAAACCATTTATCCAGTAAATAGTCTAACATCCAGAATATCTAAAGAACTCTAAAAATCACAAAATTACAAGTAACCCAATTTAAAAGTGAACAAAAATATTGACCTGGTGTTTCACTAAGAAAATGATCATAGGGCTGGGGTTGTGGCTCAGTGGTAGAGTGCTTGCCTAGCATGCGTGAGACACTGGGTTTGATCGCCAGCACCACATAAAAATAAACAAGTAAAGCTATTGTGTCCATTTACAACTAAAAAAAATTTTCAAAATAAAATGATTTGACAAAGGATAGATATCCAGAATACCTAAGAAACACCAAAAACTTAAGAATAATAATAATATTAATAATAATCTGATTAAGAATGGGAAAAAGTCTAATAGATTTTTTTTTAAAGGGAGACACACAAATGGCCAAAAAGCATATGAAAAAATATGTAAACACCATGAATCATCAGGGAAATCCAAATCAAAATTGCCATGAGATATGAAGTTACTTCAGTTAGAATGAATATTATGATAACAAAAAAATATAACAAATGCCAACAAGGATGCAGATACAAGGGGAACTTTCATACACTGTTGGTGGAAATGTAAATTAATATAGCCATTATGGAAAATAGTATGGTGATTCCTAATAAAATTTAACAATAGAACTGCTATGTGATCTGGTAGTTCTTCTACTGTGTATATACCCAAAAGAAATGAAATCAGTGTGTCAGAAAGACATCTGCACTCCCATGTTTATTGCAGCACTATTCACAATAGTCAGGAAATGAAAACAACAGGAATAGTGACCAACTGAAGAGTGGAAAGAGAAAATGTGGTACATATACACCATAGAATACTATTCACCCAGAAAAAGAATGAAATCTGTCATTTGCAGCAACATGGATGAAACTGGAGATCATTATGTTAAGTGAAATAAGGCAGGCACAGAAAGACAGGTTCTGTATGATCTCACTCATGTGTGGAATCTAAAAACATTGACAGGGAAAATTTGAGAGCAGGAATGGTGGTTACCAGGGGCTGGAGAGCTAACAAGGGAGGAGAGAGAGTAGGGAAATGTTGATTGATGGGTGTTGAGTTACAATTAGGAGGAGGAGGAGGTTCTGGTGTGCTATTGTACAATAGGGTGACTATAGAGAACAACAATTTTCTGTACATTTCAAAAAGTTAGGAGAAAAGAGTTTGAGAAGTTTTTAACAGACAAATGATAATTGAAGACATAGACATTTCTAATTTGACTTACCCATTATATCATGTACACATGCATAGAAATATCACACGGCACTCCATTAATATGCTTGAGTTTTATATTTATGTATTAGTTAAAAACTTAATTTAAAAAGAAGAAAAAAGAAAAAATATGTGAATGGCTAATTAGCCAATGAAAAGATGCTCATCATTAGAGAAGTCCTAATGAAAACCACAAAGAAGGCTGGGGATGAAGCTCAGTGGTAGAGGGTTTGCCTTGAGTGTGTGAGGCCCTAGGTTTAATCTCCAGTGCTACAAATATCAAATAAATAAATAAGATCACAGTTAGATATCAATCCACATCTATCAGCAAGGTTATTTTTTAGAAACAGATAATCAAAAAAACAAACAGATAATCTCAAGTGTGAGTAAGTGTGTGAAAAATCTGGAATCCTCCTATACTGCTGATGAGAATGTAAAACAGCACAGCCACTTCAGAAAACTCTCTGGCAATTGCTCCCAAGTAAAACAACTTGGTACTAATAAATTATTATATTAACATGGTCAACTCAGCATTAACTAGAAATTTTGTTCCTAGTGATCTACCAATAAAAGGAAAACAAATGTCCATACAAAGACTAGTACATCAAGACTTATAGTAGCATTATTCATATTAGCAAAAAAAAAAAAAACTTGAAAGTTACCCAAATCTCCATTATCTAATAAAGGAAAAACAATGATACAGAATGTTTTTATCATAAGCATCTCCGTGCTGCCCTTTTATAACCACACTCCAACTCCTTTCCCTTCTTCACTACCCTCCCACTGGAAACTGTTCTCCATTACTATAATTTTTTAATTAGGGAAATGATATAAAATGGAGTTATACAGATAGTATCAAACCATTAGGATTGGATTTTTTACCCGCTGCACAATTCTCCAAAACTTTATCCACATTGTTTCATGCATTCATGATCCACTTCCTTTTATTACTGAGTAGTTTGTGGTGGCATACCACATGGCCACTGTTGTTTAAGTTGCTAGAAAACATTTAAGTTGCTTTAATTCTTTCACTTTTACAAATAAAGCTGCTGTCGACACTTGTGTACATTATGTGAACATAAGCTATCGTTTTTCTTAGATAAATGCCCAAGAGTGAAGTGCTGGGTCCTAAGAACAGTTTGCATATTTATTTGGAAGAAACTGCCGAAATGTTTACTGGGATAGCTGGGGATTAAATTTAAGAATAATTCTGTTTATTGTTAACACTAACCAGACAAGAAAGAGAACAAAGAAACCATACCTGTGTTCAAGATCTTCTATAAGAATAGGAAAGAAGTCTATTCAGACTCTCATATTTTCAATAAATGAGAAAAGATGACAGTGCATTATTATCCAGCTGTCTTTGAATGGAAAACAATTTATTAATAAAATTAATTTAAAAATTTATAAACAATTTCAAAGTTGACCTAAGAGGTCATCAACAATACGTCCACAGTATCTTGATGTAATATTTGGCATTAAGCAGACTGAATTTTTTTGCTCAACATTTTGGGTTAAAATACAGAAAATATATTCCTTATGTACCCAAATACATAAACCTATTTATCTTGGTTTATTTTTTTATTAAAGAAAAATCCCTTGGAAAGATGGAGATATTTTCTCTTCCAAAAACAAGACAAACTCTATCCTTTGAGGATAAAAAATAAAAATTTCAGGAGATTTTTGAATAATTTAGAAAGTTCTAAGCCTTGAGGCATAATATTCCCATTATGAAATTATTACTGCACAGCAAGTAATTTTGGACTAAGTCATTCTCTCAAATTCTGAAATCAACAGAAATTATGAGCAAAAGAAATTCGTATTCTGTACACAGTGAGCTGCTCCCAGCCATAAAGCTTCTCAGTTCATTGAGAATGTATGTATCCTAAACCAGACATAAATGCCATCCTGGGATCTGCCTGCATGAAGACTATTTAGGAATTCTTCCTCCACTTACCAGCAGTCTGCTGCCCTTTGGATATGGTTTTAAATTTGTTCCCCAAAGTTCAGGTGTTGTCTTAGTGTGCTGGTAAGACCTTATGACCTCAGGAGAGATTATTGGCTCCTTTACTCTCAGGCTTCCTGGTTAGAGAAGTGATCTCTCATCTCTTACATGCCGTTTGGCTGTTGCCATGGGGCTCTCACCCAAGTATGTACTATGCTTTTTGGAATTTCAGCACCCAACACTGTGACCTAAATAACTTTTTTTTCTTTATAAAGTTATCCTGCCTCAGGTATTTCATTATAATAACAAAATTGATATCAGCCTTTTATGCCCCTTTCTATACAATTCTGCTCAGCCATCTCTGAATGTCTGATTGTAGGAAGATCCTAGCTCCAAAAAACATCTGGGCAGCTCCCTAGAAATCCTACTTGCTATGAGGTTTTCTGCTTCCTTTTAAGTGACAAAGGTCAATTCTCATCCATGATGATACATTCATCCCCACTTTTTCCATATTGGAGCTGCTACTCTTTCTCTGTTCCTATCACTTTTAGCTATTATCAACATACATCTCCATCTGCTACATTTGTATTAATTTATTATTGTCATATGGACAGTAAAATTTTTATCTAAAATATTTTTATAATTAGTCCATGAGTACTCCTTCCTTTCTCATAATTACATACTTAATGAAGGGTTTTAATTTATTAACAGTTCAATACTGGCTTACTTGAAGGATTTATAACCTTTTTATATATTCAACAAATATAACACATATTCATCGAATGCCTACTATTTCTACTGTGATTATTACTGAAGATTCTGTGGTGAAAAACATGGATGTATTTTTTTCCCTAACAGTAGAGAGAGACATTAAGAAGATTGTCACAAGTAATTATTATGTTAGAAATAATGGGGGAAAATATATGCTAGGCATGTATACATTAAGAAACTTGAAATAATATAGCAAAAATCATAGGCTAGGAAAAAAATCATGTTGGAGCTGAGATCTGAAAATGATTGGAGTTAAGAGAGCTCAGTGGAAACAGTGTAAAGAGAAGAATTTTGGCATAGACAAGAACATAAATTTGTATATGTATGAGTATGTAAAAGACAACAAATCCCACCATCATGCACAACTATAATGCACCAATAAGAAATATGGAACAAAGAACCCACCGACCCTCGCTGTTGCTGGAACTCAGAGCTGAGGCATGAGAGCTGGGAGGTAGGCAGGAGCCACACCATGCCTGGTCTAGTAGCTCTACATTTTATTCCAGTTGCATTCAAAAAATTTTTAAGTAGATTGGCACTTTATTTCATTTTCCAGGAGTGATTCTTTTCAAGTTATCATTCTGGCTTAGATTGGTGGAGAACATGAAGGGATATCATTTAGTAGCCTTTTAGAGACGTTCAAGGGAGAAATGATAGATTTCTTAGATTATTGTGTTGGCACTCAAGAATGAGAAAAATGCCTTCGAGGTAAAAAGATGTGGATTGTGGCCCAAGTGACTGATCGGGTAGAAAAGATTTAGGGGATGTATGTACATTCAGTTTGGGACATCTTGAGTACAGGCGTAGAACTCGTGTTCTACAAGGACAGAGTTTTTGCCTGTCTTGTTCCTGGCCACAGCCCAGATGAGACAGTCTCGTAGAGGTATTGAATAAACAGTGAGACTGTATATATAACTTAGAAGAGAAACATGGCTCAAATTTAAAATGTGGAAGTCACCTATCTACAGATGCTATCAGAAACTAGGAGAAGGATGAGTTCTGCATAGGAGTGGAGACTGCTGCGAGAAGAAAGAGACAAACTCCAGGACTGGTGGTCAGCTTACTTTCTAGCAGTCCTCTGTAACACCAACCATGGTGGACCAGGCATGCGATGATCAGATTCTGTGTGAAACCCAGTGTATGTAGTTCATGCTCTGAGGGACCCAAAAGTGTTCAGGTCCCAGTATTTCCATTGCTGCACTGAATTCGGATCGGCCTTAGGAAGATTAAAGCATTCATTCCTATGCTTTAATGACTTTCTCCTTGCTCCTTCATTGAAGAGAAATGGATGTCAGGAAATTAGGAAAATGGATTAGTCTAAAATGAAATCTGGTGTTGAAATACTGATGGAAGATAAAAAAAAATCAATTCTCTACGCTTTCCATCTATCAGGGCCCAAGTCAGATGACTAATAAACATTTTTAGCCAAGAAGGCATTTCCGTGGGATCACAGATACATTCTGTTTTAGATCCTCTTGTCAGTTTGTGAGCCTCTAAAACTCTAGTTAATGAAATTCAAAGAATAAACATGACTGTTATCACAATGATTAATATGCCTATTGTATCATTAGTTGAGTTGACTTAAAATTTTTCTGAATACTACTAACATACTCATAATATGACTTTAAAAAAAGGCTGTTAATCCAATAAATATGCTGTTAGCCCAGCAAAAAATGCAAACAGGTCATTCTATAAAATGGGAATAATGATATGACTGCTTCATAAGATTACTGTGAGAATTAAATGAATTAACATTTGGAAAGCATTCAGCACATGGCAAGCCGAATTCATTTTGGTGGCTATTGCTGGTACATATAAACATAATTCCTGTTTATATGTATTAGAGATTATCATTAGGGTGGGATCTTAGCTATGTTGGAATTATAATCGTTTTTTAAAAATATATTTCCCTGGTTACTAAGCAAGAATTTTGTGTATAAATAAAATAGCTTCCAAGGCAGTAGAAGGGCCACTATTCAAAATAATTCTTTAATCACATAATTTGTTTTTTTCCAGGAACACCAAAGATGCCCATAAGAAAGTAAATTTTCCTTCTGCTGCCACATTCCCCCAGCAGCTGTTCCAATTTGCCTCTGTGACAGCCTGCTTGAGAATTGGTTCCAGACTGGGTTAGAAGGGAGTGTGTTATAAGCATTGAGATGGCAGAATGACCTTGGATGAGAACTCTCTCTCAGTCTGAAAGTCATTCATTTTCTCTTTCCATTATCAGTCCTCCTTTCCTTTTCTATCTCCTTTCCTACTTTATGTTTCCCCCATGACAACTCTGATTCCTCCTCCTGATCCTCAGCTACTGTCCTCATCCTTCTCAGTCCTTCCTGAAATAGCAGATGCAGCTGACTATGGGGATATAGTCTCAGCACCATTCTAATCTACTTTCTTGATTCCACTCTTCAAACAAAAATTTGCAAATTTTAGAAAATGCAAACCAATCTATGGTGACTGAAAGCATATCAGTGGTTGCACAAGAGTGAGAAGGAGTCTACAAGGAGATGAAGGAGGGGTGAATTATAAAGTAGCATGAGGTAACTTCTGGAGGTGATGAGTATGTTCATTATCTTGACTCTGGTGCTGGTTTCAGGAGGTATACATGTGTCAAAACTCATTATCTTGTCCATTTCAAATATGAGCTATTGCATATCTAGACTAATTATATCTCAATAAAGCTCTTTAAAAATTGTATACTCACCTCCAACTACTAATATAGTATGTGATAATAATATATTTCCTAAAATTATGTTGACCCTGCATTCTTGGAATAAATCTCACTTGCTCATGATTTATTATCTTCTTAATGTGGTGTTAGATCCTGTTTGCTACTATTTTATTAGTTTTACTTCTGGAACTGTTTACTTTAACTTTCATTTGTTTGAATAGCTGTTTTATATTTAGTTTTGGAATATTCCATGATCTGAATTCCATAGGATGGAAATCTATCATTTGTTGTAGTCCAGACCTCATGGTTCATTTTTATTGTATTTGGGAATTTCTCACTGGGAATCTATCTTTGCTTAAATCTAATATGCAAGAATCCCGGGGGCTTAAAGAAGAAGTGCTTTCCCCAAGAGTTGCATTTGTTTACACCAAGCACCAGGAAGTGCTACTAACCTGGGACTACTTTATTTTCTCAGTTTGGGATTTTTCTGACTCAAAGTATAGTATAAATTCAAACTCCCAAATCACAGAAATATGAGTAAAGTTAAAAATGCCAAGGGGAAAAATATTGTCTTTTTATGATTGTTGGTGATTTTCAGCCAATGTTATAGCACAGAGAGATAATTTCCTGCTACTTGCCTTCAGCTGCTTTCTCGGATTCTGTTTTCCTTACACATTATTTCATTGAGATCATATTCCTTTTGTGGTGGGGGGGCTTCACTTTATATGAAGGCTGAGCTTCATTTACTTGTCTTACATATGCACAAAGTATACTCTACCATTTCCTTAGCGATTACAAACCCCTGAGCTTTGGATTAGGTACCAGCATCTGCCCCAGGGTAAGTCAGCCTTCTATATTCCCCTCGGCCCTGATTCCAGCTCACAGCTTTTCCTTTGGCTCTTGGGTATCTCCTTTACTTTCTCGCAAACTCATCCATGTTTTAAAATGTATTTTTTTGGTCAGGAATTGTATGTAATTCAGGAGGATACCTCTCAGAATATCAGATTCATAGGACTGCTAAAAGTGGTTCCCCACTCTGTCTTAGGTATGAGAAACTTCTCTTTATTAAAATGAACCCCTTGGTATCACATGATCTGGTCGCCTCATTTTATCGGTAGAAAACTCATGTGTGTTTCTCAAATTAAGCTCTTGGACTTTTAAAGGCCCTAAAGGCCTTTAGAAAATTGTTCATACTCTCCAGGAATTTTTTATTATGGCCAGTGTGGATGGTAGATAAAACCCACCAAATACTAATAAAAGCTCTAGTATATTACTAAGATAAGAAGAAGAGATGTGAATTTCTTAGGTATATGATTCTTCCCAGTAGGAAGACCTTTTTTTTCCTCAAATAGCCACTAGGATTTGGATTTGCAAATCATTAGGATTTGTATTTATTAATTAAGTCACTGAATCATTACCAATGGCCACAATCACTATACCATTGAAACAAAGAACTCTGTCTCAGAGGACAACTGCAGCCATCTGCCTTTCCCAGAGTAAAGCACCAACGCTACTTCAGTGAAATCTGAAATATCCTTACAAGACTGAACCAGATAGATCAAGTCAAGCTAAAGAGTTCTAATCCACCTGCCACAATCAAGCACAGATTGAAACAACAAAACTGGTTCCCATGTCAATCAAGATTGATTTTTCTACCATGAGTAAAAAATGACAAAATAAAAAAGATGGCTAAAATGAGTCCTGATGCTTAGGATGGCACTAACACAGATTTCATTAATAAGGGCCACACTGGCTTTTGTTATTCAGTCTTTTTTTTTTTTTTTAGCCATTTTCAATTTTTTCTTTGTGTCTTTCCAGGCTAATCTATCCATAGGTGGGTCATTTTCACCTGGAAAAAAGAGGGTCTTACCATTGCCAGCTCTGAATAAGCCGGTGCCAGCTCTCTCTGGCTGCTGCTTCTGACCTACACTTCATCTCCTTTTAAACTCTTTGTTTAGTGGTCCTCCAATTGTGGTATGCAGTAAAAGTCACTGGGAACATGTTAAAAATGTTTTTAAATGTCCTGGTTCAACTTTAATAGATGAGAACTGAGCGTGGCACCTGGAGAGTCGCTAGGGGAGCCCACACCACACCCAGAGAAACACTCAGTGGCTGGTCCCAGGTCCCACTGACAGCAGAAGCCCTTTGGCAATTGACCCCCCCCCCCCAGTACCTGCTTACTTGTCTGGCTGACCCTATGGGGATTACTACTCACAATGACTCTTTGGCCCTTCCCTACATTTGCCTGAGGCTTTATCCAGATTGGCTGGAGGACCAGGCTTAAGCATCCTCTTGCCTCATCCCATCACCCCAACAAATCCCACCACCCCAAAACATTTGAGCCTCCTGATGAAAAACTGAATGTGATTTTTCAAGCTTAACATTGTGTGCTGTTACAAAGACTTACCTTCCTCAGATCCCCTGGCCAAGGCTTCCTTGTGGCAAGTGGGGACTTTGACTTCTACACAGTCCTTTCTATTCCTAGTCACCCACCATGAAGCTTCAGGTGTCTTTCATTCAAAGATTCCTCAACAAAGAAGGCATGCACCTGACCCTATTCTAATGAGAAAAAGAGATCAGGGGAAATGGGAGCTTTCTCCCATTTTAGCTGTGGCTTCTTTCTTATTTTATTTTATTTTTTGGTACCAGCGATTAAACCCAGGATGCTTAACCACCGAGCCACATCCCCAGCCCAACCTGTATTTTATTTAGAGATAGGGAGGGTCTCACTGAGTTGATTAGAGCCTTGATAAATTGCTGAGGCTGGCTTTGAAATTGCAATCTCCTGCCTCAGCCTCCCATGCCACTGGCATGGAGTGTGCACTACCATGCCCAGCTCATCTTAGCCTCTTACTTACACTATTGCAATAAGTGGGTAAAGGCATCCTTGCTACCTTTTTTTTTTGCTGGTTGCTTTAATCAGTTACTCTGACACTTCTCACTCTCCAGCTTAACTGAACTCCTGACACTCATGAGAGGCCCTGAACCCAAACCACTTATTTTCAGAAATGATGTGAGATACTACTGGCTCTTTCCAGCTGCTTAGTTTTGGGGTAATTTGTTACACAGCATTTGATAGCTAATACTATACCTTTCTCACTTGTCTTATGTTCATCAACATTTTCATCCATTTCAAAGGGTTTTTCACATTTATTATCCCACTTCTTCCTAAATAATGACAGGAATCATCCTTTGTGCTAGGCACTATATTAAGCATTCACATACAATATCTGAGAAAATTGCCCAACAACTTTTTGGGGGTAGTCTTTTTATTATCTCTGATTTAGAGGTGAGGGGATTGAGAGGCTAGATGTTAATAATCGGTCTCAAATGATGTAAATAAGTAGAACATGGATATTCAAATCCTCCTTTCTACCACTGCACAAGAAAATAGAGCCTGGAGCTGTGAAGCTATTTGTTTAAGGACACACCGCTGACGGTCCTAGAGAAAAAAAAAACAGAATTCAGGTCTCCTGACTCCCCACCCAGGATTCTGGGAAAACCTCTGGGATTTGTGAACAAATTTAGAAACCATTCTCAGCTGCCAGCTGGACAGAGGGCATGGCTCAGAGGTTTGGTGACAGGAAGCCTTCTAAATGTGTCAAAATCTTGTGCAATCCTGTGTTTTTATCTGAATCTTGGGACAATAATCCAAGAGTCTTCACATTCTGGTGGCCTGCATTGAGTCTTCTCACACTCTCCACGCCAAACAAAACTGACCCAGAATGACAGGAAAGAGTGGGAATAAAGTACACACTGTAGAGATGGTTCCAAGGATATCGACTCTGTGGGAAGCTTTGTCCCAGGGATGTATGGGTTGTAGTAGAATAGGAGTTTAGGAAGATGATTTTCTGGAATTAAAAGTTCATTAATTCAGAGTTATTGAGTTGTAATTCATGTTAATTCAGGAGAGCATGTGAGCTAAAGCTGCACATTATGGCATAATAGTATGATATTATTGGAAGAAAGAATGCTTAAGCTATTTGAGAGAAGACTTCTCATCTTTAAATTCTTCAGAGCATTTTTTTTTAAAGTTTTCCATCTGATAAGTTGGATAAGGCTCTAAAAAGGAGTTCAGTCAATGTCAGTGGCTCCCTGAAGGGATCTTGTAGCAAATGCAGAGTCTCAGGCTTTCTCTCAGATTGTATTCTTTTTTTCCCTTTTCCATATTTTTGTTGGCCTATTACAATTGTGCTTAATGGTGGGATACATTGTTATATATTCACACATATGCACAATATAACAATATAACTTGATTAATATCATTCTCCAGAATTTCTCCTTTACCTCCTCTCCTTCTTTCCCTGGTTCCTTTCCTCTACTTTACTGGTGTCCCTTTTATTTTTAAAAAATTATCCCCCACACAGCAAAAAAAAAAAAAAAAGAAAGAAAGAAAGAAAAGAAAATTCCTCTCTAACTTCCACATGTGAGAGAAAACAGGACTTTTGACTATTCCAGACTTTATTTGCCTTTCAAGTTCCATCCATTGCCACCTGTGTCCTGGGTGCCTAGTTCTTAAAATACTGCCACATGCTTCTGATGCACTAGGTTTACACACAGTTGTTAGGGAATCATCACTGATGTGCTAATTATACAAACCATGCATCTTATCTGTTTACCAAAACAGATGCCCCAGGGACTTCCCATAAAAATTGGAGTTTAAAAATGCTTTGGGAAGTCGAGCACAATGGCGCATGCCTGAGATCCCAGCGGCTCCCAAGGCTGAGGCAGGAGGATAGCAAGTTCAAAGCCAGCCTCAGCAAAAGTGAGGTGGTAAGCAACTCAATGAGACCCTGTCTCTAAATAAAAATACAAACTAGGTCTGGGGATATGGTTCAGTGACCAAGTGCCCCTGTCCCTGAATTCAATCCCTGGTACCCTCCTTCCCCCCCAAAAAATGCTTTGGGAAATTTTCCATTTCTAGTTAAATAAATGGAACTTTACCATTTATTGATTTTTCCTTGATGCAGTTATAATAGATCAGTATAATTTCATTTGCTATTAGCTTTTTCCCCCACTCCCCACAGATTTCATCACCAGGACAATGTACCTGGAACATGAAGCCCCACTTCAGTCTCAAAACAGATTTTAAAAAGTAAAATTTAAGAAATAACTCTCCTACCATATCTCATGTCTGGATGGGTTTGGAAATGGTCCCTTGCCTGATCTGCAGTTTTATTGTCAATAACAGTATCCTTGTACCTTGTCCCAGTGGAGGGTTCTTTTCTGGTGTTTTAGATTTCATCCATGATCTTTCTGTATTCTAGATCCCAAGGACTGGAATTCCACCAGTGAGCCTGCTAGGGGCCTTTTGAACTTCCTGGTTTGACCTCTGACCTTGCCTTCTACCAGATTTCGCCCCCATAGTCCACCTGAATACAGTTATTACCTTCTGCCATCCACCAAGGGAACTTCCTCCACCACCTGCCCCACTCTGCAGGGGCCGGCTTTTCTCTATGCCCCTCTCCCAGCCCAGTTTCAGTTCTGAGAGATTGTGTTTATATTCTTAGAAATTCTCAGACATGCAGGATTTCCTGAAACAATTATCTCTGGTATTTTTAAGGTATACTAAATCTCTCTGGTTGTAATCACATAAAAGTCACTTCTAGAAAAAAGTACCTCTGAACCAATTTAAAAAATAAAATAAAACGAGCTATTAAAATCAAAACCTTGCATTTTAAGGGAATTTTAATTCTCTGATTTTTTTTTAGGAGAGCCCTTTGTATTTTATTCAAACTCATGAATAATGGATGACATTCCTTTTCAGATGTCTCATTACATTTGCAGCATACAAAGTTTCTTAAAATGGCCTCCTGTCAAATACATATGATTTCTATTTGTCTGCTGTTAATGTAATTGACTAAACACTCGATTCTACTGATTATGCTTTCCCTTGTAAACCACTTACTTTGGAGGCATAAGCAGCTGTGTTTATGCTTCTGTGATTTTCGGGTTTCATTATGAAGTTTTCAGCCTGCGATTCTAGAGCAATAGGCATCCTAAGCACCCAGGCACCAGCTGGCAAGTTCTTTACCCATAAAGGCTCTTTTCCATCAGCACTTGTATATGACATATGTGATACATGTATGCACATTAAAACCACTGCAACCGGTCATCGTGAACACGTGAACATTGGGAACACAAGAAGAAAACACTAACTTTTCAGGAAAGAATTGATCAACAAAGATCTGCATTTATCCAGCAGCACCCGTGCTTCCTCTCTTGCCTTTTCCTTAAACTGAGAACTGTGGTTTAACTTAGGAGTTTGGTATAATTATTCACAGAGGGTGTAGTGAAGAGAGGCATGCAGAGAGAGAGAGAAAGGGAGAAAGACTGGCAGACAAAAGTAGCTACCAAGAGGAAACCCACATTAGATAAATAGAAGGAAGGGAACTGAGGAAGGAGGTTGAGGGGAACTACTAAGGTATGGAAGAAATAGAGTGTGGCAACCAGGCTGGCTCAGGAGTCCCCCTGGAGCGTCATCCAAACCTCTGGGGCACTGTATTGAACGCCTTCCCAAATCCCCCCACTCACTCCCTGGTAACCTCTACTGTCTACTTCTCTTCCCTTGACTACTTCTATTCCTTTGACTAGTTATAAAAGATGAGTATGTTCCAAAAATTTGCTGTACAGCATACAGTTAACAAGGTATTATGTATTTAAAATTTTGTCAAGAGGGTAGGTGTCCTGTTAAGTGTTCTTACCATAAAAACAAACAAACAAACAAGCAAAAAAACCCCAACAAGTCACAAAGAGACACAAGGAAACCTTTGGAAGGATTGGATCTGCTTATTAAATTAATTATGGTGATGGTAACATGAGTGTATATCTGTGTTCAAATTCACCCAGTTCGGTACTCTAATTATGTACAAAAACCATGAAGGATTTTGTTGTTTAACTTAGGAGTGTTTTTTTTTTAATTCCTCAATAAAGCTGGAAACAAATTGGACAATATATCTTAAAAAATGCTTTTATACTTGTACATTTCCATAACTTCATAAAGAAGAATGAGTATTGGAGAGAAAGCTGGTTGAACATGTGGATCTGCCTCCACTAATTGGCATGACCATACTCCACTGCTGACATCTTCAGGTCTGTTTCCTCATATGCTGAATCATAGTGGGTAGTATGTAGCCAGATTTCGGTAAAGATCAATCAAGCAGTGTTGACAGCAAGACATGGTGAGTTTGAATCCTACTGTCCACCTGGGTTACACATAAGCAAGTTACTAACTCACCTGGGTTGGGCATCTTATCTTCAGAACAGGAATAGAAATAATGCATATGGTTGCTATGAGGATTGAGTGAAAAATTCATGTTATCAAACACAAGAAACAGTGCCTGGTATGTGGTTAGTGCTCAATAAATCCTGCCTCCTATGAATGGAAGTAGGTGCCAAATGTATTGTACTGAGGATTATGTCTTCATCATGGGAAGGTGGCACAATTTTTTTTTTTTTTTTTTTTTTTTTAGTTTTACCCCAGCTTTCTTGCTGGCATGCTGTGAGCACTTGATGAGTATGAGTTATACTATCAGCAATGACAGATAGCTCTCCTTATGCACCTGTATCTGCTCTGTGTACTAACAACACTCACCTTTACCGGGTGTATTGCTGATTAGAGGGTTATCCAGGCTTTCAACTGTTCTTCTCTTTCAAAAATGTTTTTAATTGCATAAGAAATGCATAAATTTCTTCTCTTGCTTTAAACAACCCACTGATAAAAGTCTGTAAGGCCACTTTTAAACTTCTACTACATCACAGATTCTTCTCCAAGGGCAACCTATACATTGATTTTGATGATTTTTCTTTCATATTTTGTATTTTATGTCTATGTGTGAATTGACATGTATGTGTATTTGTCATTTAGTGTTCAATATCCATGTGATAGTAGTGATGGTTCCTGTCTCATTTCTGGTATTAGTAATTTGTGTCTTTTACTTCCCACCCCTTCATTTCTGGCTAGAGGTTGACCAATGTTATTTATTTATTTTTGGGGTAGTGGGGATTGAAATCAGGGGCACTTGACCACTGAGCCACATCCCCAGCCCTATTTTATATTTTATTTAGAGACAGGGTCTCACTGAGTTGCTTAGTGCCTCGCGATTGCTGAGACTGGCTTTGAACTCTATCCTCCTATCTCAGCCTCCCTAGCCACTGGGATTACAGGCCTGCGCCTCCACACCTGGCTCCAATGTTATTTTAGGGAACTAGATTTTGTTGATTTTTCTCTATTGATTTCATGTTAATTGATTTTTGCTCTAACTTTTTTCCTTCTACTTGCTTTTTATAATGCTTTCTTTAGTGTCCTGAGGCAGAATCTTATATTATTGATTATAGAGTTTCTTCTTATCTAATACATGTATTCAGTGCTAAAGATTACCCTCTAAGTCTTGCTTTCACTCAGAACTTTTTGTTGTTGTTGTTGTTTTATCATAGTACTGGGATTGAACCCAGAGCCTTGAACATAGTAGGCAAGTGATCTAGCCACACCTCAAGCTCCTAGCATATAAATGTTGATGTTATTTTAAAAATTTTAATTCAATTAAAAATATTTACTTTTTACCTCAGAGATATGTTTCTGAGCATCTTAATCAATCAACCAGCTAATTATTTTATTAATGTCATTTATTTTCACTATGTGACAAGGTTACCAATGTGATTTTTTAGAAATTTTAGAAGAATCCTTTCTCAGTCTTGCATTTACATTTATCCACCTATCTTTTAGCATATACTTAGTTAAGACTTGTATATAAAATGAGACTAGAAATTTTCTATTTGAAACCATTTTTAATTAAGATAATCATTTATATAATATGAGGTTGTCATTGTTCAACAGGTGGGATTTCTAAATGCTGCAGTTAGTTTAAATTAAAAAAATGTCATTTGCTATATATCTAATTTTATTTCTGAATGAACAATATCACAATTGTGTTTACACTGAAAATACTGTTGTCTTGCTAAAATTTTCTGAAGATGAAATAGGTATATGAATATACACAGACCACACAGAACAATTTTAGCTGATATTATTATATAAAAGAATAAGAAGGATAATTTTTATTAAACTCATATGTACTTCAATGGACAATAAAGGAGACAAAAATATTTGTAATGAAGAAAACTTTTTTAACATTTATTTTTTGATTGTAGGTGGACACAATGCCTTTATTTTATTTTTATGTGGTGCTGAGGACTGAACCCAGTGCCTCATGCATACTAGGCAAGTGCTCTACCACTGAGCCAAAACCCCAGCCCAAAGAAAACATTTTATAGTGGAGAAAATGAGACAAAGAAAGTAGAAAGAGAACAGCAGATAAGAAATCAGGACAGAAGGGTAAGTACCCAAACTGATTTTAAGCGTCTACTCACCTATTATAAACATTCGTGGCCCAAGTAGTTGGGAGAATTTTTAGTAAAACAATGTTTGCATTTTGAATAAGATTTTATTTTCAATTAAAGGTTGAAGAAGACAGAAGTTAATTTTAGGTGGTCCTGAAAGAAACAACAAAAATTATTAGTTTATTAAAAGTGAGCTTTTAATCTGAATGGGAATAATAACCTGAAATCAAATAGGAGTCTTTAACATCTTTCAGAACTATGCACATATAAATATGGCATTTGCCAGTAAGTGAATGGAGCTGGAGAATTTCATGCTAAGAGAAATGAGCCAAGCTCAAAGAACCAAAGTGTAAATGTTTTCTCTGATATGCAGATGCTAATTCATAATAAGGTGGTGGGTGGGAAAAATAGAGGTACTTTGGATAAGAAAGAACGGAGTGAATAAAGGGGAGAGGATATGGGGTAGGAAGGATAATATAATGAATCAGACATTATTAATCTATGTACATATATGATTACAAGACTGATGTAACTCTACATCGTGTACAACCAGAATAATGAGAAGTTACACTCCATTTATGTATGATGTGTAAAATGCATTCTACTGTCAGCTATAATTTAAAAAAATTAAAAACGTATGCACATGTGCTACAAAGGAGTCAAAGGATTCCAACAGTATTAACTGCAATCAAGTAGAAAAACTCTGCCCAGAGACCAGGTGTTCATAAACCTGAGTGCACAGGTAAACTTACTGATATTGATACTTACTATCTTGATTGATAACATCATGAAACATAATAAGGTGTTTGTCTAAAGAACCTGTAATAATGGGCAGACTGAGATACAACAATGACAAGCTAACTATTGTGCAAGCAAATAGTCTATGTATCAAATCTAGGTAAATCAATCCCACCCTCACTTAACTAAAGATGTCAAACACCAGTATCCGAATACTAGCTGATTTTAACCATTTTCCAAAAGAAAAACTGTTGCTAAAAAATCCCACATGTTCGGCATACTCCATTCTCTATGGCCCTTCATTTCTCCTCCTCCTTTCATTTTTCCTCCTTTGTTTAGTACTGTTCTTTGGAGTCTGCAGAAGGGAAGAGGGAATGAAAGAGAAATACATTTATTTTTATATCCTTATGGAAGTTTGTGCATCATACAGTTTATTATAAAGCAAAACTTAATAGGAATATTAATAGGTTATAGCTGAATGGAGAAGTTATATTGATTTCTGTTTTCCTCCTTATTCTTTTTTTTTAATTTTCCAAATGTTTTACAGTGATTATATACCTCTATAGTCATAAGCAAACAAATATAAAATGTGTTTATCTATTTCATTCCAAGTAGGCATTTTTATGGTTCTATGATTCCTTTGAAATTTTGATTATTATACCATTGTAAAAAGTACAACAATTAGTTATACTTTTATATTTTATATTGTTATTATATTTTATATTAATTGATAAGCAATTAGTTTAACAATTATTTAATGGACTCTAAATAAAGTGCTTGACTTCAAAATTCATTTAATTGTCAGCAACTGTGGCAAATTGAGAACTAACTCTGTCAACATGAAGATTAAATTAAAGGTTTTAGGCATTTCTAGCAGTCAGAGAAATACAAATCAAAACTACATTGAGATTTCACCTCATTCCAGTCAGAATTGCAATTATCAAGAATAAAAATAATAATAAATGCTGGCAAGAATGTGGGGAAAAAGGTACACTCATACATTGTTGGTATACTGAAAGTTAGTTCAACCACTCTGGAAAGCAGTATGGAGATTCCTCAAAAAAAAAAAATCACCTAGGAATGCAACCACAATATGACCCATGTACCCCACTTCTTGATATTTATTCAAAAGAATTAAAATCAGCATACTATAGTGATAATGCACATCAATGTTTATAGCAGTGCAATTCACAATAGCCAAGATATGAAACCAACACAGGTGCTCATCGATTGCTGAATGTATTAAGAAAATGTGGTGTGTGTGTATGTTATGTATATAATACATAAAATATATTGTATATAAAATAGAGTTTTACTTAGCCATAAAGAAAAATGAAATTATGCAATTTGCCCAGAAATCAATGGAATTGAAGAACATCATGCTAAGTGAAATGAGTCAAACTCAGAAAGTTAAGGGTCCAGTGTTCTTTCTCATATGCTGAAACTGAAGCTAAAGCAAAGGGGAAAAAATGTGGAGGACAGTTTCCATGAAAATAGAGGGAAGATCCATGTAGTAGAAGGAGACCAAGGGGTAGGAGGTGGGGGGAGGAATAGAAAAGGGGAGGAAATGCAGAATGAATTTGACAAAATTACACTATGCTCCATATATAAATATACCACAGTGAAGTCTATCTTTATATGTATCTACAAAGCACCAATTAAAGATACATAAATGAGTGGAAGGTAGACCAGTAGAGTAGAAGAAAGGGAATAGGGGAAGGGAGAAGGAAGAGGGCCACCAGGGTAAAATAAAATTAAAAGTTTTCTTTGGAGGGAACAGTAAAAGGACGTTCTATGCCTCAGAGGGCTATTTGTGAAGGTCTTTACAATTTTTTAAAATTCTAGCCAGGCACAGTGGTGCAAGCCTACAATCCCAGTTATTCCAGAGGCAGAGGCAGGAAGATCATGAGTTCAAACCAGCCTCCTCAGCAATGGTGAGGCACTAAGCAACTCAGTGAGACCTGTCTCTAAATACAATACAAAATAGAACTCAGGATGTGGCTCAGTGGTCGAGTGCCCCGGAGTTCAAACCCCAGTAACCCCCTCCCCCAATTATTTTAAATTCTAAAAATTTACAGAGGTGGAAAAAAAGTGAGGACTGAGTTTGAAAAATTCTGAGTGGGGTTGAAATGAAATACAGTTTATCGTGGTTTTGTAAGTGTAGGGCAGAACACCTTTGGCATCCAAAAAGTTGAGATAATTCTATTACACTAATAAAATGTGAAAGAAAGAAGTTGAAAAGTGCTTTGAATTTTTCAGATCTTTTTATTACAAATGGTAAGTCAATAGATATGTTACACATATATAGTTATATATATAAAATGACACTTATATATGTAGTCTTATACAATATGATTGTGTCTATGTTTATTCTGTTTTTAATCAAGTGAACTGTACTAGTTTTACCTGAAAGCAATGGTGGATAATTCTGTCACTCCTATCAGATAAAGAAGAGAAATGGGAAGTTCTTTGTGTTTTCTTTGATAAGTTGCTGTCTAGAGAATTGATAAAAAAATTTCAATATCATAGCCTTTTTACATTTCAATGTTGAACAATGTGAAACTTTTCCTTTAGTACCTGAGATAATTATTCATTATTTGTCTCTTTGTTAGACTAAACAACTAGTTAAACACGACTTTCTTTTCTCAGAGCCTTATACTTTTTGCAAAGTCTAACATCCCAATATAAACAGAATCTTTTAACTAATTGGGTAGCAAATGTGAATGTAAGTACAGAAACATTTGTTGATGATACTGATACTATATCTCAGATTAGTCTTGCTTATTAAGTTAATAAGATTTATAGTTGTCCCTTCTAACAAAAATATTTTCATCAATGAAATATCATTAGACACAAAATACATTATAAAACACACATAAATTAGATCACTGCTGTATAATCGAGGAGATTTATTTTATAAATAAAATAACCGTACATGTGCATGTACTAGTTTGCTAATACTTGAGCTCAAACTGACATGTACATAGATGTAAAATGGCTGTTTCCCTTTCACCTAACACTTTATTTACTGATGCTGAGAAAGCTACATAGATCTGAATTTCTTCATCTCAGCTATGAGATCCAGAGATGTTCAGGGTGTGTAAGGGAAGATAAGGACTGACAAACTAGGATTTTTGATGGCTAAAGGCCCATATAAATCTTATTTCACCTACATTTTGTATTAAATAGACTTTGATATTAGGAATTTGAAAATGAATATTTCATCCCAATGTTAGGCCCATGAAATTTAGGCACAGGTAGTGTGGTAGTTCAGGATTATTCACAGATATTTCTGTTCTACTTCTGGGCAGAGTGAGAATGTGCTTCCTGTTCCTTTAGACTCAGGTGAGGTCACATAACTTACTCTTGGCCATGTGGCAGTTGCATTTTTTGATCCATTTTGCTAATTTTCTTTGATGTATAGGAAAGAGAGATGGCATTTACTCTTGGTTTTTTAAACATGAAAGAAAGCACTACTTAGCATCTTAATTTTCTGCCTCTTCTTTAATAGTGAAAATATTGAAGGCTGCACATTTACCTGGGGAACTTTCAGCAGATTTCAAATTGTGAAGTGAAGTGACAGATAAAGTCCAGCATGAGGAAGTAACCACTTGCACTAAAGCCGACCTGGTAAAGATGAATGGATAAAGAAAATGTGGTATATATACACAATGGAATATTACTCAGCCATAAAGAAGAGTGAAATTATGGCTGGTAAATTGATGGAACTGGAGAATATCATGCTAACTGAAACAAGCCAGTCCCCAAAAACCAAAGGCAGCATGTTCTCTCTGATATGTGGATAGTAAATCACAACAGAGGGGAAGATAAGAGGTTCATTGGACAAAGGGAATGAAGGCAATGGGGGGATAGGAATAGGAAAGAAAGACAGTACAATACGTCATATTGTACACATTGTACATATCCTTCCTATCTTCATATATGAATACAAAACCAATATAACCCCAGTATCATGTACAATCACAATAATGGGATCCTAATTCAAATAAGTTACACTTATTCTATATATGTATAATATTTCCAAATATACTCTACTGTCATGTTAAAAAAAGAAATTCTAGTATGAATTAAAGTATCTTAGTTCCATATTTTTTTAAAAAAAGTGAACTTAAGTGTCCTTTTCATTGCTTTGTATATGGTTTATAAATTTTCTTTTGTTTTTCTCTAAAATAAAAAAAAATTAAGAAAAAAAAAACTAGTTAATTTCTAAGACATATGATTTGTTTTAGTTTATTGTTCAGTGCTGTGACTAAAAGACCTCACAAAAACAGAGGAGGAAAAGTTTATTTGGGAGCTCATGGTTTCAGGGCTCATCCATTCCTCAGGGCTTGAGATGAGGCAGAACATCATGGCAGAAGGGCGTGGTGAAGGGAAGCAGCTCACACGATGATCAGGAAGTACCCAGAGAGAAAACACTTGCTAGATACAAAATAGATACCCCAAGAGACACCCTCAATGACCCACCTCCTCCAGCCACAGCCTCCCTTCCTTCAGTTAGCACTCAGTTCATCCCAATCAGGGCATTAATTCACTGATTGGGTTAAGGCTCTTATAACTCAATCATTTTACCTCTGTATGTTCTTGCATTGTCTAACACATGAGCTTTGGGGGGATATCTCACATCCAAAACATAATATGATTTATTTGGTACCTCATTTTAACTTCTTTCTGATTTTACTGAAGTATTATAAAACAATGTGACCTTTAAGATACTTCTCCAAACTTACTCAGGTTTTCTTTATAGCTGGGAACATGATGAGTTTTATAAAAACCTTTTAGAATATTGACCAATTTTTTTTAGTGAAGGGCTATCAGATACGTGCACAGACACAAATACATTATCCATTAAACCATATTTTAAAAAATATGATATAATCCTTCAAGTTGTCTTAATTTTATCAAATCATGCATTACATTCTTCTACTGTGACTCCTTTTAAGCAAATCATCTCTGTATTTTGGATAATTTTTATGTTAATAAAATCTTGACTATACATTTTTCATGATTATTTTTTCTCATTGTAAAATTAACTATGTATCTTCTTTAGTGTTTTTTTACTCCAATTCCACATTGTCTGATATTAATATTGCCATTTCTATTTCCTTTTTAGTTTGTCTAATATCTTTTTCCACTCCTAAATTTATAATCTTTTTATTATTTTGTGTGTTTCTTGTAAAAGATTTTACAAAGTTTAAATTTTTAAATCCAATGTGATATTCTCCACTCTTCCATGGAAGAAGTCAGTTCATTTATTGCTGAGGGCCATTGCCAAGTAGGAATGACGCATCGAAATTTCCTTGCCAGCGTACCCCATGTTAAATGGACTTGCCTTGGAAATTTGCTGTGACATTGCATGTGTGTTTGAGAAAGGTGACCCTGCTCAAGGACGAGGGTGGATCCAGGTTTAGGGTGTATCCTGCAGGTTTTTAGGAAGTATCCCGGTTTAGGATAATTTGGGTTTAAGGCGTTCCCGTTTAAGACAATCTGGGTTTAAGGCAGTTCCAGGTTGAAGGTTATTGCTGCTGGGAATAGGGCGTTCCTGCTGCCTGAGTTCCCATTGAGTTCTCATGGAATTCAGAAAGTATTTGAGATGTGAATTGTGCGGGCAGAACTTGGATTTCCCCAGAACGTGTTTGTACAGGGCCGGTGTGAGTTCGGGAATAAAGAATTGCTGTTTGAATCTACAAGGTGTGTGGTGGCTCGTGATTCTGTGCCCAGCCAGACTGGGGAAATTTATATTTAACGTAAGGACATGGATATTTCCTATCTCATCATGTATTCTACCTATCACTTATTTTTACATTGTTGCTTCCTACTTCTTTTTATACTGGATTTATGTAGCTGTGCTTCATTTTCTTCTTTATTAACTTAAACTTTAATTTACAAAAATTCTATTAATATTTAATTTTCTCTTTTTGACTTTCACCTGAAGGCACAAGAACATTACATGTTACAAATATATTCTGTTTTTTTCCTTTTTTAAAATCTATCACCAATAAGATAAGAATTTTAAATAATTTCCTTTACTTACTTTTTTCCTCCATCCCCCTTAGAAAAGAGTTTTAATTTCTCCTCTATCTGTCCCATTCCTCACTAACTCTTGAGTTTTGCAGAGAAAGTTTATTACACTTAATCTGAAATGATTAATAAAATTTCCCTTATTGTATTTCCCTTCTCTTTCTAGAGTACTTATTTCATAATTCCTCTACATGTTCTGTAGTATTACATATTCATTTGAACTCTGAGTTCAACTGATTTGATTTTTTGCGTTTTATTTATTTATTTATTTATTTATTTATTACAGAACAGAGTTGAACCCAGAGGCCCTCTACCACTGAGCTATATCCCCAGCACTTTAAAATTTTTGAGGCAGGGTCTCACTAAGTTGCTTAGGCTGGCATCAAACTTTCAATCCTCCTGTCTCAGTCTCCCCACTAGCTGGGATGACAGGTGTGCCCCCACAGCATCCTGCTGATTTAACACTTAGACTTAAAATAAAAGTACCTTTTCTGTATATCATTGTTTTTTTTCAAGTTTTTGTTTCTCTCATATTAAATATTCTGTTTGTATTCTGTGGCATTTATTATTGGTTTTCATTAGAATTTGCTGAGAATTTTCCTTTCTGAATACTGGCATATTTTCAAATATCTTTATTTTGCTGATAGGTGAATAAAATTTCTTAGCTACATACAGGATTCTTAGATTGAAATTTGTCTCTCTCAGTAGTACTCAGATGTAAGCTACTGATTTTTAACTTCCAGGGTTGCAAATGAGAATTTCAAAGTCAGTATAATTTTTTTCCCTTTATGGTTAGCTTGTTCTTTTTGACAGAAAACTTTGAATGTTTTCTATTTATACTTAAAACTCAGAAACTTCCTAGAATATGTCTAAGTCTATATCACTCCTCATCAATCTCCACTTTAAATATTCAGCCTTTTCTTTAGCTCAGGGATATTGGTATAGAATATGTTCTAGAAAGTAGAGGGAACTGGATATAAAATTCTGCCAGCAATTTAATACAATAGTCCCAGATGGGTAGGCTAAGGCTGACACCTAATGAGGATGAAAGCTTTGTTTGTGGGGAATTCTGGACAATTCCTGCAGAAATATTACAATCTGCATAAACCAAATTGAATTGTTATCACAATTATTGTAAAGTTTCCTATACTAAAAGGTTTTTCTACATGCACTTCAATTCTCAGCAAGTGTGGCATAGAATACCTAAATAGAGAAGAGAACATTCATGGAAGATATCTAACTTCTTGATATAATAATGCATACACTTCAAGATGATTACACTATTGTTACATCTAGGACTTTCTGCAACTACAAGGTGGTGGTTATGGAAAATGTGGCCCCTGGTATCAACAGCAAGAAAGCATCCACTATCTTTTATGTATTCCCTTTTTGCACTTTTTCTCAATTTTCTTAATCAACATTGTTGTTATTGCCGCTTCTTAGCAAAACTGGTAAAAACAAAATTGTAATCATTGAACATAGCACTCTGGCAATCACAATGTTTATAACCTTCAATCTTCTGGGGTGAAGAAAGTACTGTGCAATATTTAGAATTCTGATTGGCAAACAAGGTGGTTATAAATTTTCCTGGCTTGAAGACTCCCACAACTTTCCTGATCCAATCATCATGAGAGGTCTGACTTCAGTTTGTTTTAACATAACATAATTCTAGTTTTGGCATGATGTGACTAAAATCCAATGAGTTCCATCTGATTTCATTCCATTTACTGAATACCCTCAACACCATCTATTATGCAGACCTGATTCATAACTGCTGGGTCAAGCTCACCCATCAAAACTTCCAGGGTTTGATTGAGAGGACTGGTGTATGTTCCATACAATATGTTGCTCTGTTTGGGAAAATTGCATGAAGAAGCTTTATTTCTCCTTGGAAATTCTGGTACAGGCATCCTTGGCAAGAAAGCTTCATGAAGTTCTCAGAAGAATAAAAGAAGCTTTGAACTGAGTCAAACCCACTGTAATCCCTAGCAAGCTTCAACAGGGGAACCAGTGCTTTCAGCAAGAGGGTGGCACCACATGTCTTCCAAATGAAATGTCTCCTGGAGACAAACATGCTACTCTGAGTACATAAGCATCCTCCTGCTTGTCAGTTTTTGTCACACTTAGGATTGAACATTGCACATCCTTTAAAAATACATCCTACTCAGATCTCGGGATAGTGTGAAGATGTCCAGATCCTTGGTTTGCAACCGTCTGCTGCCAAGAGAATCAAGCCTCCAGCAGTTTCTTGGTCTCTCCGGGAAAATGTGCAGCTTCTCTCACTATGAGATTAGTGTGCAACCAAAAACCACAGAGAATCAACTAAATTAAATCTCTTTTCCCACTGCTGCAAGATTGTTCCAGCTGTGTTATGAAAGTTCAGGTTCCTTTTTTCCTATAATTTTATATTAATATTTTTTAAAAGGCTTAATAAAATTTTCTGGGCTTTTTTTTTATGTGTGTGTGTGTGTGTGTGTGAGAGAGAGAGAGAGAGAGAGAGAGAGAGAGAGAGAGAGAGAGCGAGAGCAACAGTTGAACAAGAGTCTGTTAGAAATAGAGGTAGAATTCAATCTTCTAATAGTCTGATGCTTTCTGGTTAGAGAGAGTAGAGGGAGCACCAGTTAATGTCACCAACCATACTGCTGTGTAAGACTCTAGTGGTTTCATTTATCTCTCTCATGGAACTGTTTTTATTTCCATGTTAAGATTCCTGAATATATCATCCAATTCCCTCAACTATTCTCTAAAGTATGCACTCTCTCTCTTTTCCTTTGCTTTGTGCTTTGAGATAGGTCACAGGTTGAAATGTGTCCTGCAAAAGGATATGCTGAAATCCCAATCAACGGTGCCTATAAATTTGACCTTACTTGGAAAAAGAGTCTTTGCAGACTTACCTGAGGTGTGTGGACCCTGCATCCTTTGAGTAGTATCCTTATAGGAAGAGGGAAATTTGGAAACACAGAGACACAAAGGAGAAGAGAGCCAGGCATGGCAGAAGCAGAGATTGGAATCATGCAGCTTTAAGTCTAGGGATGCCAAAGACTGCCAGCAAGTACACGAGGCTAGGAAGAGGCAAGGAAGAATCTTCCCTCAGATCCTGATGAGAGAGCAGGCTGACACCTTGATTTTGGACTTGGCCTCCAGAACTGTGAAAGAATACAGTTCTGTTGTTTTAGGCTTCCAATTTATTGTCACTTGTTATGGCAGCTATGAGACAGGAACACAAGATAGTTCTTCCACTAGATGTTCCAGATCTGCTTGGAATATTCAATTTATCTAATTCATTTTATTTATGGGATATTTAATTAAGAATTATGTATTCATCACTATTCAGAAAGTTCACAGAATATTTTATGGCTTCTACTTGAATCTCCTTAAATTATGTTATATTTTTATAATTTGGGTTCTTATTCTATGTTATTGGACAACAGTATTTCATTCGGCGTTTTCTCTTTTTGTTCTAATTTTTTTTTTAAATTTCTGGGTGCTAGTTTCCCTTACATGCTATTTTTGCTTATTGGCTAACCAGGGCTCAAGTCTGTCGATTCTGGGGTACCCTAAGTGGTGGCAGTCTTACTGGTGATGATGGGCAAAGGGACCTCTATTCCTGAAGGCTAATGATGATGGAGTAGGCAGGGAGCCATTTATCTGCTACGGTTCTTGGTGGAAGCTTCTCTGCAATTTGGTCTTCCTGTATCCTTCCTCTAGCATCAGGAGCAGGGTAGCCTTAGCTCACCCACTCAGTAACTTTTTGGCCTCTTGAAAGTCAGAAAGACGGGCTTGCTCATGCAGGACAAATAATTATTCTTCTGTGAGGGTCCCTACTTACCAAGGTCAAGCACTTCCCAGGATCTTCTATTTTATGGTCCTTATTTGGAACTTGGCTCCACTCTCCAGGTGTTTTTTCAACCAAGAGGAAAAAAACCTCACACTAATTCTCCCTCTTGCACCTCAGCAGAGCTACTGGTTATACCTATAGTTTTTAAACTGTCTTATTTCTAAATGTTCAGGCAGTTAGAATAAGTAGAGTTCAATCAATATATACACATGCATATCTAAAAATATATATGTGCTAATTTTGGCATTGGAGACTGAGAATAATGCAGTTTTAAAGATAATCTAAAGGTTTTATTAGCTGTAGCCTTTAGGGTTTTAGTATATAATTTCCTGGAACACTTTTTAAGAATATATAGGTTGTAATTCAAATACCTACCACTTTTTTTTTTACATGTAAGATTTGAATATGATATTTTTTTTTTTTTATTGGTCGTTCATAACATTACATAGTTCTTAATACATCATATTACACGGTTTGATTCAAGTGGATTATGAACTCCCGCTTTTACCCCGTATACAAATTGCTGTATCACATCAGTTACCCTTCCATTGATTGACATATTGCCTTTCTAGTGTCTGATGTATTCTGCTGTCTGTCCTATTGTCTACTATCCCCCCTCCCCTCCCCTCCCCTCCCCTCCCCTTTTCTCTCTCTACCCCTTCTACTGTAAATCATGTCTTCCATTTGTATTCTCTTGACTTACCCCTCCTTACCTCTTATATGACATTTTGTATAACCCTGAGGATCGCCTTCCATTTCCATGCAATTTCCCTTCTCACTCCCTTTCCCTCCCACCTCTCATCCCTGTTTACTGTAAATATTCTTCTCAAGCTCTTCGTCCCTACCCTGTCCTTGTTTACACCCCTTATATCAAAGGAGTCATTTGGTATTTGTTTTTTAAAGATTGACTAGCTTCACTTAGCATAATCTGCTCTAATGCCATCCATTTCCCTCCAAATTCTATAATTTTGTCATTTTTTAATGCAGAGTAATACTCCATAGTGTATAAATGCCACATTTTTTTTATCCATTCATCTATTGAAGGGCATCTAGGCTGGTTCCACAGTCTTGCTATCGTGAATTGAGCTGCTATGAACATCGATGTAGCAGTGTCCCTGTAGCATGCTCTTGTTAGGGCTTTAGGGAATAGACCGAGAAGGGGAATAGCTGGGTCAAATGGTGGTTCCATTCCCAGCTTTCCGAGAAATCTCCATACTGCTTTCCAAATTGGCTGCACCAATTTGCAGTCCCACCAGCAATGAACAAGAGTGCCCTTTTCCCCGCATCCTCTCCAGCACTTATTGTTGTTTGACTTCCTAATGGCTGCCAGTCTTACTGGAGTGAGATGGTATCTTAGGGTAGTTTTGATTTGCATTTCTCTGACTGCTAGCGATGGTGAGCATTTTTTCATGTACTTGTTGATTGATTGTATGTCCTCCTCTGAGAAGTGTCTGTTCAGGTCCTTGGCCCATTTATTGATTGGGTTATTTGTTATCTTATTGTCTAATTTTTTGAGTTCTTTGTATATTCTGGTTATTAGGGCTCTATCTGAAGTGTGTGGAGTAAAGATTTGTTCCCAGGATGTAGGCTCCCTGTTTATCTCTCTTATTGTTTCTTTTGCTGAGAAAAAACTTTTTAGTTTGAGTAAGTCCCATTTGTTGATTCTAGTTGTTAACTCTTGCGCTGTGGGTGTCCTATTGAGGAATTTGGAGCCCGATCCCACAGCGTGTAGATCATAACCAACTTTTTCTTCTATCAGATGCCGTGTCTCTGATTTAATATCAAGCTCCTTGATCCATTTTGAGTTAACTTTTGTGCACGGCGAGAGATAGGGATTCAGATTCATTTTGGTGCAAATGGATTTCCAGTTTTCCCAGCACCATTTGTTGAAGATGCTATCCTTCCTCCATTGCATGCTTTTAGCCCCTTTATCAAAAATAAGATAGTTGTAGTTTTGTGGATTAGTTACTGTGTCCTCTATTCTGTACCATTGGTCCACCCGCCTGTTTTGGTACCAGTACCATGCTGTTTTTGTTACTATTGCTCTGTAGTATAGCTTGAAGTCTGGTATGGCTATACCGCCTGATTCACACTTCCTGCTTAGTATTGTTTTTGCTATTCTGGGTCTTTTATTATTCCATATGAATTTCATGATTCTTTTATCTATTTCTACAAGATATGCTGTTGGGATTTTGATTGGCATTGCATTGAACTTATAGAGAACTTTTGGTAATATCGCCATTTTGATGATGTTAGTTCTGCCTATCCATGAGCAGGGTATGTTTTTCCATCTTCTAAGGTCTTCTTCTATGTCTTTCTTTAGGGTTCTGTAATTTTCATTGTATAAATCTTTCACCTCTTTTGTTAGGTTGATTCCCAAGTATTTTATTTTTTGGGGGGATATTGTGAATGGAGTAGTTGTCCTCATTTCCGTTTCAGAGGATTTGTCGCTCATATACAGGAACGCCTTTGATTTATGCGTGTTGATCTTATATCCTGCCACTTTGCTGAATTCATTTATTAGCTCTAATAGCTTCTTTGTAGACCCTTTTGGGTCTGCTAGGTATAGAATCATATCATCTGCAAATAGTGATAATTTAAGTTCTTCTTTTCCTATTTTTATGCCTTTAATTTCTTTTGACTGTCTAATTGCTCTGGCCAGTGTTTCGAGGACTATGTTGAACAGAAGTGGTGAGAGAGGGCATCCCTGTCTTGTACCAGATCTTAGAGGGAATGCCTTCAATTTTTCTCCATTCAGAATGATGCTGGCCTGTGGCTTATCATAGATTGCTTTTACAATGTTGAGGTATGATCCTGTTATCCCTAATTTTTCTAGCGTTTTGAACATAAAGGGATGCTGTACTTTGTCGAATGCTTTTTCTGCATCTATTGAGATGATCATATGGTTCTTATTTTTAAGTCTATTGATGTGGTGAATAACATTTATTGATTTCCGTATATTAAACCAGCCTTGCATCCCAGGGATGAATCCTACTTGATCATGATGTATAATTTTTTTGATATGTATTTGAATCCGATTCGCCAGAATTTTATTGAGGATTTTTGCGTCAAGGTTCATTAGAGATATTGGTCTGTAGTTTTCCTTCTTTGATGTGTCTTTGTCTGGTTTCGGAATCAGGGTGATGTTGGCGTCGTAGAATGAATTTGGAAGTTCTCCCTCTTTTTCTATTTCCTGAAATAGCTTGAAAAGTATTGGTGTTAGTTCCTCTTTAAAGGTTTTGTAAAACTCTGCTGTATACCCATCAGGTCCTGGGCTTTTCTTAGTTGGTAGTCTTTTGATGGTTTCTTCTATTTCCTCTATTGTTATTGGTCTGTTTAGGTTGTCTATATCCTCCTGGCTCAATCTGGGCAGATCATAGGACTCAAGGAATTTATCTATGCCTTCACTATCTTCTATTTTATTGGAGTATAAGGATTCAAAGTAATTTCTGATTATCTTCTGTATTTCTGAAGTGTCTGTTGTGATATTGCCTTTTTCATCCCGTATGCTAGTAATTTGGGTTCTCTCTCTTCTTCTCTTCGTTAGCATGGCTAAGGGTCTGTCAATTTTATTTATTTTTTCAAAGAACCAGCTTTTAGTTTTGTCAATTTTTTCAATTGTTTCTTTTGTTTCAATTTCATTAATTTCAGCTCTGATTTTAATTATTTCTTGCCTTCTACTTCTTTTGCTGTTGTTTTGCTCTTCTTTTTCTAGGATTTTGAGATGAAGTATGAGATCATTTATTTGTTGGTTTTTTCTTTTTTTGAGGAATGAACTCCAAGCAATGAATTTTCCTCTTAGAACTGCTTTCAATGTGTCCCATAGATTCCGATATGTTGTGTCTGTGTTTTCATTTAACTCTAGGAATTTTTTAATTTCCTCCTTGATGTCTTCTAAAACCCATTGATCACTCAGCAAACTATTGTTCATTCTCCAGGTGATGCTTGCTTTTTCCTTTCTTCTTTTATCATTGATTTTCAGTTTCATTCCATTATGATCAGATAAGATGCATGGTATTATCTCTACCCCTTTGTATTGTCTAAGAGTTGCCCTGTGACATAGTATATGGTCTATTTTTGAGAAGGTTCCATGTGCTGCTGAGAAAAAAGTGTAGCTACTTGATGTTGGGTGGTATAGTCTATATATGTCAATTAAGTCTAGGTTGTTGATTGTGTTATTGAGTTCTATAGTTTCCTTATTTAACTTTTGTTTGGAAGATCTGTCCAGTGGTGAGAGAGGTGTGTTGAAGTCTCCCATGATGATTGTATGTTGGTCTATTAGACTCTTGAACTTGAGAAGAGTTTGCTTGATGAATACAGCTGCACCATTATTTGGGGCATATATATTTATGATTGTTATGTCTTGTTGGTGTATGGTTCCCTTGAGCAGTATGAAGTGTCCTTCTATATCCCTTTTGATTAGCTTTGGCTTGAAATCTATTTTATTAGATATGAGTATGGACACTCCTGCTTGTTTCCGCGGTCCATATGAGTGATATGATTTTTCCCAACCTTTCACCTTCAGTCTATGTATATCTTTTCCTATCAAATGCGTCTCCTGTAGACAGCATATTGTTGGGTCTTGTTTTTTGATCCATTCTACTAGCCTGTGTCTCTTAATTGGTGAGTTTAAGCCATTAACATTTAGGGTTATTATTGAGATATGGTTTGTTCTTCTATCCATATTTGTTTATTGATGTTACTAAACCTGATTTGTTATCCTCTATGACTACTTTCCCCCCTTTACTGTCCTACCTCCCATTGTTGGTTTTCAATGTTGTTTTCCATTTCCTCTTCCTGTAATGTTTTGCCAAGGATTTTTTGAAGAGATGGTTTTCTAGCTGCGAATTCTTTTAACTTTTGTTTATTGTGGAAGGTTTTAATTTCATCTTCTAACCTGAAGCTTAATTTCGCCGGATACACGATTCTTGGTTGGAGCCCATTGTCTTTCAGTGTTTGAAATATGTTATTCCAGGATCTTCTAGCTTTCAGAGTCTGTGTTGAGAGATCAGCTGTTATCCTGATTGGTTTACCCCTAAATGTAATCTGCTTTCTTTCTCTTGCAGCTTTTAAAATTCTCTCCTTATTCTGTATGTTGGACATCTTCATTATAATGTGTCTAGGTGTGGATCTCTTATGATTTTGCACATTCGGCGTCCTGTAGGCTTCTAGGATTTGGGATTCTGTCTCAATCTTCAATTCTGGGAAGTTTTCTCATATTATTTCACTGAATAGACTGTTTATTCCTTTGGAATGGAGCTCTGTGCCTTCCTGTATCCCAATGACTCTTAAATTTGGTCTTTTGATATTGTCCCATAATTCTTGGATGTTCTGCTCATGGTTTCTTAGCAGACTTGCTGAGCTGTCTATGTTCTTTTCCAGTTGAAATACTTTGTCTTCATTGTCTGATGTTCTCTCTTCTAAGTGATCTACTCTGCTGGTAGTATTCTCAATTGAGTTTTTAAGTTGGTTTATTGTTTCCTGCATTTCTAGAATTTCAATTTGTTTGTTTTTTATTACCTCTATCTCCCTGTGAAATTGATCTTTGACTTCCTGGATTTGTTTGTCAATGTGATCTTTCATTGTCTGATTTTGCTGTCTCATGTCTTCCTTGAGACTCCAGATCATCTGAAGCATATATATCCTGAACTCTTTATCTGATATTCCATCTGTTGCAGCTATTACCTCTTCTAAAGTTGAGTTGACCTGCATTGCTTGTGGTCCTTTCTTTCCTTGTCTTTTCATACTGCCCGCGTTTCTTTCTGCTTGGTGCAACTGTTGTGTTTTGAAATTTACCCCCTATTTATTTATGTTGCTCTTGTATACTTGAAAAGTCTCCCTTGCAGGTGCGGGCGGCGGCTGTGCCCCTACTCCAATTGGGGTGACGTGTCTATCACGCTGGCGGCTCTCTGGGCCTGTTCCGGGAGTGGAAGGCGGCTCTGCTCTGTCCCTATTCCAATTGGGGTGTCGTGACTACAATGCTGGCAGATCGCTGGGCCTCTTCCGGGCGTGGGCGGTGGGCTTGGCTGGTGGGATTCCACCTAATGGCAGTCCCTAACCTCCCTGCTTGCTAATTAATGGCTTCTCTGAGGCGCCACGCCTTCTGTAGCTGCGGGGCAGGCCGCGCAAATCAGTTGGCCTGGATCTCCGGGGTCCTGCTGCTGGCTGTTTTGATGTTACAAGCTGTTGGAGAGTGGTGGTGTATTCTTCAGCTTTCCCAGATGGTGGCCACTGACTGCCTGGATGGAGTGTCCGCTGTTTTGATGTTGCACTCTGAAGGAGAGTGGCGGTGTATCCTTCAGCTTTCCCGGATGGTGGCCGCTGACTGCCTCGGCGGAGTGTCCGCTGTGGGGGATGGGACTGTACCGCTTCCTTCCCCTTCTGAGAACCCGTGCTCGGCCCAAGGGTCCGTGTGGGCTTGGCTGGTGGGATTCCACCTAATGGCCTTCCCTAACCTCCCTGCTTGCCAATTAATGGCTTCACTGAGGCGCCACGCCTTCTGTAGCCACAGGGCAGGCCACGCGAATCAGTTGGCCTGGCTCTCCGGGCCCTGCTGCAGGCTGCTGGGATCCCTGGCACTCTATCACTTTGATTTTTTCTGCTTGCCCCTCCCCCAGCGCTGGCTAGCCAGGTTTCCTTTTGGCTGCTACTGGGAGGAGGGGTTGGAGGTCAGGTGTCTCTGGTTTCCCCCTAGCCTGTATGGAGGCTCAGCTTGATACTCCCTCTCCCGGCAAGCCTAGGAGAGATTTTATGCGAATTCCCGCTGTCTGGGGGGTGAGCTGAATGACACCGACCTGTTTTGATGTCGCACTCTGAAGGAGAGTGGCGGTGTATCCTTCAGCTTTCCCGGATGGTGGCCGCTGACTGGCTCGGCGGAGTGTCCGCTGTGGGGGATGGGACTGTACCGCTTCCTTCCCCTTCTGAGAACCCGTGCTCGGCCCAAGGGTCCGTGTGGGCTTGGCTGGTGGGATTCCACCTAATGGCCTTCCCTAACCTCCCTGCTTGCCAATTAATGGCTTCACTGAGGCGCCACGCCTTCTGTAGCCGCAGGGCAGGCCACGCGAATCAGTTGGCCTGGCTCTCCGGGCCCTGCTGCAGGCTGCTGGGATCCCTGGCACTCTATCACTTTGATTTTTTCTGCTTGCCCCTCCCCCAGCGCTGGCTAGCCAGGTTTCCTTTTGGCTGCTACTGGGAGGAGGGGTTGGAGGTCAGGTGTCTCTGGTTTCCCCCTAGCCTGTATGGAGGCTCAGCTTGATACTCCCTCTCCCGGCAAGCCTAGGAGAGATTTTATGCGAATTCCCGCTGTCTGGGGGGTGAGCTGAATGACACCGACCTGTTTTGATGTCGCACTCTGGAGGAGAGTGGCGGTGTATCCTTCAGCTTTCCCGGATGGTGGCCGCTGACTGGCTCGGCGGAGTGTCCGCTGTGGGGGATGGGACTGTACCGCTTCCTTCCCCTTCTGAGAACCCGTGCTCGGCCCAAGGGTCCGTGTGGGCTTGGCTGGTGGGATTCCACCTAATGGCCTTCCCTAACCTCCCTGCTTGCCAATTAATGGCTTCACTGAGGCGCCACGCCTTCTGTAGCCGCAGGGCAGGCCACGCGAATCAGTTGGCCTGGCTCTCCGGGCCCTGCTGCAGGCTGCTGGGATCCCTGGCACTCTATCTCTGAATATGATATTTTTATTGGTTGTTCAAAACATTACAAAGTTCTTGACATATCATATTTCATACATTAGATTCAAGTGGGTTATGAACTCCCATTTTTACCCCAATTACAGATTGCAGAATCACATTGGTTACACATCCACATTTTTACATGATGCCATATTAGTGACTGCTGTATTCTGCTACCTTTCCTATCCTCTACTATCCCCCCTCCCCTCCCCTCCCATCTTCTCTCTCTACCCCATCTACTACAATTCATTTCTCTCCTTGTTTTTTTCCCCATTTCCCCTCACAACCTCTTATATGTAATTTTGTGTAACAATGAGGGTCTCCTTCCATTTCCATGCAATTTCCCTTTTCTCTCCCTTTCCCTCCCACCTCATGTCTCTGTTTAATGTTAGTCTTTTCCTCCTGCTCTTCCTCCCTGCTCTGTTCTTAGTTGCTCTCTTTATATCAAAGAAGTCATTTGGCATTTGTTTTTAGGGATTGGCTAGCTTCATGTAGCATAATCTGCTCTAATGCCATCCATTTCCCTGCAAATTCCATGATTTTGTCATTTTTTTAGTGCTGTGTAATACTTACCACTTGTGGGTAAGATTTTAGTTTGTTGCTCAGTGGATATAGTTGGATTTTCTTCTTCTATGGTATGATCATCATTTAAAAACAAGTTTACATCTTTAGTTGGATCAAGATGGCAAATTTTTATAATTTTTCCAACCTCCAAAAGAGAAATGTATATACATATGTGAATATATTTCTAAAATAGCCAGCCCTAGAAAACAATAAGAAGGATCAAAAAATTTTGGGAAATACCTGAGAACAAAAAGCAAGCTAGATCAAATCTCTGGGAAATTATATCCCAAAATAAGCCCCAGAGAGAAGATTGCTAGAGACATAGGGATAGTTTCAGGAAAATGTCATTTGAAGTCAAAGGATATAGGGAATTAGCAGTCATGGGGTCAATTTTAGGTGGTCAAGTGGCAATTGCCTTTAGAGCTCTGACCCTCCCTGCTTGCTCCTGCTGAGTGGAGTGTGTCACCTTGTTGGGGACTCTGTGTTTTCTTTTTTCTGGAGGTGGGTGGAGGTGGGGACTTCTGATAAGGGCTATCTTCCTATATATTGAATGAAACTATCCCTGCCCATATCAACAAGACTGGCAGTGGCTCAGGAACTTTTATTGTTTTATTGCTTGCCACCCTTCTGGAAATGAGTCCCACTCCCAGAAGACACATACACCCTTTTCAGCTGAAGTATACCTTGCCTTCCCCCCAGTTCTCAGAAGCAGGCCAAATAGAAGATCCAGACTGTCGGATTCAAAAAATGGGAGGAGGCAGCAGGAATTCCCTTTCTTTATGACCCTGTGAACTTACTTTGGCCAGTCTAACATGTAAGGCTTCCTCTGTATCAAATTACCCCCATGCATTTTCTGCAAATTAGTCTATTGGACTTGGTTGTTCAAAAAATATGAATGTGTTTCTTGTGAATAGTATTCCTATGAAGCTTTAAAAACAGAACAAAGGAATATGAATATCAGCGTAAACTGAAGTCAGACCCAGTCAAGTGAAGCATAAAGATGTTAAGAATTAAGCAATGGTTTTTTCCTCTTCTTTAAAAGAAAAAAAGTCTGCTCAGAGGACATACTAATTGTTCTATTCTCTGTAACTATACCCAAGAGGCATATCAGTTCTGTCTACCCATTAATCTCTGTATATATCTGGAGGATAGTATTCTCTTTCTATTCAGCAAGAAACTAACCCAGGTGAGGCATTTCACTAGATCTGGGATTCACCAGTCAAGAAAATGCTTAGATATTTTGGAGGACATAGACCTCACTGTAATTTCTCATCTGAGAAAGAGGTCTTTCCTCACTATGGGAAAACCCAACAGCCACCAAAGTGAATTAGTCCTACATGGTAAACATCTGATCATGTGATCTGCAGGGAATGGTAAAGGGCTTAGCAGGAATGTGTCTGTCTACCAACCAGAGGACAAACTTCATTTAAGATGAATGACAAAAAGTAACAGAACGAAGATTAATTTCTTTTCAGTTTGTCTAATCTTAATTCTTGCTTTTGCATTTTGGCAAATTTCTTTTTTTTCTTTTTAATGATTCAAGAGACCTTTTAGTCACAAAAGCACTGTATCCATTCCCCAGCCCAGCACCACACAGATGGGTGTATTTGTTCTGCTTCCATCCCTCTGCTAAATAATGGTTTCAAAAAATGTCATCTGAAGAGAGTATGAAGACTAAGTGGAGGAAGACCACATACCTGAAGACTAAGTGGAGGAAGACCACATACCTTAAGACTAAGATTCACAGGCAGAAAATTGAAAGGTAGGGTGACTAGATTTTAGGAACCACATGTTAGAGTCAAGCCAGGCTTTGAGATCCTTGATGAGAATCTGGTAAATTTGAAAGAATCTGATGATAGTTCGGCAAATTGAACAAAAATATTGCATTGAATGGTTTATTTTATTTACTGGCTCTCCCAAATTCATTTTTACTTCCTAACAGCATGCTAACTTCCTGTTAGCATTTTTTATAGGCTTTATTAAACAACCCCTGACTGGGAGAATGTTCTGTTCTGATGACTTCACTAGAGAAGCTGCAATGACATCAGAGGGCATTTACTTAGACCGGAGGTTCAGTTCAGTGCTGTTCCCTGGAGTGGCTGATGGCAAGAGCCCATGTGCTGATGTTCTGAAGGGCGTGGGTGACTTTCACCCAAGGGCACTTGTATTATTTTGATAAGGCTGTCAAAGTGCCACAGATGAGGTGGCTAAACAGCAGAAACATATTTCCTCACACTTCTGAAGGCTAAGAGTCCAGATCAGGATGTTATAAGGGCTGGTTTCTTCTGAAGTCTCTCCTTGATTTGTAGTTGTTCATCTTCATCCTGAGTCTTCAAGGTCTTTCCTCTGCCCTTGGGTATGCCCTAACTTCTTCCTATAGAGCCACCAGTCTTACTGTATTAGGGCCATTCCATATGACCTCATGTTACCTTCATCACCCTGTTACAGATTCTGTCTCTAAATACAATCCCATTCTGGGGTACTGGGAGTCAGGACTGCAACATACGATTTGAGGGTAAAACAACTGAGCCTATAAGAGCAGTCTTCTCTATAGTAGAGGTGGTTCAAGTGGAGTGAGCAGCTCTGTCATACAAAACTGGCCGTGGTTAGAGTCAAGACCACAATTTATTGGCAGAGTGAAAACGATAGAAGATCTTAGAAGTCTATACAATCTGAAATAGCTTAAGCATTATCTCTAAAGCAAGATGGATTAATAAAATTTATGAACTTTTTTTAAGTGCAATATTTGGGCAATCACTAAATGTTCTTCATTCTTCAGGTTGTTACTAATTACAAGGTTAGGAGTAGAAGACTTATGTTGGATAAGCTAATCAAATAAAATCTACTGACCTTCAACCCCCACCAGCTGCCTACCTTGTAATCTGGAATACTTCCTTACAGGGAGAAGAAGAGCCTTTACAACCTGAGCTGGGCTTCCCACTTTGTGAGGGAATGCCTTTGCCTGTTCCAAGCTTGATGTGTACTCCTTTATTCTGCTTAAGCGTGGGTATCTATCAATCACATGGTATTGGCCAAGCACACTATTGATTCTGCTCCAGTGGGGAGGGAACTGGCCCTTTTGCCTGTGGCGAAAAGGATAGGTACAGACCATCTCTCTGGTGGCTGCTGGCAAGACCCAATGGTCCTTGGGAACCAGTGCTTAGTATTGAACCTGATCTCACTCTGTCTCTTCTGTATGTGAGTGAAGCCTCATTTAGTGACAGAGCCTAAGACCTGTCTTTCCCAGTGACCCTGACACTTGAGTACCAGGATTGGGCAGACATGTTGGGACTATGCTGCTGGTGGCATCCACTGCTGTGCCAGTGGCTCTTCTCATGCAGTGGGACTCCTTCCCCGAAGTGGGAAGAGGTGCTACTTGCCCAACACCTGTATTTTTTTTTTTTTTACTATTTTTGGAAGATAAAGTACTTTATATAATAATCTATCTTCTGTGTGTAAAATCAGGTAAAATGGTTACAATGGCTAAATCTACTACTAAACTATCCTACCACAAAGCTAAGAGTTGTCCCTTATCCCTTATACTCTAGGCTCATTTAGAGTGGTGTCTATTTTCCCATGAGAATCCTTGGTTACTAGATCAACTCAAAAATCATTCAAAAAACACTAAAAAAATCTATTATGTGAAATAATTCTGAAATACTATGCTGTGTCTCAATGTAACAGCTTCTATTACAATATCTATGTAAAATTAGAAATAAACATGCATGACTACAATTATTAACAAAATAAATAACACTCACAATTAATGATATTTACTGAAATACTTCTTAGAAAGCGAAACTTTCTTTTTTTATGGCCTTGTACAATTTAACTTTTATTGTTCTTAATTTCAGATCTCTCTCTCTCTCTCTCTCTCTCTCTCTCTCTCTCTCTCTCACACACACACACACACACACACACACACACACAACACCAATGTATGTATATATGTGTATGTATTTATGTATAGATATATGTATATATACGTATACACACATACATATACACATCATATTTTTAATTTGCATTCATCTGGTCATGGAAACTTAGGTTGTTTCCATATTTTGGACATTATGGAGTGCTACAATGGACTTGGGAGTAAAGATATCTTGGCAGCATGTTGATTTCAATCCCTCTGTGTATATATGCCCCACAGTGGAATTACTGGATCATATGGTAATTCTGTCTTTAGTTTTCTGAGGCACTTCCATGCCTCCTTAATGGCTATATGAATTTATATTTTCACCAATACTGAACAGGGTTCTCTTATCTCTCTGATACCTGTTTTTATTATTTTATCATAGCCATTATTACTGATGTGAAGTGATATCTAGTGGTTATAAATGGCCTCTCCCTAATGATTAGAGATGATGAGCATTTTTCCATATATTTGTTGGCCTTTTGTATGTCTTCTTTTGAAATATCTTTTTTGATTCATTGTTCCCCCCTCTTTTTATTGCATTACTTTCTTGCTATTTAGTTGTTTGAATTCCTTCTATCTTTCTGGATATTAGTCCTTTATTAGAGGTACCATTTGGAACTATTTTCTCCCAGTCTAGAGGTTGTATCTTCACCCATGTTTCCTTTGTTCTGCAGAATTTTCTCAGTTTGATGCAATCCCAATTGTTTATTTTTCCATTTGTTGCTTGGACTTTGTGGTCATAGCCAAAAAGTCATTACTAGTACAAATGTCAAGGAGTTTTTCCCACTATACAATATGTTCTCCTCTAGGAGTTTTGCAGTGTCAATTCTTACATTTGAAAGTCTTTATTCAATTTCAAGTTAATTTTTGCATATGAGGTAAGGGTCCAATTTCTCTTTCTTTCTTTTTCTCTCCCTCCATCCCTCCCTCCATCCCTCCTTTCCTTCCTTCCTTTCTTTTTCTTTTTTTTTTTTTAATTTTTGCATGTAAATCTCCAGTTTTCCCAACACCATTTAGTAAGGACACTGTTCTTTTCCCAGCGTATATTTTTGGCTCCCTTTTCAAAACTTAGGTATCTATTCATGTGTGAATTTACTTTGGAGCTATTTGTCCCATTGATCCATGTGCCTGATTTTATGCCAATACTGTACTATTTTGATTATAATATCTTTTTTTTTTTTTTTTATTGGTCGTTCATAACATTACATAGTTCTTAATACATCATATTACACGGTTTGATTCAAGTGGATTATGAACTCCCGCTTTTACCCCGTATACAAATTGCTGTATCACATCAGTTACCCTTCCATTGATTGACATATTGCCTTTCTAGTGTCTGATGTATTCTGCTGTCTGTCCTATTGTCTACTATCCCCCCTCCCCTCCCCTCCCCTCCCCTCCCCTTTTCTCTCTCTACCCCTTCTACTGTAAATCATGTCTTCCATTTGTATTCTCTTGACTTACCCCTCCTTACCTCTTATATGACATTTTGTATAACCCTGAGGATCGCCTTCCATTTCCATGCAATTTCCCTTCTCACTCCCTTTCCCTCCCACCTCTCATCCCTGTTTACTGTAAATATTCTTCTCAAGCTCTTCGTCCCTACCCTGTCCTTGTTTACACCCCTTATATCAAAGGAGTCATTTGGTATTTGTTTTTTAAAGATTGACTAGCTTCACTTAGCATAATCTGCTCTAATGCCATCCATTTCCCTCCAAATTCTATAATTTTGTCATTTTTTAATGCAGAGTAATACTCCATAGTGTATAAATGCCACATTTTTTTTATCCATTCATCTATTGAAGGGCATCTAGGCTGGTTCCACAGTCTTGCTATCGTGAATTGAGCTGCTATGAACATCGATGTAGCAGTGTCCCTGTAGCATGCTCTTGTTAGGGCTTTAGGGAATAGACCGAGAAGGGGAATAGCTGGGTCAAATGGTGGTTCCATTCCCAGCTTTCCGAGAAATCTCCATACTGCTTTCCAAATTGGCTGCACCAATTTGCAGTCCCACCAGCAATGAACAAGAGTGCCCTTTTCCCCGCATCCTCTCCAGCACTTATTGTTGTTTGACTTCCTAATGGCTGCCAGTCTTACTGGAGTGAGATGGTATCTTAGGGTAGTTTTGATTTGCATTTCTCTGACTGCTAGCGATGGTGAGCATTTTTTCATGTACTTGTTGATTGATTGTATGTCCTCCTCTGAGAAGTGTCTGTTCAGGTCCTTGGCCCATTTATTGATTGGGTTATTTGTTATCTTATTGTCTAATTTTTTGAGTTCTTTGTATATTCTGGTTATTAGGGCTCTATCTGAAGTGTGTGGAGTAAAGATTTGTTCCCAGGATGTAGGCTCCCTGTTTATCTCTCTTATTGTTTCTTTTGCTGAGAAAAAACTTTTTAGTTTGAGTAAGTCCCATTTGTTGATTCTAGTTGTTAACTCTTGCGCTGTGGGTGTCCTATTGAGGAATTTGGAGCCCGATCCCACAGCGTGTAGATCATAACCAACTTTTTCTTCTATCAGATGCCGTGTCTCTGATTTAATATCAAGCTCCTTGATCCATTTTGAGTTAACTTTTGTGCACGGCGAGAGATAGGGATTCAGATTCATTTTGGTGCAAATGGATTTCCAGTTTTCCCAGCACCATTTGTTGAAGATGCTATCCTTCCTCCATTGCATGCTTTTAGCCCCTTTATCAAAAATAAGATAGTTGTAGTTTTGTGGATTAGTTACTGTGTCCTCTATTCTGTACCATTGGTCCACCCGCCTGTTTTGGTACCAGTACCATGCTGTTTTTGTTACTATTGCTCTGTAGTATAGCTTGAAGTCTGGTATGGCTATACCGCCTGATTCACACTTCCTGCTTAGTATTGTTTTTGCTATTCTGGGTCTTTTATTATTCCATATGAATTTCATGATTCTTTTATCTATTTCTACAAGATATGCTGTTGGGATTTTGATTGGCATTGCATTGAACTTATAGAGAACTTTTGGTAATATCGCCATTTTGATGATGTTAGTTCTGCCTATCCATGAGCAGGGTATGTTTTTCCATCTTCTAAGGTCTTCTTCTATGTCTTTCTTTAGGGTTCTGTAATTTTCATTGTATAAATCTTTCACCTCTTTTGTTAGGTTGATTCCCAAGTATTTTATTTTTTGGGGGGATATTGTGAATGGAGTAGTTGTCCTCATTTCCGTTTCAGAGGATTTGTCGCTCATATACAGGAACGCCTTTGATTTATGCGTGTTGATCTTATATCCTGCCACTTTGCTGAATTCATTTATTAGCTCTAATAGCTTCTTTGTAGACCCTTTTGGGTCTGCTAGGTATAGAATCATATCATCTGCAAATAGTGATAATTTAAGTTCTTCTTTTCCTATTTTTATGCCTTTAATTTCTTTTGACTGTCTAATTGCTCTGGCCAGTGTTTCGAGGACTATGTTGAACAGAAGTGGTGAGAGAGGGCATCCCTGTCTTGTACCAGATCTTAGAGGGAATGCCTTCAATTTTTCTCCATTCAGAATGATGCTGGCCTGTGGCTTATCATAGATTGCTTTTACAATGTTGAGGTATGATCCTGTTATCCCTAATTTTTCTAGCGTTTTGAACATAAAGGGATGCTGTACTTTGTCGAATGCTTTTTCTGCATCTATTGAGATGATCATATGGTTCTTATTTTTAAGTCTATTGATGTGGTGAATAACATTTATTGATTTCCGTATATTAAACCAGCCTTGCATCCCAGGGATGAATCCTACTTGATCATGATGTATAATTTTTTTGATATGTATTTGAATCCGATTCGCCAGAATTTTATTGAGGATTTTTGCGTCAAGGTTCATTAGAGATATTGGTCTGTAGTTTTCCTTCTTTGATGTGTCTTTGTCTGGTTTCGGAATCAGGGTGATGTTGGCGTCGTAGAATGAATTTGGAAGTTCTCCCTCTTTTTCTATTTCCTGAAATAGCTTGAAAAGTATTGGTGTTAGTTCCTCTTTAAAGGTTTTGTAAAACTCTGCTGTATACCCATCAGGTCCTGGGCTTTTCTTAGTTGGTAGTCTTTTGATGGTTTCTTCTATTTCCTCTATTGTTATTGGTCTGTTTAGGTTGTCTATATCCTCCTGGCTCAATCTGGGCAGATCATAGGACTCAAGGAATTTATCTATGCCTTCACTATCTTCTATTTTATTGGAGTATAAGGATTCAAAGTAATTTCTGATTATCTTCTGTATTTCTGAAGTGTCTGTTGTGATATTGCCTTTTTCATCCCGTATGCTAGTAATTTGGGTTCTCTCTCTTCTTCTCTTCGTTAGCATGGCTAAGGGTCTGTCAATTTTATTTATTTTTTCAAAGAACCAGCTTTTAGTTTTGTCAATTTTTTCAATTGTTTCTTTTGTTTCAATTTCATTAATTTCAGCTCTGATTTTAATTATTTCTTGCCTTCTACTTCTTTTGCTGTTGTTTTGCTCTTCTTTTTCTAGGATTTTGAGATGAAGTATGAGATCATTTATTTGTTGGTTTTTTCTTTTTTTGAGGAATGAACTCCAAGCAATGAATTTTCCTCTTAGAACTGCTTTCAATGTGTCCCATAGATTCCGATATGTTGTGTCTGTGTTTTCATTTAACTCTAGGAATTTTTTAATTTCCTCCTTGATGTCTTCTAAAACCCATTGATCACTCAGCAAACTATTGTTCATTCTCCAGGTGATGCTTGCTTTTTCCTTTCTTCTTTTATCATTGATTTTCAGTTTCATTCCATTATGATCAGATAAGATGCATGGTATTATCTCTACCCCTTTGTATTGTCTAAGAGTTGCCCTGTGACATAGTATATGGTCTATTTTTGAGAAGGTTCCATGTGCTGCTGAGAAAAAAGTGTAGCTACTTGATGTTGGGTGGTATAGTCTATATATGTCAATTAAGTCTAGGTTGTTGATTGTGTTATTGAGTTCTATAGTTTCCTTATTTAACTTTTGTTTGGAAGATCTGTCCAGTGGTGAGAGAGGTGTGTTGAAGTCTCCCATGATGATTGTATGTTGGTCTATTAGACTCTTGAACTTGAGAAGAGTTTGCTTGATGAATACAGCTGCACCATTATTTGGGGCATATATATTTATGATTGTTATGTCTTGTTGGTGTATGGTTCCCTTGAGCAGTATGAAGTGTCCTTCTATATCCCTTTTGATTAGCTTTGGCTTGAAATCTATTTTATTAGATATGAGTATGGACACTCCTGCTTGTTTCCGCGGTCCATATGAGTGATATGATTTTTCCCAACCTTTCACCTTCAGTCTATGTATATCTTTTCCTATCAAATGCGTCTCCTGTAGACAGCATATTGTTGGGTCTTGTTTTTTGATCCATTCTACTAGCCTGTGTCTCTTAATTGGTGAGTTTAAGCCATTAACATTTAGGGTTATTATTGAGATATGGTTTGTTCTTCTATCCATATTTGTTTATTGATGTTACTAAACCTGATTTGTTATCCTCTATGACTACTTTCCCCCCTTTACTGTCCTACCTCCCATTGTTGGTTTTCAATGTTGTTTTCCATTTCCTCTTCCTGTAATGTTTTGCCAAGGATTTTTTGAAGAGATGGTTTTCTAGCTGCGAATTCTTTTAACTTTTGTTTATTGTGGAAGGTTTTAATTTCATCTTCTAACCTGAAGCTTAATTTCGCCGGATACACGATTCTTGGTTGGAGCCCATTGTCTTTCAGTGTTTGAAATATGTTATTCCAGGATCTTCTAGCTTTCAGAGTCTGTGTTGAGAGATCAGCTGTTATCCTGATTGGTTTACCCCTAAATGTAATCTGCTTTCTTTCTCTTGCAGCTTTTAAAATTCTCTCCTTATTCTGTATGTTGGACATCTTCATTATAATGTGTCTAGGTGTGGATCTCTTATGATTTTGCACATTCGGCGTCCTGTAGGCTTCTAGGATTTGGGATTCTGTCTCAATCTTCAATTCTGGGAAGTTTTCTCATATTATTTCACTGAATAGACTGTTTATTCCTTTGGAATGGAGCTCTGTGCCTTCCTGTATCCCAATGACTCTTAAATTTGGTCTTTTGATATTGTCCCATAATTCTTGGATGTTCTGCTCATGGTTTCTTAGCAGACTTGCTGAGCTGTCTATGTTCTTTTCCAGTTGAAATACTTTGTCTTCATTGTCTGATGTTCTCTCTTCTAAGTGATCTACTCTGCTGGTAGTATTCTCAATTGAGTTTTTAAGTTGGTTTATTGTTTCCTGCATTTCTAGAATTTCAATTTGTTTGTTTTTTATTACCTCTATCTCCCTGTGAAATTGATCTTTGACTTCCTGGATTTGTTTGTCAATGTGATCTTTCATTGTCTGATTTTGCTGTCTCATGTCTTCCTTGAGACTCCAGATCATCTGAAGCATATATATCCTGAACTCTTTATCTGATATTCCATCTGTTGCAGCTATTACCTCTTCTAAAGTTGAGTTGACCTGCATTGCTTGTGGTCCTTTCTTTCCTTGTCTTTTCATACTGCCCGCGTTTCTTTCTGCTTGGTGCAACTGTTGTGTTTTGAAATTTACCCCCTATTTATTTATGTTGCTCTTGTATACTTGAAAAGTCTCCCTTGCAGGTGCGGGCGGCGGCTGTGCCCCTACTCCAATTGGGGTGACGTGTCTATCACGCTGGCGGCTCTCTGGGCCTGTTCCGGGAGTGGAAGGCGGCTCTGCTCTGTCCCTATTCCAATTGGGGTGTCGTGACTACAATGCTGGCAGATCGCTGGGCCTCTTCCGGGCGTGGGCGGTGGGCTTGGCTGGTGGGATTCCACCTAATGGCAGTCCCTAACCTCCCTGCTTGCTAATTAATGGCTTCTCTGAGGCGCCACGCCTTCTGTAGCTGCGGGGCAGGCCGCGCAAATCAGTTGGCCTGGATCTCCGGGGTCCTGCTGCTGGCTGTTTTGATGTTACAAGCTGTTGGAGAGTGGTGGTGTATTCTTCAGCTTTCCCAGATGGTGGCCACTGACTGCCTGGATGGAGTGTCCGCTGTTTTGATGTTGCACTCTGAAGGAGAGTGGCGGTGTATCCTTCAGCTTTCCCGGATGGTGGCCGCTGACTGCCTCGGCGGAGTGTCCGCTGTGGGGGATGGGACTGTACCGCTTCCTTCCCCTTCTGAGAACCCGTGCTCGGCCCAAGGGTCCGTGTGGGCTTGGCTGGTGGGATTCCACCTAATGGCCTTCCCTAACCTCCCTGCTTGCCAATTAATGGCTTCACTGAGGCGCCACGCCTTCTGTAGCCACAGGGCAGGCCACGCGAATCAGTTGGCCTGGCTCTCCGGGCCCTGCTGCAGGCTGCTGGGATCCCTGGCACTCTATCACTTTGATTTTTTCTGCTTGCCCCTCCCCCAGCGCTGGCTAGCCAGGTTTCCTTTTGGCTGCTACTGGGAGGAGGGGTTGGAGGTCAGGTGTCTCTGGTTTCCCCCTAGCCTGTATGGAGGCTCAGCTTGATACTCCCTCTCCCGGCAAGCCTAGGAGAGATTTTATGCGAATTCCCGCTGTCTGGGGGGTGAGCTGAATGACACCGACCTGTTTTGATGTCGCACTCTGAAGGAGAGTGGCGGTGTATCCTTCAGCTTTCCCGGATGGTGGCCGCTGACTGGCTCGGCGGAGTGTCCGCTGTGGGGGATGGGACTGTACCGCTTCCTTCCCCTTCTGAGAACCCGTGCTCGGCCCAAGGGTCCGTGTGGGCTTGGCTGGTGGGATTCCACCTAATGGCCTTCCCTAACCTCCCTGCTTGCCAATTAATGGCTTCACTGAGGCGCCACGCCTTCTGTAGCCGCAGGGCAGGCCACGCGAATCAGTTGGCCTGGCTCTCCGGGCCCTGCTGCAGGCTGCTGGGATCCCTGGCACTCTATCACTTTGATTTTTTCTGCTTGCCCCTCCCCCAGCGCTGGCTAGCCAGGTTTCCTTTTGGCTGCTACTGGGAGGAGGGGTTGGAGGTCAGGTGTCTCTGGTTTCCCCCTAGCCTGTATGGAGGCTCAGCTTGATACTCCCTCTCCCGGCAAGCCTAGGAGAGATTTTATGCGAATTCCCGCTGTCTGGGGGGTGAGCTGAATGACACCGACCTGTTTTGATGTCGCACTCTGGAGGAGAGTGGCGGTGTATCCTTCAGCTTTCCCGGATGGTGGCCGCTGACTGGCTCGGCGGAGTGTCCGCTGTGGGGGATGGGACTGTACCGCTTCCTTCCCCTTCTGAGAACCCGTGCTCGGCCCAAGGGTCCGTGTGGGCTTGGCTGGTGGGATTCCACCTAATGGCCTTCCCTAACCTCCCTGCTTGCCAATTAATGGCTTCACTGAGGCGCCACGCCTTCTGTAGCCGCAGGGCAGGCCACGCGAATCAGTTGGCCTGGCTCTCCGGGCCCTGCTGCAGGCTGCTGGGATCCCTGGCACTCTATCTCTGAATATGATATTTTTATTGGTTGTTCAAAACATTACAAAGTTCTTGACATATCATATTTCATACATTAGATTCAAGTGGGTTATGAACTCCCATTTTTACCCCAATTACAGATTGCAGAATCACATTGGTTACACATCCACATTTTTACATGATGCCATATTAGTGACTGCTGTATTCTGCTACCTTTCCTATCCTCTACTATCCCCCCTCCCCTCCCCTCCCATCTTCTCTCTCTACCCCATCTACTACAATTCATTTCTCTCCTTGTTTTTTTCCCCATTTCCCCTCACAACCTCTTATATGTAATTTTGTGTAACAATGAGGGTCTCCTTCCATTTCCATGCAATTTCCCTTTTCTCTCCCTTTCCCTCCCACCTCATGTCTCTGTTTAATGTTAGTCTTTTCCTCCTGCTCTTCCTCCCTGCTCTGTTCTTAGTTGCTCTCTTTATATCAAAGAAGTCATTTGGCATTTGTTTTTAGGGATTGGCTAGCTTCATGTAGCATAATCTGCTCTAATGCCATCCATTTCCCTGCAAATTCCATGATTTTGTCATTTTTTTAGTGCTGTGTAATACTTACCACTTGTGGGTAAGATTTTAGTTTGTTGCTCAGTGGATATAGTTGGATTTTCTTCTTCTATGGTATGATCATCATTTAAAAACAAGTTTACATCTTTAGTTGGATCAAGATGGCAAATTTTTATAATTTTTCCAACCTCCAAAAGAGAAATGTATATACATATGTGAATATATTTCTAAAATAGCCAGCCCTAGAAAACAATAAGAAGGATCAAAAAATTTTGGGAAATACCTGAGAACAAAAAGCAAGCTAGATCAAATCTCTGGGAAATTATATCCCAAAATAAGCCCCAGAGAGAAGATTGCTAGAGACATAGGGATAGTTTCAGGAAAATGTCATTTGAAGTCAAAGGATATAGGGAATTAGCAGTCATGGGGTCAATTTTAGGTGGTCAAGTGGCAATTGCCTTTAGAGCTCTGACCCTCCCTGCTTGCTCCTGCTGAGTGGAGTGTGTCACCTTGTTGGGGACTCTGTGTTTTCTTTTTTCTGGAGGTGGGTGGAGGTGGGGACTTCTGATAAGGGCTATCTTCCTATATATTGAATGAAACTATCCCTGCCCATATCAACAAGACTGGCAGTGGCTCAGGAACTTTTATTGTTTTATTGCTTGCCACCCTTCTGGAAATGAGTCCCACTCCCAGAAGACACATACACCCTTTTCAGCTGAAGTATACCTTGCCTTCCCCCCAGTTCTCAGAAGCAGGCCAAATAGAAGATCCAGACTGTCGGATTCAAAAAATGGGAGGAGGCAGCAGGAATTCCCTTTCTTTATGACCCTGTGAACTTACTTTGGCCAGTCTAACATGTAAGGCTTCCTCTGTATCAAATTACCCCCATGCATTTTCTGCAAATTAGTCTATTGGACTTGGTTGTTCAAAAAATATGAATGTGTTTCTTGTGAATAGTATTCCTATGAAGCTTTAAAAACAGAACAAAGGAATATGAATATCAGCGTAAACTGAAGTCAGACCCAGTCAAGTGAAGCATAAAGATGTTAAGAATTAAGCAATGGTTTTTTCCTCTTCTTTAAAAGAAAAAAAGTCTGCTCAGAGGACATACTAATTGTTCTATTCTCTGTAACTATACCCAAGAGGCATATCAGTTCTGTCTACCCATTAATCTCTGTATATATCTGGAGGATAGTATTCTCTTTCTATTCAGCAAGAAACTAACCCAGGTGAGGCATTTCACTAGATCTGGGATTCACCAGTCAAGAAAATGCTTAGATATTTTGGAGGACATAGACCTCACTGTAATTTCTCATCTGAGAAAGAGGTCTTTCCTCACTATGGGAAAACCCAACAGCCACCAAAGTGAATTAGTCCTACATGGTAAACATCTGATCATGTGATCTGCAGGGAATGGTAAAGGGCTTAGCAGGAATGTGTCTGTCTACCAACCAGAGGACAAACTTCATTTAAGATGAATGACAAAAAGTAACAGAACGAAGATTAATTTCTTTTCAGTTTGTCTAATCTTAATTCTTGCTTTTGCATTTTGGCAAATTTCTTTTTTTTCTTTTTAATGATTCAAGAGACCTTTTAGTCACAAAAGCACTGTATCCATTCCCCAGCCCAGCACCACACAGATGGGTGTATTTGTTCTGCTTCCATCCCTCTGCTAAATAATGGTTTCAAAAAATGTCATCTGAAGAGAGTATGAAGACTAAGTGGAGGAAGACCACATACCTGAAGACTAAGTGGAGGAAGACCACATACCTTAAGACTAAGATTCACAGGCAGAAAATTGAAAGGTAGGGTGACTAGATTTTAGGAACCACATGTTAGAGTCAAGCCAGGCTTTGAGATCCTTGATGAGAATCTGGTAAATTTGAAAGAATCTGATGATAGTTCGGCAAATTGAACAAAAATATTGCATTGAATGGTTTATTTTATTTACTGGCTCTCCCAAATTCATTTTTACTTCCTAACAGCATGCTAACTTCCTGTTAGCATTTTTTATAGGCTTTATTAAACAACCCCTGACTGGGAGAATGTTCTGTTCTGATGACTTCACTAGAGAAGCTGCAATGACATCAGAGGGCATTTACTTAGACCGGAGGTTCAGTTCAGTGCTGTTCCCTGGAGTGGCTGATGGCAAGAGCCCATGTGCTGATGTTCTGAAGGGCGTGGGTGACTTTCACCCAAGGGCACTTGTATTATTTTGATAAGGCTGTCAAAGTGCCACAGATGAGGTGGCTAAACAGCAGAAACATATTTCCTCACACTTCTGAAGGCTAAGAGTCCAGATCAGGATGTTATAAGGGCTGGTTTCTTCTGAAGTCTCTCCTTGATTTGTAGTTGTTCATCTTCATCCTGAGTCTTCAAGGTCTTTCCTCTGCCCTTGGGTATGCCCTAACTTCTTCCTATAGAGCCACCAGTCTTACTGTATTAGGGCCATTCCATATGACCTCATGTTACCTTCATCACCCTGTTACAGATTCTGTCTCTAAATACAATCCCATTCTGGGGTACTGGGAGTCAGGACTGCAACATACGATTTGAGGGTAAAACAACTGAGCCTATAAGAGCAGTCTTCTCTATAGTAGAGGTGGTTCAAGTGGAGTGAGCAGCTCTGTCATACAAAACTGGCCGTGGTTAGAGTCAAGACCACAATTTATTGGCAGAGTGAAAACGATAGAAGATCTTAGAAGTCTATACAATCTGAAATAGCTTAAGCATTATCTCTAAAGCAAGATGGATTAATAAAATTTATGAACTTTTTTTAAGTGCAATATTTGGGCAATCACTAAATGTTCTTCATTCTTCAGGTTGTTACTAATTACAAGGTTAGGAGTAGAAGACTTATGTTGGATAAGCTAATCAAATAAAATCTACTGACCTTCAACCCCCACCAGCTGCCTACCTTGTAATCTGGAATACTTCCTTACAGGGAGAAGAAGAGCCTTTACAACCTGAGCTGGGCTTCCCACTTTGTGAGGGAATGCCTTTGCCTGTTCCAAGCTTGATGTGTACTCCTTTATTCTGCTTAAGCGTGGGTATCTATCAATCACATGGTATTGGCCAAGCACACTATTGATTCTGCTCCAGTGGGGAGGGAACTGGCCCTTTTGCCTGTGGCGAAAAGGATAGGTACAGACCATCTCTCTGGTGGCTGCTGGCAAGACCCAATGGTCCTTGGGAACCAGTGCTTAGTATTGAACCTGATCTCACTCTGTCTCTTCTGTATGTGAGTGAAGCCTCATTTAGTGACAGAGCCTAAGACCTGTCTTTCCCAGTGACCCTGACACTTGAGTACCAGGATTGGGCAGACATGTTGGGACTATGCTGCTGGTGGCATCCACTGCTGTGCCAGTGGCTCTTCTCATGCAGTGGGACTCCTTCCCCGAAGTGGGAAGAGGTGCTACTTGCCCAACACCTGTATTTTTTTTTTTTTACTATTTTTGGAAGATAAAGTACTTTATATAATAATCTATCTTCTGTGTGTAAAATCAGGTAAAATGGTTACAATGGCTAAATCTACTACTAAACTATCCTACCACAAAGCTAAGAGTTGTCCCTTATCCCTTATACTCTAGGCTCATTTAGAGTGGTGTCTATTTTCCCATGAGAATCCTTGGTTACTAGATCAACTCAAAAATCATTCAAAAAACACTAAAAAAATCTATTATGTGAAATAATTCTGAAATACTATGCTGTGTCTCAATGTAACAGCTTCTATTACAATATCTATGTAAAATTAGAAATAAACATGCATGACTACAATTATTAACAAAATAAATAACACTCACAATTAATGATATTTACTGAAATACTTCTTAGAAAGCGAAACTTTCTTTTTTTATGGCCTTGTACAATTTAACTTTTATTGTTCTTAATTTCAGATCTCTCTCTCTCTCTCTCTCTCTCTCTCTCTCTCTCTCTCTCACACACACACACACACACACACACACACACACAACACCAATGTATGTATATATGTGTATGTATTTATGTATAGATATATGTATATATACGTATACACACATACATATACACATCATATTTTTAATTTGCATTCATCTGGTCATGGAAACTTAGGTTGTTTCCATATTTTGGACATTATGGAGTGCTACAATGGACTTGGGAGTAAAGATATCTTGGCAGCATGTTGATTTCAATCCCTCTGTGTATATATGCCCCACAGTGGAATTACTGGATCATATGGTAATTCTGTCTTTAGTTTTCTGAGGCACTTCCATGCCTCCTTAATGGCTATATGAATTTATATTTTCACCAATACTGAACAGGGTTCTCTTATCTCTCTGATACCTGTTTTTATTATTTTATCATAGCCATTATTACTGATGTGAAGTGATATCTAGTGGTTATAAATGGCCTCTCCCTAATGATTAGAGATGATGAGCATTTTTCCATATATTTGTTGGCCTTTTGTATGTCTTCTTTTGAAATATCTTTTTTGATTCATTGTTCCCCCCTCTTTTTATTGCATTACTTTCTTGCTATTTAGTTGTTTGAATTCCTTCTATCTTTCTGGATATTAGTCCTTTATTAGAGGTACCATTTGGAACTATTTTCTCCCAGTCTAGAGGTTGTATCTTCACCCATGTTTCCTTTGTTCTGCAGAATCTTCTCAGTTTGATGCAATCCCAATTGTTTATTTTTCCATTTGTTGCTTGGACTTTGTGGTCATAGCCAAAAAGTCATTACTAGTACAAATGTCAAGGAGTTTTTCCCACTATACAATATGTTCTCCTCTAGGAGTTTTGCAGTGTCAATTCTTACATTTGAAAGTCTTTATTCAATTTCAAGTTAATTTTTGCATATGAGGTAAGGGTCCAATTTCTCTTTCTTTCTTTTTCTCTCCCTCCATCCCTCCCTCCATCCCTCCTTTCCTTCCTTCCTTTCTTTTTCTTTTTTTTTTTTTAATTTTTGCATGTAAATCTCCAGTTTTCCCAACACCATTTAGTAAGGACACTGTTCTTTTCCCAGCGTATATTTTTGGCTCCCTTTTCAAAACTTAGGTATCTATTCATGTGTGAATTTACTTTGGAGCTATTTGTCCCATTGATCCATGTGCCTGATTTTATGCCAATACTGTACTATTTTGATTATAATATCTTTTTTTTTTTTTTATTGGTCGTTCATAACATTACATAGTTCTTAATACATCATATTACACGGTTTGATTCAAGTGGATTATGAACTCCCGCTTTTACCCCGTATACAAATTGCTGTATCACATCAGTTACCCTTCCATTGATTGACATATTGCCTTTCTAGTGTCTGATGTATTCTGCTGTCTGTCCTATTGTCTACTATCCCCCCTCCCCTCCCCTCCCCTCCCCTCCCCTTTTCTCTCTCTACCCCTTCTACTGTAAATCATGTCTTCCATTTGTATTCTCTTGACTTACCCCTCCTTACCTCTTATATGACATTTTGTATAACCCTGAGGATCGCCTTCCATTTCCATGCAATTTCCCTTCTCACTCCCTTTCCCTCCCACCTCTCATCCCTGTTTACTGTAAATATTCTTCTCAAGCTCTTCGTCCCTACCCTGTCCTTGTTTACACCCCTTATATCAAAGGAGTCATTTGGTATTTGTTTTTTAAAGATTGACTAGCTTCACTTAGCATAATCTGCTCTAATGCCATCCATTTCCCTCCAAATTCTATAATTTTGTCATTTTTTAATGCAGAGTAATACTCCATAGTGTATAAATGCCACATTTTTTTTATCCATTCATCTATTGAAGGGCATCTAGGCTGGTTCCACAGTCTTGCTATCGTGAATTGAGCTGCTATGAACATCGATGTAGCAGTGTCCCTGTAGCATGCTCTTGTTAGGGCTTTAGGGAATAGACCGAGAAGGGGAATAGCTGGGTCAAATGGTGGTTCCATTCCCAGCTTTCCGAGAAATCTCCATACTGCTTTCCAAATTGGCTGCACCAATTTGCAGTCCCACCAGCAATGAACAAGAGTGCCCTTTTCCCCGCATCCTCTCCAGCACTTATTGTTGTTTGACTTCCTAATGGCTGCCAGTCTTACTGGAGTGAGATGGTATCTTAGGGTAGTTTTGATTTGCATTTCTCTGACTGCTAGCGATGGTGAGCATTTTTTCATGTACTTGTTGATTGATTGTATGTCCTCCTCTGAGAAGTGTCTGTTCAGGTCCTTGGCCCATTTATTGATTGGGTTATTTGTTATCTTATTGTCTAATTTTTTGAGTTCTTTGTATATTCTGGTTATTAGGGCTCTATCTGAAGTGTGTGGAGTAAAGATTTGTTCCCAGGATGTAGGCTCCCTATTTATCTCTCTTATTGTTTCTTTTGCTGAGAAAAAACTTTTTAGTTTGAGTAAGTCCCATTTGTTGATTCTATTTGTTAACTCTAGCGCTATGGGTGTCCTATTGAGGAATTTGGAGCCCGATCCCACAGCGTGTAGATCATAACCAACTTTTTCTTCTATCAGATGCCGTGTCTCTGATTTAATATCAAGCTCCTTGATCCATTTTGAGTTAACTTTTGTGCACGGCGAGAGATAGGGATTCAGATTCATTTTGGTGCAAATGGATTTCCAGTTTTCCCAGCACCATTTGTTGAAGATGCTATCCTTCCTCCATTGAAAATACAGAAGATAATCAGAAATTACTTTGAATCCTTATACTCCAATAAAATAGAAGATAGTGAAGGCATAGATAAATTCCTTGAGTCCTATGATCTGCCCAGATTGAGCCAGGAGGATATAGACAACCTAAACAGACCAATAACAATAGAGGAAATAGAAGAAACCATCAAAAGACTACCAACTAAGAAAAGCCCAGGACCTGATGGGTATACAGCAGAGTTTTACAAAACCTTTAAAGAGGAACTAACACCAATACTTTTCAAGCTATTTCAGGAAATAGAAAAAGAGGGAGAACTTCCAAATTCATTCTACGAGGCCAACATCACCCTGATTCCGAAGCCAGACAAAGACACATCAAAGAAGGAAAACTACAGACCAATATCTCTAATGAACCTTGACGCAAAAATCCTCAATAAAATTCTGGCAAATCGGATTCAAATACATATCAAAAAAATTATACATCATGATCAAGTAGGATTCATCCCTGGGATGCAAGGCTGGTTTAATATACGGAAATCAATAAATGTTATTCACCACATCAATAGACTTAAAAATAAGAACCATATGATCATCTCAACAGATGCAGAAAAAGCATTCGACAAAGTACAGCATCCCTTTATGTTCAAAACGCTAGAAAAATTAGGGATAACAGGATCATACCTCAACATTGTAAAAGCAATCTATGATAAGCCACAGGCCAGCATCATTCTGAACGGAGAAAAATTGAAGGCATTCCCTCTAAGATCTGGTACAAGACAGGGATGCCCTCTCTCACCACTTCTGTTCAACATAGTCCTCGAAACACTGGCCAGAGCAATTAGACAGTCAAAAGAAATTAAAGGCATAAAAATAGGAAAAGAAGAACTTAAATTATCACTATTTGCAGATGATAATATCTTTGTAATATAATTTAAAATCTGGAAGTCTGATGCCTCTAACTTCCCCCGCCCCCCCCCATGTTTAAGATTTGTCTACTTAGGGTCTTCTGTGGTTCTATATAAGTTTTAGAATTTTTAAATTTCTGTCAAAAATGTTATTGAAAATTTTGATAGGAATTGCATTGAATCTATAGATAGATTTGGGTTTTATGGAGATTTTAACAATACCAATTTTTTTCCGAGCCTGACACTATAAAACTCCTACAAAAGAAACTAGTGGGAAAGCTCCTTGATATTTGTCTTGCTAATGATTTTTTGGCTATGACCCATGGACACAGGGTATCATTTCATTTGGTCTAATTTCTTTCATCTGTGTTTTATAGATTTCATTGTATAGAACTTTCGCCTCCTTGCTTACATTTCTTCCTAAATATTTTGTTTTTGATGCTATTGTAAATGAACATTTTTTCTTAATTTCTTTTAAGATAATCACTAGTGTACAGAAATGCAAATAAGTTTTGCATGTTCATTTATTACTCTGATAATTTATTGAGTTTACTAGTTCTAACAGTTTCTTAGTGCCTTTAGGGTTTCAATGAATAAGACCATGTTATCTGTAGATAGAAATATTCCTCCTTCCTTTCCATTTAGATAATTTTAATTCTTTTTCTTACCTATTGCAATAGCTAGTACTACAGAACTATGTTGAATAGAAATGATGAGAATGGGCACCCTTATCTTTGTCCTGATCACAGAAAATTTTTCAGCTTCTCACCAGAAAGTATGGTATCTGTAGAATTGTTATATATAGACTTTATTGTGTTGAGGGACATTTATTCTATATCTAATTTACTTGTTTAATTGTAAAAGTGTGTTGATTTTCTTAAATGCTTCTTCTATATTTATTGGAATGATTAAATGATTTTTATTAATATGGTGTACCACATTGTTTGATTTGTATATGTTAATACATTTCAGGGATAAACCCATGTGATCATAGTGTATAATTCTTTTCATGTGCTGTTGAATCTAGCTTGCTAATATTTTATCAAGAATCTTTACAACTGTGTTACTCATGGATATTGGCCTGTAATATTCTTTCCTTGTATCCCTATGTGACTTTGGTAAAAGGAATAATGGCTTCGTAAAATCAGTTTGGAATTGTCCCAACCTCTCCAATTTCTGAAACAGTTTGAGAATGATTGGTGTTAATAGACTCACCAGTAAAACTGCCAGGTCTGAGTTTTTCTTTGTTGGGAATGTTATTTATTACCAATTTAGTCCTCTTACTTGTTATTGGTATGTTCAGATTTTCCATTTCTTTATTATTATTAATTCTTGTTGGTTTGTATATTTTTAAAAGTTTATCTATTTCTTCTAGGTATCAAATTAGTTGGTGCATAATTATTTATAGTGTCATGATTTTTAAATGGTTATGCTTACTCTTTTATTTATAATTTATTTGTGTGTCTATTTTTCCTCAGTCCATTAACTAAGTTTTTCAATTTTTTCTTTTTAAATAAACTAATTAGTTGCATTGATCTTTTCTATTTTCTATCTCCATTTCATTTCTTCCCTTGTAATCTTTATTTTGCCTTTTTTTTCTGCTAACTTTGTGCTTAGTTTGTTCTTTCTATATTCCTTTTAGGTGTAAAGTTAGTATATTTTTTAATTTAAATTTTTTTTTTCTTAATTTAGGCACATAGAACTTCCCTCTTAGAATTGTGTTTATTACATCCCAAATGTTTTGATATGTTGTTTATTTTGTCACAAGATTTTTTTTATTTCTTCTTTGATTCATTGATTGTTTAGGAATGTGTTTCTCAACTTCTACATATTTATATTTTTTCTAATTTTCTTTCTACTATTGATTTCTATTTGGTCATAAAAGATAATTGATATAACTTTAGTCTTCTTAAGTTTTCAAAAACTTGTTTTATGGCCTATGCTGCAGAAAGTTTCACGTGTACTTGAGAAGACTGGGCACTGCTCTTGCTGGAGGGAATGTACCGTGCATGTCTGTTAGGTCCATCATGTCTATGGTGGTTTTCAAGTCCTTTGTTTCCTTATTGATTTTCTGTCTGGGTGACCTGTTTATTGTTGAAAGTGTGCTACTGAAGTTCCCCACTATTTGGATTAGATTACTGTTTATTTTTCCCTTCAGTTCTCTTAATATTTGTTTCCTTTATTTAGGGTCTGTAATATTGGGTGCATATACATTGTTACATCCTTTTGATAAACTGACCCTTTTGCCATTATGTACTGACCTCACTGCCTCTTGTGACCTTTATGACCTCAAGTCTATTTCATCTCATTCACACATAGCCTCTCCTGCTCTGTTCTGGTTACTGTTTACACAGAATATCTTTTCTCATCCTTTTACTTGTAGTCTATGTGTGTACTTGAAGTTAAAATTATAGTAGCATATAGTTGGACCTGGTTTTAAAATCCTTTCAACTACTCTATTTCTTTTGATCAGATAATTTAATTAATGCTCATATAAAGCAATCATATATTGGTAGGAACTTAAAATTTCCACTGTTACTTGTTTTCTGACTTTTTCTCTTTCTGTCTTCCTTTGTGATTTGATGGGTTTTTTATAGTACATGCTTTCATTCATTTATTTTTATTTTTTTTGTGTGTGTGACTACTACTCTAGCCCACATATAATATGATGCATTTATGTGAAATGTTCAGAACAGGCAAATACATACAAACAAGATGTACATAAGTAGCTGATTAGGGCTATGGAAAGGGGGATTAAGGAATGATGATTAAAGAATATGGGTTTCTTTTTGAGGTGTTAAAAATATTCTATAGACTATGATGACAGTACTTATGTCTTTAAATAATAAAAAATATACTTTGGGTGAATTATATATGGCATATAAATTTATCTCAAGTATTTTAAAAAATACTAATGGGAATTTTGTTTCATAAATTTTCAAAAAAGTTTAAACTACTCATTAGATGTTCCTGATGGATGAGTGTGTTAAAAATATAAAATATAAAATTCTTCTCATTTGTATCATTTCAAGTTATAAGTCACTTCATACATAACTGTTGCTATTTATGTTGAGGCAGGTTCAAAAAGGTGAAAGTTCAAATTCAAACTACTTCCTATGTCAGTATATACAACAAACAAACTCTTTAGATACAGCTAAAGCAGAAAATGCTCATTCTTTTTCATTTTTTTCTTCACTAAATCCATATCTTTTTGGTCATGCATTCAGAGCCAATAAGATGGACTTACCGGCCATCCACTTGTTTTTAATGTTATATTAGATAATAGTTGATTTTTTTTGGTCATTTCTTTAAATTATATGTATAATTTGTGGCCAATACTATCATGGAGCAGAAGCTGTCAATTTTTTTAATGTAATGAGCAAAAGCAGCTTTAGATAATCTGTTAATGAATACGATGGCCATGGTCTAATAAGTTTTAGTATGAATGCTGAAATTTGAATTTCATGTAAAAATTGTTTAGGATAAAATTATTCTTTTTTGACTACTTTCAACCAATTAAAAATATAAAAGCATCCTTCCACCATCCTTATAAAAACAGATGGCTAGCTGGTTTTGACCCAGGGGCCTGAATTTGCTGACCTTTGTCTTTGGCTATGGATGAATAGAGGTAAAACGAAGGAGAATTACTAAAATAATTATTAACATTTAAAAAAATTCTTTTTCTCATAGAAGTTCATAGTGGGAATGAGGAGAGGTGGTAGAAGCTCAGAAATTTACCACAACCATTTACTTGCTATTTTAACTCTTAAAAACAACTCAAATCTAATTATGTACTATTAAAATTAATTCTAAACTTAACTAAAAACGTAAATACAAACAACCAACCCCTTTCCAAGATGTTTACTAGTATGCTTGGAAGGCTTGCAGATTGAAAATTGACTTTCATCCTTTGTAGTTGAATGAATTTATTCTAGTGAATTTCAAGATTCAATAGAATCTTGGGAACTGGATGCTTTAGGAGACAAAATGTCATCTAATCATTCCCGGCGCCAAGATGAAACATTTTCTTCATCTCCCACTTTTTTTTTTTTTTTTTTGCCGAGTGAGTACCAGGGATTAAACTCAGGGGCACTTCACCACTGAGCCACATCCCTAGTCCTATTTTTTATTTTATTTAGCTCACTGAGTTGCTTAGCATCTCGCTTTTTGCTGAGGCTGGCTTTGAACTCCCAATCTTCCTTTCTCAGCCTCCTGAATCACTGGGATTACAGGCGTGTGGCACCGCGCCTGGCCCTCCCTTACCCTATGATTGATCATTCATAAGCTTACCCTTTGATTGATCATTCATAACCTTACACTTCGAATCATTGTGATATTTCTAACATACAACTGTGGCTAATATAAAAATAACTAGTTGAAGAAAAGTGAAAAAGTCAATCTCCCCATATAAGTTTGCTTATTTGCATAATAGTTTGATGAGATTTTCAACATGAACTGACACTACTTATCATTGCTTTTATACTGGACTGGGGCCCAAACTTGTTTTTTTATTTCTGTCTATACTTCTGGTGGTTTTGCTTTTGGTTGGAAAAACATATTTCCCTTTTCATTTCAGTTAACATATGTCTTAATAACTTAAAAGTCAATACAACTTTTCTAATTAACATGTATCTCTAACATTAAGCATGTGTACCTAGATTGGAAGATATGATGCTGAAAGATGAGGTACCCCTTTTTCTGATAGTTTTACCTCTGTGATAGTGTGTGGGACATCCAGAGACCACAAGAGTCTAGAAGACATTTTCAATAAACCAATTGTAATTGTTTCCTTTGTTTCATCAAATTTTCTTTACTGTTTTGGTTATTTTAAATATGACAGAAACACCATGTTTTTATTTCCTACTGCAAGTGGAATAAAATCCACTTGCAGTAGGAAAAATAGTAAAAGTAGAAAAATTGCTATCTTCTCCAAGAACAATTCAATATAGAAACAAGGCAAATCACATTTCTATATACTGGGAGACAATTAGGATATGAATCATGCCACATTTGGTTTCTATTGAGGGACCCAACATATTTGCAATCAGTTGGAGTGAAAATACCTACGCCTCTTCTCCATAGGTTTATTGAAGTGTATTCTCACTTTCCTGGTACTCTTATCCTTTTCTATCTTTGCTCATATTTTCTCTGGGCCTTTTGGACAAATTTAGCACGGAATGTGTTGTAACCATGGTGAGTCAGGGGTATAATCAACATAAAATGAATTATCAGGATGATTTAAAAAATGTTTTTGATAATCCCTTCAGTATATTGTGATGTCTTTATGAAAATGGCTGATGAGATTTTGAAGCTAAATTACCTCTGGTGGGAAAAAATGCAAAATAAGAGTTTGATGGGTACAAGCACATGGATTAGTCTCTAGCTTTTCTGAAGTTCAGAAAAACTAAGAGGGAATACTGAATTGTGAATTTCTTCCTTCGGCAAGTAAAGCTCTAACTTCAGGAATTTCTATAAGAAAACCACAAACTTGCATTATTTGCAGTCTGTAGTCAAAATATTCTTCTGTCTGTTGGTTTAATGTAGCTAAAATCACCAGATACCAAGTTCAAGAATGTTGTACATACTTAATGTAGAGGCGTTTTAAGTCCTTCAATAGTGGCAAGGATTCAAGTGGGTATACATTTGAGAAGTTAATTGAAACAGAACCTCCAATTGTTCTAGTGATCTGGAAAAAGAAAACTCCAGGCTCTGCAATATGAACATCGAGTATAGATATGAATGGCTAAGCAGGCCCTATATGTGTTCTTCCTTGATTCATGTTTTTTGAGTTGTTTATATTTGGCAGCTCTGGTGTATACTTCAAAGTTCTAATAGTAACTCACGAGAAATATAACTGTTAAGTCATGGTCTAAAGTCATCATCAAGAGTTTTCAAACTTTTCTTTTTTACACAGGAAACTCTAGTTTCAAAACAATAAAAAACATATGCATGGGATTCACAGAGTGCCAAATTAGTTTTTAAAAATAAGAGCTTATTTTGTAAAATGTACATGCAAGCAAGGTAGAATCTCAAAGTCAGAAGTTACCCACTGGGGCTGTTCACCAAATATGATGCACTACTTATTTCACATAGCCCATTGAGTTAAAAATAATGTTCACTTTTTAAGCTGTATCAAAATTATAATATTTCCTGTCTCATGAAAAGCATATGAATTCAGATCTCAATGTTCAAAAAAATTTTTATTGACACATAGCATGTTCATCTGTTACCTACTTTTCCATTATAAGGGCAAACTCAAATAATTGCTACAAAGCCATTGGGCTCTGCAAAGCCAATGATATTCACTTTATGGCCTTTTACTTAAAATGAAGGACTTAAAATGCCTCTACATTAAGCATGTACAACATTCTTGAATTTTGTATCTGGTGATTTTAGCTACATTACAGAAAATGTTTACCAACTTCTGCTATAATGAGAACATTCTAGTTCATTTCCTAAAAGCAGGTTTTACAATAATTTATTTTGTTCCTGCTTTTGGTTATGTTATATACTCTGCCCATGTAAGTATTCCTAAGTATTGTTCATCTCTACTGGAAGGCAAACTTTATCAGTGGTAGTATTTGGCCCTGTGGAGAATTCTGAATGAGTGTAAATTGTCTGCCCTCAAGTAATCTAAAATCTAATTAAAAAGGAAAAAGAGCAATCAGAAAATAGAAAAACCCAAACAATGTTCTGTTCCGCACTGAATCAAATGTGGACTCAAGTAGCTTCTGTGCTTCTAACAAACACATACTAGGCCTGTGTGTAAGAGAAAATCAAAGGTTAAGTTGGGGAAAATGGAGGCGTTTCCATCTCAGCAAAGAAAATAATTTCAATTTGCACATTGAATATTCTTGTTCTGAAAGCACTTTGTTGCTTGGCTCTCTTCTAGTTTCCTCTACTCTCTCTCATTTTCAGTTTTCTCATGTGCAATGCCCTAGACTTAGCTATTCTGCTAAGTCTTAGCTTTTGGGTCAGATGTCACTGTTTTACCTTTTACTCCAAGCAGCTTATCATCTTAACAAAGATGATGCTTTTCCTAATTGAAATTCTGATGCCACCTATTATGATAATGCTTAACAGCAAACAAAAATAAGTGCATCTGAACTGAGCAGAGAGGTGGGAAAAAAAAGTATCCTTGCTGAGAAAAACCTGAACAAAAGTTAGGAAACAAAGGAATGGGCAGCACAGGAACAAGCAGAACAGAAGTGCTCTTGGCTAATAGAGGTTAACTAACGAAATCAGGCCAGAAAAGCAGGCAAAAGATATGGACAAAGGACCAGGTAATCAAGAAACAGAGAATCATGTGACTGTTTGAGCACAGGAATGTCATGATAAAACTGGAATGTACTAAATATGTATATTGAGGCTGGATTCAAGGGAGCACACTTAAGGCCAAGAGGTCAGGGAGAAGAATGTCTTCATAATCTAGGGATAACAAGGTAAGAACTGGTGGCTTAGTCAGTTCACTGCTGCAACCAAAAGACCTGATAAGAACCATTTTAAGAGAGTTAAAGTTATGTGGTGCTAATGGTTTCAGAGGTCTCGGTCATAGATGGTTGGCTGCATTTCTGTATGCTGGAGGTGAGGCAGAACATCATGGTAAATGAGTGTAACGGAAGAAAGCAACTAGGACATGGGTATCAGGAAGCACTGAGAGTGCTCTGCTTGCTCATCAGGGACAAAATATCAACCCTGAAGGCATGCCCCAGGGACCCACCTCTTCCAACTACACCCTACCTGCCTATAGTTACCATCCAGTTAATCCCTATCAATGAATCAATGCAGTGATTAGGTTAAGGTTCTCCTAACCCAATCATTCAATCTGTAAACTTCTTTGAATTATCTCACATATGAACTTTAGATGGACACCCCATATATAATACATAACACCTAGAATTTAGTGAGAGCATTGGAGATGGAGGGAAAAATGGATAAAAAGATTTTTTAGAAAAAAATTGATGTGACATAGAGAGTAAAATGGAAGGAGGAAGGGAGGGAAAAGGGAAATACTGGGGAATTATACTGACTAAATTATATTTTTATAACGTGTGCATGTATGAATATGTAATAACAAATCACATCATTCGTACAACTATTGTGTACCAATACATATGGAAAAAAATTTGATGTGGCACAGCTCTCAAGAATGAAAGGAGGGGAAAGGAAAGAGTTGTAGAGTTTGAACCTAAATGACTTGAAAAATGGTGCAGACATTTTCAAACGTATTATAGTTTTAAAAATCAGGTTATAATTTATACCTTTCCTATTTTCACAAGAGTTTGATCTCCTTATAGAAAAAGCATATACTCATATATTCACAGGGAAATGGAATTAAGATGGAAATCTAAATTAACAGAGAAAAGGAAATACTCCTCTTAAGTATTAAACTTAGCTCTGAAGTTCCTTTAGGCACGTGACCTCACAACTGTCACTGTCTTTATTGCTTTCTCTAGAAGTTATCACTCACCTGGCAGTAGATTCAGCAATAAATAACTCTGGTTTTTAATATATTGAGTAATGTAACAGAGATGGTATAAGTAGGGAATCCTTAAAGATGCAGAATATGCTATTCATAAGTTCCAATAATTAATACATAATAAAACCTGGGGGCATTGTGCTGAGTCAAAATTCTATAAGGACTTTTCTGAAGGAAATAAAGTTATTTGGATCAAACAGGCCCTAAACTGAGCCTGGGTGTTTGGACTCACTGTCTAGGATTTTGTCCTACAAATTTGGACTAGAGTTGCATTAAGAATAAAGGTGTATTTCAGACATTCTTTTTTTCTCTTGTCCCTATCTATTTCATTTACTCTTCCCAAACCCCAAGAATTATTGGATCATGGAATCCCTGCTGCCTTTCACCTACATTAGAAAGAAGTGACCATGAGGTATTTATTGAGTGTTTATGGTGCCAGCCTCTGCTCTAAACAGATAATACATGTGAAGTCACTTAAAACTCTCACCATCCTTCTGAGGTAGCTAGTTCTTATCTCCATTTACAAAAGGGTAAACAGATGTATAGAATGATTTAAAAAGGTTCACAAGAGCTCTACACAGGAGCACAAGAGCTCTACATATTGTACATTGCCTAACGTCAGGTGTTTTATACCTGACATTATACACCCTCCAGATGCCTACCAAAACCAAGAGGACTTGTTTGCCTGAGTTGCCCTTCCAAGATTTTCAGGCAGGCAACCTGACTACAGTCCTTACCCTTAGCTATCACACTAATCTAGGACCTTTTCCTTTCATGTGTTTCCCACGTTATTCTTAGGAACAAAGCACCTTGAGAGGTCAATAATTGCAAACTATTTTGGTGAATTCCTGATGCTGGATAGGTCAATTCCTCAATGTTACTTAGGGACTACTCATTATCAGTCATATTTTATACTCTAGTTGTGTTAGTTGGCTTTTTTTTCATTGTGACAGCTGCCTAAGGAAAACAACGTAGTGAAGAGAAGGCTTATTTTGGCTCACGTTTTCAGAGGTTTCAGTTCATGGTCAGCTGACTCCACTGTTCTGGGTGTGAGATGAAGCAGAACATCATGGTGGAAGGTTGTGGTGGGAGGAAAGAAGAAGAAGGAGGATAAAGAGGCAAAAGAGAAAGAGGAAGAAGATTGGTGAACAGAGTGGAAGAAGGGAGAGGAGAGGGGAGAGCAAGCAAGAAAGGAACCAAAGGCAAAATATAGTCCCCAAGAGTATCTTCCCTGTGAACTATACCTCCAACCATGTCCCACCTGTCTATGATTTCCACCACCTTCCAATAGACCATCCATTGGTGAGATTAGAGCCCTCAAAACCAATCACTTCTCAAAAGCCCTGCCTATAAACCTTGGAGCATTGGAGACCAAACCTTCAACCCATGATACTTTGAGGGACATTCCGGATCCAAACCATAATACTAGTTGAACACAACATTTATATGTGCCTGGAACTGTGAGTACATGGTAGAACCCACTGGTAGAACCTGAGGAAAGCAGAGAGTGTTCCTCAACCTAAACCAGAACTCTACCAACTAAAGTACTTTTTTTTCCCTTATACATTTATAAAACTATTTATGCAAGCAGGATGCTTGAGATCTTTTTTTTATGTTCTTAATGCCATAAGGGAAAAACATATGGGAAGATAAGCAGAGGTTTATTAATAACATTCACTCATAACAAGAAGTATGTTTATACTGAATACAGTTGGAGAAAATTTTATTGATATTTAAGACAAACAACAGCAACAAAACTAACTTTAGCTGCTTTTGCCTTCAACTAAAGACAGGGAAACAGATAGTTCAATTTCTAGAAGGGAAAGATGGAATCTCCACATAGAAATGGGCAATTGTACTAGGCGAGTAAAGCCTCACTGTTGAATCCTGATAAAACCTGAAATATTCATGCAAATATTTTTCTGAGGGTGGAGACCATGGGTTGGTGGCTTTTCATTCAGTGAAGGAGTTTATGGCATTGGGATAAGTGGGGTTTGTCTACCATAGTATGAATGACATTTGGGGGAATGGAGGGGTGTCCTTTACATTCTAGGATATTTAACAGCATCCCTGGCCTCTCCCCACTAGAGGCCAATAGCATCCTCTCTCCATTTGTGACAAACAACAGTATTCTCCAGATATTACCAAATATTCTTGAGGGGACAAAATTATCTCAGTTTAGAATAAGACAGACAAAAGTGGGCTCAGAAATGAATAGAAACCAGAGTTACATTGCTTCTCTCTAGCATTTCTTAAAATATAGTCCTTAGACTAGCAGCTTGAGCATCACCTGGGAGCACGTTAGAAATGTAGAATTGTAGGCTCCACCCCAGATCCACAGAACCAGAATCTATATTGTAACAGGTTCTCAAGATGAATCATATGCACATTAAGTTTGAGAAGGAGTGCTCTAGTCTACTATTTAATTGAAGACAATTCTGATGCCATTTTCATGTAGAGGGAAAGAGTCATTCTAGGATATTCAGAGGAGGTAAGACTGACAAGAGACTGCAGAAAGAATGAGGAACAAACTATAGGGTCTTGGGCAAATTTTCCAAGGCAGAGTGGTTGAAGATCTCTGGGAAAATAATGCTTAATATTCAGTTAAATCACTGAAAATTCCTACTATGCCTGCCATGTTCCTGAACCTAAACTGTTTCTGTGCCATATATAAGACCCTTGTATTTGTATCACTGTGGGATTAAATTAAATTTGGCTGTTCCCTGTTTGAGTTGTTGTGGGGCAGACACAAGACCAGCTGCAGGAAGCAACACAAAAAGAAGATTAGGAGTTCAATAGAACTGGGAGTTTAAAGCAAGTGATGAGTAGGTGAGTCACAGCTCCAGCAATTTCTAATAATATGGGAATGGAAAGGAAGGGATTCAAGAATGAGAGATGCAGTTTCTGCAAGTGGAATGTTAACTGGAGCCATTTTCATGTTAAAAGAATGATTCCTCAGGAATCATTCCTCAGGAATCAGTGGTAAAGGAAAGCACTTTACCACTGAGCTACAGCCTCAGCCCCCATACTGTATTACTCTAATTTTAGAAATTCTAGAAAGTGCAAATTAATCTGTAGAAAGTAGATGAATGGCCCACCACTTGGGAAGAGTGAAAGCAGTAAATGAATTACAGACAGTTATGGGGAAAACATTTCCAAGTTGATGGGAACATCATTGTCTTGATTGGGTTGGTGTTTTCACAAGAGGACATGTAGACCAAGCTCATCAAAGTGTACACTGTTTATATGCAATAAACAGCAATTAACCCCAATAAAGCCAGAAGAAAAATATTAGATCAAGAACTGTTTTAAAATGATACTCAGCCATAAATTAATCACAAAAGGAATAAATGTGTTAAATTCATTTGAGATCTTTAAAGCAAAAATGAGTTGCACTTTCCAGTTAATCTTACTCAGCAATGGAGCTTGTTTTACTTTTCCAGAGCACAGTCAGGTGCTCAATGGGCAGAGAACTAAGTGCTAAGAACCATAAGTGTTAGACTGATCTTTTTATATCTTTCATATTAATGAAACCTGTCATTGATGTTTGCAACTGCTATTTGTTTACTTAAATTTCTTATTGTAAAGGGCCTTGGGAGAGAAGTTAATGTCTAAGGTTATAATGAGAGATACTTACTCCCATGTGAATATGGCATTTTGCTTGCAAAAGGGCCAGTTGTGTGCATGCCACACTTATTTGCATGTTCATTTTTCAAATGGGATCTGTGAGAGCACTTAGTAAATTGTAAAATGTTAGAGAGATGAAAATTGTTGCTGCTACTGCTTCTGCTGTTATTAATTAATTAGAATGGTGACTGATGATTATTAATTCATTTGATCAATACAATTAGCTAATTTAGAAGACTTGGATTATCAATTGAATTGATGCATTAATAATAAAGTTAATATGAAATTGATAGATGAGTAAATGAGGTATGTGAGCCATAGGAATACCCTTGAGAGGGGTGCAACCAGAATGGTTTTGTCTTTTTCTAAGAGAATTGCAATATGTATACATACATACACAGGTGTGTGTACTTACACATAGTGCAGCTCCAGGATTCTTAAAATGTAAAGAAATAATACAGTTTAGGTATTATCCAGGGATTTTGCATATCAAATAAAACTCTGGTCAATGAGTTTCATAAACACTTCATGGGAAGTCAAATAAATCTTTATGAAATAACAACCTCTCTCCCACTTTTCTACATATTAGAGAGTATTATCTTGAAACAAAGGTATCTTACAGCCTCCTGCTTTACAGAACCTTCTGTAGCATCTTTTTTATTTAACCAGCTGTATTCCACCTTCTCTGCTTTGTTCCCTAACATCTTTTTTTAAATTCCCTTTGGTCTGCTGTGCTTTTGTATTACAAATAAAGTTCAATTTTCCCTTCCTCTTTCTCTTCCCAGGCCTTTTCTTTCCTGTCAGGGATAATCTGTGTCAATCAAATACTTATAAATTCCTTCTTCTACATACTTTTTTTTTTTCAGAGTGATATCACAATGAAAGGTAGGCTAGGATTTTCAGGTTTTCTTGCTCAGCTTGATCACACCACACACACAAGATCTTTGAATGTTTATTCTACTTTACACATTTCAAAGGGCTTAAGAAAAGCATTCTCTTACTTCTTTCCTGAGGCCTTAAAAACTGGAAATATCCTTGACTCAAGCCTGTCTTTCATTTCTGAGGCTAAATAAAAATGGGATTATCTCTCAGGACTAGATTTCCCCTCTCAATGCACCACACAACAAATTATTTAAAAGATTATGACTCTAATATTAATTTAATAAAGTAGAAGCCTATAGATCTAAATTTATGAACAAAGTAGGTATTAGTCATGGTCCTGCAAAGAAACAGAACCAATACATCTTCAGGATGGAATTTATTAAAAGTTATTTGCTCATACAATTATGGAGACCAGGTCCTATGGTCTGCTATCTGCAAACTGGAGACACCAAGGAAAACTGGTGCTGTGGTTCCAAGGTCCAAGAGCCAGAGAGCCAATGTCACAGATTCCAGCTGCAACTAAAGGCCTGAGAATCAGAAGCACCAAAATGAAGGAGAATACAATATCAAACAGGCCAGAGTTAATCCAATCTTCCTCCACATTTTTGTTCTAGTTGGGAACTCAATGGATTGCATATTGCCCATTCACATTGGGCGGACCATGGACTTTACTAGGTATGCCCATTCAGATGCTAATCTCTTCAGGAACATCCTCACAAACACATGTGGAAATAATGTTTACACAGCAACTGGGCATTCATGGTCCAGTTAAGTTGACACACAAAATTAACCATGACAATGTAATATTTTGATAAAAGTGCTGGTTTATATTTTGAATAACATGAATGTGAGGATGGAGAAAAGAGTAGAATGACTGGGTCATTTAGCAGTGACTGGTAAAAACCAGCGTACTCTGTTAACCTCATAAAAAGGGAGACATTTCCCTGCACTCTATTGGGAGTAGCAATACTATCTTTGGCCAGAAATGGGCCCTGCTCACTAAAAAGGTCACTCTCTGACATAACAAAATACAACCCAGGATCTTGGGTAGCTTCCAGCTCCTGAGATCTTTCCTTCATCAGCAAAGACCAAATACCACTGGACTGAAGAGATCATGGTAGGCATTGTCTTCTGAGGAGCCCTTCCATACCTGCCTAGCACCATAGAAAAAATATGGGAAACATAAGAAAAATAATAAAACATGTTTTTAATGTCACTGTATGTATACGTGACTACTCTTCCATATAAAATAACAAAAGGTAGAATACCCAAGAGATGGTCCTTGGCCACTATTAACACAACCCACAAAACAATCTAAGTCCTGATTTTTCTTCAAAGTATTCATTTCATTAATTCTGAGCACTGCTATCTGGATAGAGATTTTGATTATAAAGCTATCATATCTCAAAGCCCTTCCATGTGCCAGGCATTTTGCATGCATTATTATCAATTTTCACAGGAACATTGCAACTCAATAATCAACCTATTTTACATATGAGATGTGGTGGAAAGCTATTATTTTTGTCTCACTGATACTCCTTCCTTCCCCTTATGTTCTTTTGAGATGTAAGTCTTTTTCAAACTGATTCCTATGGTACCAACGATAATCCCCTTTTTCTTTCTCCCTGAAGTTAACCATGGAACTGCACATTCCTAGCACAGTGATGTTCCAAGGGTAATGAAACAACAACAGCAGCAGCTTTTGTGCTGGCAACTATTTAGAAATATTTCATTTAAATAGTAAGTTTAGTCATTACACCAACCCTATGACATAGGTTCTGTTTTGTTTTCTCATTTATCTGATGAGGAGGCAGAGGCCCAACGAGGTTGTTATTAGTCCACTTTCTATTATTACAAGAAAATACCCAAGGTTAGGTGCTTTATCAAGAAATGACATTTGTTCAGCTCCCAGCTCCAGAGTTTTGAGGCATGACACTGTCATCAGCTCAGCTCTGGTAAGGACCTCATAGTGGATGGTATCACAATGGCAGATGTATGTGTGAGAGGGAAAGATAACATGGTTAGACAGGAAGCCAGAGATTGAGGAAGGGTCAGTCTTGCTCTTTTATAACAACTCTTGTGAGAACTAGGGTTTCAAGAAAATTCCTTCCAAAGGCAGTGCCCCTAATGACTTATTTACTTTGAACTCAGTTACAACCCCTTGGAAGTTCCACCATCACACTAGGAACCAAGCTTCCTATACCTAAACACATGGCGGATACACTCACACCATATCTAAACCACAGTAGAGATTAAGAGACTTGCCTGGGTGTATGTTAGTCTCTTCTCAGGATTTAAGAACTTCATCTGTGAAAGGAATCCTTTTCCCTCTGCTACTGAGGCTAGCAAGAGGTGAGCACATAGTTACCAATAGTCATATCCCTGACCCATAGTGAAGCATGGCTGTACCTTTCCCAGACAAGAAAAAAAGGATTCTGTCAGGCTTTAAATCTTTAATTCTATGTGTTAAGTTTCCACAGATATCTGAGTTCATGTTTTCCCTAAGGGTTGGTTATTCAGTTTTCCTTTGGCTTTCTGAGCCAATTGAGTAATTGCCTAAGAAATTTATTTTTTAAAGCCTAGATTGAGTTGGGGTTCCATTACTTGCCAGCAAAATATTCCTGATTAATGAAAGGAAGAGGAGGCCTGGAGGGGTTAGATGGTAGAGTGGGGAGTTCCTGCCAGGAACCCCAGGTGAGGCTCTCAGCTGCTCTGGACCACATCTTACCTCAGCAGCCTTTTTGGCTAGCCCTCCATAGAACCTCACCATGGGTTACCCTTTCTTCATCGCTGCTTTTTAGAACTCTTCATTTCTCCAGCAGCATATCATAGTTCCTAAAGCATCAAATTCAAACCTCTCTGCCTAGTTTTCAAGTCCCTTCCAAATCAGGACTCAATCTGAAAACTTTCCCACCGTCTCCCAACCAACAAGAACCTAGCCCAACCCACGCCATTCACACTTGTGATTTCTTTATGCAAGTCTTTTCAAATAACTAAAATCTTACTCATGTAAGACTCAGTTCAGGAAGTTCTGACTGCTTTCATCATCATCAATTCCTTTGAAGGTATCAAGATCACTTTGGAAACCAATTTAATAAGATGAGTGGTCCAAAATATTCATCTCCATATCCATATACTTTATTTCATTTATTTACTATTTGATGAAAGTGTTGCTAACTGAACAGTATAAAATAGAAGCTGTTTAAAGAATCTAATTATAGAATATTCCATTCTGAGCAATGGTCAATCTGATTTACTTGGAACACATTTGGTTTTTAGTGAAATGGGTCATGTTTTATTTTTTGTTCAGTGGCAAATACACCAGAATTCAGATAAAAATCCACCTGAATGGGAAAAAAAGTAAACCAAGAACTGTGATTTTCTCCAAGCATATATTTATTTAGCTCCTTATGAAAAGCTAAGCATATATTTCTTAGCCTTTCCTGAAAGGAGTTAAATGGCTTTCCTCTGCATGAGGGGTCGTGCTCCCAGTGCTGATCTTCAGTGAACTGGGCTTGCATTCCTCCCTTCCCAAAGCAGCTCACTCTTTAGCACACCCAGGAAAACTACAATTCAATTGAGTGGAAAATCACAGCACCCACAGAGGTCACTGCCCTGTTGTTCCTAAAAATGCTATTTGTACCTTAATTCTGAAATTTGGAAGACACATTACCATTTTGTTTGTTTAAGAAAAAGCTGCTTCAGCCCTTGACTTGAAAATCTTTATGAGGAACTGAAAGATCCTCCTCCTTTACCAGTTCATGCTCCTACAAGCTTGTTTGGCTTATTCTTCCACAATGTCCAAATATTATTTCTAAAAGGCAAATCAATAAAACATTTAGAAGGCAAAATAGCAAATATTCTCATGCCTTCAGAATGAGAAACTGACTTCCTCAAGGGACACAAAAAGTGCTAACATTAAAGGAAAGAACTGATAATTTAGACTTTATTAAAGCTAAAAACTTATGTTCATCAAATGATATTGTTAACATTAGGAAAAAAGCAAGTCCCAGACTGGGAGAAGATATTTGTACACATATAACAAATCAATAAGAAAAAGAAAAATACCTCGCCTTCCAAAAAAAGAAAAAAAATGAGCAAGAACCCCAAGCCAGGATTGCACAATGGGAAGTCCAAATAAAATGTTCTTTGTAAAAAGCATGGATTTCATCAGTGATTGAGGATATACAAATAAAAATGCAACAAAATACTATTTATTAATTACCAAAACAGTTAAATTCAAGACTCAAAATGACTGTATTTGAAGAAATACAACTCTCATATATCATTGCTGGAAGCATAAATTTTTGAGATCATTTTAAGGAACTGTTTGGTATTATCTACAACAGTGGAGAATGTTCATCTGTGACGCAGCAATCAACTCCTAAATGTACAATAGGAATTTGTGCACAAAAACTATTAAAAGCAGTATTTTCATAATAGTTCAAGCCTGGCTAAAACCCTAAATGTCCATAATGTCAACCAGTAAAATGAATAAATTTTATACTTTCTTCAGTAAAATATTCTACAGAAATTAAAATAAACAGTTATACCTATTAACATAGAAGAATTTCAAAACAAAAATATAGAGCAAAAGAAACCCAGCCTATAACATTATGTGATTATATACACAATGCCCCCAAATCTTGCAAAATGAAACTGTAAAGGTAAGGACAGTAGTCACCTTTAGAAGAGAGAATTCATTGAGCAAAACAATTATGATTTGTGCATTTATCTACATGTATTTTAAACTTCAATTTAAAATTATTGGCACTGTCAGTTAGAAAATAATTGGATTTCTCAGAACATTTCAATAGAGTAATTTGGCTAAAAGGCAGATGAAAGTTTTTATATAAGATGGAGGCAGTTGGTATATAAATGTTGAAAAGAGAGAAGCAGCCAGTAACTGCTCACCCAAATATAAACTATAATAAGCATATCTGTTTATGTGCACATTTAACTTGCTAATTCCTCAATCTTTAATTTAGCTTTAGTGCAAATTTTTATAAGGATTCTCTGGTTCTTACTGTTTAAATTAACCACAGGACTCCATAAGCTCAACAATGAACATCTATACCCTACCTACTGAAATGAAAGCCATCTTCAGTTTTGAGATATAAATGGTCAATCCTGTAGGAAAAAATAGTTTTGACTTTAAATTAATGATATATCTATCTTGGAAATTTGGTTTTAAAATAGTGAAAGTTGAAAGATGAGTTTTAATCATCAATGTACACACAGTTTATCTCAAGTTCTAATATCAATATATCTTGGTATTAATATTTTATTTTTTATAATTTGGATAAGATGACTCGGTAATTATCTATTGTAATTTAATACTTACATAAATATTGGGAAAAGCCATTATAAAAATTAATGCAGAGGTAAATAGTGTAAAATAAATTTTCATTCAAGAAAGTAATTAATAAGAACTTTGCTGTCTGTGTTCATAAGTCTGATTCCCTCATTAGAATAACTATTTAGTCTCCCATTTTGGAATTTGCTTACTTTCTTTTTATACAACACAAAACCATTATCATTTCATTTAATGAAAACTACCCCATTAAATAGCTGACCTCTCACTTCAAAAGACTTAGTGCTAAGTTTGATTCAAATTTCGAGTTAAATGCACTCCCAGCTGAAAGCAGGGACATTTTGTGAGCTCAGTTGCAGGAAGCCCTAGTTGCTTTCTGTGCAGGAAGGTTCTCTGTCTCAGTCAGTGTTCAGAATCTGCATATCTTTAGGAAGGGTGCCCGTGGGAGGGATTGCTGTACTTCTAACTCACAAATTTGATGGAAAATGTGAAGTCCCATCATCTTAAAGCTATCCAAGAAATATTATGAAATACTGAATAAATTTTGAATTCCACAGAAACATAATTTAGTATACTCAAAGTGAAAGTCAAGGTTAAGTGAATTTTAAAATTATATCAAAACTGTAAACTTCATAAATAAATATTTACTCATGTAAGGTTAAGATTACTGGTTCATAGGTCATGATCATTTTTATAGGTATTGAATACATATTGTTTGATTATTTGCTAACATGAGGAGTAATCAGTTCTGTGTACTAGATTCTGTTTTATTTGGATTTTTTTGCTTTGATCTTTTAAATTACATTTATTTAAAATGTTAAGACGAGGCTTACTGCCAAACATACTAATGTGTTCATCCTTCAAATACATAAAGCAATATCATCTCCAGCATACACTGATAAGAATGCTAACCGAGATTCTGGGTACCACTTTTGAAATCTGATGAGCCAGTTCTAATAAAGATGACATTTTTATTGGTCTATTGCTTGCAACCAGCAACCTCTGACCCATACTCTTTCCCACAGGTGTCACTTTTCTAGGTGCTTCATCTAACTTTCTACCTGGACATGAAACCACAAAGCAATGATAGTGGATTAAGATCAGACCCAAAACAGGGAAAGGTGAGCAAGACAACACTTGACTATGAGATACCATTTCTCTAAAGGCCTGGCTTAATAGGGATGAACAGACTTGCAGAGTAATGTCCTTATAAAACATGTCTCTAATCTAGGCACATAAGAAAGCAGATGAAAAAGAAACTCTTAAAGTCTTACAGAAAAACCACTGAAGGTTTGGATTATTTGAACTGGCAAGAGAATTGGTTACTTGGGCTGGAATTGTGGCTCAGTGGTAGAGTGCTTGCCTAGCAAGTATGACGCACTGGGTTTGATTCTCAGCACCATGTAAAAATAAACAAACAAACAAGCAAATAAATAAAATAAAGGTATTGTGTCCATATACAATTAAAAATGTTTTTTAAAAAGAGATATATGGGTTCTGCCTAAGAACCAAGAATAAAGATGAAAAAATAGAGTTTTGTAAGGTAGATAATAAAATAATGTAATCTGTCCTCTCAAAAGGAGTAAGATTTCAGATCAAGCAAGGCAAATAGTACAATAGAGGTTTTTATTAGAGAAATAATGAATATGTTTTTCTATTTTCTCACTGGTATTAACTTTTCTCTCCTTCCATTTGGGAATTTATCTATTTTTATATGCACAATGAATCATCATCATTTACTTGAAAGTAAAAATAGGTTTGGTTATATATGGATGCTATTAAGAAGTAAAAATAGGTTGGAATATATTTATAGGCACTAAGCCCATGAGGAATCTAGGGACTTTGGGAGCATGTCACTTCACCTTAAGTTTCTTTCTCAATATAAGCCTCTTGATTAAAACCCTTCACTAGCATCTCACTACTCTTGCAATTAACCCCCAAATTCACAAGAACTTTATATGGTCTGTCCTCTGCTTCTCCAGGATCACAACACACAATCCCCTGCCTGACCTTGTGCACTCCAGCCATAATGACTTTTTCAGTTCCTCAAATCATCCTGGTGAACATGATGGCTTTGCAATATCCTCTCACTGTAAGTCCCCCTTGCCCAGATTAATTCAATGCAAACGTTGCTTCTCTGAGAAGCCTTGCCAACCCTAACAATGAGTTTGAGTTCTTTGGTTCCTCATTCTCAGAGCACTGTAATCACTCAGGCTATACGTGATGATTTATTTGTGCAATTATTTGACTTAGGGTTTCTTCTACTAGATTGGAAGCTACATGAGGGCAAGAACCACATCTGGTTGTATTTACTGTTCTATCTCCTGTAACTAAGAATGCCTAGTATATTCAAGGCACATGGTAATTACTTGATAAGTTAAGGAAGGAATCAATTTTCTTGGTGCCAATGTTAGAGGTAGAATCTTGGTTTGGAGACCAAATGTTTGAGATTGTTACATTTCTTTCTGTAAACTATAAACAAAGCTGAAAGAAATCTGTGCAGGTCAGATTTCTGTAGATTGCATTTCTACAGAGATCACAAATCCTGATGAATGTGTAGGTAGCACTCTATGCAACTCCCTTCTCCTTAGACAACTGTGCATGGATCCAGAATGTGTGTCTTGCTAACATGTGAATGCCTTGGAATGCTGCTTTTCTTCTCTCAGAGAAGGCAGAAGTGATAGCTGCCCACAAATGGGACATACTTTGAGTGAGACTTTTTCTGGCAGTATTGGAAGAGGGTACGTGATGATAAAGTAATGTTTTTATGTATTTCTGCTTTCTGGTTTCATTATATCCCAGATAATATATGTGAAAACATGGGTGCAAAGACTGGTTCCAAGCAAGCAACAGAAAACATAGATCACCATCAATTTAAAAATGAATCTGTACTTTGTTCCTCATAGACAGTGAGAAAAGCAGCCTGTTTCATTGAAAGATGGAATGAGATGGAGGTAGAAAGAAAAAAAAAAAACTTCCTGTTTTAAAAGCATTTTAACTCCTTGTGAAAAAATCTGGATATTGAGAATACGATCTTGAAAAGATACTGAGTTAAAATAAACATAGCAACTTTTCCTGGTTTAGTAAATAAAATATCATAGTTAACTTTCTTCCATGGAACAGCTATTTAGGTAAAATGCATTTTAAGAATTCCAAAGTGTACCATTTATGCCTACACCTTAACACACATACCTAGTAATTTGAACACACAGCATTCATTTTCAAAGAGCAAGGGGAAAATAAACTGGTAACTAAAAGCAAAAAAGACAGCTGTTGAATCCAATGAAAGTTTTATATTTAAATAGTTCATGTGAATCTTTTACTTGAAGCACATACTAAGGAGACATTAAAAATTCCCAACTACACAACAATAGACACTTAGGTTGCCAAATATTTATGTTTTTTTTTCTCTCTGAAGCCCAGAAATTTTATGCAAAAATTTTCATTTGAATTTCAGGCAAAATTTCAAAAACATTTTGCTTTTAAAAAACAATCACCAATCTGTTCCTCCAATCTGTAGGGGAATAAAATGTAAAGACTTCTCTGAACTTCCATCTCTATTATCAGCAACCACTGAATCCTGCAGAATGTGTCTCCTTGAATGTTTTTTACCCAGTTTATCAAATTTGGTTGGAGATATACATAAAGTGTATTTACTTTCATCTCTGACTGGACCGTAAATATCCTCAAGGTAGGGATTATTTTACTCATGATTGTGTCCTGGTGCTACAGGCCAGGCATGCAGCAAAAAGGACTAGAACTTTCTGTTTAGACAGTACACACACAAATTGTTTGTTGTTGAGAAACTAAATTATGTCATTTAGGAAAAAACTTTTTCTATGTCTTCTGACAAGCAATTATGTAGAAGTCTTTAATATTTAGCATGTAGTATTCATTTTGAATCAAATACATAAAATTCCTTCTTTGCAATTTTGAAGATTAAAACATTAGTCCTCCTAAAATCTGGACGTGGGAAGTAATGTTTTTGATTTCCCTGAGCCTCTGAGAAAACCATGCTGAGACCTGGCAGCTCCCAGAAAATCCACTTTCCATAAAAAGACTGTTCATTGTGCCAAAAATTAACTCTATCATAAATGTTACCAGTGAATTAGTAGAGTATAAATTCTACCTATCCTCAGTTGGATGTTAAGCAAATACAAGGTGTAAAGTCTTTAGTATTACAAGGCATGCTAATTTATTTTATCTGAGATAAGACTTGAATCTCACTGTACGAAAAATGATAGGTAAGATTAAATGTGTTTTTTTTTTTTACTTATCCTAAGAAGGTATGGAAACTGTAATCTTTCACCCCTTGGAAAAAAATACTTTCAAAGAGAGTTTTCCCATGTCTTTGGCAAACTGTCAAGACTTATTTTATTTTTTTTTTCTCTTTTTTTTTTTTTTTTTATTGGTCGTTCATAACATTACATAGTTCTTAATACATCATATTACACGGTTTGATTCAAGTGGATTATGAACTCCCGCTTTTACCCCGTATACAAATTGCTGTATCACATCAGTTACCCTTCCATTGATTGACATATTGCCTTTCTAGTGTCTGATGTATTCTGCTGTCTGTCCTATTGTCTACTATCCCCCCTCCCCTCCCCTCCCCTCCCCTCCCCTTTTAAGACTTATTTTAATTAACAAAATTATTTATACTCATATTCTACAGTCAATAAGACAGCTTTCTAAACACATCAAGCAACTGGTTTGGTGGGGCCTCACTTCAGGGGGTGGAAAATGTGGCTGACACCTTCATTAGAGAGGAGAGTGGGGGATACTAGAATTTCAGGAGGAATTGGCGATCATGTAAGCCACTAAATCCTGGCCTCCTATACAAAGGTTATAACAGAGCACTAAATGACTGGAATGTCTCAGAGGCAAGATTCTGGCCAGAGAGCTGAAATCAAGCCCCCTTCCCGCACTCGGCCTCTGAGCAGTAGTTCCCAGTGTGAAGACTAAAGCATGTTAGAGATTCTATCACACTTCTTGCCAGTGGTGGATGCCCTATCAAACCAGAATTCGGAAGGCAGAGAGTGAGTGTGTCTGAGGCTAAACCTGTGTGAATGGCTTCTTGAACACACAGTCCCCACTCTGCTGTTGACTGTAGAAAGCATGGCCTCCAGCAGCAATGTTTAGTATGTATCATAGTAGAACCAAGCTTGCTTTTCATCAAACAGAGGTCTTCCAAGGCTAATTGAGGGTTTACTAAACTGGCTTCTTGAATGCCTCTACTAAACTCTGGCTTTTTGTTAAGGGGAGAAGAAGCAGGTTCCCACCTTCACAGAACTAAGGCAGGTCCCTGTCTGCAGAAAGAGTTCACAACTAACACATTTATGAACATTGAATAGCTTCATGTCAAAGTCCTGATCTAGAGGTCACCCAGCCCAGCCCTTGTATAAGGACAAAGGAATAAGGAGACATAACCGGTTTCAGCTGATAAGTACATCAAGACAATAGTATTGTTATTGCTTTTCTTTGGTCTCTAGGGCTTGTCTGAGACTTGAGAGTTCCCATAGCATCCTTCATTGATGAGCTGGACGGGCAGCAGAGACCCTGGGCTGGATAGAGGGCCTTGTGACCGCAGTAAGACACTGAGGATTGAAACACTTTTTATGTCAGTGGATCCCCAGACTCAACAGAGTGCAGTTTCCGAAGACTGGTGGGATACCTGGGAGAATGTGACACGGTCAACACACACCCAGACCTGTTGTGAATGAGCTATTCATTGTTCACAGCCTGGCCCCAGGTGAGGGTAGATTAGAAAATGAGATCTGTGTCTTGGAAAGTGCAAGTCCTGGTACTTGAGGAAACCTATCCTCCAAGCCGGGTGAAACAACAACAACCAAAACAGCAAAGAGCAAACACTGAGGAGTGCAAATAAGAAAGGTTCCAGACTCAAACCTCACCTGTTTTTTTTTTTTTTAATTTTTTTTCAGTTGTAGATGAACATAATAACTACTTTATTTATTTATTTTTATGTGGTGCTGAGGATCGAACTCAGTGCCTCACACATGCTAGGCAAGCACTCTACCACTGAGCCACAACTCTAACCCTCAAACTTTACCTTTTGATAGAGATAATCTAAAACCAGATTAGTCAGGAGCCAGGAGCCTACATGTGATAGCTTTTTGGAAAATGGCCCAGTAGATTTAAAAAAAAAAAAAAAAAGGCAGACAACTTCTGGAAAAAGCTAAGAACCCCAGTTTGACAAAAGAGTTGGGCATGTGGCCATGTGTGGAAAGCAAAGAACATCCTGAAGGAAGCTCTGCTTCCATGATGGGGAGATAGAAATGTGGCCTGAACTGAGCTCACATATACCACTCTTCATAAATTTCTACCAACAGAACAAAGGCAGAGAGAGTGCAATGAAAAGTGTTTAATCATCTTGACAACACACACAAGCTTGACCAGATGGAGTGGAGAAAAATGAGAGGAAGCCAAAGCCTGAAGCCACAGAGGTCTGTGCAAGAGATCAGAATGGGAGTCCTCTGGGGGAAAACACAGGCTGAGATCATGGAATGGCCGGTGGGAGGATTTGGAACATAATTTCAGGTAAACAAGAACACAGACATGACATAGCTGCCCCTGCCCAAGTCTTCCTTCCATCCTAACTCTCAGGTGAAGGCCCAGGCCTTGACGCTGATGCATTTTATACTAACAATGAAAAAAGTTAAAATAAGCTTATTTCACTCTAACAATATATATATATTTTTAAGTAGCTAAATGCTTCTCATCTGCTCCAGCACTTACTTGTCATAGAAATCAGCCATTTTAGGACTGTTGAAGTCTGTAACATTCAAGAAACACTTATTAGTCAGGCATCTTTTACAAACCTATTAAAGAAAACAGATGACATCTCAACTGTACTAATGTGAATTGCTGACACTTCCTTAATGGTGCTTAAGTGCAATGATCAGTGAGTGAACAGTGTGAGAAATTTTTATCTCAAAAGTCATTACTGTTTTAAGTCATGTTTGTTTATGGCGACTAATTGTGTACTTATTACACAAAGCCCTTTTCTGCCGTATAAAAAGCAGTTTTACTATTCCAAGCAATATAATAGATGAGTCTGAATCGTTTGATGGTAATGCAAGCAGCCAGGGATTAGTCTTTTTATAATGCTGATTGCTTCACTGTAGTAAGAAACATAATTGTTCAGGCACACAGAAGAAATTTTTTAGGACCACAATGGCTAATTTATATTAACAATTGCTAATTTATTCAGAAAACAGCAGGTTGAATTTCTCTACTTATGACTTAATAAAGCCAAAATGAAATGTTTTATTTACTTGATTGCATCAAGGATATCAGCCACCAAGTTTTGTGACTGGATGGTTCTGATAACTCTCCATTCCACCATATCATAGGAGGATCTTCATTTTTTTCTTGACATTGATAAAAAATTGTTTCTGGCTTTCTATGGTCTTCAGGTTTGGCAATTATGAAATTTCAAAGTTAAGGTCAGATCTGATGCTCCAGCTACTCCTTAACTCAAGTTGAAATGTTTGGAATGTTTCAGATTCTGATAGCTTCTTATTCTTTGTATTAGTTGTGTGTGTGTGTGTGTGTGTGTGTGTGTGTGTGTGAAGATTGCTTAGACTTTGAAGATAAGTTTCAGCTGCTATGAGTTTATAGGAAAGAGAAGATCAATGAGTTAATATGATAAGATCTTCAAGTATACTAAGCTGTAAAAATAGTATTATGGCATTTTTCTGTTTGTATTTGAGTACCTTCAAGTAACAGGAATCTTTTTGTAGAGTCTACTTTCTTTCTTTCATTTTTTTTTTAAAGAGAGAGAGAGAGAATTTTTTAATATTTATTTTTCAGTTTTTCAGTGGACACGTCATCTTTATTTTATTTTTATGTGGTGCTGAGGATCGAACCCAGCACCCCACATGCCAGGCGCTACCGCTTGAGCCACATCCTCAGCCCCAAGTCTACTTTCTTATACCTACTGTGAACATGCACCAGAAACTATTACAGTAGAGAGGACTGCACATCAGGAGGAGAAAGAAGATTCACCTTTCAGTACACATTCCCGACACACAACCTCTTCCTTTCTCCTTGCTTTTGCCTGTTCCTCTTATTACACTCAAATTATAGATATTTGTTATCCTCCTAAACCTGTTCTAAGCTCTCTTCTCCTCTCCATTTCTCATTAATGACCTCATCCAGGACCATGGCTTTCAATTCCTCAAATCCTGATGAGTCTTAAATCAATATCTCTATTCCTGACACTTCCTGGAAATCTTGGATCCTATAGCAAATTGGTCATTTAATATTACTGCACAATTGACTAATGGCATCGCAAAGTAATTTGGACCAGAATAGAACTCTTGTTTTTATCTCTAAGTCTTTTTCAGCTGAATAACTGAAACCATGGTGCCCCAGTTGCTCAGGCCAAAATTCAGAAATCATCTTCAATTTCTCTCTCTCTCTCTCACCCTCTATATTGAGAAGCCCCTCCAGGAGTATGTCTAAAACAATCCACACTCATCATTTTCCCAGAGCCATATCTAGGTATAGTTCATATCTAGGCCTTCATCATGTCTTAAGAACTTTTTATAGGATTCCCTGCTTCTAACTTTTATTTCCCTATAATCCATTTTCCCCATGGTAACCAGAAAGTTCAGATTTCTTTCTTTCTTTCTCTGCTTAAAATACTTCAATGGCTTCTCATTTTTCCTAGAACAAAGCCATACTTCTTACATGGCTAGAAAGTGCTAAAAATCTGGTCCTTGCCTACCTCTGTGACCTCATCTCACATCGCTCCATTTTCTACTAAGTTCCATCCGCACTGGTACTTTATATCCTTCACCTTTCCACTAGCTGTTTTTTTCTGCCCAAATATTCTTCCTCTAATCTTCAAGTGGGTGATTATTTCTTGATTGAAACTATCCTATCGTCTGTCATCCAAAGACTGATACTTAGAAGTAGAACAAAATCCTAAAACATAGAATTGGCTTACCAGTGTGATGTTAGAGAACACAAACACTGCCAACTAAAAATTCGGTGACTCTTATGCTACAGGAAAACATTTGGTGAAAGTGTACTGTGATAATCTGGAGGGCAGATCATATGCCCACCAGGCTTATAGCCCTAGGGAAATTAACTGGAAAAAGCCGGAATGCCACCACTCTAGCAGATGCCTGATACTTTTCAGCAAGAAATTATAAGAAAAGGATGAGATCAGATAAAGCTTTAACTATGTCTTCAAAAGCAGGAGATAAGATCAGTTTTTTTCAAAGCCTTTTTCAAAAACCTTATATTAATTCAAACAAGGGAATGAAGTTGTGATTTTTAATTGGGGCATTTCGGGTCTATACCCTGTCCCTGGCCCCTGGCTTCCAAGGGACACTAAGAAATGTCAAGAATCACTTTTGGTTCTCTACACTGAATGAAAGAAAACTACTGGCATCTACAGGGTAGAGGTCAGGGATGCTGTTAATCATCTTACAAGGCATAATACAGCCTTACTCTGTAAAGAAATAAGTGGCTTAAGTGTCAGTAGTGCTGATACTGGGAACCCCTAGGTAAAGATCTGTTGCAAAGTTCAGATTAAATGTGCCTTCCTACCTAGTAACACAGGTGAAAAACGAGAATAGAACTCAGAGTATGATTCCTGGCAATGAATTTGTCTGAAATAAAAAGACCACAAGTCTAAAATTTCTAAGGTTTTTCTTTTTTGATAGAGCCCCCAAACATTCTACAAGATTACTTCAGATTGGTCATGGGAATGATTCTTCCATGATATCAAAAGGTAGCTTCAGATTCTACAAAATGGTGCTCCTAGAAAAACTTAAATAGCTATTTCCCCTCATCTTATGTTTAAGTAATGGTTAGTTGTCTTCAGTGGGACCCTGACATAATAGGCATAAAATAAATTTTCCAACATTTTATTCAAATATAATTAAAAGACACAAAGATTTAAATATCTTCTTTCAAGTAAATTTTCAAATTCGAAAAGTATATAGTATATTATACTCTGAGAGCTTATGGAATATACCTACACATCACTCATGTAAATAAGGTTTTCATATTCTAATTTATTTTTTGCTAAGTTCTTGATATCGTGATGCACTGATTCCTTTCTTTCCCAAAACTTATAATTGCTAATTAACTGCTTTTTATATCACATTTCTCAGTAGTTAAAACTTTATATAACAGAAGGAACATATATCAATTTAAACTATGTCAAAAGTTTCTTAAAAATTGCATTTACCTTTTCATGATCATTGTTCTCAAACAGCTCATTTTCATCTGCAATAGACTTGATATGGCCTCTCTTAATATTAAGGCACAAATGTGAAAAGGACTTGAGTCCATAGTTCAAATCATAAATGGCTCTTTTGTTTTCCTTATATGAATTCCACATAAGAGCTCTCACACAGTACACATCCTAGAAAACATAAAGTTCATTAAATAAGAGTGGTTAATCTTTAAGCTTTAAAAAAATATGTAATTAAAACAAGCCAAAAAAGACAGGCCGGTGTAGCATAATAGAAAGAGCCCCATCTCAGGAACAGGGGATCTGGATTTTTGCCCTATGAATTCCATTAGTTAACAGAGTTGAACATGTTCACTGGAAACCTAGAGGAGCCATTCACATATTCTGAACTGACACATAACTTTAAATGACAATTTCTTTGGATCTCAGTTTCCTTGTCTGTAAAACGAGAGGATGAAAGCATATAACTTTCAGGCTTTTCCACCTTTGGGCTACAATCACTTTCTGCATACATTCCAATTCATTACCTTCACTAACTCTCCTTATCTTTTCAGAAAAACGTACATACCATTTGGTGACAAATTGTTAATGATGTTCATGCCACATTTTATCAATTTATGTCACTGAAAGTGAAATTCATTTTAAAAGGCACATTTGCAGGGATGGTGAACATTAGTATATCAAGTATAGAATAAGAATATTGATTACAATAATTTTTTTGACTTAAGTCTTCCTAAATTCCATTCTTATATCTTGAGATGCACAATTTCCACTGGCTTAAAAATGAGTCAAGAAAACATACAGTGGCATAGACATATAAAAAAATAAGGACAAGTAATTGCAATATGTAAAAAATAGCAAGAATAAATGATAAAGGATCATAGAAATAGTGCACCATTATTTGTCATTTATTTTACTATTAAAATTTATCAAATCTACCGTGTTCAGATTGCCCAAAGAAATAGCTTTGTTAGCATCCTTTATTGCTTCTCTCATCTGTCCTAAATCAGTGCAGAGAATATTGAGCATAAGTATATTTTTCTATAGTTTCTCATTACTTTTTTATTTCTCAGGGGAAAATGGCTGATAAATGCACATGACATTTTGATCAATATTCACTTTGTGGCATGTTCAGAAATAGCTACAAATCACCAAAAAGTTATCACAGGACATGCTGAAATTCCTACAGATATATAAAGTGAGAAAAATATTTTAAAGAAATGAAAATGAGCCACTGGGGTGATATAAAACAGGGATACAGTAAGGAAACTATATCCTCAGACCAGACTCGGAGAGTTGGCTTTGAACATAGCTTATATTGGAGGTACAGACCAGCATATAAAAAGGGGCTAAAGATAAAAGAAAGTAAAAGTGTTTATGAGTGGAAACTAATCTTAACAATCCTTTATTTCTTTTAACTAGTAGAAGAGAAATAAACTAGTAATAAATAATAATTTGATAACTGGCAAAATATAAATGCTTTTCCTTGAAATGTAATTATCTTAACTGTAGAGTTGAAATTGTTCATTCATCAAGGGATGACCTTAGAGATCACCAGGGGATTTTTGCTTCTTGGTTATTGTATTATTTATCTATTGCTGATTATTCATTATATCTTCATTATATCTTTCTCATCTCATATTGCTTCAGTACAAAAACCTTGGTTAGGGCTGAGGTCTCTTCTGGAGCTTCAGCTAAGGGAACATACATTTCCCCACTAATATTACTGTGGAAGGAAGTGTTCATTTTTACTTCCTGTGGATATGAGATTCATGAAGGCTTGCTTGTTTAAAATCAGTGAGATCTTTTTGGTTGGAGTAGGTATACTAGCAGGACAGGCACTAATATAACATGGTTACAGGAAGAAGATTCCACAGCCTTTGGTTTGAACTGTCACAGTTTCTGCCTGTATTCAAGGAGAGGTGGTTACTCAGGAAAGATGGATCATTTAGGTTTTCCTTAGGCCCTCTTAGCCACAGTTCACCCCTGACCACCAACAATTAACATAATTTCTGTATGGAAAATACATTTTCCCCCTCCTAAGATTCTCAAGAGTCTCATCCCATTATATTATCAGCTCAAAGTCCAAAATCATATCTAACTCAGGTCCAGGTGCAGATGAACCTCCTGGGTATCATCTGTTAAATAAGCTCCCTGGAAACAATTCCTCTCCATAGGTGGACCAGAGAAAATATAAAGCCAAGTTATCACCAAGATGTCCAGCATACAGTGGTGGGGTAGGTATGGGACAATAGCTGTAGATATGGTCATAAAGGGGAAAAATAGAAGATTAAATAAAAAATAAAAAGTTACTGTTCCATACCAGTTCAGAAATAAATCCATTCAGATGAAGGTTCAGAGTTTCTTGAAGTTTCAAAGGCTGAATATAATTTTCCATGGCTCTCAGCCCCATTGTCTGGGCTCTTGGTTCTGACTTTGAGTTATCCTTGCTTTTTCATACCTGATAGTGCCAAGTAATTCTATCAACCTGTATCCCACCAGGAAAATGCTGGGAGTCCAGCAGCCTCCTTTCATTTTGTGCTCTCTCCTTTCCTTTCTATCCAAGCTGGAAGTATTGCCTCAGAAAGAATTTTTTTTCCCCAAAACTGTTTTTCATGGATTTCAAAAGGGGTTCATTGCAGTAGACAAAAGCTACACCCATGGATCTCTTCTATTCTTCTATCTTTGCCTCCTATTGAGATGGTTGGAGAATAGCAAACGTAAACTTCCCAGACTTCCAGTGGTTTGACTGAAAGGATCTGTGAGGAATAACCTTAATCTTTGGAAAAGGCTCTTTGTGTGACCTTTTGATTTTTTTTTTTGAGGTTAACAAATAATGTATAGTCACATCCTCATTTTTTTCTCTAGACCACATTGTCTTAATTTTAGTAGCTTTTGCCATCTAGAAATGCAGAGAATTTTCAAAGTCCAAATACGTATTAATTGAAAAGGGTTTTTCTTCATTTTATCTTTCTCATCTCATATTTTTCAATACATGTGTTCAACACTTTGCTTGGAAATATCTTTAGCTATAGTTTCTGCTTTTCCAAAACATACCTTCTGGAAACAATCTCTTTAGTCTGATACTATTATGTAAAAAGAAGTTCTCTTCATCCATTTTCCAGCAGCATACTCTTCATTTCATTTTGAACCTTCTAACCAGGACGTTAAAGTCTATATTTCTATTAAGAATCTGTTTGAGGGTTGGGGCTGTGGCTCAGAGGTAGCACACTTGCCTGGCTTTGTGTGAGGCACTGGGTTTAATTCTCAGCATCACATATAAAAAAATAAAAGAAAAATCTATCAACAATTAATACACACACACATTATTTATATATATAATAAATTATATGTGTGTGTATGTGTGTGTGTGTGTATATATATATAATCTGTCTGAAGCAATTTAGGTCTTCCCAATCATGATCTCAAAATTTCTCTAGCTTCTCCTCACTGCCTTTTTTCAAAGCCACTTTGGTATTTGTTATATCAGCATACCACTTTTAGATACCCAAATCCTTACTCATTTGCCACTGTTGCATAACAAATCATCCCAACTTAATGGCTTAAAATGGAACACATGTATATTATCTTACAGTTTCTGCTGGCTAGCAATGTGGGCATGAGCTTCACAAAGCTAAAGTCACTGTGTTGGTTAGGGCTGTGTTTACTTCCCCTCTGGAGACTCAGTTACAGAGGAGTCATCTTCTGTATTCATGTGGTTATTGGCCACATTCAGTTCCAGTGGCTATAGAATTCATGGAAATGTACTTCAAATTCAGCAAGAGAAGAGAGTGAATGAGTTAATTAGAAAGATAGACTATTACAAGGTGTAATGTAATCATGGGAGGGACATTTCATCACCTTTCTATATCCAAATGGTTACAGCTAACTCACAGATTCTACCCACATTAAAGGGAAATTACATTACACCAAGAGGCAGAAATTGTGGGGATCTTCCACCCTTTCCCAAAATTTACTAATTCCCAATTGGATCTTCCAACCTTTCCCAAAATTTACTAATTCTCTTCTCTACTTCCTTCTCACATCCTATTTTGCCACCAAACTAAAGTATTAGAAATCCCTGAAACATGACACACTCACATTTCTGAGCCTTTGTTTATCCTATTCTTTCTAACAGGAACCACATTTGATCCATTTCCAGCTGCCAATGCATGCATGAGTTGGTTAAGCTTCTCAATATTCAAGGGTACAACCAATCTGGAAAGCATCATGGAGATTCCTTAGAAAACATAGAATGGAACCACCATTTGACCCAGCTATCCCACTCCTCAGTTTATACCCAAAGGACTTAATATCAGCAGAGTATATTAACACAGCCACATCAATATTCATAGCAGCTCAATTCACAATAGCTAAACTGTGGAAGCAACCTAGATGCCCTTCAATAGATGAATGGATAAAGAAACTGGTATATATACACAATGGAATATTACTTGGCATTAAAAGAGAATAAAGAATTATGGCATTTGCAGGTAAATGGATGGAGTTGGAGATTATAATGCTAAGCAAAGTAAGCCAGTCCCAAAAAAGCAAAGGCCAAATGTTCTCTCTGATAAGTTCATTGCTGATCCATAATTGGGGTGTGGCAGAGGCATGGGAAAAATGAAGAAACTTTGATTGGGCAAAGGGGATGAGGGATGGTTGAGGGTGCCTGGGGTAGGAAAGGTGGTGTAATAAGATGGACATCATTATCTGGATACATATCAGACTGCACATATGGTGGGACACTACATCATATACAACCAGAGAAATTAAAACTTGTGCTGCAATTGTGTAGAATGTATTCAAATGCATTCTGCTGTCATATATACCTAATTAAAATAAATAAATTTTAAAAAAAAGAGTGGCCGACAGCCCTGTCCTCACCTCAGCTGCCCATCAAAATATTTGGTTCTTGTCTTATCTATTACATTCAATTATTCAATCAAATTACGTTTGATTAATATCAGTATACATTCTTTCCAAGTTCTTGGTAGAAAATATAACTTTCGTGTATCTGATGCAGGGAAAGCTATCTAAGGGAAGCTGTAGGAAAGATGATACAAAGTTTATGTTCCTTTCTATATTGAATCTTATTCTTGACTCAGTACCTCCTGCTTCCTGACCTCGAGTGCAGCCCCACCACACTGGCTTCCTCTTCCTTGGCTTTATAACTGCTTGTGAATATTCAGTGTCTGGCTATAGGGCCAGGTATGTGGACTTTCTGCCTCTCAGCTTCTCCTCTTCCTAAAGTTCCCCATCTATGAAAACCAAAGTCATCTCTTGGAAGGATCACATTGATTTCAGCTGCACTCTATTCCACAGGACTCATTAGGACATAAAATTATTACTCAACTAAAGGATTCTGAGTCCTTACCTACCATCTGTTAGCTGCTTGGTATGCGCTGACATACAGACATGGTCCCCACCCCAAGAGACATTATCCAGTAGAGGAAAAGGATTTGAACAGATAGTGGCCATGTATTTGTAACATACTATAGTATTTAATATTTAATATTAAATTTAATAATTGTGCAAAGGCTTTCCAGACCTGAGGAACTAGAAATAATTTGCTGTGTGTAAATTAGATCTGAAGAACGTAAGGAAGAAATGATAAACAGAATAAAAGAGTCAAAGACAAATAACCAGTTACTAGCTTTTAATTTTCAAAGTCAACACAATTTAGACTTTAACACATTTTATACTTTATCCTGCAGGCAGTGATTTTTTAATATAAAAGTAAAAATTTTTAAATATTGTTTGAGAAAGGTAACTCTAATAGAAACCTATCAAAAAGCAAATATATTATTCCATATGTAGAAACAAAGAAGGACTCTACTCCATAAAAGCTTTAGAAAGTCTGATGACAAAGGGAGATAGCCTCCAGATGAGGGAGAAAGATGTTTGGAATAACTCCAGGAGTTTCTCTTAGGCAAATTTGGGATGATGGACACAATTGAGGCTGGGTACAGAGGAAGAGGTGCAGGCTTGAGGAAAAAGGCTCAGGAATGTGGACATGGATAAAATTGCATATAGTGTCTGTGTCTGAACTCAAGTTATTTGCCCATTCTCTTCTTAACTCATGGAAACAGATCTCTCTCTTCAAATTTGGTTTTAGAAAATCTAGGAGTGAAGGAAAGAAAGTAATTTTAATTTATCTTTCAAGGGATGAAAGTCTTGGATTTAAGTCTCTCTCACTTGGCACACTTACATGACTTTCCTGAGGGGTGAAAACTTGGTGACCTCTCTCATAAACAGTAGTCCTGTTTTGAATCTCTGGGTTCAAGTGTCTCCCAGGCATATGCAGATGTATCTCAATGAATTTTTAAGAGTCCAGTGCTTTAATCAAATTGATTGCTTGTGAGTTACAAATGTGTGAAAATATATGAGCAGAGGAAGCATTTGCCATTTAAAAATAATGTTCTTTTTAACTACTGCTTAGGTAAAGTAACAGTAAATTCTGCAGTGAAAACTATTTTCATGGAAGAAACATGTTTGTAAGTTTGAAAATTAATATCAATCCAATCCACAAAAAAGGCATCTTAGCACATACTGTGTGAGAATATGCCATTGTTGAAATATTGGTATGTGAAAGAGAATTTCATATTTACAGCCAACATTACAACCATTCTGGAAATAAGGAAAGAATAGCATTAATATATTATGAATAAATCATTTTGTATGAAATGATTTGTTTATCCTAATTTTGTTACTAAAAATTCTAATAACATTATAGAATATTTGGAAAATACAAGGGGAAATATGTAAAAGTCCACTATCCTTAAAAATCTTACACACCATTTTAAATATTCCTTTTTAGTTTTCTGTATGTCATTGTATATAGATATAATAAGCTGCCTTCTGTTTTATATTCTCTTTTTTCACAAAAGATTCTAATCAAGACATTCCTATCCTGCAATATAATGTTCATTATTTTCATTTCAACTAGTTGCAGAGTTGTCTGTAAACAAGTATATCTAATCTAATTTGCCTATTATGATTTTGCATGTTATTTTTGCTGCTGTAGATAATACTACAATGAACATTTTACCTCAACAATGCTTTTTAGTTTACCTTTTTTTAGGATAAAATTTATACAAATTTTACTAGCTAACACACTATAAATCTTTTTATAGTTTTTGATTCATATTGTTACATTGCTTTTTAAAGAAGTTTGCATCTATTTGCCTTCCATCTTGCAAGATATAAAAGTATAATTTTCACAATAATCTTTTCAATATTATTCTGTATCTAATTTTAGGTGGAAAAATAAGTTTGTTTTAAATTTAGCTTGCATTATATGATTACTAGCAATCATAAATATTTTTACTGTTTCCTTAATAGTTCTACTACTCCTTTGATAAAATTGCATTTATGTTTCCCAATTGGTATGCCATTTTTTAAGAAATGGAATGTACTCTTTATATGTAATCTCTAGCTCTGATCATATATATTAAAATGTTTTCTATCTCTTGTTCCTTCAGTGGTATAATTTTAAAAGAAATGTAACAATCAACTAGAATAGCTATATGTTCAAATCCTTCACCACAATCTAACAATATTCTTATACTATAAGGTATTTACACATTGGTTCTTCATTTGACATCAGCACCCTTATTTGTCTGGACAGGACTCTGTAAGAATATTCCCAGGACTCTCCTACTGCTTTAGGACTGACTTGTGCCATCACTCCAAATGTGCTTCCTATAAGTGCACTCAGGTTTTAAAAACCCAAGAGGCTACAAAAGGAACTGTAACATTAGCTACACATTAACATAAACCAATTCACATCCTTACAGATTATAACTTTTCAAATACATGTCACAGGCCCCAATTTGCAGTTGACAGTAAATATGCTTTTAAAACAAATGCATCATAGAAATACTTGTGAAAATAGAAAATAAGCATTTCTTTTGGGTTCATCCTCAAGTGAATAATATCTTAAATGTTTGTCCATTTGTGCAAGTGTGCTCAAAACCTGTAGGAAACAGCCAGGTGAAATGGGAAGACCACAGGTTCTATACAGTCAGAAAATGTGATCTCAAGTCTTGGCTTTGCCAATTAGCAGTAACTGCATGAACTTGACCTTGTTAAGCCACATCCGTCTTCTCATTTTAAAAATATGCCCATAGCTTCAGCTATGTTCTTCAAGGGATCTTTGAATGATTTGTCTCACATTCTTACATCATTAATACAAAGCAGAGATTACAGCTTCCATATTTCAGGGACATCTTCTCTGACTATTACTACAATCATCTCCTCTTCTCCCACACTTCCTTCCTGCATTACCTCCTTCACTCCCTCCACAGCACATCTCACCATCTGATGTATTATTTACCAACTATTACTAGTTTACATTTATAGTTTGCTGTCTATATAACTCTGCTGGAAAGAAATCTTCATGAGAGCAGGAATTATCCTTTATTTGCCTTAGTTTCTCCTACAGCTGGAAAAGTATGCTCAACAAGCATTTGTTGAGTGAATGAATAAACTAGGATGCTACTTTTAATCTAGACTTCTCATGTCATTTTCTCTGCTATTTGTAATTTTAAAAATTATCTCATGGTGAAAAATGTACTATGATATCACAAAATTTTATTTTTCCAATTTTTAAAATTTAGTAAATGAGAGATCATTATTAACTGGAAAACTTCAGCAATATGCTTGAATTCCTCTGACACATTTTCAAAATTATGTCACTTTTAAGCTGGAATATCAAGTCTATTCTTTCCAATTACTTTGAATTGAGATTAAACATTAAAAAGACATTAGACTGGGCTGGGGATGTGGCTCAAGCGGTAACGCGCTTGCCTGGCATGTGCGGGGCGCTGGGTTCGATCCTCAGCACCACATAAAAATAAAATAAAGATGTTGTGTCCACCGAAAAAAAACTAAAAAATAAATATTAAAAAATTCTCTCTCTCTCTCTCTCTCTCGAAAAAAGACATTAGACTATGCATTCAGTACAATCTTTAGACATCACGATGAATCTCTGGTGCAGTTCTCCAAACTGTATATTAAAGTCTGGGTCAGCATGAATCTGTAATAGTAAAACACCTTATAATCCAGTTTGTGCACCTCCCTGACAAATTTACAAAAATGGGCAAATTTGCATCTTATGAATGCATGTGGGGAAGAAATCTAAAAATACTTTTCTCATGTGATCAAGTTGAAATGATAGCTTTGGAAACAGCTGAGTCTTTTACTCAGTCTCACCACTTGCCATATATCACTGTCAATAAATTATTTAATCCCCCAAGCCTCAGTTTCCACATTTGTAAATGGCAATAATAATATTTATCTTGTGAGGCTCTGAGAATTGAATGAGATTAGCATATGAAATGCCCAATGGAGAAGCTCAATAAATTTGCTCTTTCATTCCATTCACTTCGTAACTAAGATAGTGCAGTGATTTCAGAAGACTGGGTTTGAATCTTAGTTCCTATATTACCAGCTGCATGACCTTGACATATTATATAAGCACTCTGTACTTTCACTAATGAAAAAAACCCAACAATTTAAACAACAAGAAATAAAAATGTAGTAATATCTATTGCTGTTTATATTTAATATTTATAACATTTTGTGGGAGGTCATCAATAACCACCTTCTCCTCAATCTATTTGTTCTTGCTCATCACCTGTCCCTTTTCTCCTTGTTTTGTGTTCGTCATTTGGGAAGTCTTTTTAAATAGTTGGTATTTTAGCCCTTCTCTTCCCCTCCTTACCTTCATGAGTGTCTCTCTGACTTTAGCTTCTCTTTCTTTCCCCCATTTTAACTATGTTTTTAGCATATAGTTCAGCCCCCATCTCTTCTGCTCTCTGTTCTATCTATTCACCTGCCTGGGAAAATCATGCTTTCTCATTTATTAACCTACCTGATCTATGTTAAAGATTCTCTGTATTCACAGTGCAAGTTTCTTCCCTAGTCACATATGTCTGATGGTCTAAAAACAGATATTTACATATCCCAACATTACATCATTCTGACGTGTCCAAAATTAAATTCTTTATTTCCTTTCTTCTCCACTAGCTTTCTTCTCCACAAGCCACTAGCTTTAAAACCTTTGGGCATTTTCTGGTTCTCTATGATGGTTAAGAGGGAGTTGGACTCTCTGGGTTCCAATCTTAAGTAAGCTAATTGCAGGCTTTATGATCTGGATGAGTTATTTAGCCTTTCTGTGCCTCAGTTACCCCATGTGTAAAATGGGGATGATAAAATCTACTTCATAAGAGAAGTGTAAAAATCGTCAATGTATTAAAAAGTATTTAGCATAGTCTGTCACAGGGTAAGTGTTCTGTATGTAAGAGCTAACCAGATAAACAAACAAACAACAAAAACAAAGACATGATTAACTTCAGGAAAAACAAGCTAAGAATGAAAATGTAATGATTATATATTATACTTGATTCACCTGCGAGTAACAATTGTGTCATAATGATGTAAATAATGAATATAAACTTAGAAAAAATTTGTAAAATAATAATATTGGGATGCAGAAGGGTCATACGTGTGTAGTTGGGAGTGTGTGTGTGTGTGTGTGTTACTCAGTGCCAAAGAAAGATAATGTAAGAAAACTAAATCACCATCTTCCAAAGTAGAAAGCAAATATGTAATATCTATAACATAAAAACTAACAAATAGTAATATAAGCATAGTATTGAGAAATATAGGGATAAACACTATGAAAAACACATTAAAGACTAGGAGCAGAAATCAAGATTGGAAAAAGTACATCTGAGGGCTACTCTTTTTTTAAAAAATTTTTATTGTTGGTTGTTCAAAACATTACATAGTTCTTGACATATCATATTTCACACTTTGATTCAAGTGGGTTATGAACTCCCATTTTTACCCTGTATACAGATTGCAGAATCACATCGGTTACACATCCACTGATTTACATATTGCCATACTAGTGTCTGTTGTATTCTGCTGCCTTTCCTATCCTCTACTATCCCCCCTCTTTTGTTCCGTAAAAATCCTATAGCATTATTTGACTCTGATCAAAAATTACTGACAAAAATAAAGTAAAATAATATTTGTTAAATAATGGAGTAGGAAAATGATGATATTTGTAGAGGGTATTATTGTAAGGCTTTTTTTTTTTCTTTTGAGTACCGGGGATTGAACCCAGGGGTAGTTAACCACTGAGCCACATCTCTAGCCCTTTTTATTTGGAGACAGAGTTTCCCTAAGTTGTTTAGGGCCTTTCTAAGTTGCTGAGACTGGTTTCAAACTCACAATCCTCCTTCCTTAGCCTCGTAAATCACTGGGATTATAGGCTTGTGCCACTATGCCTGGCTATTTGTAAGTTTTAATTTCCCACCCTATAACTTATAGGCAAAAATAAAAGCATAATCTGATTTGAGAAATGATTAGGAAAGCTCATGATGAATTTATGACTAAGACCCAAAGGAGGAAGAAATGTCTGATAACAGGCTGGCCTTCAGAGGACTCTTAAAAGACAACTGTGATCTCCAATAAATATCCCTTTTTAATGTCAGGAATAAGAAATCAGGTTTCAAGTTTTCAAAATCTGACTGTGCAAATCACTGTTTCTTCAAACAGGGGTAAGGTCATAGGCAATTTGGGTAATATTATCCAAAATAATCTTGACTAAAAACCTCTTCTATTTAAGTATGATACTTGCCATTTTTATTTATATCTGCACCAAGTATCATTGCCACCAACATAACTTATGAAAATAAGTTATTTGCAAAGGATGTTGAATTTCACTAATTAAAACTACAGTTTTGGAACAGTTTTAAAATCCTCCAAATATGTGCTGCCTCATCCATATAGATGAGTTTGTTATTCTTTCCTGCAAAATGAAACCAACAAAATTTATGATATTTACTAAAGGTGGATAAACACAGAAACTTCAATTAATAATTACCAGTAATTCGTGGTTTAGGAGACGATTTGTTAACATTGCTGAAACCAGTTTGATGGCCTGAGGACTAGAAGTCCTAACTTCAGAATGCCTGAGGGCTAATTTCTGCATTGAGTTGTGATTTATTCCAGTGAGCTTTTGAGTGCCAATCATGTCTCATAAATATGAACATGCCTCTCTCTGCTGTAGAGCTCAGAACAGGCGGGTTGACTTTGTATGGAGCATGACTACCACTCAGCTGCCAGGAGACGTGTTGGTTGGCCAAACTTAGGGTGTCATCAGGGAAGAGCCTCAGAAATCAGCTCTCAAAGTGCACATTTAAGCACTTCATGTCACTGTGGTTCTACCTCTTCATTGTCTTCAAAGGAAACAAATATATTAATCATAAGAGTGATTCCAGTCTGAATATGTGAAAACGTAAAAATCATCAGAAAAACACATTGAATGCTTCTAAAATCAACACTCTTGGAGCCTCCATTCGAAGGATGACAGACTAAGAGATTTCACACTTGGGTTTTGAGGCATGATGACACGCAGATTTTCAGAGATTGTCCTGAAAGAAGTTTGTTTTCTGAGATGTTTCTTTCCCCAAATCTCAGAAATTGAGGTTTGATTATAATAACCAATTACTTTTTTTTTGCATAAAAGTCATGCTATATTGGTTTCTTGTTCTCCCCCCCCCCCTTAATTAAGGACACAGTTTTAAAAGAATTCCAAATCTGCTTTTGTGATGCCCCAAGAAAATCTGCATTGGTTTTAAACTCAGGCATAGAATGGAATTTATCAACAAAATGATGCTTGATTTTCCAACTTTACTCCCCATTGAAATTACCTGAAGAATATTAAAAAATTGTCCCTTGTGGACCAGCAGAGATTCAGATGTACAGCCTGGGCAACAGGACTTGTAAACTCCCCAAGTGAATCTAACATGTAGCCCTTCCTCCTGAGACAGGCTATTCTGGAGAACTAGCACTCTCAGGAGTATGATGTTGACTTGATGTTTATCATTCTCATTAATTTGACACTCCTTGAGCAGAATGGATTGATTGGTTTTCTGTTTTACTCTTTACAGTGGAGAATCCAACAGAAGGAGGCTGCACAAATCATTCAAGGAGTCTTTACCACATCACCCATCTATTTCTGATCCTGTCCCACTGGCTTTCTTGAATTACAAACAAAAAAACCTCTTTGTATCTACCATAGAATTTTTATGATAGTGATCATCAACAAAACTCAATAATGAAAATCATAACATAGACTTTGTACTTTTTGTTCCAAAACTCAACTGTATCTCAAGGTTCACCTTACTACCAATCATAATAAATTTCTTCAGCAAGAAAGATAAAAATTATCAGTTGGGCTAAATGAATATCAGGGTCAGATTATCTGGGATATTACCACATGGTTCAAAATATCCAATAGGTCAGTATAATTAATGCTCAACAACCTAAAAATGGAAAAGGAAAATGTTGAATAAAGTATCTAACTTGATTTCTAGAATTTGATATTCTTTTTCCTAATTACCATGGTAGAATTTAATATTAATACCCATGAGAAGTCATTGAAGTTCTTTTTGTATGGGAACAACACTGTTTCTTAATAAGAAATCTGGATGAGGACCATGTAGAAAAATATGAGTTCATCTTTGGGCTGATGAATTTGAAATGTCTTTAAGACATCCAATTATAAGTGGTGATACTGTGAAGAAAGGTCAATTTTCAAGTCTTCACAGACAGCAAGTAAGTTATGGGAAAGATGAAGGAGTATTATGAGAGAGTAGAGAATAAGATTGAGGAACTTCAACATAAATGATCAGATGCAAGATCTCAACTAAAAAGAAAAAAAAAATCAGGGGCTGGGGATGTGGCTCAAGCGGTATGGCGCTCGCCTGGTATTCGTGTGGCCCGGGTTCGATCCTCAGCACCAAATACAAACAAAAATGTTGTGTCCGCCGAAAACTAAAAAATAAATATTAAAAATTCTCTCTCTCTCTCTCTTTAAAAAAAGAAAAAAATCAATAAATGTCTCAATATTTCTATTTTGTATAAAATAGCAGCAGAATTATTATGTTAAAGAGCATTTACACATACTGACATAATTCAAAGGGCTTCATATATATCACTCCATATCTTCCACCTAGTTCTTGAAAAGAGGTGGGTTTTGTTTGTGTTTTCAGTAGTGGTGGCATCTTTACTAATATAATTGTGCCTGTTAAAGAATTAACATCATGGCTTACCACTAGGATCATCCAAAGTTCTTTGTTCCAGGGTTTGCAAGACCACAGTAACCTTTATGCTATATTTAAAACCAGGTGATAGGAAAGGCCATTTTTCACTAATTAAAGGTATTTAAAGAGTGGAAACAATTAAGAGCATGTAAAGTCTCTTGATCCATACTTACAGCTTTCCAGAAAGCTTTTTGTTTTTTTTAAATCAACTTTCCTCCCCTTCATCAACACAATATATTATTTTTGTTTATTTGATCATTAAAATGCTATCCCATTATCTAAGGCAACACTATAAAATAATATTCTGGAATTATAGACGGGGTTGTTATGTAAATGAGGCTAAAACACTCCAAAGTGCAGAATTGTGCTTAAACTGAGACCATATAGAAAATATAGTAAATGCCCGGCAATCTTGCTGAGTTAAGTTTAATCTACACATAGTGATCATTTGTTTTCAGAATCTGAGCCAAAGAGAAAAATTTCTGATATTCTGATATTTGCTTCTTTAGCTGTGGTGATGCAGTCCCAAGACTGCTCACCTGGTTAGTTCAGGTAGAATCCATTCACAAGTCTTTCTGCTAGCAGTGAGACGGCAAATCAATAATGGTGTTTCCAAATTTAGCTGGGAACTTCAAAATCATTTTATTAATAATTTTAACATTACTTAGAAAATGGGCAAGTAATGCCTAGCATATTTTTTTGGTTATCCAATTGGGATAAATTCACATGTAATTTTATTGTTATGTACTCTATTTTCTGGTTACTGCAAAAATAAAGCACTCGTGAAGTTCAATGTTCAAAGCCTTTTGGTTTCATGGTTTAATGTTAATGTGACTAGATCAGAACTCATTAGAATTTATATCCTTTTGTTACTGAATCACATAATTACTTTTCTGAAAAGAAAATTGGAGTATCTTGTAAATATAATCACATGAACTGAGTGCATATGAGATATTATCAGCTGAAACATGGACCGTGTCTTAAAATTGGTTCCTCCTCTGTATATGAGTGACAAGCCTGGTGCTGTTTCCAGTTACCTACCACTTCAAAGGGCAGCGTGCTGTAGAAATTAAGGGACTCCCAACTTTTACACAATTAAGTTAGTTGGCTTTGTCTGCTATGAATTTTTTCTACAATTGTCATACATTGCTTCAAGTTTATCCCTTCAAGTTAGATGAAGGCTTCTAGTTTCTTTCTTTGGCTGTGGGTAAGGGCTTAGGCTCTGGAGGAAGCCAGCTTGGATGTGAATCAGTAATTGCCATCCTTACAACTGTACCATGCCAAGAAAGTTATTTAACATTTCAGGTGCTTCAGTTTCTGGTTTCTTCCTCTGTGCAAGGGTGATACCAACAGTACCAGATAAAGCAATGCTAAGTATTATGTCATTTTTCCTGGTTATCTTTGCCAGGTTATTTTTGCTTGTGTACCCACACCATTAAACATGGGAATCTGGGCATATAACATTGTTTTCCTCTCCTACCCAAAAAATAGATTAGCCATACCCATTTCTCCTCCCTGTCTCTCTCATCCCTTACTTCTCTAGTGGGAGAATGGAGAACAAATTTTAGAGACAGCCTGAGGCTGGTGACACATTGAAAAACCAGTGGAGTCAGACCTGGGCACTTGTTGGGGGAGGGTGCAGGGTACTGAAAGAAATAGGAATTCATTTATAGAAGCGTGAAGCATCAACATTAGAGTTTACATGTTTTCAATTCCTTTTTCCCCTTTTTTTAGCACTCTGGATATTGGGAGCCGGAACTGGGGCTATATTTCCCACAATCCAAAGGACAAGAAGGATCCTGTGGGGACTGGTCTGCATCTCACACCACCCAGGAGCTGGGTCTTGGGAGTCGAGAGGATTACCTTTGTCCAGGAGTGCTCGCTGACCGTGACCTGGCACAGAGCCACGGAGTCTGCGCCCTGCAATTTGCTGCAAGGCCCGTGTGGTCCACAGCCTGGACAAGGACATCTGACTCCCCGAGGTTGGGCCCCAAGGTGACAGATAGAAGCCGCCTCGCCAGGGGTGGGAGTGGGAAGGCGTCATTGTTATATCCCTGTCCTGGGAGCTTCTAGCAGCATCACAAAGGGCACCAGCTCACCTGGGGAGGGGCATGACTCTGGGAAGGAGCGGGTCACCTGGAGCCCAAAGGCAGGGCCTGCAAATTGCCAGCCTGAATTCTTAAACATGCAAACACTCTTTCCTTTAAGCCCTGCATTGTCAATATTTCCATCGATAGGCTCCACTGTCGCCCCATTTTTATCAATATTAAAAGGTAAGCCATGGTTTTGTCTGGTCTCCTTCTCCCCTTGCATTTCCTGTATTTCCCATGCTAGTGCTTTAGTAGCATTCTCCTCCCCACGCCCTACACCATGGGCCTTTAGCACAGATTCAGGCTTATTGAAGCCTGCCTCCTGCCTCCCCTCGGTTGCTGCCACCTGGGTGCTTCCCTGACCTTCCAGCATAGCCTCAGCCCCAGCCTTGCCTGGTAAACCTCTTCCAAAGTCTCCTCAGTTCCCATTCAGAATTCTGTCTTATCCATATTTGCCTAAAATTTTTCACTTTAGTCTGAAATTCACCTACTATCAACAAGCTTCCTACTTTAAATGCGGATACTTCTACATGGTCAGGCAGTCTTTTCTAACCACTTTAGAATTGTTCAATCATGCTTTCATCCTACAAATCAGAGAACAGTTCAGAGGGTAGCTGATAGAGGGGAATCAGGTCAACCTAGAGGAAAAGTACCTGGCTGCAGGCAGTATAGGTGTCCCTGGCAGGGGTTGGGTGATGGTGGAAAGGAGGCCCAGGCTCAAAGAATCACTTTCCTCCTTTACCAGGTCTGGTCTAGGTAATGGGAGTATTTGGCTTATAATTCAGGGAAAGGAATCAAATGTTGTGATGCAAACACTAATAGATCATGAACAAAGATTTTAACCGAAAATAAAAATTTAAAAGCTAATTATTTACTAAATCGGCAAAACACTGAGGGAAGAGTTCATTCATAATCTATAGTAAAAGTAACCTTCATTCCCACCCAGCCTTGTCTCACGCTATAGGTACCCCCCCCCCAGATCTTTCTCTCCCTACTTCCCACTCCTCAAAGCTTTCCTCCATAACCCACACAAAGCAAGTCTTCTTTTGGTTCATCAAATATGTATTCCTTGACCTGTCGAAAGTAGTTGATTTACAAGCATCCAAAGTTCTTTGATAAGACTTTTGTCCCAACTGTCAATAAAATAGGTGTGAGATAACAAAAGAGAAGCAGACTTAGTTTTTTAATAAGACAAGAGAATTGATCATCCTGCCTTAATTTTTATAGCATTAAGGGTAGTTGCTTTGGAGTTTTCCTAAGATGCAAGACACACATTTCGACCACCTTAACCTCAGAGCAGTGTCCAGTTGCATTTTTGGAATTACACAGGGTTTGATTTTTACAGTCCAGGATACTATTGACTTCATGATCATCATCAGTACCTAAAAATAAATGGATAAACAATTAAAAACAGGAGAACAACATTTATTTATGCATATACTCACAAAGCTCTAGAAGAGATTTCAAATATAAAGCTTTGTGGGAAAATACTGAGCCCCATCCTTAGCCAGCCGCCACCCCCTCTCCTTTTTTTCTTTCTTTTTCTTTCTTTCTTTCTTTTTTTTTTTTTTTTGAGACAGGGTGTTTCTAAGTTGCTTAGGTCCTCACTAAATTGCTGAGGCTGGCATTGAACTTGTGATCTTCCTGCCTCAACCTCTCGAGCCATTGGGGTTCAGGTTTGTACTACCACACCTGGCAACATTATGGTTTAAAAATCAGATTTAAATATATATATATATATATATATATATATATATAGAGAGAGAGAGAGAGAGAGAGAGAGAGAGAGAGAGAGATAGATATAGATAGATAGAAAGAAGGGACAATCAGGCACTTCAGGAACACTTGGCTTGTTGCAGACCAACTGAACTCCTTATAGAGTAAATAAACCCAGCATTATGGGGTGGATCCTAGAAAGAATGCTAGACCAATGATGAACTTAATGGATGTTCAATATTGAACATCATGTCATGCTGGATGTCCTGCCATTCAAAGCAGGTAAGGGCCACAGGTCCAGAAAGCTCAGGTGCAGTTTGCCAGGAGTTGACCTATATTACTTCTTTTCTAGTTGAAATCCTCAACAAGGACTTTTTTCCAAACTCTACTTTCAGCTGCTTCACTCAGAGACCAGTTTGGATTCTAACATCATCACTGTTCCCAATTACTTCTTTCTAAGCTGATTTTCCTCTGCCTGAATCTTCTCACCAATTATCTAACTTAAAGACTTTAACTCATTGCTTGCAACTTGTAAGCTTCTGGATATAACTAGGAAGAAGGAGAAGTAAGAAGAGGAGGAGGAAGAGGACGGGAGAAGAAGGAGGACAAGAAGGAAGAAGAAGAAATATATAGAGAGAAAGGTTGAGGAGAGAAGAGTGAGGAGGAGAGGAAGGAGGACTAGAAAGGTGTGAAGGAGTGTTTTCTCTGTTGCCTTCCTCCTCCACTATTGCAAGGCACTCAATACCATGCCCAGTATATAACATTCCCTATAGAAAAAGAAAAGGGGGGGAGGGAGAATTACCCTTGAAGAAGAAATCATTTTACGTAACAACAATTGTCATCATTTTTGGAAGGTCCCACAATGTTTATGTTCAGCCACAAGCTTCTCCTAGTCTTGTATCTCTGTTAGATATTTCTGTTTGAATGCCACACGGTCGCTTCAAAATAATAATTTCTAAAATGATTTCCATGGGCCATCCTCAAATCAGCTCACTTTCCTCACATTCACATTTTTATTAATGGACCCACAACTTTAAAATCATTCAGCCTATCCCCTTCTGTGCCATCCTTGACTCTTGTCTTTTTCTCCTTCACAACATTAGTATTTTCATCTTTATTATTTTACCTATCTCGTCTATCTTTTTCTCTCTATTATTAACCCTATGAGACCCTTATCATTTCATGGGTCACCTGAAGTTTTAAGTTCAAGTAACCTCACAGTTTTTCTCCAGGCCCATCTTGTTTATATGATATTCTGAACTGAAAGGAGAGATTACTGAAAGAAAGAAAGTTAAAAACAGAGGAAAAAGTAGTAAAAATGAAAATAATCAGAGTTAACAGTTTTAGAGCATTTTTTTATATAACAGGTGTTTTTTTTAAAAAAAGTCATTCTGTGGATTAACACATTTAATACTCATGGTAAAACTGTATGAAATGAACCCTATTTTCCTCTTATGTATGGTAAACAGAGAAAGAGGAGAGTAGAAATAAAAATTTCACAGTATCCTGGGAGACAGAGGATCAAGATTCATGGTCTCAAGATCATTATTTGTAAAATGATGGGACAGAGGAGATAATTTCTATTTCCTTTCTTGGAAGTAATATGAGATTCTACCCCCATACCTGAGAGAAGAAATTTTGTATGAAATGATAGGGAATCCTGAACTTCTCCCAACTCCCTTCTATTCTCAAGGAATCATTCTTAAAGAAACAAATTCATCTATTGAACCAATTCATTTAACGAAAGTTCACTGAAAATAATAAGAAACATAGTCAAAGATGGTTAGTTGTCCTTTTTCATATAGTTTACTCATTTGAAGCTTCACTTACATGGCCAAAACCTTACCTGAGGTGAGCACCAGGACAGTGAAGAGAAGAGCCATGAAAAGGTAATGAATCTTCATGGTAGCTCTCAAATAACAAAGTGTCCCAATAGGATAAACCAATACAAGTGGAGGTGATTTTAGAATCAGAATTCCTGTATCCTGAAATACTCAAGGGTGAGCAGGACCTTACATGATTTAATTTCTCTCTGTTTGTCTGGAGCTGAGTCCCCACCACCCCTCTGTACTCTCTGTGTGTTGAGATCATATTGTGACATGTACCAGCCCTTATTACATCTTCACAACACTTCTTACTCACCCATTTACCTCCAATATTGTCTCAGTGACTGGCAATCAGGGATTAACTCAGAGCCTCTTAACACTTCAAAGATCTGTAACTCAGAGAGGGCCCCTTGGAGATAGTGGCTCCAGTGACACCATCTGCATTCTTTCCATGTACCACCTTTCCTCAACTGGTCATGGTGTTCAATTCTGCCTTGAATAATTCCATAAGGCCATCGCAAATCTGAGTATTCACAATTCCTAACTCAACTTCCTTTCCTACTATTCTAAATCTTACCAACTTTGTTTAAAATTGTCCTGTTATTATGCTAATGTTTCACTTTCATCTGATTTTCAATAATCCATGTAGCTGCTGTCCAATAAAGTGTGAATTCCTGTGGGAAAAAGGACTGTATCTTCTCTGAAACTGTGCCTAGCCAAACATCTTAATTTGGTTAAGAAATTTCTGAAACTATTAAAATGTCCTTTCTTCTCCCTATCTTTTTTTTAATTTATTTTTTATTTTTTAAAATATTCTTCTATTGACTCCTCTTGACAGGTAACAGATGTGAGCAGTGGCAATATAAGGTTAAGGGGATAATTCTATAAACAGCTTCCTTTTAAAAAGGAATTTACCTGCAGCCATACCTGTCTTAATTCAAAAGGATATGTAATATTCTCCAGCAAACAACCTGTTATCTGCAGGAGAAATATGGGCCTGAAAAGCTCCTCCCACTAATAAGAACAGCACAAGTTACCCTGAAGGGTAGACTTTTGTGACTTTTACACAGACCAGATTCAAGAACTTAGAAAGATGTAATACTTAGAAGCAAAATGCCCTAACCATAAAATCTGTAAGAACAAATTCCAATTCAAACTGGACAATGTGGGCCAAAGTGACAAAGAGTTGCCTTAGATCTTTAGCATGTAATTACAACATCTCCTTCATGGGTTATGTCTGATGCAATTCTGCCGTGAGTCAAAAGTCAAAAGGGGGACCTGGACAGGACTCTAGAAATTTCCATGGGACCTCCAATAAAAGAGGAGGGCAGAGGTGTTCTATTAGAGTTCCCTGGAGAGTGTTCCCCTTTTCCCTTTCCCTATACCTTCTAATAAGCTCATGCCTCCTATTCTAAGTGACCGTCTGAAATCTTTCCATCATGACTACAAAAGTTGGTGACTAAAGGACACTGCGGATGTCTTTCTCTATCACACTCTTGACCTATAGTCACTGTTCATATCAGAACTAACCCTTATCTCTCCCTTTTTCACATGGATCTCTTAAAATCTTCCCCTATTTTCCTGAGAACATGGAGTCAACTATTGTATATTCCTTCATTTTACATTCTATTCACACTACCTTTGTATTTACTTCCATCCTTTCTGTATTTGGGGCGGGGGGCAAGGGGCATCTACTGAGGATTGAACTCAGGGGCACACTCAACCACTAATTCTCATCCCCAGCCCTATTTTGTACTTTTTTTTTTTTTTTAGAGAGACAGAGTCTGAGTTGCTTAGCGCCTTGCTGATGTGAGGCTGACTTTGAACTCAGGATCCTCCTGTCTCAGCCTTCTGAGCTGCTGGGATTACAGGCATACACCATTGCACCAGGCACTCTCCATCCTTTCTTATCTTTTGTTGCTGAAGAGATATCACTTCCTCCTTCAAAAAGTATCATCTTTCTGGGTTCCATCTTTGATTCTTTTCTACCATCTCCCTCTATCACAAATTTTAGAATCTCATTTATACCTATAAGCTCAGGTCTTTAATTATTAGTTCTCACTGATGGGAATAAGAAAAATTAAAAAAAAAAACTGAAAACTTTCCTTGATGCTGTTTCCCTCTAGGTTCAGTCCAATTCATTTCCATTGTACCCTAACAAGTAATTAGAATGAACTTTACCTATTATGTCCTCTGTCATCTGGAGTCTACTCCCACATTCTTATCAAACTTACCCTCAGGATTCACCAGTGAATAAATAAAACCAAGGCATTCATTCTGTGTCCATAGATAAATATGTCCATTGCTACTTTTGATAGGAGTGAGTATGCAGCTTTATAGCTACAGCTTCTACCCTACTTTAATCCCACCTATTTCCTCTCTTCTCTTTAATCCCCTTCTCTTACAAGGAAGTTGCCACCAGGCTTCAGTACTCAAACCTGGACTCTTCTCTTCCTTATTCTTTTTAGAGACCTTATATATGAACTGTTACCATTAATACCTTTTGTGTAAACTTCCATGTCTTCAGTTCTGATCACTTTTACTAGATTTTGATCCCTTATTTCCATCTGCTTATTCCCCATAAGATTTTCCAGATCAACAGGATAACATTACACACTTAATGGACACCCAACAGGCAGACCACAGATGCCTGCATATTGATATCATCTTGGATCACAATTGTTTCAAACAACCCTGCTGATAGAGGCAAAGTTGGATTTAAGGTTGGATTAAAGTGACACATAACACAACATTAGAGTCTGTCTTAAACTGATAATGACAAGTCCTTTCATAAATTATGTTTTTATATTTTATAATAAATCCTTCTAAAGAAGAGTTTAAGTCAGCTTACTTAAAAATATCACACAAGAAGTTAAAAATGAGCAGATTATAAAATAGGACTAAAAATGAAATAAAATTATAGAGAAGTTAAAGATGGGTCACAGATTTTGGTTGAGTTAAAATAAGGAGGGAGACTTAACAGTTACAGATTTCACATGGATACAGCATAAGCATATCTATTATTAAGAACAAATGTAGCTTTTTTTCCAGTATGGGGATCTAAGAGAAATTTCTCCCATAGGTCCATTTAAAAAGTTTAATGTATGATGCAGGGACATTGTATTTGATATAATAATAAATATAATAGTGTCTCATACAGATATCTATTATGATAGTCACCAAAAAAAATACAGACGGTATAAGATCAAAAAGGCAATTTCATGAAATCAGGCTATTTGATATCAAATAATATGCTCTATATTTTCAGCTCTCTGAATATTTGAATTTAACATATGGAAAACCTTTAACCTTTCATGGTTAGGAATCTCTTTTGAGAGTTTAATGAAATCACAGGCTTTTCACCTGAAAGAGTCAGGGAGTCCCATGAAAAACAGGACCCCTTAGGACTAAGGGATAAAATCTTGCAGGGTAATTAAAACAACCAATCTGGCTCTCAGTCTTACAGGGTTAACAATCATACCAGAAAATTAGGAATTAAAGGTTCACCAGTCTTCAAGGCTGTTGGGAGTGAGATAACATGCCAAGAGATGGAAGGTTGGGAAAGTCCCTTCAGTCTTCTCAGATTATGTAGTCAGCAGAAAGGCCACCAAAGCGAGACAATGCAGGGTCTGCCCTATTCTCAATAATATTAGAGAATTTCTCAGATGATAAAGACAAATTTTAGGTGGTAAGGGGAAAATGCACACATAAAAGAGTCACTAAAGTAACCCACAGTTATACTCACCTTATTTGCATAGTAAAACACATAACCTAGTTGGATACTTAAGATGATAACGAGACATTTGATCATGAAGGAACATGAGGAAGAGTGCTGGTGTGACTGAAGTCCCACCTTCTACATGTGATGACATCAAGCGTTTCTGCCCACTCTATAGATGCCATAGAAGCTATTCCCCTTCTTTATAGATGCCATAGAAGCTATTCCCCTTCTTTTCTTCTTCTTCTTCTTCTTCTTTTTTTTTTTTTTTACCTGAGTCAGTCTGGGATTTCTGTCATGTGCTTTCTCTCTTCTGACTTGAGTAGAAAGTCTTGCCTGTGCGTAAATCTTTCTGGATCCAGTGTTTGTTTCTTTTTTCATTCCTGAACCCCAAATCAGTTACACACCAACAAAATAAGAAATGAACACATGCACATATCCACAAAAATCTATGCTCAAACTCATAAGATTGCATAGGCTTCCCCTATTTCAAGCTAATGAGTGAGGATACATGGATCTTAAGTTGAGGATTTCTGCTGTAGAAGAAATCAGATAAAGGGAGAAGTAAGAAATTTCAGGAATCAAATGGTTGGGCAAACCTGAAGATTCAGAACCCAAGCTAACAAAGCTGGATATCACAGGATTGGGAGCCAGGACACCCAGTAAGACTAAATCATAAGGCATGCCCATCATTTTGTCCTCAGAATACTATTTTAGACAGCCTATTATTAAAACAGAAATACCAGCCCAAATGTAAAAGAGTCAATAAGTCCCTCTAATTTCCTATCCTGCCTTCTTCAAATAGATCATAATACAGTCACGGGACAACAGTAAGAAATCTTACTTAATAGAGAAACTTCCTATCCTATTCCAAACATCCTTTTAATAGCTAACTTGTGAGCTCGGTCATTCTAAAGTATGACTATTTTGAGGCTTTGGAGACAGATAAATTAACTGTGGTGACAAATCTATTGGAAAAGTTCAATCGGGCAAACTGATTGTTGGAGAGAAGGGGAAATAAGAGCAGAAATTTGAGTAAACATTGCCACCAGGACAGGGGCAAAAGTAGAGATAAGTTGTGTCTATATTAGGACTAGGTTTTGTTATAAGAAGTTTTTTTTTTAACCTCAGAAAGTTTGAAGGTAAATTATTTAGGGCTGCATGAAGGCTCCAAGTCCCAAGATCCCTCTGTCTTATTGTTCCAAACAATGAACACATGGATACACATCCATGGTCCAAGACGGTTATTCCACCTCCAGTGCTGGTTTGTATCCCATTGAACAGGAGGGAAAAGTGTGAGTAAGGACATGCTCCCTTTCCTTATGGAAGTTACCTGGCTTTGTTCATAGTGCAAATAGAGTTTCAGGACAATAATAATAAATCTTCCTTAACAGAGAAACTTCCTATCCTATTCCAAACATCCGTTGGATCTCATTGTGAAAACAATTGTAAGAGTTGTCAAAACTCTATCCTAAAAATAATTTCTAGTCCCAGGTGGTTTTATAATTAAGTTTTATTAAACTGATAAAGGTCAAGTACTAACTGTGTTAGGTAAACTCTTCAGAGCATAAAAAAACCATGAAACTCTTTCCACATCATTCTATAGAAATATCATGTTTGTATCCAAAGTAAACACAATTAACTCAAAAATAGAACACAGTAGACAATCTCATTCATGAACATTGATGTAAAAGTCCTAAATAAATATTATCAAACTAAATCCAGTAATTTACTTTTAAAACCATCAGGGATATTAGTCATTCTTCTGTGCTACACAATATCTAACAACATTTCCTTTATTTAGGGAATCCACAAATTCCCATCAAAGAAGCTTCTCATATTATAAATTTTCTTTCCCAGGTTCCCTTGAAGGCAAAACAAGAGATAACACAACCTAGGTTTTGACTATCAGATACTATCATTCCTGACTCGAAGTTAGACAGGAAGAAGTAGGGAATGTTTGAAATCCATTTATTGGGTGCTGGAGGCTACATTCCAAGTACAAAGGTTATGAAGTCAAAGGGAATATCCACTATCCAGTTTAGGAGATAAAAAATGAGGTGTTTGTGCTCAGTAGTTTCTGCGGTGGGTGTTCTCTGGACTGGGAAAGGGCACTATGAAATGACATGAAGCTTCGCTCTACACTGTATCCCCGACAAGCACAATTCTAAACTTCCAGAAATTGAAAGAGTTCTCTGATGGATTTTCACAATGCTCCTCTGCTAAACTGGCTGATCTGTTTTTTTTTTTTATTTTTTGACTTGTAACTAAAACCACATATTACTATGTATCCTAGTAATGAAAAGATAATTTAATAAGTCATATGATGTGATTCTAAAGCACCAAAGAGCATTCAGTTCAAGACCATATGATGAAGTTCTGTGCTTCCCATTAACTAAAAATAATGCAACACAAAATCTTATCAAGTCAGGAACTGTAGGGAATTTTCTTAATTCATAACATTCCACACTTAATGGATACCCAGTAGGGAGAACACAGATGCCTGCAGAGAGAGCAGCCATCATAGCCAATGTAAACAGTGGAGGTACTTCCACTGAAACTGTGACCAGCACAAAGATGTCACTCCCACCAGAACTGTTCAGTCATGTACTTGAGACCCTGCCCAAAGCAATGACATAATGAAATAAATGAGATAAATTACAGGAAAGTGATAAAGTGGTCATTATTTGCAAAGAAATATAATTGCCTACACAGAAAACCAAGAGACACCCCCTAAAAACTATTAAAATTTTTAGGGGATCTAGTAACAAGCAGATATAAGACTAGTGTATAAAACATCGATAGCATTGTGACATAATAGTAACATAATAGTTTTGAAAGCCTACCATTTATAATAGCAAAGAAATATAAAATGTGTAGGAATTCACTTATATAAAATATTCAAATGTTTTTGAAGGACACTACAAAGTTTAAATGATAGACCTAAAAATATTGTTGAATACAGTGTGGTTTTCTCTAATTTATTAATTTAATATAACCTCATTACAAATAGCCACAGGATCTTTTGTTGTTGTTGTTGTATATGTAATATAATAATCTGATTCTAAATTTCATTTGGAAGAAAACATGCTCAATAAAATTCAAAGCATTTTTTTTTGAAAAGAAAAAAAAAAACGAGAGAAAGAGAAACTGTCCAAAGATTTATTTGAAATACTACAGAGCCTCAATAATAAAAAAAAGTGAGTTCAACTTAAACTGACATATACAAAAGTAGATCATTCAAACAGTCTATAGGGTATAGAAATTGCTCTGCATAGATGTGAAAATTGAATACCTGAAGTCAATGTTTAATATCAGTGTGGAAATGAGCTTTCCTAAAAATAGTGTAAATGATGGCTATATTTTAGAGTAGGAAAGACTTAAATCTCTTTTCCCAACCAAACATGAAGTTAAATATCTATGCATATATGAATTTCTAAAAGTGAAAATTGTATTAAATCTTGGTAAGTATCTTTTGAGCAAGATACAATACCCTAAAAGTCGGGGGAACAAAGCAGATAAATTAGACAACAAACTTGAAGCTTCTATGGGTTTAAGGAAAAAAAATGCACCAAAATCAGAAGAGGGATGGACAGAAGATGGAGGAATAGAGGAAAGATGCATTCCAAGTTGCTTCATGGATCAGGACCAAAGGAGTGGGAATAAAATTTCTCAGAGAAATGGGTGAAAGAGGAATTTCACTAAAATTCAGTGTTGGACATTCAAAGTGGCTTAGAGGCTCAGAAATCTGGGCACAATAAACAAAGAAAAAATAATACATTGGAGCTGACCCAGCTGCTGCAGTGGCAACACCAGTGCAGATTCACCAGTCAGGGTAGGAGAATCACAGATTTGGTACAGAAATGTCTGGATCAGAAATGCTGATCCAGAGTTTGCACTGTGCAGTGGTGCTTGAAAAGCACACTCTGGATCTCAACTGGCCATGGAAAGCTGAGGCAGAGCCATGCTGTTGCCATCATGGAAATGCAGGATTAGAAAAAAAACAGTGCCAAAATATCCCATCAGGTTGCCTACAAGATGGCCTAGGATATGCCTGGTGGAATGTGAGTGAAACAGGTGTGGAGAGGCCTATACTCAGGATTTGTGTTGGATAAGCTTAAGGGAGTCCAGCTCACTTCTCTTTTGAGTCTAGTGGCTCACATGACCATCTGAAGCAGACTGAGTGTCTGAGCAGGTAAGGATGAATACATTCAGGATTAAGCCTGGGAAGCCTGTGCTCCTAGTCAGTAGTGAGTGGAGGACTGTACTCCTTGCCCAACTGTTGGATTTCTTTGGAGCTTCCTAAGAACCAGACCCACATCAGGGATCAGCTACTGCCAAGCCCTAGGGGCAGGTTCACCCAATCTCTCCAAAATAGACACTACCCAAAAAAGCTCCTGAAGCCTGATTAGATCTAACACTCACCTGATAGAACTCCCCTCACAGAACTCTGCAGAATCTATACCTTGGCAGTGCTCCAAATTGGTCTGAATGGACAAAATGCCAAATGATAAGTACTTCTTTATATATCCCACCTCATAATGGTGAGAAGGGAATCTGAGTCTTATATAAAACAACTTCAATCTAAGGCCATTCCAACTGGAATCTCAGCTATACAAAAACAGAAAGGGATTAACAATTCTCACCTCTTGCTCTTTAAAACACTATATAACTAAAAAAAAAACTGGAAAGAAAGAATGTTGGACATGGACAGTGGCAAAAGTTAGAACTATTTGTCCACATCAATGGAGCCAGTTCCTTCATTGTTCATTAAAAATTTTATTTATTTATTGTGTGTGTGTATGTGTGTGTATATGTGTGTGTGTGTGTGTGTGTGTGTGTGTGTGTGTGTGTGTGTGAGAGAGAGAGAGAGAGAGAGAGAGAGAGAGAGAGAGAGAGAGAGAATTCTTGTTGTGCTGATTGGTTCAGGAACATAATACACTTATTTGTTTTCTTTTCTCTCATTTTTAAAATGTAGTTTTTTTTCCTTGCCTTGTCCTTTTGAGGTTTTGGACTTTTTAAATTGTATATCCTGTTTGGTTTTGTATTATTTTCATTTATTTATTACTTTTATTTTTCTTTCTTTTTTTCACCTAATAATGGCTAAATTCTATTATTCTCTCTCCAAATAATTTTGTTTTTCTTTTTTTGCCCTCCTTCTGTATATACATGACCTGCTACATCTCTTCTGCATTCTCTGTTCACTTTTTGAAATTACAAACTCTTCTAACTTTTGCACACATTTTCTTTTCCCTTTAATTAACTGTATTTTTACCATCTTTTAGAGATAATTGGCTTATGTAACTCCTGCCCCCACCATTAATGCTCATGTAATCCTTACTGCTGTGGATAATATGGTTGACCCCTATTATTTGCTTTAAAGCTAGATCTACTTCATCATTATTGTTTTTCTTGTTGACAATTGATGAACCCACCATTTTTGGTTTGGGGTAATAACTAATATTGAAGATATATAGTAGAATGGGGTATTGACTTTAATGCTGTTTATTTTTTGCAACATTTCTTACTATTGTATATTTCCCCCCATTCTGTAATGTACTGGAAATGTATAGGAACACTAAAAATTCACAGGTTAGAGACTCTGCTGCTGAACTAAATTCAACCAAAAGACAGCACACCTTTCTCCTCACATAATTTAATGACACTCAGTTCTCAGCTATAGTTTAATACAAAGAATAGAAGAGACAAAGACCAAAACTATAAACTAGACTTTGTAATTCCCACTCCATTCAAATTGGAGTGATCATTAATATACTAGAAACAGTACTAATTAATTATTTAATTAATATAGTAACACAGTAAACACTTGCTATTGAAATTGTGTTGTAGTTCACAGATTTTTCATTGTTGGTACTGTTGTTGAATGCTGATCCCACCATTCCTATATAGGTAGCAAATAATGTTACAGATGCAAAGTACATACTGGACATTTAATATAAAGCTGTACATTTTTTTACTGACATTAGTGCTATTCCTGGCTTTCTCCTCCCTCTAAGAGGAGCTAAAAAGAGATTGAGACACATCAAGATCACAGAATAAAGATCCTGCAGCTGAGAAATACTCACATCTCAACCAAGCAAACTCTAAACACAAACCCCACCTGAGCTTTAACATTACTCCAATTCAAAAAATTCGAGGAGACAAAAGCCCCAAACCAACAACAAGAGCCCAAGGAGGAACAGAGAGAGACCTTAGGTCCCACCCCTTGGAATCTACTCATATATCAAAAATAGAGAGAAGTCTCAGGATAAATAATATAGTTCCATACAATGGAATGCTGGGCATTGTAGCACATGCCTATAATCCCAGCAGCTCAGGAATGAGAGGCAGGAGGATTGAAATTTCCAAGCCAGCCTTAGCAAATTAGCAAGGCTCTGCATAACTTAGTGAGACACTGCTTCAAAATTGAAAATATAAAATAAAGAAAGCTGGGGGTGTTGCTCAGTGTTTAAGCAACCCCATGTTCAATCTCTGGTACCAAAAAATACAAAAGAGGTAGGGAAATTCACCTCAATTGGTGCACAAATCCAAGATCCCTGAAAACATGAGGAGACAAGCAAACAAATTTCCCCAGAAAATACAAAATCCCCCCAAAAATGATCCCACTGATAGTATGGTGAATGAAATTCCAGAGAAGTATTATAAAAATTGATTATTAAAATGTTCAATAAACTAGGAGATGGGGCTGTGGCTCAGTGGTAGAGTTCTTGCCTAGCATGTGTGAGGCGCTGGGGTTTGATCCTCAGCACCACATAAAAATAAGTAAAATAAAGGTATGTGTCCAACAACAAAGAGAAAAATATTTTTTAAAAATGTTCAATAAACTAAAAGAAGATCCAAGGAAGAAATTAAGAGAGTGAATACAAGACAAAAAAGATACTTTAATAAAGAAACAGAAACAGTGAAAAAAAAACCAAGCTGAACTCCTAAAAAATAAAATAAAAAATTAATCAAGTTTGAAATTCAAACTTGAAAGCATCATGAACAGATTAGAATGCATAGAAAATAAAACTTCAGCCCTTGAAGATAGAACTTCAGACTTTGAAGACAGGGTATATGATTGTGAGTATACAGAATTAAATAAGAGGTGGGGAGGAGTTATAGAACATTATCAGAATATACAAGAACTCTGGGACAAAATTAAAAGATCAAACCTGAGAATCATTGGTATACAAGAGAACATCGAGATACAAACTAAAGGCATAAAGAATATTTTCAAGAAAATAGTTCCAGCAAACTTCTCTTATGTCAGGAATGAGATAGACATCCTCATATAGGATACTTACAGGACCACAAATAGACCCAGTCAAAAAAGAAGCTCACTGAGACATACTATAATCAAATGCTTAACATAGAAAACAAGGAAAGAATAGTAAATGGTACAAGAAAAATACATCAATCACATTTAGAGGAAAACCAATAAGTTTAACTTCTGATTTCTCACTTCAGACCCTAAAACCATGAAGGTCCTGAAATGAGATATTCTAAGCCATAAAGGAAAACAACTGCCAACTAAGGTTATTTTACCTAAAAAAGCTCAGTTTCAAATTTGAGGGCAAAATAAAAACTTTCCATGACAAGAATAAAGGAAAAGAATTAATGAGCACCAAACCAGCACTACAACAATACTTAAAGGTAAACTGTACAAAGAGCAACTGAAAAACAATTCCCAAAGTCCACAGGCAGAGGAAGTTCAATGGAAGAATAATCCACTAAATGACAGGATAAAATACAGAAAAAAAAGAAAAGAAAAAAAAACCCAAATGTCAGGAAACCAAAAATACATATTGTGGTGAGCCGCTTCTGCCGCTTTTGCAGACTATGGTTGCCATTACAAGATGGCGCTGGCTCCGCTGTGGTTTGTGACAAACAACTCCTAATTTGGGAGAGTTGGCACATGGTTTTTCAACACCCTATGAGAAAGTTGCATCGTGGCAGCTTCGCATTGGGGCTTGAGGTGCTTTATTAAGGCTGGGAGGGGCATCCGAGAGTTAGAAGAAAAAGTATCAAGGACCTGAATAAATTGCTGAAAGAAGATTCCTGAGTTGCGTCTTCCTTGCGGGCAAGGGGTCGCGACAAGTGGTGCCGAAACCCGGGAACCAGAACTTTCAGTCAGTCAGGGGTGGTGCACCCGTTAGTCCCAGTAAGCGGGATCTGCGATCAAAGCAGGGTTAGTCCCAGGTAAGTGGGATCCGCGATCAAAGCGGGCAGCTCCTCTGTGAAGAAAGAGAGAGCGTTACATTTTATTGCAGCTGCACTGTGTACTTTCGCTTTTACTTTCACTTTTGTTTTTTGTGCTTCTTTTGTTGTTGTGTCATGGGTGTCGCATCTTCAAGTCCGCTTCTCCTGGCCCTAGATGGCCTGTTACGTTCCAAGGGCCTGGAAGTGAAACGTAGTACTTTAGAGAGATTTTTACAGAAGACAGATATTGCTGCACCGTGGTTTGCATTTTCGGGCAGCCTTACTATACCTAGCTGGGATAAATTAGGCAAAGATCTTGACTTTGCTTCTGAGCAGGGCATTTTAGAGGGTGGGGTGATACCCCTTTGGAAAATGGTCCGTAGTTGCCTCAGAGATGGCAGATGTCAGGAAGCACTTACTAAAGGACAGGAAGTTTTAGAGCAATTACATGAGGAGAAGTCAGAGACGGCAGAAAGTGAGATATCTCAGGAGGATGGGAGTGTGCGGAGCGTGAAACAGTGGAGGAGACGATTGTATCCAGATCTCAGTGCGCTGCGCACACCCCCATGCAAAAGTGGGTCAGAGGAAGAGGAGGATGAGGAGGAAGAGCTTGGGAGGCTGTCTCGTCAGCTAGGGAGTGTAGGTTTAGGAGAAGGGAACAGAAATAAACAGGGGCTCAAGAAAAATGATCCTCCGGATCCACCGCCGTACGGCGGGGGTGTTTCGGGGAGAGCTTTCCATGCCCAAACATGGAGGGCTGTTAATGCTGAGATGGGTTTTGCTTATCCAGTTTTTCAGGATGACAATAGGGGAAGATTCCATGAACCCTTAGATTTCAAAATTGTGAAGACCCTGGCGGAGTCCGTGCGTACTTATGGGGTGGATGCCGCCTTCACACTAACTCAGGTGGAGGGTTTGTCTAGATACTGCATGACTCCCTCTGACTGGGCTAGCCTTGTTCGGGCTTGTGTTTCCCCGGGTAAATATTTGGACTGGAGAGCATTTGTGCTAGAGGGCGCAATAGAGCAGGCCGCCCAAAACCATGCGGCGGGACACCCCGCTTGGGATAAGGATATGCTTTTGGGGCAGGGGAGATTTGCTAATCAACAGACAGGATTTCCTCTTGAGGCATATGATCAAATTAACAGCATTTGCATTCGGGCATGGAAGTCACTTCCAAATAGAGGAGAGGTATCTGGTAATTTGACCAAGATTCTACAAGGCCCTACAGAACCCTTTTCAGATTTTGTAGCAAGGATGGTGGATGCCGCTGGAAAGATTTTTGGGGATCCTGATAGAGCCATGCCCCTTATCAAGCAATTGGTCTTTGAGCAATGCACCAAGGAATGTAAAGCAGCAATCACTCCTTATAAAAACAAGGGCATAGAAGCATGGATGAAGGTGTGTAGAGAGATTGGAGGACCTTTAACTAATGCAGGTCTTGCAGCTGCTGTCCTTCGGATTGCCAAAGGGGGCGGTCCTGGTGCCAGAACATGCTTCCATTGTGGTCAATCTGGTCATTTCAGACGTGAATGTCCCAAAAAAGACAATTTTACTGGACCTCCTCACAGTGGCCCTTTCAATGGCCTTCGTCAACCGGGGCTGTGTCCAAAATGCAAAAAGGGGAAGCATTGGGCAAAAGAGTGTAGATCAGTGAGGGACATCCATGGACAGCCTATTTCAGATGGGCCAAAAAACGGCCGACGGGGCCCCCGACCCCAGGGCCCACAAATATATGGGGCAGTGGAGAATGTCACACCCGAACCCGAGACATGGCCGTCTCTACGCCATCCCATGAAACGCGGAGAGCCACTACAGGCGCCGCAGGATTGGACCTCTGTTCCACCTCCAGACTCGTATTAACACCTAAGATGGGAGTCCAATTGGTGGAAACTGAGTTTAAAGGGCCTTTACCACCTGGCACTGTAGGTTTGCTAATTGGACGTGCATCCTCTATCTTGCAAGGTCTTCATGTTTTCCCTGGAGTCATAAGCCCTGATGTTGTAGGGACAGTAAAGGTTATGGTGGAAGCTCCAAGGGGCATTGTGTCTATCTCTCCAGGGGATCGGATTGCTCAATTACTAATTTTGCCTAGCTTGCATAACCACTTCCCTTCTGACTCAAGGTCACGGACGGGAAATGAGATTGGTACCACCGGAGGGAATTGTGCCTATTTGTCACTGAATATGAGCAATCGCCCCACTTTGGAATTAAGCATAGAAGGTAAATCTATTGTGGGATTGCTGGATACAGGAGCGGACCGTAGCATTATAGCCCTTAAGGACTGGTCTAAGGGATGGCCAGTGCAGACTTCTGATCAATCCCTAAGAGGACTTGGATATGCCCAAGCCCCTCAAATCAGCTGTAGACATCTATCTTGGAAGGACCCGGAAGGACATAATGGTACCTTTCAGCCTTATGTACTTGATTTACCTGTTTCTTTATGGGGCCGTGATCTGATGAAAGACATGGGGTTTACTCTTAGCAATGACTATTCCCCAGTGTCTCAAAAAATTATGCAAGATATGGGGTATAAGCCAGGTCTAGGATTAGGAAAACACCTACAGGGGCGTAGGCATCCTGTGCAAGGTCGTCAAAAGCTTAACAGATTTGGTCTGGGTTTTTCCTAGGGGCCACTGGGGCTCAAATACCCATAACATGGCTCACCGAGGAGCCTGTTTGGGTGCCTCAGTGGCCTCTTCCCTCGGTTAAATTGGCAGCAGCCCATGACCTAGTTAAAGAACAACTTGACTTGGGTCACATCCAACCTTCTACTTCTCCATGGAATACTCCCATATTTGTCATTAAGAAAAAATCAGGGAAGTGGCGCCTACTGCATGATCTACGAGCAGTTAATGCTCAAATGCAACTTATGGGGCCCATTCAAAGAGGGCTGCCTCTGCTCTCCTCTGTTCCTCAGGGCTGGCATATTATTGCTATTGACATTAAAGACTGTTTCTTTTCTATTCCTTTGCATCCTAAAGACTCACAGCGTTTTGCATTCACCCTTCCCTTGTGTAACCACGAGGAACCAGATCAAAGGTTTGAGTGGGTAGTGTTGCCGCAGGGCATGGCTAATAGTCCTACGATGTGTCAGATGTATGTGGGGAAGGCACTCGTACCTCTCAGACAAAAGTATTCCTCCATTAAGATCATTCATTATATGGATGATATATTATTGGCTGCTAAATTAGAACAAAGGGTTAATGAGGCTTATAAAGAACTAATAAACCTGTTAGCTCAATATGGACTGCATATCGCACCTGAAAAGGTTCAAACGGGGGATTCTATTAAGTATTTGGGAGCGACAATTGGGTATGACAAATTAAAACCACAAAAAATCACCATAAGAACTCAGGATCTCCAAACTCTGAATGATTTTCAAAAACTGCTGGGAGATATTCATTGGATAAGAGGATATTTACATATTCCTAATATTGTGCTCCAGCCTTTGTATGCTACTCTTAAGGGTGATCCAGATCTTGCTTCCCCTCGTAGCCTCACCAAAGAGGCTAGAGCGGCCCTTATGAAAGTAGAAGAAGCTATACAGCATGCCACTCTATACAGGCTCCAGAGTGATAAACCTTTCCAGTTATGTGTGCTTGCCGCTATGCGGCAGCCTACTGGAGTACTGTGGCAAGATGGGCCTTTACTATGGATCCACCCACATGTATCTCCAGGAAAATCCTTAGAATACTATCCTGATGCTGTTGCAGCGTTAGCACTTAAAGGGATTCAACAAAGCATTCAATTTTTCGGACAGTCACCTTCTTCTCTTATCATACCCTACACTAAAGCTCAACTTAATACTTTGTGTGCTACTCTAGACAACTGGGCTATTCTATGCTGCTCATTTCAAGGAGATATTGATAATCATTACCCTTCTCATCCATTACTCAATTTTGTTAAAGAGCATCCCATCATTTTCCCTAAAGTAACTTCACCCAGTCCTATTCCGGGGGCTGTTAATATTTTTACTGATGGTTCCAAATCTGGAATGGGAGCTTATGTAATTAATGATTCTCCCCCTGTCCAGCATCAATTTGCTCCTGGAAATCCACAATGGGTAGAACTACAAATTGTTATTGAGGTTTTTAAACAGTGTTCTTTTCCTTTTAATCTCATTTCGGACTCCATCTATGTGGTACAAGCACTAAGAGTCCTGGAGGCCGTGGGAGCTATTAGTGATGCCCATAATGTATCTGCTTACTTTAATCAACTTCAACAGCTTATCTGTAGCCGCACTGCTCCTTTTTATCCAATGCACATCCGGGCTCACACCTCTCTTCCTGGTCCGTTATCACAGGGCAATGCCTGTGCGGACTCAGCCACTAGAGGTCAGTTGATATGCTTGGCTTCCTCCTTAGAGGGGGCTAAATTATTTCACCAGAACTTCCATGTTAATGCTTTAACGCTGCGCAGGCGTTTTTCCATTTCAAGAGCAGATGCTCGTCAGATAGTATTACAATGTCCTCATTGTGTCACATTTCTTCATCCCCCTAATTATGGAGTAAACCCACGGGGATTGAAGCCATTGGTTGTCTGGCAAATGGATGTGACACACATTCCTGACTTTGGTAACTTCAAGTATGTGCATGTTTCTGTTGATACATGCTCTGGAGTTATTCATGCTTCTGCTTTATCGGGAGAAAAGGCACATAATGTTATTACTCATTGCCTAGAAGCATGGGCAGCATGGGGTGCTCCTACATCCCTTAAGACTGATAATGGACCTGCTTATACTGGCAGACAATTTACATCCTTTTGTTCTACTATGGGAGTGCAACTTACTCATGGTCTGCCTTACAATCCTCAAGGACAAGGCATTGTTGAGCGTGCTCATCGCACCTTAAAGGAAACTTTACAAAAACAAAAAGGGGGAATAGGAGCTGAACACACTCCTAAAGAACGCCTGTCCTTAGCTCTCTTTACCATTAATTTTTTGAATTTGGATATTCATGGTCGCTCTGCAGCCGATAGACATGTGTCCCCTCAGCCCTCTGTGATTGGCTATGTTAAGTGGAAAGATGTTCTTACGGGCCAATGGAACGGCCCTGACCCCGTGCTGACATGGGCGCGAGGATCTGTATGTGTTTTTCCCCAGGATTGCACGGAACCGCTGTGGGTCCCTGAACGCCTGACAAGAAGAGTCTTGACATCAACTAACCAGCAACAAGAGATACCACAGCAATCCTGTGATGAGGATCTTCATCCTGCTAAGTGCTCTGGCTCTGATGCTGATGCCGATGGTACAGGCGACACCGATGTAGTGGTGGGCAGTGGCACGGGCATGGCCAATGCCGATGCCGGTTCATGGTAATTCTAGTGTCCTCCCCACTCTTTTTTCTACCTCATGTGAGATGTCTGCTCCCTGTGCTTCTCCTAGAGGGGACATGGAGAGCATTTTTAATCAATCTCAAGTTAATCTCACAGGAGTTTTTTGCTTCAGCCTTGGGAACGCTAATTGCATTAGCCTTAAGACCAAAAATTTGACTAACTGGGAGGACCCATTGCGGTCCAGTCAGGTCTCAGGGAGCATTATCAGTGCCGTACTGAGCCAAGTAGTTTCGGGGAAGCAATCAGGCTCAGGGACCCCCGCAAATAGCTCTGCTTTAAACATAACTACCTTGGCTATTATCTCTGAAGTGCTAATCCCAGTGCCTCCTTCTTCTAATAGTATCTATCATGCCACTCATTTCAAGGCCTCTCCTTACTGTACCCCTAATCTTGGTTTTCCCCCAACATTTATGCCTTGTCAGGATCATTCTTGGGAGAAACATCAAGTTGCTAAAGGTTTCTCCCTTTCCCCCTCTCTTAAGAGGTATGTTTATAACTTTAATAACAGTGCCAGCTCCTCTACAGGAGTGGGTTGGTCCTGGTTTCAATGGCTGATTTCCAATGAAAGGGGGGCTTCAGCCGATATTTCTACATTGGCTCAATTGCTAGGAGCCAAAAGTTGGTTGGCTAATGTTTCTGGCACTGTTAGGGAGAGTGAACGAGGTAATAGACTTACTTCTGTTTCGTTCAACTCTCTGTTATATAATGCCACATTGCCCCCTGCAATGGTCTGTGTCCAATCCCCGTTCCTGTTCCTTTTGGCTAATGACACCTCGTCAGGGATGCTGGATTGTTCTAATGTTACCTGTCTCTTATCTGAGTGTTGGAATGGTTCTTGGACTGTAGCAGTGGTTATGAAAATTCCAACTTTTGTCCCAATCCCGGTAACTGCGGATCCTGAAAAATTCCCCATTGTTGAGCTATTTAGAGTCCGCAGGGATTTTGGAATTACAGCAGCTATAGTGACAGCCGTGGCGGTATCTGCTGCTGCGGCGGTTACGACCGGAGTGGCCATGGCCAATCAAGTACAAACTGCTGCCACCATTAATCGAGTTGTTCAACAAACTTCCACCATACTTGAATCCCAAAACACAATTAATCAACATATTTTGTCAGGGATTTTAGCTGCCAACCAAAGAATAGATTTACTCCAAGCTCAGGTAGAAGAATTGGCTGACTTGGTGCTTTTGGGTTGCGTTGACCAACGTGCACATTTATGCATAACCTCTGTCAGATTTAATGATTCCAGGAATGCTTCCCACATCATTGGCGAATATTTGGCCGGAAATTGGTCCATGGAAGCGGAAGACATGATCCAGTCTCAACTAATCCAAATAGCTGTCTTGAACAGTACCCGTGTCGATCCAGTGACTTTGGGTCAATTCACCGATTGGATATCTTCTGCTTTTTCCTTTTTTAAAGAGTGGGTGGGGGTAGGCGTTTTTGGTGCAATGTGTTGCTTCGGTATGTTCCTCTGTTTGTGGTTTCTCTGTCGCCTCAAGGCCCGCAATGCTCACGATAAGGCTATGATCATACAAGCTCTTGCAGCTTTAGAAAATGGCAATTCACCTCAAGTCTGGCTTGCGCATCTTAAACAGTAAATCTTTGACATGGTCGTTGCACCCCAAGTTATTATAACATTGCACTGGGATCGACATGTCTTTCCTCACTATTCTCTTAGTGTTGGAAAGCCCTTGCACTCTGCCGGTCTTGCTGCCATTGCACGCAGATGGGTTTCCACACTAGTGCTTCTCTATCGCTTTAAAGTCCGTGCCTTTCTTTCAGGGTGCTGTCAACTTGTTTGTCGTTGTAAACAGCCACAGTTCAGCCTCAGCTATCCCCCTCCGTCCACCATTGTCACGATACAGGATGCGAGGCAAGGCACTGCACTTGAGTGATCCTTGAAGTGGACCTCAAGGAGAGCATGTCCTATTGCATGCGGGTTTGACGTCCTTCCTTACCCCACTTTATCCACGCCCCGCCCCACGAAAAAAGGCGTCGGCTGATATGGCCTCAGATCTGGGGAAGGGCCCTCCTTAGGGCTGAGCCATACTATGCAGCCACTTCTGTACAGTGGGATAGGACCTCTACTCTTGCCTGTATTGTTTTAAGAAAACTAAAGGGGGGAACTGTGGTGAGCCGCTTCTGCCGCTTTTGCAGACTATGGTTGCCATTACAAGATGGCGCTGGCTCCGCTGTGGTTTGTGACAAACAACTCCTAATTTGGGAGAGTTGGCACATGGTTTTTCAACACCCTATGAGAAAGTTGCATCGTGGCAGCTTCGCATTGGGGCTTGAGGTGCTTTATTAAGGCTGGGAGGGGCATCCGAGAGTTAGAAGAAAAAGTATCAAGGACCTGAATAAACTGCTGAAAGAAGATTCCTGAGTTGCGTCTTCCTTGCGGGCAAGGGGTCGCGACAACATATTCCTACTAACATAGAATGTTAATGGCCTCAACACCCCAATTAAAAGACACAGATTAGCAAAATGAGAAAACAAAACAAAACAAAACAAGATTTAACTATGTGCTTATAGGCAAAGATACCCATAGATAGAAGGCAAAAGGATGGGAAAAAATATTCCGTGCATGTGGACCACAAAAACAAGCAAGAGTAGTTATTCTTATAACTAACAAAGTAGAATTCAAGCAAAAGTTAATTAGAAGAGACAAAGAAGGGCACTAGTAAAGGGGAAACCCAACAAAAAGATATAACAATAATAAGGGGGGAGAATGGGAATAGGAAAGGATAAAGATAAAGAGAAGATCAGTGATGTAGAAGGAAATCAAGAGGCAGAAGGGAGGGATGGGTAAGGAGAGGCTATGCAGAATGGATTCTTAAAAAATCGTGTTATGTGCATATACAAATATATGAAAGGGAACTTCACCTTTATGCATAGCTAGAAAGAATCAATCAAATATGAATCAATAGATGAGCAAAAGAAAGTCTAATAGCATCGAGAAGAAGAAAGGGAGGGGGAGCGATGACGGGGGAGAAAAAGGGGAGAAATAAAGGGGGGCTCATAAACTGGAATCAGATTCCATGCAAGTGTGAGTTTGTTGAACCTGTATTAGTCAGGGTTCTCTAGAAGAACAGAATCAAGTGGAAGTATGATTTTAAAGGGGGATTTATTAGATTGGCTTCCACAACCCCAATAGTGGTCTGCAAGCCATAGGGCTGGAGGAACCAGTAGCTGTGCAGTTCAAGATGCTGATGCCTCAGAACTAGAGGGATACACCATACTACCCCAGTCTGAGACTGAAGGCTTCTGGAAATTCCTGGAGAATCACTGGCGGGGTCTGCTTGAGAAGAGTGACAGAGAGAGAGAGTCTGATATCCTCAGGTGATCACAGCAGCAATGAAGAACCCATTCAAGAAGAATGAAACTTGCATATGCTTCAGTTTCCTTATTCTTCCGACTTTTATTCCATCCAAGCCTTCAGCATATTAGACAGTGCTGCCCATGCCAAGTGAGGGTCTCCACTTCAATTCACTGTCCCACATACAAGCATCCTAGACACACCCTTATTGACACACACAGAAGCTTCTTAATCCCCCCCCACATCTCTTAATTCAATCAAATTGACACTTCAAATTAACCATTAAGAACCCAACTACTAACAGTTAAGCTCTAATAAAAAAAAAAGCACAAATAAAGGGGAGAGAGAGGACAGTCAAAAGCAAATATTCAATAATATGTATAGATGAGGGGCTGCATTCATAATAATTGAGGGAACATATTCATAAAAAGTTTCACTTAATCTTTTTTTTTTATTTTTAACTATTCAACAAGAACTTTCTCATACGTTAGTTGTATAATTCAATAACCCAAAGGAGCTTTTTAATATAGGATGTAACAGTGCTCTTGACTAAGAATATCCATCTCCATTTTTCTATTTAAGAATATCTCATAAGACTTCCAGGTCCAAAATAATATTATTCCATATACTGAATATTTAAGTTTGACATAGTCTGGAGAGGAGAAATTCATGCATTGTATATGTCTGTTCTTTAGAATGGGGAAATTGTGAAGTATACAAATATATTTCTTCCCTGTTATAGCACTAACAAAAGAAAATAGCATTACTATTATTTCTAGTCAAGTTGAACCTAAAACTTGGTCATATCACTTTTCATATCACTAAATTATAATTCATAAATGTTAATAAATGGTTTATAAACATTGGTGCTTTAAAAAGCTCTCTTTCCAGAATACCTTGAGAAATATATTAGTGGTTTTATCTCCCATTAACATGACTGCTTACCTACCACAATGACCATTTGGTAAGGGGTGTGACCTATATTTCTTTATTCTTGGAGTTGACTTGGTGGGTGGTAGTTACCAGCTGGGATTCAGAAAATCTGGAACTGAATTAATGCTTTACTTAATCTTTGTGTTTGTTTCCTCTAAAGAACCAGTTGTTCTGAGCATTGATATCACTTTGTCAAATATAGAACACACAGTTGTAACCTAACAATGGTAACTGGTATGCTGGTGAATTTTAGAAGCTCAGCATTGCCTACCTCTATTGTATTTTCTGTGATTTTCATTAGGGATTAACATAAGTACAGAAATGAAAAATGCCGGTTCTACTCTAGGTAATTATATTAGGAATTTAGAAAAATCCTTACTCTCTCTGGGGGTTTTTTGAAGAATACTTATACATAGATTCATTCAGACATATCCTCTAATGAATGCAACAATCAGTTCATAGATAATCTTCCCCAAACCTGCTGCCCAGATATGCAGATGATATTTAATTCTTTCAATCTGGCTGGCATATTTTAACTAGTGCACTAAACAAGTGAAGATTGACTTTAATTGTTTGAGGTTTATTTTTCCAAAGATCAATGAAAGCCAACGCCTCAAGGAGAACTTATTCTGTATCATTATTCTTACTGAGGAATTTTCCTTCAACAGTCATTCTTAAGCATTATCGTTTTTAAACACATCAGAAAAAGTCTGCTTCTTATATTTTTAAAGGGAAGACTTTTTTAAATGTCCAATGGTTAAGGCTTTAAATGCTTTAAAATGACTGGAAGGGAACTGAATGTCTTTAAAAACATCAGATGGATGGAATCACACTGGGAGAGATCTAATACTGGAGAGTATGCAGAAAGGGGCAGAGTATAATTGCTTCTTATGATGCCCACTGTCTCGGTGTGTTCAGGCTGTTATAACAAAAACTGTATACTGGGTCCTTATAAACAAGAAGAAAATTGCTTTTCACAATTTTGGAGGCTGGAAAATCCAAGATCACAGCACAGGTAGATCTGGTGTCTGGTGAGGGCTCACTGCCTTTTGCAAAGATGAGGCCTTCTCACCATGCCCTCAACTGGTAGAGGGGGCAGGAAGTACTCAGCATACTCTTTTAGACTAATCCCATTCATAAGGGTTCCAACCTCATGACCTCATGAACTCCTGAAAGCCCCATCTCAAAATCGTGTAAGACTGGTGGTTAGGTTTTCAACACATGAATTTTGGGGAACATAAACATTTAGGTCATAATATCCACATAATAGCCACATTTGCCCATCAGGAGACCCTGAGAAATTGACAAAGTCTGGCGTTCCAGAGAGCAGCTCAACTCAGCCAGTCATTACTTCTCTGCAAGTCACAGTGGCATTTGTCTTCTCTACCAGAACTTAATTGTCATACTGCTTCCATGTCACTCTTTTAAAATATTAATTAATTAATTAATTTTAATTATGTATGACTGCAGAATGCATTTTGACTCATTGTACACAATTGCAAAACAACTTTTCATTTCTCTGGTTCCATATCACTTTCATCTCTTGACTCTTGAGATTTGAATTCACATTTGAATTACTCATGGACAAAACCAAATCTCTGTAGTCTCATTGCAACCATTATTTTTCAATTATACATTGAGTAAGAAAGCACGGTGACATTAGATTCTATCCCCATCTTACTGCCCACAGGGCTCTCTCTGATCATAAATCAAACTTTGGGTAGGAAGGGAAGAAAAAATGATCCCACATACACCTACAGCAAAAGCAGTGCTTAATGGAAATTTGAGTACAGGAATATAGCATAAGCTTCTTGGGGTGGAAGTAAAGATGGATAGAAGGAGGTTGAAGAAGGCAATCCAGAGAATTCAGAGTCATGTTTTGATTGTAGACAATTTTCTAGTTATGTTAAGAGGAGAAATGACATTCAGGCAAAGGAAATAGAACAAGAACTGACATTGACGGTATAATCACAATGTAAGGGCAATAGAAATGGAAGGAAATAAGACAGGTGGGTGGCAAGGGCCAGATCATAAAAATCCTCAAAAGTTACCACAAGCAGCATGACCTTAGCTCTGAAGGCAGTGCTCTGCCTCAGATATGAGGTACCATGGGTGTATTCCACCTTCCTAGATGGACTGGAGAAGAGGAGGGAGGACATAGTCACACAACAACTTTGAAAATAGAGTCTTTGAATTTTCCCTTCCATGTCACTCTTAAAATTATTAAAATTATTAAAAAATTAATTAATTTTAATTAGGTATGTGTGACAGCAGAATGCATTTGACTCTGACACTCTCTCTCTCTCTCTCTCTCTCTCTCTCTCTCTCTCTCTATATATATATATATATATATATATATATATATATAATTTGTGGGGGTCTTCCTTGGCTTCCAGATGCATCATTCAAATCCTGGCTTCTGTTCTCAGAGGACCATCTTCTCCTTGTGTGTGTCACTCCTCTCTTATAAAGACATGGCTCATACTGGATTCAGTGCTCACCCTACTTCAGTATGACCTGAGTGTAACTATCCTGTTTACAAATGAAGTCACACTTTAAGGTACTGGGACTTAAGACTTCAACATATCTTTTCTGAAAGGACACAATTTAACCCATTATAAATGACATTTGACAAGCCCTTGGCACTCAATGAACTTATTATATTATCATGAAGATAGAAGGTGGCAAAAATAATGATCCAAATTTGCACTGTGTTATCTAACAGTTGGTGGGCGCTTAGTAAAGGTTGTTGATATGATGATTTGGTATGTGTTTGTATATTTATTTTAGGGGTGTAAATAAGCTCAATGAAGCCTTCTGCCAAAGTAAAAATAGTATCTTAAGGGCAAGGAAGTATCCTTCTGTCCTTCTCTTGTATGATCCAGAGTTTTCAAGGATATTTTTTTAATAAGAGATTACATGCAAGGTGAATGAGTAAATATACCTTGTAAACACAGCTCTGTGATTTTAAAGGTATGTACAATGTGATTGAAATCTGTCATTAACGAACTCTAGATAGGGGAAAGAGGTTGGAGGGGAAGGGAGGGGGCATGGTGTTGGAAATGATGGTGGAATGTGATGATCATTATTTTCCAAAGTACAGGTATGAAGACACGAATTGATGTGAATATACTGTGTATACAATCAGAGATATGAAAAATTGTGCTCTATATTTGTAATAAGAATTGTAATGCATTCTGTTGTCATATATAAATAAAAAAGAATCTGTCATTAAATTTATTATTAAGCTTATTAAAATTATGTTTAGAAGTGAAAAGTCTGAGAATGAGAATCTCATCTCCTTTGGGATGAGGTAAGGCTTTTTCATCCTTTTCAGTGACAGGATCCCTCTGACCAAGGAGCAGAGTTAGGTAAGATATTCATAGTCCCTAGAGGCTTCTCTAAGCCATCACTTTCCCACCCAGCTATGTGATTGGCACTGCTCATTTTCCATTTCCTAAAATGAAAAGGAGCAAAATGCCTTTCTTTGTACATTTTGATAATGATTTTGATAGTGATTTAAACATTATAATAGTGACTTAAAAATACAATGGATGAATGGGCACGGAACTGCATTAAATTGTAAGATTTATCAAGATGAAAATCTTCAGTTCAGGATTCAATGTGTTCAGGGTGCTCTGAAATCTGTTTTAAGCAGAAAATCAGATAGTTCCATTACCAGATTAGGAGGTGTATGTGAAGAAACAGAAGAAATACTTTATATCAAAACCTTATATTTTCTTCAATGTACTTCTCAAAGTTGTACCTGGAACAAACTAACATTTTTGTTTATCTGTCAAAACCAATCCATGGCGAATGACAAGTTGCAAAAATTAAGGCATGGTATACTGACAAAGAAAATATTAAGTAAGCAAATTTAATCATTATATGCTAATTTGATGTAAACCTATAAGGAAAACAGCAAATGAGAATTACAATGAAAAGTACTGTGGAAAAAAAAAAGAGAAAATATTACTGTCCTCTCTCTGGGAAAAAAATTGGAACAAGAATTCCAGAAGAGAAAATGGCCCAGGAGCATTTGGGAGCACATTTAGCTAGCAAGAGACTGTCCACAGAATGGGAATTCCAGGAATGTTAGAGAGGAGGAAACCTAGAGAAGAGGAAGCCTGTGAGAAGAGCTGGAACACCAGGAAGCTGTCATCAGAAAGAGAAAGTCTCAAAGTCTCATATTGATTTACATTCACAGTGTTAGCCACAGTTAAAATTCTGGGGTCAGTAAAGAGACACAAAGCTTAGAATAAAAATTATTGAGATCTTTAAACCAGATGTCTAGTTTTTTTTTTTTTTTTAAACTTGGATCTGGGGTGAAAATTGTCAAGACACAGCAGAGGGCACCTGAAGGAACATGGAACAAGGGACTTGGTGGCTCTGGATTAAGGATTTCATTTCTTATTATCTCTGCCTTCTCCGCAGGGTAATGAGAATGTCTGAGGAGACAGGAGACACTGGAATGGCCAACACCTCTTTGCCAATCCTATCAATACATCAACTTTTTAAATTAAAAAGAACAAAGTATTATCAGGAAAGAATTTCTTTGTAATGATTAAAGTTGTGGCCTATCATTATTGTATTAGCTCTGACTTCTTTGTGGGAAGCCAGAGTTTTCTCTGGTTTTCAACTGTTGCCCTTGATCCTCTGTTTTGCTTTGTATAGTTCAGAACACACAAATCTAAAATCGTATGACTGAGTTGATGGACTTGTTATTTTAATGAAGATAGATGTGATTCTAGATACAGACTTTTAGTTTTGTGTATATACACATATACAACATGTAGAAGTAATATCTAAAATATTCCACAACCAGTTAAGCACCAACTAAACAGAATAGAGGCTGTATGCAAACAACTAGTATGATCATACTTGTGCTTGTGTCCAAAAATCAGCTCTACAGGGAAACAAACAAGCAAACAACAACAAAAACAAAATTGATAGACAAGTAGATTCAAATATAAAGGTGGCTACTCATATTTCTGGTAAACCCAATCCATATTCACACCATAAAAATGCAATCTCTGCCTTACTTACTGTTCATCTGATCCTTCATTGAAGACCTAGTGAGTGGGAGGAAATCCATGCTCTGGAAAGTATGTGATGGAAAGGGCTACCTTTCAGGATCATAATTCATACATGCAGTACAACTCATGTTTAGACTACCTAGAACTTAGAATTGCTTGGCAAGTGCATACATATTCTCATCCTTTGATTTACATAGGAGCTAAGGAACTTCTTGGAGAATTTTTTTTTTTTTTTTTGGTGAATAAATCCAATTCAGATGTATAGAGTTCAAAAACCCATCCAAATAACCAAAGGAAGAAGAAGAGGAACTGAGAGAGTCCAGGTAGGCTTGAAAGAGAGAATCCCATTTTGAGAAGAAAAGAGTCTGGATTGGCCCCAGATTTAGCTGCAAGGGTAAAATTGTTCTGGATGCAGTTTGTAGTAGGGGGTAGCCTCAAGGCAGAGCCCTGGGAGTAAGAACAAGGCCTCTGGTCTCTTCTGAGAGGAGCTTCTGAATTGCATCCAGACTGCCATTTGTGGGACCAGGGCAATTAGTCTGGACTTCAGTATCTTTACTATAAAACTGAGGTGGTGATAACAATAGTTCCTGTATCATAGAATGGTTGAGGATTAATAAAGGAATTACATGTAAAGCCAGTAAATAATGTAATACATATTGTCTGTTCTTACCCTGGATGCTCAGGTACATTATGAAGAGGAAAGGCAAGTTGTTTACTTGTGAACTAAAAAACCTAACAATGATAACATAATAGCACCAACAATGACAACAACCTTACTATATTCAGTGTCATTTAGGGAGCCTGCTAAGGGTGGCCCATCCCCATTCCACCCAGGCTGGTCCCTCACAGGAAAACATGCTGTCTTTTCCCTTCTAAAAGGGTAGTTTGAGCTTGATATTGGGAGATTCTGGACTTCCCTCCCTCTGAGGGAGAATGTGACAACTTTAATTTCACAGTTGAAGTCCCCAGACAAGGGTTCCTTGTATTTAAGGACTTGGGGACAACCCACATAAGGAAACAAGGAACACTGGAATGGCAAATTATTATCAAGGAAGAATATCTTTATAATTGTTTAAAGTTGCTGCCTATCATTATCTTAAACAGGCTTAAGAATTGACACGGGGCATGTGACAAGGCTGAGCAAGCAAGAATTACCTAGAAAACAAACAAGGCCCCATGGCAGGGCTCAGGGTCTGAGCCACAAGTCAAGGCTATCATAGAGTCAAAGGCCTGGGTTTCATCTAGAAGTTAGAAGATAGAACGGGGCAAAGTCAAACAGAATTGAGTGCCAGATCAGCATCCAGAAACAAACCAGAATGTAGCTGAGCATCCCTAGGTATTTGGCCTGCTGGCTAACCTATCATCAGTTCAGGCAATAAGAGACTCCCTGTGACAGGGGTTGATCCCATGATATAGGGCTAAGCTTTCCTTGAGGAATTAGGAAGAGGGAAGGAGTTTGCAGAGGATCACTTTTAAAAGAAGAGAGAAATAAATTGCTTAAATTATTACTTTAGAAGTTGATTATTTGGAGTCTTTTTCCTATGTCATTCATTGATATAAATATAATGAATGCTAATAATAGCATAAAGCCACTACTTTAAAATATTTTAAAATATTTAATAAGAAAGTTCTCACAATAAATAAGTCAGAAACACATGCATGCTCCCATCAAAAGTTAAATATACAAGTTGGAGTGAGGATGAGGGTCCATGATATGTGTAAGCCTCAAAATATTTTATGTGAGAAGATTCACTTCTGTTTTTGAAATGCATAATGTTGACAACTTTATTATTTATGACTTTTTATTATTTATACTTGGTATCCTTATGATATTAGTGAGTTTGCACGTGATAGAGGTTACCCATGGGCCAAAAACCCACCTTTCAAAGTAGCTGGAATGTGGAATAGCAATGAGTTTTAGAACCATTGTTTTTAACTGTCCTCCTATACCTGTCTTCCTGTTAATATTAAAGCATAAAGATGATCCATAACATACTTAAATTCTTTCCTTTAAATATCAGGATGACTCAGCCACCCTGTTCTGTAAATAATAAAGTTTCAACATTTACAGATTACTCCTGCCAACTAAAAAGTGGTTAAAGTGAAAATTACCCAGTCCTGGCAGACATTCATGTGACCTAAGGTTTGGGTATTTTCTTAGAATTTATAACCTTGACAGTTAATTTTGCAGGCCTCTTTTAAAAGCCCGTCATTTAGCATAAATTGACATTTAAGCAGCTTTTTACAGCTCTAGTATAAAAATGTTAAGACAGCTTGGGCTTTTCCTTATTAACATCACCTATTATTTATTATCATAGTCAAGGAAATGAATCATCAATTTCCCCCTTCCAACATTTTCTTAGGAATTGGAGTAGTGGAGAAGATAGGACATCCTCAGTCAATTTTATTTCCTTCTTTAAAAAAGAAAATAATAAATAAACTACTTGGATTAACATTAAAATATTTCATGCAACAAAAGATACCACAAAATGAAGACACATTACAACAGAGTTGTAATGAACCTAATATCAAAGGATTCATGCCCAGAATATATGCATTATATTAATGTTATAATATATTAATATGCTTATATATTAATACAATAAATTAATATGTAAAACAACTACATATTAATAAGAAAAAGGTAATACAATAGGCAAATGAGGATATAAACTAGCAAATTCCTAAAGAAAGTTTGAATGAATATATAAAAGATTCAACTTTACTGGTAATAAGAAAAATTCAGACTAACACAACAAAATGCCATTTCATGCTCATAAAACTGGTAAAAATGTCTGAGAGGGGAAGATGGTGGAATGAAGTAGTCTCTGGGCACTCATGAATCATTGGCCCCACTTCCAATCCACTGCCGACTATTTTCTACCAAAATTGTTCTTAAGTTTGGAGGGAATGGGCAGGTGAGAGTCTGGCCAGGACTGAAGGAGAGAGATGAACTCAAGAAAACCCCGGGTCCCTGAGGAAAGAATCCAGGAGGAGAAGCAGAGTAGGAACAGAATATTCTAGAGAATCTGGTCTGTGGAGATCCTTGGTCCCTGAATTAGTGCTACTGTTCTTCCTGTCTTCTGAGGACTTTTAGCAGAGCCAGGCTGATGCCTAAATCTTCCTGGCCTAAAATATGGGAGAATGACAACCTTTGGTAGCACTTTTTGTTGTGTTTTATTTTGCTTATGGTTTTATTAATTTTATTCTTTTATCCCACGGCATAGAGTTTTGTTAGTCTGAAGGGATACACATTTTACTAAATAGAGCTGAGGAGAAAACTGATAACATCAATGTAGAAGTTCATTACTTTGGAAAGAAGAATATGACCTGGGTTGACAAATGGTGAAGACATAGAAAGAAACAGTATATATAGTTACTGTCTTCACATCAAAATATCCTCAAGGTTGCTGCCGGTTTTCCACTGCAGGATCAGATAGGTCCAGGTTCAATCACTTCCCCCAAAACATCATCATTGTAAGGAAGATGCATCTCTCCAAATCCAAAACTGCTTCAGTGAAAAATACACCCACAAAGTTTGGATAAGGCCTGAACACTCTTTGCGCAGTGCTCCATGCCCCAAAAGATGAGTTAATTTTTGAATGAGAACACTTTGAACTTGTATTCAATTCAACTGTTTCAGTTTAGTAAGTCATGACAGTTAAAAGACAAGGGCATTAGAAAGGTTTTGGGTGGTATCTGTCACTGATCAAAAAGCAATTCAGCAGGCAGAGAAATAACATCTGGGAACTGCCCAGCTAGTGCTCATTCAATGAGATGTTAAATGGTGCTTAAAGACCTATTTGTGATATTTAAAGAACACCAGTAAATTTATCTATTAAAAAACAGAAGTGAGGGTAAAATAAAGGTACTTCAAGACTTTAAAAATAATTTTTCTAAATCTTGGGTAAAACAGAAATCTTATCTATAACTACTGATAAAATCAGAGTGCTACATTTCTCATCTATGGTATTTGGCTCAAAGCAATACTCAGCAAAAATGCATACTCTTAAATGCTTTTATTACAAAGCAAGACAAAATAAATTCAGTAGGCTTTCAACTCATGATGATAAATAGGAACAAAATAAAAAATTATGAAGAAAGGAATTTAAAAAAAAATAAATGAAATATACAATAACCCTCCCAAAGCCTCCAAAGTAAGATAAAGTTAGTGCTTTCAAAGCTAGTAAAGAACTAGGGGAGGAGCTCAGTGGTACAGCACTTGCCTAGCACGCACAGGCTCTAGGTTCAATCCCCAGTGGTGAAAAACAAACAAACAAACAAACAAATAAGAAGGCTAAAAAAACCACAGAAGTCTCTGGAAATTCTGATGATAGAGTAAGAAGATGACAGAAATAAGGATTTAAAAATAACCAAATATAAAGATAATACTTAAGAAACTACAGAGTAGGGCTGGGAATATAGCTTAGTTGGTGGAGTGCTTGCCTGGCCTGCACAAGGCTCTGGGTTCAATTCCCAGCAATATACACACAAACACACACACTCACGCACACACACAGAAATTATAGAGTAATTCTATCCAAAATTTTACCAATAATTTAAAATTTTCAAGGAAAAGAACTATTAGGGATGCACATATTACCAAAATAATATCAGAGATGTAAAACTAGATAGACAAATTGCTATAGAAAAAGAACTGAAAAATATTATTTAAAAAAAATCTACCCTGCAAAAAGGGATCAGTCCCAGACCATTTCACAAGTGAGTTCTACAAATATTGTTAAGACAGATTTTTAAAAAATGTTTTATTTAAATGGTTTCAGGGCATAGAATAGATATGAAAATTCCTTACTTATTCTATAAGACTGCACAATACCAAAACAAACAAAGACTGCCTCAAATAGCCTTTCTCTAAATCTCATATAAGATTATAAAAACAAAAGTCTTTTTGAGAAATTATGAATCAAAAGTATCAGCAGATTACTAGAATATGCAAGAATGATATAGCATGACCAAATAGGACTTTATATAAGAATGAGATATAGTTAAATGATTAAACAATGTGAAATATATTCATTTGATTCTTTGAACAAATTGAAAAACAGAAAATCTATGTGATCCTTACAATAGGTACTAAAAAGGGAGTGGATAAAATCCCAAACATGATCCTAAAAAAAACTCAGTAATCTAAGAATAGCATGAGAATAGGATGCCCTATATGAGATTAATTTGAGCTTTGTTTCTCTTCCTTTAGATTCACTAGTGAGGAAAAAAAAAAAAGACAGTTTTCTCTCTTCTGAAAGGTTACCCAGTCCATGGCCTTGGTTTTCCATACCCTAGGCTGGGGTTTTTGTATTTGCAGGTTGGTAAGAGGAGGGCAGCACATGTTCTGTTTGCCCCAGACATAATCCATCCCAGTGACGAGCTGTCTGGTTATATGAGGGCATTTAACTTGGACTGTCCAAAAGGTAAGAGAGAGCTTTGCTTTGTTGAATTTGAAATGGTTGAACAGCCAACTCAGAACTCAAAGAGGTGGTGACTTGGAGGATTGGGGATAACCTGAGCTACTAGTATAATGCTCTGGCTCTGAGATGACAGAGATCTTGTCCTCAGAAGGATAGATGTCAAGGGTTTGTGGGTGCTGAGTCCTCAGTACTACAACCCTGCACACCTGTTAAGAGGTCTGTCAACTCTGCAGCATACTGGGCAGGTTTTTGTGGGTTGAGCATGTGTACATAATGTGTACATAATGTGTGTGCATGTGTGTTTTTAGTTATACATATACTCTCTTGTGAAATTCTCGATTTTGTTTATTGATTATCACAGGGATTTTATAACATAAGTGAAACTTTTAAAACTATGAGAAGTAACAGAAACTTTTGTCAGATGGACAAATAAAACATTAACATATGAAAATGACCTGTTTTCCTACATGCCAGTACTAGCTAATCAGCAATGTAAGAGGGAAAATATCTCATTTTGGCAACAAAACTTACACAACACCTTGGAATAAACATCATAAGAAATGTGCGAAGTCATATTTAAAAAGTGATATGATGTTTATCAGTCAGATTAGCAAAAATTTTAATTGGCAATATACATAGTTGATGAAAGTAAAAATTAGTATTGCCTTTTGGAAGGTTCATTAGATATATGTTAAAATTTTAAATGCATCTGTTATTTAATTGAAAGTTTGACTTCTAGGCATCAGTTTTACAGGAATTCCTTTAATGAATCATCATTTTGGGGGGAGTATTACTAGGGGTTGAACTCTGGGGCACTCAACACTGAGCTACATCCTCAGCCCTGTATTTTATTTAGAGACAGGGTGTCACTGAGTTGCTTAGTGTCTGAGGCTGGCTTTGAACTCACAATCCTCCTGCCTCAGCCTGCCAAGCGACTGGGATTATATATACACACACACACATGTGTGTGTGTGTGTGTGTGTATGTGTGTATAAACTTATTCACATTATCTTAAAAATAGACTCGATTTCTATGGCAGTGCCAGATCAAATATTACTTATAGATACCATAATGGTTTCCTTGTGCCTCAGTTCTTCCCTTTCCTGGGATGATAAAGAGCAAGATAAACATCACTCTATATATACTAGGGTCTGAACTCTAGAGGAAGAACTCCATAAATATGAATCTAGGGGTTTATATAGGAAAGGAACAGCTGGTCCTCTGCTTCTGTCCTGAGGGTGGGAGAGAAAGCTTTGCTTGTTGACACAAATAAATTCTCCTTGGAAACAGAGGGGAAGAATCCTAAGTTCTTATCCTCAGGAATAAACTAACGTTTTAAGATAAGACAAGAGTTTCTAATTTACTGCCCTTAGACTGTCTCTATAGTTGGGTGAGGTAAGTTTATTATCTTTGGATGGAAACAGATGGCTCCTAGTCTCATATCTTTGGATTTGAGGAACAAACAGATCTGGGGTATTAGAGATGTCTATAGCATGTTAGTATTATTTGCTTAGGAAGCCAAACTATGCAGAATATGGAAATATTCTCATCCTGACAAGTAGATGAATAAAACATAGATTTATGATATTGGCATTTGGAGTAATCAGAACATTAAATGAAGAGTAAAATAATAGAATAATACACCATATATGACCTTATATATATGAAATTAGCATAAAGAAAATAACATGGCTACCTTTCAGGAAAGGGAATGAATATAGTACTAAAGATAAAAAATGACTTTTGTTTTAACCATATATATTTGTTAATAAATTTTGGGATGCATTTAAGTGTGATATCTTAAAATATTGTCTTTTCTGAATTTTCCAGATTTACTACAATAAATGTATAGTAGTTTTATCATATGTATGTTTTTAATAAGTCAAGTCTATTCATCACATTTTCTTTAGACTTCAAGATAGCCATGAGAAAAGAAATTATATCTGTTATCATTTTATATGTAATTATATTTTACTATGTAATTATACTTCTCAAATTTATTCTGCAAGGGAAATGGCACACCTAGTATTCATAATGGTCAAGCAAAGGGTTTATGATTTATTAGACCTTGAGGAAACAGTGAATGCTTTTTACCCCAAACACATGTCCACCAACCACTGGGTCATGTAACTGAAATTCTGTCTTTGAAGGATTCATTTTTCTCTTGAAGCTCAGCTGAGTATATAAACTTAAACATGTGAATCCATCCCTATCCTGCTCCCTCTACCAAGGGAGTAACTCCAAATCAATCTAATTCAAACATAAATTCATTAATCATAGCCTTTGCTTCTCAAATGAGAGGTCCAGGAATCAGTCAGTGCACAGGAAGACTCTGGTGTGCTGGGGAGAAGAAGGCTGAAGATAAGGGAGGTGGGGACATTAGTCACTGGAAATAAATTTCAACTTATTCATCCCATAAGACTTCAGATTCTTTAGAGTCTAATTCTGTCCTAACTTTAGATAAGTCCTCTCTTTATGCTCCCAAACCTCAAATTCCCAGCTGTCACAAGTCTCACAGGTTTAGGATTATTAAAAATACTTGATGTTCTTGGAGTGTTAAGTATGAGAAGAGGGGGAAAATCCTAAGTTCACATCAGTGTGTGGGAGACCAGCATTCTGGCTAATTTCACTCAGGACTCCTATTATTAGTACCAATCTAAAGACCATCTAATATCCTGGGCTAAGTCAGGTAAGTCATTTCATCTAGCACCCATATATTATGTCCTTGAGACAATTTATTTTACCATAGTGAATGAAAAGGTTGATTACAGTATAGCCACATATTAATGAATGTTCAAAGCGTTGAATTATTTTTCTGGAGACTGAAATGTGAGGAGGAGGCAAGTGCTATTTTCAGTAACATTCACTACCCATATTATTTATTTTAGATATTTATTTGCTTTTTATGAAACATTCTGATAAGATGAAGAGAAAGAATTCCTTATATTTTCTTACAGAACCAAGTTAAGTGGCCAATTAATAACTTGGACAAGGTCTTTAAACCATTTCCCCACTGCCTAATGAAGAATAAGATGTCTCAAGATTTTCTTTCTATTCCTGGCAGCAGAGTCCTGAAGAGATAAACAAGCAGGGCTGCTCACATAAATCACTCTTAAAGAGATAAACTGCCTGACCTTTTGGGGGGCCATTTACACTTGTATAACACTGAGCCCCAGGAGATCTGAGCTCTTAAGGGAGCTTATTTTGTGTATACAATCTTTAAGTCTTTAATCTTGCCAATCCTTAAGAAAGGAAAAAGACAAAAAGAGTTATAAACATACTTTCCTAGGCCTCCCTACCACCAGGGAAAGATCAGAGAGCTCCATCTTTCCATTTCCTAACTCCAACCATCCTTTCTCTTCCTTTTTCCCTTCACAAGCAGTTTTCTTGGTGGCAACATAGACATAAATTCTGCTCCTCAGAAATGTGTACTGTTGTGCACCTGTGGAATATGTGCTCTGCATATATTCCTTAGGAATCGTCTGCAGTCCTCTTTCCTTCCCTATATACCCACTGCTTCCTCCTCAATGGAATCAGCCAAGTCCTACCTCCAATATATACATGTCAAACCCAACTGATTCTCACCACCTCTACAAACATCCTCTCTTCATCACAACATCTCTTAACCTGACTCTGGCAGGAGCCTCCTAACTGGCCCCTACTTGTGGGAGGCTGACTTAGCATGTGACCAGCATTTGCCTTCCCTTTTGATGGGTGTGGCACTATGGGTCACCCTGTGATCTGGTTGCTTAGGTAACCAAAGATAGTAGCCCTGATCTTTAGGGTTGAGAAAATGTGTCTTTGTGCATGGGCGTGTCTTCCTACATCCCCAGGCTACGCTCACCTGTTCCTTTGAGATATTAGCCCTTGCCCTGTTTGGGATAGAATGTTCCATGGAAACGCTCTTTGTGTGTCCCCTTCTCTTACTCAGTGCTTTAGTGTGGCCTTCCTAGATGTCAGTCAACCTGCTGACAGCAGACATCACAAAGCTAACTCAGCCCCTTGAAACCTGACCCCTTGCTTCATTTGAGTGGCTTCTCCTCAATAAAAGGAGTCAGCACATGGGAGCTCTCTCTCTCTTTCTGTGAACCCTTAAGGTCAGAGGAGCCGTCACAGCACCCCCAAAGAAAAAGGTATTTCTATCTCTTGTGTGGCCCAGTTCCTCTGAGTGTTTTAGTCTCATGCGATGCGGCACCTACTTCTTCGAATGCCCTGTGTTCCTCTCATGAGAGTCTAAATCATCTTCTAAAATGTAAATCAGAGTTTGTGTCTGTCCTGATCAAACCTGCTAGCAACTTCTGAATATAAAAAGAATAAATTTCTAGTACTTATTATGATCTGTAAGACGCTATCTCCTCATCCTTATTGTGTTCTCCTGGTCTGCTTAATTTGGACTCTCCTACTCCACTGGTCCCTCAAACACACTTAGTTTACCATATTCCTGGAGCCCTTTCCTTGAATGCCCTTCCCCTGATCTTTTGCACAACAGGCATCTTCATATCATTCAGGCCTCAGCTTACGTGCTACCTCCTTGGTGAAGAATTTTCTGATAATTCCCTGCCCCATCTACTACTCCTCTCTTTATTTAAATACTGAATATCATTATTGTTTAATTTTTCTTGGGATCACTGATTTCACATGAAGTTGTTATTTATTAAGTATATCATAATAATCAATAGGCAATTAACTTAAGTGTCAATCAGTGGATGAAGGGATTAAAAATGCAGAGCATATATACAATGGAATGCTACAATCATAAAAAGAGAAACATCCAACCATTTTCAACAACATGGAGGAACTTGAAAGACAGATGTTGAATAAAATAAATCAGGTACAGAAAGACATATTGTATGGTCTCACTTATACATGGAATTTAAAAAGTTGAAATCATATGAGCAGAGAATAAGAATGGTGGTTCCAGGGAGTTTTTCACTGCTATGACCAAAATAATTGATAAGAACAACCTAGAGGAGGAAAAGTTTATTTTGGCTCATTGTTGCAGTGTTTCAGTCTGTGGTCATGTTTCAGGGTGAGATGAACATCATGGATGAAGCTGTGGCAGCCAGGAAGAAGAGAAAGAAAGGAGAAGGGGTCAAAGGGAAGATAAACCCTTCCAAGGCATGCCTTCAGTGATCCACCTCTCTCGCCACACCCTACCTGCCTAGAGTTACCACCTAGTTGGTCCATTCAATCTAGGACGAATGATTAAGTTACAGCTCTCATAATCTAACCATTTCATCTCTGACTATCTCTGCATAGACATAGGAGCTTTGGGAAGACACCTCATATACAAATCTCCTTCTGGCACCTGAAAGCTCATGTCCATCTCGCAATGCAAAATGCATTTAGTCCATCTCCAAGAGTCCCCACAGCCTTAATAGTTTCAGAATTTCCCCAAAGTCCTAATCCAAAATATTTTCTGAGACTCAGGGCATACTCTTAGGTGTGACCTCCTATAATTATCAAAAGGAATTTACATATATCCAATATACAATGGTACATAGTAAACATTCCCATACCAAAAGGGAGGTTTAGGGGCATAGAAAGAAAGCATGGGGCCAAAACCACACTGAAACTCAACTGGGCAAACATTTTCTCCAAGTCCAACATATGGGGCACATGCTGTTGAGATCTGAGTTCAAAAGTGCTTGGAAAGTCCTGCACCAATGACTTTGCGAGTCACAGTCCAAATGGCCTTTCTTTCAGTCTGATTCTGTTCATACCTAGTTGCTAAGAGCCACAGCCAAGTAATATGATGCATGGCATTTTTGGTTAAAAGGTGACGCCAGCTAGCCATTGAGATATGATTATAATAAGATTTACATTCATATGGATATTGGACTCCTGCTGTTTACCTCGGCCTGCTGCGAGACTCCTGGAGAATTCCCATTGGTTGGGGAAGTACAGTAGGAGGGAATTTCGGGAGGAACGTCCTCTGGTGTGCCGGGAGAACGCTGCGTGGGTCGATCGGGATTGTTCCCGGGGGTGTACGGGGCATTGGTGGCATTTTCAAATAATAAAATTTGTTCCTGCTTGAGTGGCTCGTGATTTTGTGTCTAGCCAGACTGCGGCAATTGGTGGCCCGTACGTGGAATGCCTGAAGCTTGGAGGTGAGTAAAATTGCTCGCCCCTGAGGGAAGGTGACAGAATGGGTGATCATTTCAAAAAACAATGTGTTCTTGTTTTGATTTATTTTGTTTTCGTTTCAAGCTGCCTATCCCTAGAATTTTCTCAGGCAAACTGGGAAAAATGGTTGGCTCAAGGTTTGAAGTTGTTCGGCCCTGAGAAAGAGAAAATTGATACAACTATTCTTTGTTCCATTTTTGTTTCATTCTGTTTCAGTTTTGTTTTATGCTATCTTATTGGGTTGTGTTACCTTTATAGTAGATTAGAAACTAGTAAAAAACAAACCGAAAGACTGTTAAGTAAATTGTTAGAGGTCCAGACTATGGTAGAAAACATGTTAGGTCAAGCAAAAGAGAAGGTCTCTCAAGCTAGTCAGACAGAGGAAGATTTGAAGAAAGAAAGCTTAGAGGAAAAACAACCATCAGGCGGGGAATTACAACAGAAGGCTGCTACTAACTCCGTTCTATCACCAAAGGGTGTAATTCAACCAACAGCTCCATCTACAGGTGAGCAGCCCTCAACTCCCGTAGTTGATGGACAGAATCCTGAGGCAGGACCCCAAAGATTAGCATGCCCTGTACTTGAGCATGCAGGAGGGCAATGAATTCACCGTGCTTTAGATTTCAAAACAGTAAAGCAATTAAAGGAGGCTGTAACAACCTATGGTCCGCAAGCATCCTTCACCATAAGTATGGTCGAATCTATTACCAACTTGGACATGACACCAGCAGATTGGGCTAACATGTGTCGATCTGTGCTAAATGGAGGACAATATTTGTTATGGAAGGTTGCCAATGAGGAATTTTGCATGGAGACAGCTAGGCGAAATGCAGCAGCCGGTTACCCTCAAAGAAATCTAGAAATGTTGTTAGGAAAGGGACCTTATGAGGGTCAACTGCAACAAATTGAATATGATCCTGGTGTATACGCACAAATTGCTGTAGATGCAGTTAGGGCATGGAAAACTTTACAGGGGCATGGAGATTTACAAGGACAATTACCTAAGGTAATACAAGGAACTAATGAACCTTACGCTGAATTTGTAGATAGGCTTATTCAAACAGCTTCTAGAATATTTGGAGATACAGAATAGGCAATGCCATTTATAAAACAACTGGCTTATGACCAAGCAAATCATTGCTGCAGAGAGGTCATTAGACCATGGAGACATGAAGATTTAAACACATATATTAAATTATGTAGAGACATTAATGAACAAGGGCAAGTCTTAGCAGCAGTACAATAGGCTTTAGATGCCAGGCCATTAGGAGGAGGGTTTAACAAAGTTAGGTATCAAAGGAATAGAATACTGGGTATTTGCCCACGATGCCATAGAGGGAGACATTGGGCTAATGAATGCTGTTCTCAAACCACCATAGAGGGTATTCCATTATCAAAAAACAGACAAAGACCAAGTGTTTACCCATGATATCATGGAGAAAGGCATCAGGCTCCATTGCCAAAAAACGGACTGGAGGGCCCAATGCTCCGGGGCCCAAAACCACAAATATACGGGGCAATGGAGGAACCCAGCAGCACCATCAATGTAGTGCCCAGGACATATTATTCATTAAATCCCTCATCAGACAAACTAGAGGGAGCGCAGGGTTGGACATCTGTGCCTCTGCCAGAGCAGTACTAACTCCAGAGATGGGAGTTCAAATCATTCCCACAGGAGTAAAAGGACCTCTTCCCCAAGGAACAGTAGGCTTATTATTGGTGCCAGGTTTCTGTTCTCGTGACTAAAAGGATCAGGGGCCACTCTAGTTAAACTGGGCTAACTGGACTGCACAAAATAACCACACAAGAGACACAAATACCTTTTTCTTTGGGGTCACTGTGACAGCTCCTCTGACCTTAAGGGTCTGCAGAAAGAGAGAGAGCGAGAGCATGCGCTGACCCCTTTTATTGAGGAGAAGCTATTCAAATGAGGCAAGGGGTCAGGTTTCAGGGGGCTGAGTCTGTCTTCATGATGTCCACTGTCAGCAGGTTGACTGACACCTGGGTAGGCCACACCCAAGGGCACAGTAAGAGAAAGGGACACACACAAGGCACTTCCATGGAAGAGTTTATCCTAAACAGGGCAAGGGGTTATATTACAAAGGAACAGATGAGCATAGCTTCACCCATGGGGCTGTAGCAAGACACACCATTTCTGTGACTGAGTGCCTCAGCACCCAGCTGGAGAGAGTAACTCAGTCACCCATAAGGTTGGCCTCCCACATATTCCCCCTTTCTTAATATTAAAAAAAAAAGAATGTAACTGGGAAATTTTCTTTGAGTCACTTGGCTCTTGGTCCAAGGTCATCACAATCTGCTATTGAAACACAAAAAGAATTAGTAGAAAACATATTATCTTCATAACAGTCAACACAATAATCTGGATTATTATTATTACCTTGCCAAACACTCTTTAGAAGATTTTTGATCTTTTCCCAATTTTATTGGGATGCATTGTGTTGGGTCATAGTAACAGACATTTTTATTGCCATGGCATTTAGGCCTCTCCATAAACCATAGAGCAAAGGGCTCACTCACATTATTTATTACATTGTCTTCTAGAACATCATTACTTAGTTCTCATCCTTCCATCAGCACTTATCTGACCATGAAGTAAGTTGGATGTAATTTAATTCAAACATTAAGAAAATCCATACATTGTAAGTTTTAAGACATAGCCACAAAGGCCGAAATTGAATAAGCAAGGAATAATATTTAAAGTAGTTACTTTAGGGATTATGAGACCAGCAGTTTGTTTAGGTCTGGTTAATAGACATACACCTGTTTTAAAGCCTGAATATTAACTTTAGCATATTATAGTTCTGAAATATTAGCTGGCAATAATTAATGAGGCAATAAGTTGTATTTTTATAGGCTACAGGATATTTATCATTTTTTTCTTCACTCTCATATTTAAGGAGTTAATTAGGTCTGTCAGTAATACAAATACCCTTGGAAAAATCTATTTTAATAATTTTTTAACAATTATCCATAAAGGTAAATGTAGTCTTAGTCACTAAAATCCAGCATAATTGGCTGGCTTGGGTTTTTTATCTGCTGTCTAGCATAAGTTTCTGTGTGGTCAATTTGTTGCTCGGCTATTTGGCTACCTCAGTCACGGGAGCTGATGATAACTGACTGGTGACAAACCTCAAGTCAATGTCCATAGCTCAGTTTCTTTTTGGAATGTACACAACTGTTACAGGGTTTGAGTGGGGCGTGCCTGTCAATCTATATTAGCAAGATAATATCCATAAGCCAATCATCTTCTGCCTAGTGTAACCATACTGTGAGGAAACTCCATATGTTCATTGCTGTTAGTTGCAACTGAAGTCTTTTCTAACATTTTCTCTTCTTCTATTAAATTTATTGTCAAAGGATAACCCTGATGAGAAAAGAAAGGAAAAGGAAAAGCATAGAAAAAAATGAGAACCAAGAAAGAGAAAAGCATCCAGATATGGCCCATTCCTGTAGCTGCATTTGTCTCCTGCTGTGGTGAGCAGGCAGTCACTGTTGATTAATCTCTGTCACTAGGGTTCTGATCTGAGCTGGATGTGGGGAGCAAAGCAGCCATGGGGCAGGAGACCTCTCTCAGAAGGGGAGAAGAATTAGGCCTTTGCACCAGTGGGGAGGTGAGGTTCTTTGTGTCACCTCTGTTGGCCCCCAAATTTTCTCCTGATGGCCCCTCTGCGACTGTGCCTGTCTTAGGTTGTCCCTCCCTTGAGGAATCTTACCCGTCACTGGCTAACCAGCCATTCTCCGGGGCCAAACAGGGTGATGTGGAGTGTGCATGGCATCATCCCCAAGAGGGTTCTCTGTCTCCTTGATAGATAATGCCCTCATGGCCTCCACGTTAGCATTTACCCTAGGATCAGGAAACTCATGTTTCTTCTCCATGGAGGGCCCAGCTCACAGCACTGGGCTGGTGGGGCTGCATTCAGGAAGGAAGGAGACAGGCCATAGACAAACAGTAATATAGTGACAAAGCTGAGAGAGACAGATGAAGAAGAGATCCCTCATACAGAATTGGCCCTTAATTGGTGTTATTCACATCTGGTCCATAGCTGCCATCCATATGGATGCGGAACAATCCGTTATTTCAATGCTGTCTTTTTCTCAAAAGATACTTCCAGACAGTCTGTTTACCATAGAATCAATATATAGGTATAACTGACCATTACAGTTAGGACAATTAATTTAGTTTAATGGGTGGACTTTCCAGTCCACACTGCAAGACACATTAAAGGTGGACCTGGAAAATGGGTCCATACAAGTCTTTTCATAATTTTTATTTACCTGACAAGCTCGTGAAGCTGCATGGCTATAAGCTCTGTAGCTGGAAATTGACCTTCCTGGGCCAAGTTTCTCAGTCATTATCTTGATGACTGGTTTAAACTCTCCAAACTCTCCTTTGATATCTGATTTAATTTACTGAATCATGTTCAGTAACATTAAGACTCTCAATATTACAATTTAAGAAAAAACTTTTAAAGTATTTTGTAAAATCTAGTGTCTCTCTGGGATCCTGTATTCTCCCTTTTCGTTATTTAATAAAATTGAGTAAAGGCTTGGCATAAGTCATAGTATTATTAGTTTAAGTTATAGATAATAGTACAAGTATTTAAATGACTAAGAATAGATTTACCTTTTATTGATTATTAATTTTTTATATAGACTAGTTGATCCATCCTAACAATTTAGAAAGAATCCTCAATCTTTGAGAAAAGGTCTCAAAATCTCTATATTTTAGAATATTATACTTTAAATAGGTATCTCTTAATTGCCTTTAAAAAATATGATGAAGGTTATTTTCTGTGTAGGGAGCAATATATAAATCTTACTGTATTTTTTATGGACAATAGATCTAGTTAGAGAACTTATATAATATCAATGAATTTTTTTAAGTTTGTAACCTTTATTATTTAAAATTAATATATAACTTTAATTTGGAGAACATTAGTCTTAATAAAATGTTTTTTTTTAATTTTATAATTATCTAACAAACAAAATATGTAAAAATAAGTATCTCAGTGTCTTAGAATTAATCAATTTTAGTCTCTAAGGACAATTGTTAAAATCGGGATTTAAGTTAGTAGTTCAATATACTTAATGTTTAACCAACAATGTGAATTTATTTACCAAAATTAATCTTTATCTTAAACAGTAAGAATTATTAGGCAATAAGGATCTTTCTTTAAAGAAATAAACTCACATTTTAATAGGTGTTTATCATGTCAAAATATGGACAAAATTTTAGCTCACATTAGTATAGTTAAATTAGGAAAATAACCTGAAATATCCTTAAATTAATTATAGTCAGTTTAGTATATATAAATCTCTTTTTTAATTGTTCTAACTTTTTACATCATCTGTTTAGATAACAATATAAAAATCTTTTTTACTTAGGAAAATGAATATAAAGACCTTGTTTTACCCAAAGATGATTTCTTTCTTCTTTTTAGGATCCATGTGTGCTTTTTTTTTTTGTTGAAGCATCTTTTTCTTTTATAAATTTTTTTTGGTTATACTTTGGAACAATTTCTGAAAACCTTAGAATCTATAAACAAATTATTATACTTTGATAAGAAATATCAATGAAAATAGTTAAAATCTTTAGATATTTTGTAGACATAATTATAATTATTTATCATCTTATGAGTTTGAACAGTAACTTTGAGAATTAGAAACTACTTGACGACTGTATTTTCACGTAAAAGCAAATTTATAGTAAACACATTTATCTCAAATATCTGTAACTGAAAAGGCAGAGTATCTGATAAATGTAAATATAAAACATAAATTATGGATTTTCTGTTGAAGAAAAACAATTAGGCAAATATATACTAACTAATCAATTAGGCATGTGCTAATTATTTTATAGATTAACAAATATAGGTTATCTAAATATCTAAAAAATATATATTAAGAATAAGAACATAAATTATAATTGTATTAACTTTATGTAACCACGTGGTCTTAAAATATTTGGATCCATTTTAATTTATTTTTAACTAGAAGTGCACTCTTTATGTGACGTCACTTGATGTAACTGAAATAAAATCCTTGTGCATATATATTTATTTCTTATAGTCAGAAATGAGAATAAGGATTTTTTGGTCATCACAGGAACATTGCCAGCCTTGTTCCTGTGGCAAGCAAATGCATCCTCATAACCTCCAAAATTAAAAGTAAAATATAAAGAAGCATGTTTGATATCTCTCATCAATAGAACATTATTTAGTAACACAACTATAGAGAAAAGTCAGGTTATTTAACTCAGAACTGACTTAAATTTAGGACTGCAACATAGAAACCTGTGGAATTAAATTTTGTCTGAAAAAGATATCTTTTGTTAGCATTTACAGGTAGGCATTCTTAAAAATACAGGCTCTGAACAGCTCTGGTAGAAATCTGAAACACAGTAGTATAGGTTAGTGGCTGGAAGATGGGACTTGAAGTCCTGTCTGAGTGACTGTGGAAGCCCACGAAAGTGTAGGCGGTGGGACCAGGAAGCCTGCTCTTCCTGGCCAGGCACCCCATGGTTACCATGGTGATGCAAACAACATGGAGTCTGCTGCCCATTTTCGGGGCAAAAGTTCCCCAAGTTTTCTTAGCTGATTGCATTTTTTGATTTTGTCTGCATTTCCCCCCGCCTAGCCAAGATCTTACTGCGGTAGCAGCTTGTTCTGTTTCTGTGACCTGCGGTTGCAGCTTGTGTACATCCTGCACTTTTTTCTGTGGCACGTGGGTGCTCCAAAGGTTTTTTAGCAGTGAACGCTAGCATTACCATCAGATCTTAAGTTAGTCTGTGTTTGACATTTAGGTCAAGTAATTCAAGGGTTAAAAGCACTGCAGGGGTTAGGACCCCATAGTGAGCTGCTTCCCCATAGTGAGCAGCAAGCAGCAGAGGCTAAAGTCTCTTGTCCCAAGTGGTTGAGTTACAGCCAATCTGATTCATAGGACAATCATGTAGTAAAAAGGTCCGTACATACTTTCTGAGTATTGACAAAAACAATAGAAAATTGAAACTTATTTCTCTCCAGGTAAACATCACATTTTCTCTCCCTTTTTCTCACTCTCCTAGCGCAAACTTCTAGAACATAAAGGCCAATTTTTTTTTTTTATGTGATGCTGAGGATCGAACTCAGGTTCTGCCCATGCTACGCAAGCACTCTACTGCTGAGCAACAATCCTAGCCCCCCCAAAATCTTTTATAAAGATTTATAAAAACAATTTTTAAAAATCCACAAAAGCACGCTTTCCATGGAGAGGACTCAACTCAACAACATAGCCCATCAATCATGTTAATAACTATATTTATTTAGAGTCTCTAAAATTATACCCCAGTATTAAAAATTTTAACATCACAGATTTTCCTTTTGTCTAATTCACTTAGTTTCTACAATTTTGCCCACAATACTCTGCAATCCTAAGCATGCTTAACTTCTGGAGAAAACTTTCAACTTCATTAACTTTCTTTAATATTCAAATTGGAGTCCCCTTAGGAGCCAGAATTTGTCGCTTTTGTCCTGGTGGCTTAAAGACCTTTCAACCCACGCGCTAATTGCCAGGTTTCTGTTCTCACGACTAAAAGGATCAGGGGTCACTCTAGTTAAACTGGGCTAACTGGACTGCACAAAATAACCACACAAGAGACACAAATACCTTTTTCTTGGGGTCACTGTGACAGCTCCTCTGACCTTAAGGGTCTGCAGAAAGAGAGAGAGCGAGAGCATGCGCTGACCCCTTTTATTGAGGAGAAGCTATTCAAATGAGGCAAGGGGTCAGGTTTCAGGGGGTTGAGTCTGTCTTCATGATGTCCACTGTCAGCAGGTTGACTGACACCTGGGTAGGCCACACCCAAGGGCACAGTAAGAGAAGGGGACACACACAAGGCACTTCCATGGAAGAGTCTATCCTAAACAGGGCAAGGGGTTATATTACAAAGGAACAGATGAGCATAGCTTCACCCATGGGGCTGTAGCAAGACACACCATTTCTGTGACTGAGTGCCTCAGCACCCAGCTGGAGAGTGTAACTCAGTCACCCATAAGGTTGGAGTCCCACAATTGCGACGAAGTTCTTCTACACTAAAAGGACTTATGATAAGTCCCGGGGTAATTGATCCCGATTATGAAGGTGAAATAAAAATTATAGTTCTCCAAGAGGTATATCTGTAATTTCACCAGGAGATAGAATAGCACAGTTATTAATAGTACCCAGCCTACATGATAAATTTTCCAGTCATACTGTAGAAATAGGTACCAGGGGATTAGGCTCCACAGGTGTAGATTGGGCTATGCTGTCTTTAAATTTAGATTCTCACCCCATGCTAAAACTAAATATTCACGGACATGAATTTAATGGGCTGCTAGACACAGGTTCTGACCTTAGCATCATCTCATCAAGAATGGCCAAAACATTGGCCATTACAACAAGCCACTCAAACGCTTCGAGGCCTAGGAGTGGCAACTAATCCCCATAGAAGTGCAATGGTATTAGATTGGAAGGATCCTGAAGGATGTGAAGGAACTATACAGCCCTATGTATTGGATCATCTTCCTATAAATTTATGGGGACGAGATGTCCTAGATCAATTAGGTTTGACATTAACAAATAACATCAGTCCTAACGCGCCCACTACTAGGGCTAGACAAGGCTTTAGGAAAGAAAAAAGATTAAGAGAACAAGAACAAGGTATGACAGCACCAATTCAAATAGATCAAGAAATAAATAGACATGGATTGGGTTTTCAGAAAGGGCCACTGAGACAATCAAAATTACTTGGAAATCAGAAAGACCAGTGTAGGTTCCTCAGTGGCCCCTGACTAAAGAAAAGATACAAGCAGCCCATGACCAGGCCAAACAACAATTAGCGGAGGGACATATACAACCTTCCGTATCTCCCCATAATACTCCCATTTTTGTCATTAAAAAGAAATCTGGTAAATGGAGATTATTGCAAGATTTAAGAGTCATTAATAATGAGATGGTTATTATGGAACCTGCTCAATCAGGGATTCCCCAATTGTCTGCTTTACCAAAAACCTGGTATGTTTTAGCTATAGATATTAAAGATTGTTTTTTTTTTTTAATTCCAATTCATCCTGAGGATAGTCCACATTTTGCATTCACTGTCCCTGCACTGAATCATGAAGGTCCTGATCAGAGATAAGAATGGAAAGTACTCCCTCAAGGGATGGCTAATAGTCCAACTGTGTGTCAAATTTATGTTAACAAAGCAATCCAGCCACTTAGAAATCAAAATCCTGAACTACAAATATTTCACTATATGGATGATGTGTTATTGGCACATAAAGATAAAAACACATTGCTAGAATGTTATGCCACACTTACAAATTTATTAAAAAGTTATAATCTAGAGATAGCAATAAAGTACAATTAAATCTTCCAATTAATTATTTGGGAGTTCTATTATCCTCAACCATGGTCCATCCACCAAAAATTCAAATACGAGTAGATCAACTCAAATCACTTAACGACTTTCAAAAGTTATTGGGAGACATAAATTGGATAAGGCCTTATCTAGGCATACCAACAGGAGAGCTAGGACCTTTATTTGATATCCTAAAAGGTCCATCAGATCCAAATTCACCTTGCATGTTAATGCCTGAAACAAGAAAGGCATTAAAAATCATTGAAACATATATGGAAAATATGCATTTGGATAGAATTGATATAAGTTTGCCTTTATTATTTATTGTACTACCAACAAAAAATCTTCCTACAGGAGTATTTTGGCAAGAAGGTCCATTATTGTGGATACATTTATCCTATTCTCCTAATACTATTCTTACTAGATATCCTGAGGCTGTAGGACAATTAATACTCGAAGGAATAAAAGCAACAAAGGGAGTGCTTGGGATTTCTCCCAATAAAATTATTACTCCATATACTATGGATCAAATTGATGAGTTACCTAATGAGTTAAATACTTGGGCAATAATCATGTGTAAATCTAATGTTTCATTTGATAATCACTTACCATCTAATCCTTTGTTGTCTTTTTGGTCTAAGCATCCTGTAGTTTTTCCAAAAATTACAAGAAAAACCCCTATCATGAATGCTCCAAATATATTCACTGATGGGTCAAATAATGGTACAGCAGCAGTAGTTACCCCTGATCAAACTTTTACATTTTTAGTACCCCAACAATCAGCTCAAAAGGTAGAGCTTAATGCAGTATTACAAGCTTTTATGATGTTTAAAGATTCTGTATTTAATTTATTTTCTGATAGTCAGTATGTAGTTAATGCTATAGTATCCCTTGAAGATGCTGGTAGGATTTCCCCTTCTTCTACTGTTTTCTCTTTGTTTTCCACTACACAAACTCTAATCTGGGACAGAAAAGATCCATTCTTTATAGGACATATCAGAGCACATACAGGATTGCCTGGAGCCCTTAGTTTGGGCAATGATTTAACAGAAAAAAACTACACATGACATACATATTTTCTCCATAATAGAAGAAGCTATAAATTTTCATAAAAGGTTCCATGTCAATGCTAATACTTTACAAAATCGTTTTAAAATAACTAAAGAACAAGCCAGACATATAATAAAACAATGTCAAAATTGTGTGACATTTTTACCACAAGTTAACCTTGGAATCAATCCTAGAGGACTGATACCTAACCATATTTGGCACATGGACATCACACACTTGCCAGAATTTGGAAAATTAAAATATTTGCATGTTACAATTGATACTTCTTCCCGATTTTTGATGGGCTCCCTTCATGATGGAGAAAAAACTAAAGATGTTATAGCTCATTGCTCACAAAATTTTGCCACTGTGGGCGTTCCAAAACAGTTAAAAACAGATAATGGTCCTGGTTATGCTTCTACCTCTTTTAAACAATTTTGCTCATCATTTGACATTACTCATATAACAGGAATCCCATACAATCCTCAGGGACAAGGCATAGTTGAAAGAGCTCATCAAACTATTAAAATGTACTTATTAAAACAAAAGGAGGGAATTGGAAAGGGGTATATATCCCCCAAAGATAAACTTAAAATAACCCTTTTTACTCTAAACTTTTTAAATTTGGATTCATCAGGGCTTAGTGCTGCGGAAAGACATTTGTATCCAAAAAATGTGCATAAGCCTAAGGTACTTTGGAAGGATATTCTAACAGGACAATAGAAAGGTCCTGACCCAGTGATTATCTGGAGTCGGGGCTCTGTTTGTGTTTTTCCGCAGGGAGAACAGCAGCTGATTTGGGTTCCAGAGAGATTTACCAAAACAATTTCTACAAACCAAAAAGAAGATGATTTGACTCAAATCCATAACAGCTGATATCCAGAACTCCAGCTTGGCTATTCTTACATCTGCAACAGTGATTAACCAGGATGCTTTTTTCAATATCTATTTTATTATTGCTTTTTCCCACATCATAAAGTTCTATTTTATTTTTGAGCTCATACAGACTTAGGTTAATGTTTTTCTGATCAGTTTTATTTTTTGACTGTGGAGTTTTTAAACATTGCAATGGAGATTTCACCTAGGTAAAGCTACAAGGCCTTTACTATTGTCGTATGTGTTGTATGTTACGTGTGCACACTTCTGTTTTGTGTTGTATGTCTGTATGTGCGTATGTCCATATATCATATATGAGGAGCGCTCATGAATAAATGAATCCGAATTTTTTTATTATTCACGTGATTTTAATGGTTTAATTTAAATTGGGTAAACAGCTGTTAAAGATTGTTTTAATATGTGTACAAATAAGCAGTTTAACAGATCTGTTTGTTTACTTTCACCTTTCCTTTTCATTATATTTAATAATTCTGTTCAGGATAATGTAAATTGTTCTAAAAATTGTTTTCTTTGTACCTGTTGAAATGTTACATATTTTTTTTTTAACATCATTGTCAGAATTCCTATTTTCATCCTAGTGCCTGTGAAGACAAAGATGAAACCAAACTACAACTTCTTTGATAATTATCACAACAAACTGTATAAACTGATACATCAATGAATAATAACTCAACAAGTAATGCTCAATCAATGAGTCGATTTATTTTGGGAGTAAATGGACATATTGATAGATTCCTCCGCTTTGAACTGCTTACAGAACTTGCCTGGACTATGTATCACTTGTATACACTGTGATCTATCTGTTGATGCAGCGAATTATGGTAATGCTGGCGTATTTTTGCTGATGTGTCACCAGTGATACAATTTTTCCTAAGGAGCCGTCAATTGACTTGGTGTCGTGGCATTTCTGTATCCTCCTCCCTTCTACTAGTGATGGTCTAATTTTGGGGGCCAACAGAGGTGAGGCAAAGAACCTCACCCCCCTACCGGCACCAAGGCCAAATTTGGGGGTCAACAGAGATGAGGCAAAAAACCTCACCCCCCCCAACTGGTGCATAGGCCTATCCACAAGTATGGCTATATGCTGGACCGGTAGTCAATGACAGGTATGATCCAATTGCAGTGGTATCAACCTAAGACAGGAGGCTGACGCCTAGAGGTCAGTTTTCCAATGGTGGGTAAGAACCATATGTTGAATTGGACAAACCTAACAGGTATGGTCCCTAGCCACATTGCTTGTTGCTTACTTAAACAGAAGGGGGAGATGCTAAGAGCCACAGCCAAGTAATATGATGCATGGCATTTTGGGTTGAAAGGTGATGCCAGCTAGCCATTGAGATGATATGATTATGTTAAGATTTACATTCATATGGATATTGGACCCCTACTGTTCACCTCGGCCTGCTGCGGGACTCCTGGAGAGTTCCCATTGGTTGGGGGAAGTGCAGTAGGAGGGAATTCCTGGGGAGGAACTTGCTCTGGGGTTCCGGGAGAACACCAGGAGAACGCAGCGTGAAATCTTCCCCGGGCGGGCGCGTACCGGGCATTGGCGGCAGTTTCAAAAAATAAAGTTTGTTCCTGCTTGAGTGGTTCGTGATTTTGTGCCAAGCCAGACTGCGGCACCTAGTAGTTTTCCCAGGCAGGTGACCATGTTACTGGGATTTCTTAATCCAGGGCATCTCAACTGCAGCTTTGGTTTCCTTCTCGCAGTTTCATTCTTCGCCATCTCAGGGGCTGCCTGCAGGACTTCCAACCCTGCTACACTTTGCCTGGCCTCCTAGGACTTTCTTTGAATCTCTGTGGAAGTATCCATCACCTCTTAGCCACTGCATCCTGCATTATTGCAGAACCAGAAACATGGAGATAATTCCAAAGTTTGCCATCAGCTTGAGCAGTAGTTATACTCCTGAGGATCATGTCTTCAGAGGCCTCTTAGTACCTGGGTGGCTAAGCACTGTGAGACAAATTCCTGGGCCTCCCTGGGTCCATTTCTTTGGGCCCAAGATGAGGTAGAACCTTATGGTGGGAGGACATGGCATAGGAAAGCTGTTCAGTTCATGACAACCAGAAGAAGAGAAAGCTTGAATACCAGAAACAAAATATAAATTCCAAGGGCATTCCTTGAATGGCAATTAATTCATACTTAATTCAATGATTACTTTCACTAGAATATTTAGATTTTTCTAAATGCCTCTGCTTACACCTTTGTTACTCTCCTGGGGCCAGTCAGCATATATCAGTCCTGAACCTCACAGGGAGTCCCAAGTATCTGGAATATCCATAAGTAATAGCAATGTCTCATTCCTAAAGAGAAACTAAAAAGAAACACAGACCAACCTTTAGTCAGAGATGCTATAAAAGTTTCATGGCCCCAAATTTCCCAAAATTCCTTTCCATATTCACTGATGGTGATATCAGTCACAGAAAATGAATGATCTACTGGATGCCAAGTGCACAGCATGCCAACGGTCCAAAACAGTCCATTCTGATGGAACTCAATGAGGATAATTCTTAGGCCTCTCTGAAGGCAGCATAAATACTCATAACCAATGAGCTCCTAAGCTCATGCAGTTTCTCAAGCTGCTGATTTGACAAAGGAGAAAAGAGAAAGTAACATCTTATAACTCTAACTTTAGTAACTTTTTTATAGATATTCCTAGGCAAAAACCTATACAATAATTTTTAAATGTTGTCTCTTGACCATCTTCCCTGGGAGGCTAAAGCTCTGCCGCTGGCTCTTTCTAGTTCAAACTCATTTGTATTTCATCAATTATTAGGCACCTATTTTATTTGACAATGTCTTGAGGCTCCCTCTTAATTATTTAAATACTGAGGAATATAAACTATAAAGCTTGTGTGAACTTCCAGCTTAAATGTTAAGACTTTTAATAATTTTCTCAGATAGGCAGGTTTAAAATTGTAGCATAAAGGTTTCAGAAATGTGTAAGGAGAATAAGAATGTTTAAAGGAAAAAATAAAATGTAGTTTCATTGTAGGAACCTATTAAATTATTTGAGAATACAATCTAGATATTAGAAGTCATCATTCTTTCTGCCACAAGTCTGTCCTCCTAAAACTCACTCCTTCTAGACCATGCAGGTTACAATGTGAATCTGCTTTCTGAGTGACCAGAGTGTCTAAGGAGGTTTTGTCAGAAAAAAAAAAAAAAGAGGACAATTTCAGAACCTGCTTGCCGCTCCATTACAGTTCTGCAGGCTGCTTCAGAGCTGATCCCTGAATTCTGGATTGTATGCAAAATCTACTGCCTGTTTGGGTGGCTGCTCATCTAAACAACTTTAGGAAACCCAATCCCTACGTGATCCAGAATTAAATAAGTATAGAAAAGTGGTTTTGTACATATATTTTTCCAGGAAGGAAGGCTAGAGAGGCTATTAGAAGTTCACAACTAACTGATCTCTATTATCTGTATTCTCCCTTTTTCTGCATTCATTTAGTTTGACTCATCCTCTTGTTTCAAACTCAGGCCTCAGGGTACACCCAGATTTAGATGCACAACCTCACTCAGACCAGTTTGGCCAGCTCATCTCATTCCAGCCTTTAGCTACTCTTACCCATTGTCCCCAAGGCACTTTCTTTGTCTCCTCCCTCTCCTTTGTTTCCTCTCTTTGCACTTTGCTGAAGCTTTTGCTCCTGTCCCAATGTCAATATGCAAATCCATGTTTCAATAAGATGTGCTGAACTTTGACCTAGTTCTCATGATTCTACTCATTGTAAAAGTATTTTCCCTCACTGATTTTAAAATACATTATTCTAAATGGATCCCTTTCATTTGGCACTGTATACTATTGAAGGTTCTATGGAATTGGTTAGGAAAAAAACTTCTTTTTGTTAAATATTTGTGATTTTAAACATACGCAGCCCAGTCAGGAAAAGAATTTTGTATTAGCTATGATGATCCATAAATAAATTCTTTATATGGGGAAACAGACTTAGGAAAGAATGGCCCCTCAGGCCTAACAGGAAATTCCTGGTAAAGTCCTAGATTTCAACATTGGAATGAGCAATCTGGACAACCTGAAAGTCCTGCCTATAGAAATGAGCTATTTTGTTCAAAATTCCAGAGGACATTTACTTTTAAATTCAATAAAAGTTCACAATCCTTATACTCTGATTTCTGGTGTATGTATATTACACAGGTAACATTATACATTGCTACAACTAGTATTTATTCCAAAGATAGTAGCCATATTATCAGTGAATTAAAATTGAATAATATATGCACGTGCAAATTGTAATAATTCTTTTGTAGAATTGTAAGATAGATCATCAAGTTTCCTGTCCTCTAATTATTCAGTCAAATACTATCTAGATGCTATTGCAAATGGAGTTTTGAAGATCTAAATTCCTGAAGTATTGACCTTAAGATCCAGAAAAATATAAGTGGAGCTGACCAAACCACATCAGTCCTTTAAAAGCAGCATTTTCCCTGGCTGATAGTAGGGGAAGAAGTAAGAGACATGAAATAAAAAAATAACTCAGTGCCCATTGGCTGACTTTGAGGTTGGAGAGGACCACATTCAAGGACCAAAGGCAACCTCTAAGAGCTGACAGAGACTCCTGGCAAACAGCCAGCAAGGAAACCACCGTGACCTCAGTGCCACAGCTACAAGGAGCTGAGTTTCACCAACAACTTGGACTAGATCCAGCATTTTGATTTCCACCTTGTGAGATTCTAGGTGAGAATGTAGCCACGCCATGCTGCACTTCTGACCTAGAGAATTCACAACAAATACATTAGTAGTGTTAAGCTACTGTACGGTAATTTGTTACACAGTAATAGCTAACTAATACACTGTCCTCCTGGGGCTTTATGTGTCATGCTTCTTTTGTAGCCAATATATTCATGCAGTTTTATAAGAAGATTCAAAATCTGACTCACAAGGGAAAACAGCAAGGCCACTAGGTGACCATCAGGAGAGGTATATTGACTATTCTAAAGATCATTTGTTGAGTTACAACAATCTGTTATAGGAAAATGACTCACTTGGCTTTATTAACAAGCCTCAACAGAATAATCTTTAGAACTACTTTACCAAAATGACAAAAAATCACGGTTGAGACTGGGATGCATGTTAGAAGTTTTAGCAGAGATCTCCCATGAAATTTAATTTGTAATTTTACAGTAAGCAATTTTCTAGTGAAAGAAAGTGATTGTGAAAACAAAGGGACAGATGCATTGTGAGGATAGCCTTAGGTTGATCCTAAGCAACTCCATTTTAAAAACTCCAGTTTGAAACCTGCAGTCTCACCAGGCACACCTAATGGAGCCCTCCAGTGTGACCCTCAGACATAAAGAAGTTACTTCCCCCAACCCTGGGAAACTCAGAGTGAAGCCTCTGGCAGGCTGTCCTCATCCGATAAGAGGGGAAGGTGAAAAGATCAGGGTGAGGACCACCAGAACAAATGTTTTAACCCCAGGATAGATGATGTCACTGAGAAATCTGGTGGTAGCTGATAAGGATTGTAAGGGGAACCAGAAGCCACAAAATTTAGTTTAAATAATAGAGCAAATGAACAGATATTCAACCATCCAACAAGGATGCCCCCTTGCTGAGAGCCTGATGAAGACGTGGACTGACATCCCATCACTTGTCATCATTTGCCTGATCCTCTGCATTTTCCTCACCACTCTCAAACTCAAATATTGACCCTGGTAAGAGCCGCAACTTCTCCCTATGACCCTCTCCTCAGTCAGCCGTCAGTTCCACCTCAGGAGAAGCCTGCCTTGGTTCCTGACCTGATCACCGCAGTCTGAGTGAGTGTGCATCTGCTGGACTTAAAGCCTAAGGTTTGAGACTTTTGACCTGACACTTGAGATTAGCATGCAGAGGGAATGTCTGTCATTAGCTTGTCATGGTTAAGTGTGTTTGCAATGCTTAGAATTAATTAATCTAGAATTGTTTGCTGTGAATTAATTATGCCTATTGCAGTGCCTAGCATTAAGGATTGTCATTTTCTTGATTAAGAACCTATGGAGTGAAGTTATATTGAGTGATTCGAGTGAATAAAGCATTGAAAAGGGCAGAAACACGTGGAAATTCTTTGTTTCTCCCCCTGGATGGCCTATGTCACAACTTTTGCCCATCTCAACACCCATATTAAATGATTCCAAGGGAACATACAAACAAATTCATACCCATTGTCCTGAGCAGATCAAAACAATTCTTGACTCTGCTTACTTTTCCCCAACTTTCTGCCACGCTTTTAACAGACTAAGTATAACTGGAGGATGTAGAAGCCGGTGGTCCATTGGGACCACAGAGAAAGTATATTAATGAGGATTCCCCTGGGAAAGCAGTACACAGTTGCCTCTGCTCATAGTCTGGAAATAGCTCAGCATGATTCTTCGATTAAAAATTAACCAAGTGAATAAGACCCTGCAATATAAAACAGTGAAAGAATATTAAACATCTCCCCAGGGGAAAGCCTACAAGTCATAAAATATTAAAACATAAAACTGTGAATATTTGCAAACATCATTTCCAAACTCAAGCTTGTTGATGACTCATTCCCCAGGGAGCCATAGGACTGCACAGAAGTTGAGCAGAGCTTGTCTTCCCCAGAGTGTACCAGAATCACCGCAGGAAGGTAGAGGGGGACTGATAATAAAATGCCTCCCAGAACTCAGCCCTGGAGGTGCTGACTCAGAAGAACTAGGGTTCAGAAGGTCTAGCTTGAACATTATGACAAATAACTTGAAGGGGTTCTAATGGCATCTAGTCCAAGAAGCACTGGTAGCAAACAACTTCCTCATAATTATCTATCAAGTCATGTTGTTCTCATGATGCCACATGCTTACTCAGAGCTGAACTTTTTTTTAAAATTATTAAGACACTTTCTGGTTTTCTTAACCAGTTTCAAATTAAACCTTCCTAAGAAGAACTAACTTTGGGGGTGTAAGCGGGAAACACTGGTGAGTAAAACTTTTATCATTGCTATTTCCTTTATTCATTTATTAATTTAATATGATTTATTCATTATCTATTAATTCAACAGATTATAAGAGGCTATTATATGCCAGTCACTGGACAAGGTCCTGGAGATTCAAACAAAAAAGAAGAAATAGGCTTTCCTCTCATGGTGTTTACTGCTCAGTGTTATAGTAAGCAAATATAGTACAATATGATAAATGGCAATTTGGGATAATACAAGGAGGAGAAAGAGTGATCCAGGCAGGGATAACAGCTCATACAAAACTTAGAGTTAAGAAAGCTTATTATGGTGGAGAGAAACTGTCTGTCTACAAGTATATACATGTCTATCGTACGCATGTTGGGATATTGGGGAGAATAGTGAAAGATGAGAGAAGAAAGCAGAGGCTAACTATGCCTCCCTTAAAGGCAATCTCATCTTAGTGGTAAACCTGCCCAGAGCCATTCTCCAGAGAGTTCTGTTCACATCAAGACAAAGAAGCTGGACACTTGCTGCAAGGTGTGTTTTAAAGACATCAAGGTCTTTTACCAGCTTAACACTTCCTGATAGAGCACTTCCTGTGTAAAATCATAAAGGTGAAGGACTTCTCTCCCTTTTCCCATATAACATGAAGGAGCCCATTTGTCTGACAGTTTTCAGGAGGGATTGGTTCAGCAGTGACTTATCATTAAATATAGCTAGGTATGATGCCAATATCATCAGGCTTCTAACTCGAAATATTCATAGACCTCAGAAGTCATGATTCAATTGCAAACCCACAGCAATAATCCCTTTATGTTTTACATGTTCTTTTGGGAGGCAGCCTCAGATAGAACATCATTCTGTCCTTCTTCCCTTTGAGTACTTTGACCCAAATTTGGCAAGTTCATCCCATTCAAGACAAAGTTTTTCTAGACTGGATTGAAGAACTGAGTTGTAGTTCTAGAAATAAGTAACTCGATGAAGGAGATGATCATATAACATATGAAATCGAAGAAAGGAGAATAGAAGGGCAAAACACTTGATTTGCCAATAAGGAAGTTAGTCACATTCTAGGGCAGGGTGATGCCATTATATAATTCACCTCAAGTGAACTGAGGGAGTCAACAAAGCTCAGTCTTAGATGTATATATAATCACATGCTGTATACTGACATTTCAATCAACAACAGACTGTATACACACCAGGGGTCCCAGAAGAGTCTATCACCTATTGATATCATAGACACCTTAGTTTGTGTAAGGACATTCTATAGTATTCACGCAATGATGAAATTGCCTAATGACAAAGTTCTCCGACATATACCCACTGTTAAGTGACATCACCCTATTTCATTTGCTCTTCCAGAGCAACTTCATTCTCCACACTTCTCTTTTCTGCTCGATATGGAGACTGACTCATAAAAATTCCATCTTGCAGAGTGTTGTTTGGTGGATTCTAGTTGAGTATAGCAATGAGAGGCACTAAAAGCAGATTAAAATGACAGAGAGGAGAGTAAGACTGGAATATCTGTTTCTTTGTTTTTACCAAAACAAACAAAAAAATTTTCTTTGCTTTTACCAAAGACCACAATTCCTGGCAGGCTGACCCTGCTACAGATTCATTCTCCCTCTCCCTCTCCCTCTCTCTCTCCCTCTCCCTCTCTCTCTCTCTCTCTCTCCCTCTTCCACTCCCTCCCCTTTCTCTCTCTCCCCCTCCCTCCTTCCTTCCCTCCCTCCTGCTTCTTTCTCTTAAAGTTTCAGCTGTAGAAGGTTAATGACTCCCTACAATTGCTAGCTCTATAAAGCTTCATCTTTCCTTGCTAGCTCACTTTGACCTTGCCTTCCCTGCCTACATCTTTGTAAATGGTACTTTTATTAAACTCTCCTCCATTACTTGATTTAAGTGAGCCATTTATTTCCTGTCTGGATCCTGACTGGTACAGCCTGACACAGACTACAAGCTCTTACATTAACAGTGGAGAGGTATCCTGACTTTCATCCATGATTAAAACAACAATTGTTGTTATGAACAGCCACATAAAAATTAAAATTCACATATGTTATCTCATTTCTCATCCTTTGTCCACGATTTTAAAATTCAGATCTCACCTATTATATTGGAATAATAATTATATATAATGAATATAAATATGGACATTTATTACCAAGTTTAAATTCAAGTTTAAATCATATTCTTAAGAATTTGAGATCCAAATTTTAAAAGTTTTGAAGTTGAACAGTTCAAATCTCCTTATATTAATTGGCTCTCTTTCCTTCATGTGGGTTTTAGACTCTTCAAAATACCCACCTATAAATCACACATAATAAAGACCCTATCTCATTTCAGGAGAGAAACAATCATTATTGGAAGGTATATTTCAGATTTAAAAGAGAAAACTCTCTGACCTGTAGATGTAAAAGCATCAGATAGAACCTCAACTTCCCATTGAGTGTCCTGACCCAAATTTAGCAAGCTTATCTCATTCAAGATAAAAATTTTCTAACCACATCCATCCAGTTCAAGATGTAGATTTTCTGAACTGTAATGAAGATTCTAACTACACTTCTAGAAAAATAAATTTGAGGGTGGGAAAAAGGTAGGAGAGATCATCTAATGTCTATAACAGAAAGTGTGGGGGGTAAAATAAACATTGGATTTATCAATAAGGAAGTAGTTAGTGTCACTCAAGGGTACAGGCACAGTAGGAGGTAGCTCTAATCAAACTTTCATAATGAGTGGGTAGAAGAGGGATGAAAAAAGTATTTACAGTCCGCACACAAAACAGTCATTGAGGTGACTGATGGTTCTATATGATGCTTATGGACAACTGATTGGCAGACGTCTATTCTTAATTGAATCAATCATTATAAAAGATGGTGTTAGATATCTTCATGCTCATGATTACTCTTCTAATTAGAAAGGTTTTATTTGGTGAAAAGGAAAGAACTCTATTTTATGCTACTCTCTACCCCAGCAGATAATGGGCCCTCAGATCTTGTCTCTCTAATCAATTACTAATTCAGTGAATAGAAAGGGCTAAAGACCAAGGGAAGGCTTTTGTTATGTGAGGAAAGAGCTTCAAAGCTGATGCAGCCAATGAAGAAGATGAGTTAATCATGTTAAAAGAAAGACTTTGAGTGAGAGACAGGGAGAAAATTCCCAGAGGCAGTGGCCAAGACAGTGTGAGAGCCTGCAAGCACCTCCTGTCACTGTTGGTAGGAATTGTTCCCATGCTTCCCTTTCCTCCTGGACATCAATCTTCCTTCCCCTTCCACTTCACAGTGCTTCTTTCCATTTCTCCTTTCCATTTCCTCTCTCCAACATACTCATAAATAATATAGAAGTGAAATATAAATAATATTAACTCTTGAAAAGCAGGTGATTGAATGTTTTATGTTTATTACCTTTTATCTATAAGAAGATATATTTTTCCTTGAAAGCAACTTGAATATGTAAAATTCTTAAAAAAATGATCTGGTAGAGTACAGAATGGTAATTACCAGAGGCTGGGGAGGGTAGGAGTGAAGGAGGGATGGAGCAAGGTCCATCAGTGGGTATTAAGTCAGAGGTAGACAGAAATAAGTGCTGGGGTATTACTGGACAGTAGGGTGACCATAGAGAATAATAATGCTCTATTTCCCAAGAGCTTTAAGAAAATATATTGAGCATCTTTCCACAAAGGAACAATAAGTGAGGAGATAGATACGCTTATCCTGGTTGAAACATTATACAATGTATGCATGTATCAAAATAGAACACAGTACCCCATAAACATACAATTTGCATGTGTCAATTAAAACTAAAATATTTCAATGAAGCCTTAAAAATATTAATTTAAAAAGGTGCCCAATTTATTCTTAGATAAATAATTTGGTTTTTGGTGGAGAGATAAATAGTTTGTGACAAGACACATTATGATATATTCATAATTGAAACATGGACTCCAGAGTCAAGTGGGCCAGAATCAAAATCACAAATTCACCATTTACTGGCTGAGCAACTTTGGTAAATTTACTTGTCTATGAAATGGCCCTGTTATCTTCCTCTTCAGAGTGGTTTTAAGTTAACTGAGGGAATAATAGGGTCTTAGTTGAATTACCCAGTATGAGGCAAACATTCAATAAACAGTACCCATGGCCATTATTTGCTACATCTTAACTCCCTGAACACTTAAACTGTGCCAAGAAAAGATGCCTTCAGACATTTAGATTTCATGGTCCCAGTGTGTACCGGTAAACTTACCCCTACCATTATTCTCATTATCCTCATTGAGAATTTTAACAAAAAGAGAGAGAAAAAAAAATGGAATCAAACCCAGTCTCCTGCCAATATGTAGAGTTAACTACTGATGTCAGCCAAATGTCCCCAAGATGGAACAGTGTTGAAAAGCAAAGGCTGCATGTATTGATTTGACAGTTCAAGAGCTAAATAAGCATATCAATTTTAATTTAGCTTCCCAAACACTAAGCTGTCACTCAAGATCATTGTTATGCCAATTACATGGCATTAAATATTGTTATGATTTCTGACATCAAATCCATAGTAGAACATTGTTTTAGAGTGACAGTTCAGTGGAAAATTCCCAGTACTTTCCTCCTGCAATCTGGGCTGGTGAGGTTTAATTAAAACAGCCAAATTACAAGCTGTCTCAGAAGATTTTATAACAAAATTGCTGGCTGGCCTTTAGTGATAATGGTTCTACAGACCATTGCTTGTTGTCACATGAGCTTACTTGAATATAAAAGGATTGGTCATTGATTCAGTAATAGAAGCCAACACTTTTTATTGCTATCATTTCTCCTGCTTTTACTGGCAACAAAAGTAGAAGATTTAAGGTTTTGGTTGTTCTCATAAATATGCCCAATCAGGAAAAAGCAAAGGGAAGCACTGACACTTAAAGGTCATCCATTTGAAAAAAATATATATATCAAAGGCTAAATAATGTAAAATCTTAAGGACTTTGAATTCTATTCCAAACACTAACAGAAAAATACAGTTTGGTCTGGGCACAAGCAAGTCATTTTGGATCCCTCCTGTCCCTGTCTGCCAGCTCAGGCCAGCTGCTCACAGAATGGGAAAGAGTAGCTTCAGTACTACTTGTCAGTGAAGATGCAAATGGTGCACCAGGCTTCTTGCTTTGGAGACCATTTGTTCCTCAGACAGAGCTCTGAAATTTTAGAGCTGGAAAAGACTAAGAATATGACTATTCTTCTTTTCCTAGACATTAGCTTAAAATCTTGCTAAGGAAATATATACCCTTCAGTACTGTTATGGTTTGGAGGTGAGGTGTCCCCCAAAAGCTCACACGTGAGAAAATGTAAGAAGGTTTGGAGGAGAAACCATTGGGCTATCGCCTTAACCTAATCAGTGAATTAATCCCTGATGGTATTAACTGAGTGGTCATTGGAGACAGGTGGGGTGTGGATGAAGGAAGTGGTTCATTGTGGGTGGGACTATAAGGTATATATTTGGTATCTAGAGAGTGGAGTCTCTCTCTCTCTCTCTGCTTTCCGATTACCATGTAAGCTGCTTCCCTCCACCACACTTTCTGAACATGATGTTCTGCCTCACCTCAAGCCCTGAGGAATGGAGCTGGCCTTCTATGGACTAAGACTTCTGAAACCGTGAGCCCTCAAATAAACCTTTCCTCCTTTGCAATTGTTCTGCTTGGGTCCTTTAGTCATGCAAGCAAAATAGCTGTCCAAAATAAGTATGTTCCTTTATTCTATTTTATGTACCTCTAAGTCCTTTGAGACTTATCTACGTCCTTCGAGACAATCTATGGTTTCAAAATAGGCTCAATCCTGTCTTCTCTCCTAACTGACTCAGACTGGCTACCTAGACACCAAACAGATAATACAACTCCACCTTCTTCATTTTTCTGGTCATAACTCTAGTATCTTATTATAGCTATAAAACTGCATAAGTTTGTAGAATATATAATTAAGTAATCTCAGAATCAGGTCAAAGTATGAAAAATAAACAACTAATCAGATTTCTTTGCACACAGTGGATTTAATATAACCACTTTGGAAATATATCTGATTTTCAACAAAGGCAACAAAATCATACATTGGAGAAAGAAATGTCTCTTCAATAAATGGTACTAGGGAAACTGAATATCCATATGCAAAAAAGAAAGAGAAACTAGACTACTATCTCTGAACACATACAAAATCAACAAAAAAAAATGAATCAAAGTCTTAAGTGTAAGACCTGAAACTAAAGAAAACTCAGGGGAAATGCTTCTTGATATTGAACTGTGCAAAGATTTTTTTTTTTTTTGGATATGACACTAAAAGCAGAGACAACAGAAGCAAACATTGATAAATGGGATTACATCAAACTAAAAAGCTTCTCTACAACAAAGGAAACAATCAAAAGAGTAAGGAGAAAATCAACAGAATGGGAAAAGATATTTGCAAACTATCTAATGGGGAATAATTTCTATAATATGTAAGGAACACAAAAACTCAATAGCAAAAGAAAAATATCTCATTGAAAGTGGGTAAATAACCTGAACAGGCATTTCTCAAAAGAGGATATGCAACAAAGGTCAACAAGCAAATAAAATAATGCTCTCAACATCACTAATCATCAGGAAAATACAAATTGCCTCCTCTAGTTAGAATTGCTATTATCAAAAAGACAAAAAAAACCCTAAATGCAGGGTGTGGGGGAGGGAGAAGTGATAGGTAATTAATGAGTACATTGGTAAAGTTGGATAGGAGGAATAACTTATGTTCTATAGCACAGTAGGATAACTATGATCAATGATAACTGAATATTTCATAATAGCTAGTAGAGAGGATTTTCAATGATCCCAACACAAAGAAATTATGCATGTCTCAGGTGATAGATATGCCAGTTACCTGATCTAATCATTGTACATTATATTTATGTATGGAAATATCACATAGTATCTCATAAAGATATATAGTAACTATATTTCAATTAAAATGTATTTAAAAGAAGTATATCCAAAATTGTATTCCTATATGACTACTCACAAATGTCTAAGATGGCATTCTATTCTTGAAACTACCTTTTATCAGAGCCTTATCTCTTATAAATCCTCAAAATTAATCTGTGAAAGACAAGTTTATGGACAATATATTTTCTTACTTCTTGTTTAAAAAATGTAACTGTGATAGTGAGAATCATCATTAGAGATCTATAAAGAAAAAATTTAGTCTCAGGATTTTATCTATTAAAGCCAAAACATTTACCCAACACCTAATGAGAGTCATTCAACTATTCTAACAACATATGTGAAAAGATCTTCGACTGGTAATGGATACTAAATTATTTATAAATGTTTTGACAATTAGTAAAATAGTTACCTTGTTGGAGTTCCATCACCAAATCTGATTCCTATTTCACTTTCCCTCACATTTCTAAGCACATCACAGACAGGGCTCTGGAAGTGTACTTGACCGGGGCTTGAACTTTTGTAGGCTTATTCATTCTGTGACTATTAACCCTCTTTACTTATCTGTAAAATTAGGATTGGTAATAGCACTGACCCTGTAGAGCTCTTTGTTTTGTTTTTTTTTGTTTTTTTTTTTTTTGTACCTGAGATTGAACTCAGGGGCACTCGACCACTGAATCACATCCCCAGCCCTATTTTCTATTTGATTTAGAGACAGTGTCTCACTGAGTTGCTTAGTGCCTCTCTTTTGCTGAGGCTGGCTTTGAACTCTTGATCCTCCTGTCTCAGCCTCCTGTGCCACTGAGATTATAGGCACGCATACCATGCCTGGCTCCCTGTAGAGGTCTTGTGGAGAACATAAGAGCCAGTAAGTATGATGTACTAGAATTCTACCTGGCACTAATTAAGCATTTTGTCCAGGCTCTCTCTGATGCTCTAGGACATGAGTACACAAGAGCAGGAACATGTGTGTCCCTTGTGTCTGCCTGTATCTTCAGTACTGGGACTGTCCTGGGCACAGAGCACAAACACAATAAATATTTACTAAATAAATAAACCAGAACACACAAGTATAAAAAAGATTCACAAAATCATTTTTCTTCATCAATTTTCCATTTGTTCCTTCAACATTGACTGATTACTGCATGAGCAATTTCCAAATACATTTCTTTTAATGAAATACATATACACAAGGGTGGGGGATATCATGGGAATATGGATGCTACCAACATTTGGAAATTTGACAAAGTGTACATTTTCCAGCACCTCTTAATTCTCAAAGAAAACTTTGTCTTATATAATTGCCTATGGCTCTGATGCAGAGCTAATACCAAATAAGAAGAAAATTTGTATTTAAAGGTTTCCTTCCTAATAATTAATACCTCAAAGCCTTTCCCTTTTAGCCTTCCTAAAAATTACCTTGCAATAGATTATTTGTATCCTTCACAAGATTTTCTAAATAAAAAATCCAGTCAGTACACCAGGATTTGCTTCCCAATTTGTTATTTCTATGTCTACATATAAAATAAACAAATGATTGTTGTGATTTTTACTTACATACTATTGGGTCAGAAAATGCTTATCGGTTAGAAAACTCTCTGATTCTACATACCAAATTAATTTAAATACATATATTTAACCATGTAGTTTGGGCCACAAGAAAATGACCTTACAACCATGCTTCTCCAAGTGGTCAGTGTTTTCTACTTATCAAAAATAGGTCAAGAGCCAGGCGTGGTGGTACATGCCTATAATCCTAGTGGTTCAGGAGGCTGAGGCAGGAGGATCACAAGTTCAAGGACAGCCTCAGCAACTTAGCAAGGCCCTAAGCAACTTAACATGATCTTGTCTCAAAATAAAAAATATAAAAAGGGCTGGGAATATGGCTCAATAGTTAAGTGGTCCTGGGCTGGGAATATGGCTCAATAGTTAAGTGGTCCTGAGTTCAATTCCTGTTATCAAAAAAGTAATAATAATAATTTTAAAAAATTAACCAACTATTTATGTATTTTTACTCTCTATAGAATATATTCGTTGAGCACTCACAATGAGACAGGGGCTTTAAGATAGACACAGCCCCTGCCATTGTGGAGTTTACAATCTATTTTATATTATGAAGATATTTTCATATTTATATTTCAAATTTAATTATTGTGACTTTTAAATCATATAATTTTACTTATTTTCTATTGTTCTAATAAGATAATGAAACCTTAAAAATTCAATTTATTCAATCATCATTTAATCATTTCAAGTCACTTAAAATTATCAAAAACCAAAGGAAATCATTCATTTCAATAATTCATGATCTTGAGCATTTAAGTCAAATCAGACTTATAATAGAAATCCCACCTATTTTGATATTTATGGATTTAAAAAGAAAGAAAATTCTGGTAGTGAATTAAAGATACTAAATTTGTACTCACTGGAAGAAGGGCAAATCTGGGGTTCACAGCATGCAAATAATCCATCTCAGATTAGTGAGTGGCAGGACAGTGATATAGAGTATGTGTTTTAGAAAGTATTTAAGAATAAATAGAGAACAAATAAAAATGATCATGAATTCTTTAATAAATCATTTGTCATTAACATTTTCAAAACTAGTATTATTCAAATATTATAAATATGGTTTTCCAATGCTTGAAGATAGCTCATTGGACCTAAGGGATTTCATTTGACTAAGCTATTGACTTCCCTTATTTACATAATTAATATTCACATCAAACACTTTTCTTGAGGCAAACATAAGCCTGTTTTACAGGTCAGAATTATGACCAGTTCCAATGAAGTCTGTTAATGAGGTGGTTGTTTGTTTTGTAGGGTACTATTTAGACCACTAATGCACATACCACATAGATCATAATGTCTTTTTAAAATTATGCAATCAAGAGCATTCACAGGGACAGCATGTTAACCATGTCTCTGTTTATTTACTCACTGATTTATAAAATGTGATAAGTTGCAAGACTCTCTTAGTAATTATAGCAATACTAAGTTCCTCTGTATAGCATTTCTCATTATACTATAAAAAGAGTTCACAGAGAAATCATTTATATAAACTAAAGATTAACATTTGTATCCAAGTATAACAAAATGCTCAGTAAATCCAGTCTAAATTTTAATTCAGGAAAAAACACTCATCTAATGTGTGATTGATCATGTAGATCAATGATTGGCAATCTTTTGGGAGTCAAAGATCACTTTGAGAATTGAATGAAAATTATTGATTCTCTCTCCAGAAAACCTGGACCAGTGAAGAACTTCCAGTGGAGAAAAAAAGACAATTTTCCACTTCTCCAGCAGTTGTTGTGCATTGTTAGAGGGTTTCCAATTTCCAATGTGTTCTATTTCTGAGCTTTGAATGATTTTCTTCCAGTATATTTATTAAACAAGTTCTCCCAGAACCCCACGTTCATAATTGGGATCGTAAATCTATTCAGATCCACAACCTGACTTTTCTCCTCCTCTTATCTGGAAGCTTCCACTCTTCTAATGTTTAAAAAGTAAGTCTTCTAAATGCCTTAACACTGGGTAAGGTGTTCCAAGACCCTTGTGTCCCTCTTGATTCCCATCCTGCCCCTTCTACAAAACTGAGGCTCTTGCATGATCATTAGTTTTCTCCACTTCAACCAGCATATCCCTAAGTATGATCCAGCACTCCACCTCCCCTTCCAGATATTCCTCGTGAACTCTCTATAATTTCCCTTGTCTCTTTAACATCCTCTCCTTTCTTCTCTCTCTCTCTCTCTCTCTCTCTCTCTCTCTCTCTCTCTCTCTCTCTCTCGTTTTAAATGAAACTGGCCTGTCTCCTAAGGACATTTATTCCCCTACAATCTTTTCAAGTAAGGGATCCCCGCCCACATCTCATAGATAGAGAGGTTTGGAGGTCAATTATCCTTTGTGCTTTCCATCACAACCTCAAAGCATTTCCCTTATCCTTCTGTAGCTCTGAAGCTCCTCCTGGTACCATCTTCTCAACTGTGCATTTTCTTATTGCTCAGTTACCCTCCTTTTTTGTTGAGATTAGATCCTGGATCTAGGTCAGCATTTTTCTCATCACCCTTACTTGTGTCATCATTTTTAGAGAATACAATTTCCCTATGGATGTCCTATCATATACCTCAGCATTTCAACTTTTTAACCAGCTCAATTCCAGGGACTGTTTCTCTCATACCATCTCAGCCAGGCATTTCTAAGACCACAATGTCAGTCTATCATTATCACTTCCATAATCTCAGTTTCTAATACCCCATTTCTGGCTACTTACTTCTATTTATTTTAGTTATTCCCTTAACAAACTCTCCCACTGCTACAGTTTTACATCTTGACCTGCTGTCTATTGCCGACACACTCATCTCCTGCTTTTATTTACCTCTTTCCCACCTCAGATGCTATGTACATCATTATCCTCATTCCCTTTGTTACTCTCTCCTTCGAGTGTACTATCCTAACAAAACCTCGTTGAAACTGAATAGCTATTTCTTTTGTGTCTTGAATTACACTAGGGGAAGTAATTTTAAATTCATGAACAAAAATCTCAAATGGGCACTCAATACTTCTCAGAATGTCTACTATGATTCTCTATTAAGCTCAGTTTCCTGCTTTCTATGACAAGTATTTCATGCCTCATACCCTCTCCAAAAACCTCCTATACTTCCTTTCCTTTGCTCTCTCAGTTGATGACTATGAATCATACTTCCTAAGAAAAGAGACATCAATTGATGGAAACTCTCTCCTTATCACTTCCACATATGAAGCCGACCCATATTGATACCTGTTTCTCCATCTTTCCTCCTAAAAAATAGAAAATATATTTGCCTTGCCCTTGGAGGCTAATCTTCTCATTAGGGTCAGAATCCTATTTTATCACTCCTTTGAGTTAGGAAGGATGCCCCTCATGGATCTTAAGACTGGTGCGAATGTCAACAGGCTCACGATTCCCGAATGCCAGAGGGGGAACTGCTCTGTCTAAGCTCTAATCTAATCCAAACCCACTATACTTCCCTGAGGTATTTAGTTTGGGCTTATTTTGGAGTTACCTCAAGATATGATCCATATGTACCAACCACTTGGTAATTCTGTAATCCTTGTAGTAGTTACTTTATTTCTCTCACCTTGGGATAGGTGCCCAAGTGTATAGAAATGAACAGGCAAGATCAGTATTTCTTGTGAGTTGGAAGCTGAGTCAATAATCTACTCTCATTTTAAAAAGTCCTATAGTCTTAATAATTGTGTCCTCCCCCCAAACTTCAAATACTAAAACCCAATCTCCAAGGTGATAGTACTAAGATAAGGTGATCTGCTTTTTTTTTTTTTTTTTTTTTTTTTTTTTTGAGGTGGGGAATGGGTAGCGGGGATTGAACTCAGGGGCACTCAACCACTGAGCCACATCCTCAGCCTTGTTTTGTATTTTATGTAGAGACAGGGTCTCACTGAGTTGCTTAGTGCCTCACTTTGGCTGAGGCTGGTTTTGAACATGCCATCCTTCCGTCTCAGCCTTGGAGCCACTGGGATTACAGGCATGTGCCCCCACACCCATCTTTTTAAAAATATTTTTAAACATTTTTTTTTTAGCTGTTGATAGATCTTCATTCTATTTATTTTTATGTGGTGCTGAGATTAATCCCAGCACATTACATATGCCAGGCAAATGTGCTTCTGCTGAGCCACAACCCCTGTGATCTGGTTGTAAGCATGAGGCTCTTATGAATAGTATCAGTGAATTGGGTAAGGTTGAGGGACACTTGTAATCCCAGATACTTAGGAGATTGAGGCAGGGTGATCACAATTTAAGGTCAGCTTTCACAACTTAGTGAGACCCTGTCTCAAAACAAGAAAAAAAGTAGGGGGTCAGTAGTGCCTTCATATAAGGTTCAAAGGATCCTGTTTTTCTCTTTTAACATGTGAATACAAAACAAGAAGCCACCATCTATGAAACAGACACTCGCTAGACTCCAAAACTACCATGCCTTGAACCTCCCAGCCTCAAGAGCAGTGAGAAATAAATTTCTATGGTTTACAAGCCACCCAGTTTGTGGTGTTTTGTTATAACAACCCGAATGGACTAAGACAGGGGGACGATCTGTTTTTGTGCTTTCTAAGTTCTTCCATCTATTGCTAGACTCGAGAATTTTAGAGTCAATGAAGAAATTAGAGATCATCATGTGTTCAACCCCATTTTAAAGGCTCAACAAGACAGTGTCTAGGTCAAAGCCACAGGCTAAATAGTAAATAATTCAGTTTTAAAGTCATGATTTTTAAGACAGGTGCTATTTCCACTGTGCTATTTGTAATATACACTTCTTAGAATAATGTTATCCTAAAAATCTTATGATGCTAGCATCTGATCAAAACAGATTTATAGATTCACCTAGTAGTTCCATATGGACCCTCAGAAGACACCCACAATAACAGATAGGAAGTGTGCAAAAGTGATCTCATTCCAGGAGTGCACTGACAATATATCGTATGTTACTTCTCCAGAATGGTCACCTCTATCCTGGTCTTATTATAAAAGGATACCAATTCTCAAGGACTGTGGCCTGAAGCTATCTTTAGACAGCTAGAGATACCAGAAGATAGTTGGCTGTAGAGTCAGCCTGTGTCTTCTATTGGTTTTTAATGCAAAGCCAGAAGTCTTTAAAAATTAACTTCATTTTATAATTCATTAACCAGTCATCAATTAAACACATACTGTGCACCTTCCAGAGTCAGGAAGTGCTCTAGATACTGGAATTACAGAGACAAATGTGAGATAGCTCCAGCTCTCAGAAACTCAGTATCCAGCACAGCAGAGGCCTTCATCACACTCTGACTATAACCACCGTGGAGGGCTTGCACAACTAATTTACAAATAAGCACAAAGTACTGAAGTTAGTTAAATATTTACTTTAAAAGACTTACTTTAAAACAGAATTTAGTTATTCTTATAATAACTTTGTACTTGTTTTCTGTCATTGCAACATACATTTGAGGACAAATCAAAAGGTCAGGGTTACAAATCACAAACTACAAATAATACACATCTCTTCTTGAGTTTTCTGCAGCCTGTCATTTGCATAAATTCATGGGAATGTGTCAACAAGTGAAAATCATCTATCGTGTTTCAAAGAAAACAGCATTGACAAGTTCTAGTCTAGAGACCAGTGGAAGCCAGGGCGGGGTGGGGGGAGGGCATACAGATTGACAATGAAAGCAATGAAAGTCTGTTAAGGGCTATGATAAGTAACTGGTATATGCACAGGAAGCTTAGAGTATGTAGGAAAAGACTACCTAATCCAGTCTTAAAGGGAAAAGGGTCATAGGAAAGTGTGGTGATAGGAGAGGGTGAGGTTAGGGTCAGAGGAATCTGTGCTAAGATGTAGCCAACATGGGATAGGCTGATCAGGATGGATACAACCAGAAGTTAAACTGGGACAGCTTGGGTGGAACACAGGTTGGGAGTTTTGGTCCTGCCAAGCTCAGAGCAAAGCAGAGATCAGAGTGTGGGGCTCTCAAGTTACACTAGAGAGACCCTACAAGGGTCAATCTGCTACACAGGTTGCAGTCAATTTCCAGGGGGACAAATCCAGCAGTGGCCAGGCAGGGGGCACAACACAATCACAGCATGGTGGTATGAGTCAGAATGCATGATTTGGGTTCACCATGTGGACAGGTAATCTGTAATGAGCCTCCACCACCATCAGAATACACAGGAGCAGAGAACAGCAGGGGCAGGGTAAGAGTGTGAAACCAAGGTAGGTTGGCCTGTCTCTGCTCACGTCACAAGCTCTGGTTTGGGTATTTAGCATGTGAGAGTTAGTAGGTATGTGCCACTCCACAGAGTCAAGTACAACAATGGTGAGGACAGAGAGGATAGCACCACCCCTGCCTCCAACAAGCTCCATCTAACAAGGGGGAAAGGAAGCAGGAAAGCAAAAATGCTGCAGTGACACGATGATAGAAGCTTCTGCAAGGACAGAAGAGAACTAAATGAGAATGAGTGAAATCCAGCCTGGGGAGGTCACAGTAAGTTTTTGAAACAGAGATGACCAATAAATAGACTTGGAGGACAAATAGGTGTTGGCCTGACAGATCTCAGAAGGAAAGGGTCATCCAGAGAGACATTGCCAGCAAAGGAAGCAGCATGAGCAAGAATCAACAGCACATGGGTAACATTCTGAAAAACCAGGATGTGGACAAAACAGGAGCAGTCAGGACTAATTATCCCCCCTGCAGAGCCCCATGAGGAGCTACTTCTAAGCACGGACCATGATTTGTGCTTTATCCTTTAAGCAGTTAAAGTTTTTTTTTTTTAATTTATTTTAGCAGCTTAATTGAGATACAATTTGTTCATAATATGATTCACCTATTTCATGGATTATCAGTATAATTACTCCGTGAATTACTATGGGGCTAAGTCTCAATAAATCCAGTATAAGGGGAAAATGTCTTCAGTAAAAAACGCATTTAAAACTGGGCATGGCAATACATGCCTATAATCCCAGTGGCTCGGGAGGCTGAAGCAGAAGGATCTCGAGTTCAAGGCTGGTCTCAGCAAAATCGAGGTGCTAAGCAACTCAGTGAGATCCTGACTCTAAATAAAATATAAAATAGGGCTGGAGATTTGGCTCAGTGGTTAAGTGCCCCTGAGTTTGATCCCTGGTACCCCCCCCTAAAAAAATGCATTTAATACACATTTTACTGAACATAGCTTAGCCACATAGTACCTGAGAAAAGATCAAAATTCAAAAAAAGGATAGTTTCTACAGAGTATGTATTTCTTTTGCACAAGGATAAAAGATAAACGTTGAAAAATCAAACATCAAATTGTTGTAAGTCGGGAATCATCTATAGTCACACATAGGTGCCTACATCACCACAGTCCATTTTACATTTTCATCATTTGAAAAAGAAATCTCATGCCCTGTGCCTTCTACTAGCCCTAAGCACCACAAATCTACATTCTATCTCTAGTTTCCTCTTCTGTATATTTTATAGGAATGGAATCATATAATTATGGTCTGACTGGCTTCTTTCATTTAGTATAGTGTTTTCTTCCTTTTTTCTTTCTTTTTTTTTTTTTTTTTGGCACCAGGGATTCAACCCAGGGGCACTTTGCCACTGAGCCACATCATCAGTCCTTTTTATTTTTTATAATGAGACAGCGTCTTGCTAAGTTGCTGAGGTTAGCCTTGAACTTGTGATCCTCCTGTCTCAGCCTCAAGAGTTGCTGGGATTACAAGCACACACCACCATGCCTAGTCTTGCATGTTTTCAAGGCTCATCTATGTTGTAACGTGTACCAGTATTTCATTCTTATGCTCATATTTTGCTTCTTGTATATACTATATATTGTTTAACTATTTACTCATTGATGGACATCTAAATTGTTTTCACCTTTTGGCTATTATGACTAGTGCTGCCATAAACATTTGTTTACAAATGTCTTTGTGGACATATGTTTTCAGTTTTCCTGGGTATGCTTCTTGGAGTAGAACTGCAAGGTCCTGTGCACTGAATCATTTGAAGAACTCACAGACTATTTTCCAAAGCTGATGTACCATTTTATACCCCACTAGCTATATTTGAGGGTTCTGATTTTTTACATCCTCACCAACTCTTGTTTTTGTAAGGCTTGTTGATTCTAGTCATCCTAATGAGTGGTGTTATTACAAAATGTTTAAGTAGGAAAAAACCCACAAATTTTAGTTTCAGAAGGGTGAGTGACATCAAGATGGGAAAAGAATTTAAAGTGAGACCAAAGCTTAAGAGTCTAATGAAGAGCTTCTTGTAAAGTTAATAATAATTTCTTATATAACTGAAATTTGCTAAGATAGTGTATATACTAAATATTTTTACCTAACTACGTGAGATAAGAGGGAGAGTGAATCCATGGCATGGTCTCCATGTCTGCCATTGATACATAGGAAAGATAACAGATGAAAGAGTCACCTTCCTCCAGCTACTTTGTCTAAGGTCAGGGTCTTGATTTTACATACTTTCCTCAAAGAATTTTCATCCTACTCTCAACTGTAATGAAAAAAAAAATGGGTGGGAGAGAGGAGCCACTTCTTGAGGCTGTGCCAAAGGGAGCCCCCACTTTCCCAGCTACCAAGTTTTCCATCTGTTCTTCCCACTTCCAGCCACCCCCAGAGCCATTTCTGAATACAACTAGAGGCAGTCCCACGTAAGACGGGTTTGCAAGGGCTAGGCAAGTGATTAGCTCTAGGACCCAGGAAGAGAGGGGAATCTAGTAACTCTCTGACTTCTGGCTTGGATGGCAGGTGATGGTACTTGTCCCTAAGACACAAAAGGCAAGCCAAGTGAGTGTAGTTATGGAAAGAGGAAGCATGTAGATTTAAGCACACTGACAGTGTGGTACTGAGGGACATTTGGGGAAGAAGTTTGGTAGGTGACTGAATAGAAATCCCCATGGTACTACTTTAAATTATTGGCTTTAGATGCTTAAAGGATGCACAAGCAGAAAATCTTAGTATTTGCTAACTTAAATGTCTAAAATGTGCCTTCACCATAGTAAGCACAGCCTGGAACTAGAAAATTGGCCCAGGTACTGAGTCAGAAGAAAACCTGGGGAAATTGTCTCAACAAAAGGTAAATAACAGCTAAACATTTCCCTAATTCTCTTCTTCTCTTTGCTGTTGATATACACTGTATTGCAAAACCTAAACTCAATCACAGAGTTTCTGATGCCTGAATTCATTTGTTCATTTAGTTAGTCATTCTACAGGGATATACCTGTCAGGTATTGTTCAAATACATAGGATGTAACTTGTTAAGACAGGCATCTTCTCTGTCCCAGTGCCTCATGGAAGTGCTTCTACAGTTTTTCTCTAAAAGTCATTTATTCTTCTAGGAAAGACCATCACCTAGCATCACGGAATTGAACTAGAGAGGAAGATTTTATTTTATGTATCCAATAGTTTTTAATTATTGTTTAAACAACCTTAGTAAAAATACCTTTAAATGGTTGGCAGTTCTCCTAGTGTATTAAGCTTCAAAAACAGTATTGAAAAATAGTTAGAAAATTTTTCATATCTATAAAGGATATGTTTTTCATTTTCTAAACCCAGAGCTGAAAATCCTAGTTTAAAATGGAAAACAGAATAAATGTTAGAAACAAGACTAAACACTCAGCACTCGTTGCCTCTGGCACAAAAAACAAATGGAGGAAGCAACACTGATGTTTGCACAGTTTTTTTTTCTGTTATTAATGGTGCAATTTTAATAATAAAAATTAGTAAAACCCTACACTACCCCATTAATGCCTGTTTAACCAAATCAAAGATTAATAGTGCTTTGCTAATTTTTTATTGATTTGAAGTTCATGTACAGTAAAATTCACTAATTCATAGTGTACAGTTTGATGAGTTTTGGCAAGCATATACAGTAAAGTATCTATAAACACTGTAAAGATAGAACAGTGTGTGCAATAGAACTTTTTCTGATGACAAAAATGTTCTGCATCTGCCTTGTCCAAAGGTCTAGTCATTGGCTCTTGAGAACTTGAAATGTGGCTTGGAGATTATTAGTTTTACTAATTTTAATTAATTTAAATTTTAATTTTAGTAGCTATATTGATGAGTGGCTACTATGTCAGCGCATGCCATTTCCTCCACCCTAAGAAGTTCTGTTGCTAAGATCTTGCAGTGTTACTCTAGCGCCCTCTACTGAAAAAGCCCAGCATTCCATTGTGAAGCATGTTCACGGGATGTATGTAGAGTCACTAATAAAAAGTGTGGATTTGGGGCTAAGAGAAAATAGATAGTTAGACCAGCAGGTATATACTTAATTTTGATAAATTTTAATTCACATATTTTTTTCTTCTTGCTTTTTTTGTCTAGTCTTTAAACTCTTGACTAAAGGAAAATCACAAATATTTTCTTTTAGAAGTTTTAGTTTTTACATTTAGATCTGTTATCCAGTTTGTGCTAAAATGTCTATATAGTATGAAGTAAGGTTAGAATTTACTGTTTTTCATGTGCATATCTAATATCTTTAGTAAATTAAATTTTTTTTTCTTGCTGGGCACGATGGCACACAACTGTAATCCCAGCACCTCAGGAGGCTGAGGCAGGAGGATCCTGAGTTCAAAGCCAGCCTCAGCAAAGAGAGGCACTAAGCAAGTCAGTGAGACCCTATTTCTAAATAAAATACAAAATAGGGCTGGGGATGTGGCTCAGTGGTCAAGTGCCCCTGAGTTCAATCCGTGGTAACAAACAACAACAACAACAACAAGAAAAAAAAAACACCTTTTTTTCTCAACTGAATTTAACATATTTGTCAAAAATCACTTGACCTTAGCACAGCTCCATTTATGGTCCTTGATTTATTTGTCTGTCCTTATGTCAATTACATTGTCTTCATTTGAAATCAGTGTGTGTGTGTCTTCTAATTTTGTTCTTTTTAAAAATTGTTGTGGCTGTCTATTCAGTTTGCACTTCAATATAGATTTCAGAATCCACTTTTCAATTTATACTAAAGAAAAAAGCCTACTTGGATGTTTGATTGGGATTTTATTAAATCTATAAATCAATTTGAGGTTAATGGACATTTTAATTATACTCTATCTTGCAACTCATGCATACAGTATATCTCCCCAGTCATTAAATTTTATAAAAGTTCTCTTCAAAGTGTTCTGTGGTATTCTTCAGTTGCTATTCTTGGGATTGGACAAAGTCAGGTTCTTATCTCTCCTGGCTCATGGATCAAACTCTTCTCTGTATTTTATCTGTTATTATTTTTTTTTGATACTTTCCAGTTGTTTTTGTTTGATTGTTTTCACATTGCTGGATACCAAATCCAGAACCCTGCAGTTGCTAGGCAAGTGCCCTACCACTGAACCATGCTCCTAGACTACCCAGTATTTAAATTTTTTTTTGAATTAACAAGATATGGATTCAAAGTGGCAGATTAGAAAAGGTCGCTTTCCAAGTTGCTCCCTGACATGAAACCGAGAAATCAGACACTCAGCTTCTCAGCAAGGTGAGCAGGGTGAACTTTACTGGGAATTAATTCTGGAAATTCAAAGCACATTGGGGACTTAGGAGGTTGGATATAACAAAATAAAGAAGAAATCCCCAGTGCTGCTGCCGCTGGGGGTAACGCCTACAGATGAGCACCTCCCTGTGCTAAAATAGTGGAAGGATACGTCAATTGAAGTAACCCACAATTTTTGGAGATTTGAGGCATGTCTGGATAGAAGAGATCAGAGATCAAAGACACTGCCCCACTAACGTGAAAGGTGCCTGCACAATATCCCTGTGAAGGAAAGAAGCCTCATTGCTCCTGGCTGCCAGGGAAAATAGAGGAAAGGAACCATTTTGCAGCTTTGATGTGGGGAATTGGCAGCTGGGGAACCAAATCCTGGAAATTGTGCTGACTTGAAATACAGGGCTGGACAAACCCACACCAGACAGCATATTGTGTGCCTAAGTGACCAGGAGAAAATCAAACATGGAGAGGGGTAAACATAGGGGAATTCTGGTTGGGGAAACCCATCCAGCTTTCACTTTTCCCCTCTAGCCTGGCCACGTGAAAGATCAGCTGGCAGAGATGCACCAGCTGGCAGTTCAAAAGGGCAGGGGTGGGAGGGATTGAGGTAGGAGTGTCAAGAAAACATGAAGTTCACGAGTGACTGAGAGGAACAAAGATTTTCTTCTGCACTGCATGAGTGAAACCCAGAGTTTTTTCTCTGACGGATAGTCTCTTGGCATGGGCCGGCAACTGCCCAGCTTAGGAGGTGCTCTGATTCAAAATCTTCAGACCAATTGCCATCCAAGGAAGAATCTAGAGGCTTACTAAGCTTAAACCCCACTCCTCAGGAGTCCCACCTAAGGGGATTTTCCTTCACACTCCATCAACCTCACCAAACACACCTGAGGAGGAAAGCCAAGAATCTTTTGAACACCTATGGAAACAATTCTTTAACTTTGCTTGGACATTTCCTATTTTGTCATTTTTCTTTTTTCTTCTCTCTGTTCAATTTAGCAAAGAAGCAAGATATGGAAATTAACAACCATAAATCAATTGTATTCCTATATATCAATGATCAATCAGCTGAAAGAGAAATTAGAAAAACTGTCCCATTCACAATAACCTCAAAAGTATAATAAAATACCTGGGAATCAATCTAACAAAAGAGGTGAAAGACCTCTACAATGAAAACTACAGAACACTAAAGAAAGAAATTGAAGAAGACCTTAGAAGATGGAAAGATCTTCCATGTTCTTGGATAGGCAGAGTTAATATAATCAAAATGGCCACATTACCAAGAGTACTATATATTTAATGAAATTCCTATTACAATTCCAGTGTCATTCTTCATAGAAATAGAAAAAGTAGTCATAAAATTCAATTGAAAAAAACAGGAGCCATCACAATACCAGACCTCAAATTATAAGTAACATAAACGGCATGGTATTGGCACAACAACAGGCATAAACATCAATGGTACAAAATCGAAGACACAGAGATGAACCCACATGAACATAATTATCTCCTACTAGACAAAGGCACCATAAACATACATCAAAGAAAAGATAGCCTCTTCCACAAATGGGGCTGGGAAAACTGGAAATCCATATATAACATAATGGAATTGAATCTCTCTCATCCTGAAGGGAAAAAAAAAACAAACCTCAACTCAAAGTGGATCAGGCACCTAGGCATTAGATCGGAAAACTTGTACCTACTAGATGAAAATGTAGGCACAACTTTACATCATGCTGGCTTGGAAAAGACTTCCTCAACAAAACCCCTAAAGCATAAAAAAGTAACATCAAGAATCAATACATGTGATGGTATCAAACTGAAAAGCTTCTTCACAGCAAAGGAAACAATCAGGAATGTGAAGAGAGAGCCTACAGAATGGGAGAAAAAAATTTTGCCACCTGTACCTTAGATTAAGCATTAATCTTTAGTATATACAAAGAACTCAAAAACCTTAACATTGAAAAAACAAACATACCAATCAATAAATGGACAAAGGAACTGAATGGGCATATCACAGAAAGAGAAATACAAATGTTCAACATCTCTGGCAATTAGAGAAATACAAATTCAAATACACTGAAGTTCCATCTCAATCCCATCAGAATGGCAATTATCAATAATACAATAGATGTTGGCAAAGATGTGGGGAAATTGTTTCACTCTTACATTGCTAGTGGGACTACAAATCAATGCAACCCCACTGTGGAAAGCATTATGAAGATCTGTCAGAAAACTTGGAATGAAACCACCATGTGACCCAGTTATCCCACTCCTGTGCATATACCCAAAGGACTTAAAATCAGCATACTATAGTGATATGGCCACATCAATGCTTAGAGTAGCTCAATTCACAATTCCAAGCTAAGCTATGGAACTAATCTAGGTGCCTTTCAACAGATGAATGGATAAAGAAAATGTGATACATATATGCAATGAAATATTACTCAGCCATAAATATGAATGAAATTATGGCATTTGCCAGTAAAGGGATGGAAATGGATACTATCATGCTAAGTGAGATAAGCCAATCCAAAAAAAAAAAAAAAAAACAAAGGCCAAATGTTCTCTCCGGTATGTGGATGCTGACACACAATAATGGGAGAGGGGGATAGAAATTTATTGGATTGGACCAAAGGGAAGGAAGGGAAGGAGGGGGAAGGGGAGTGAGGAAGATAGTAGAATGAATTAGACACAAATTTCCTATGTTCATATACAATTACACAACCAGTGAAACTCCATATCATGTAAAACCACCAGAATGTAAAGTTATTCTCCATGTATATATAATACAAATTCATCAAAAATACACTCTACTGTCATATATATCTAAAGAGAACAATTTAATAAAAAATTTAATGATTATTATAATTATCTTCCTGAAATTTGTGGAACCACTTCACCTCTCCATTGTTCCCCAAAGCAAACTCCACACAAATGTTAATAATAAACAAGTCCAAAAAAATAAAATAAAATAAACAAGTCCAAAACAAAGTCTAGGGTTCTACTTTGCTCTACATTCTGTCAATATTCTCAGGGTTTTCACAATTGAATATTATCTAATCACACTACAGGGCTTTGCAGTTTGGGAATGTCCCAGTTTTCATCAGCTACAGTCTGAAATGGGAAGAACAAGATGGACAAAGCAAACCCAGTTTCTATCAATGTTCTTCTGTTTGTGAATTACACAGATCAGAATAGATTCAGAGATGAGAAAATTCAAAGCTGTGGTCACCCTCTTGAAATAGTAGATTAAGAAAAAAAACATAGAAACATCCTCAGTGGAAGGTAAGGAGAGTGCAGGAAAATATTTTGAAATATCATCCAATATATTTTATTTTCATTCCCGATAATGCCTCTTGCCCTGCAACCCTTTTCCCCCATATCCCCATTCAGAGAGAAGCAAGAGTGTCAGATTCATTACCTTCAGGTTTACATTCCAGAAATGAAGCTGGAAAGAACTGAGCTAACATTAAGCATTTGAAGCCCAAGTACTTGAATATCCCAGCAGAAAAGAATAATTCTCTATTAATTTTATTAAAAAATATTTGTCAATGCACGTATGTAGTACAACATTCATAACATGTGGGAGAGTCTATAGAGGAAAAAAGTCTCTTGCATTCACTATCTGTATTTTCTTTTATGACTTTTATAGTTTTATATCTTACATTAAAATATTTGATTCACCTAAAAGGTATTTTTATGTTAAATGTGCAAAATGGATCCAATTTTGTATTTGTTCTTCCCTGTAGCTATTTCGTTGTACCAATACCATTTGCTAAATGATCCATATTTCCCCTTAACAATTTGAAACATTGTTTTCATCATATAGTGGTGACCCATATACATCCTGGGTGTACTTCTGTACTCTAGCAATTTATAAATTAGTACCACTATTTTAATTACTATAACATGATAATACATAGTAAGTTCCTTCCAAAATATATATGCCATTCATTGAGAGAAGGGAAAAGACCTAAAATGGACTCAATCAGCTCAGAACCCTTGAAAGACCGAGTTTATTCTTAGTTGACAAGATTCAATTTTCTGCTGGGTGAACTGAATGAAGTCTCCAAATAAAAAGTTTGAAGATATTACTAAATAAAAATAGGACTTGTAAAATAGGTTCCAAAAGGAAATTAAAAATTTTCACATCTGAATTATGTGGCTTAAAAATTCACATGCACAAAATAGGTCTGGCTTATGTGACTAGAGAAAATATTTCAAAGCTGAATTATGAACACTGAACCTACTGCCACCTTCACGGACTATCATTCTTTCTCTCTTAGATGCTTCCTGAGTTGATACTGAATGTGAAAGCAGTGTGAGGCAGGCATGACTGGAATATTGCTTGCCACAGCTCCATGCTTTGATGTTTGCTCACCTGGGGGGTGGATGCTAATTACCTGGCTGCCTCCCCAGGCATCATCATATGTCTAATCTAGCAGGTGCCATGGCTCAGAAGACCACTCAGGACTGTATACAAGATACATGGATTCTTCACTATGTAGGGCAAAATTTCCTATAGGAACAGTATTACAAATGGCAGTTATGCTCTGAGTTAAATCCACACTTACTTAAACTTGAGTTGTCAATGTAGGTGAGCTGAAAAAAAAATTATCCAAAGCAACAATCTTAGAGAATGTGAGCTACATCAAATACAACATGAGTAAAAGGTTGGGTGTGTCCTGCCTGGGATCCTAGCATTTGGCTTGTAGCACAAGAAGAGAGGACACAAATGGTGACTTGAGGCCTTGAGATCAGGGTTAATGAGGTCATAGGCTCCCTCTATGCCTATGTTCTCAGGACACGTGGGGTGTTGAAAGAAGATTGTGGGGTGACAGGGAGTCAGGAAGTCCCTGTGCCCTGGTGGATCCACTTTCAACAGGTCCATTTTGTTGAGTCCTAGGTTTATGTACAAAGACAGATGCCTCTATAATGATCTTGTGATGCATATCATTTTTCAGAGCTCCAAGCTTGCTACGAAGGAGTACTCAAAGCTTTGGAAGAGGAGTTTATATTCTAAAATTAAGTGTTCATTTTAAAGTGGCAAGATTATTGAATTAGCTATTCTGCCTGGTCATTGGTAGTGTTCCAACAACACAGCAATTTCAGACTGCATAGACCTCTTTGTCTCTTTTTATATCATTGCTAATTTTATGTTGCTTTTTGATTTTGTGTGGTGAGCCAAGGAAAATTTTAACTTAGAAAAAGTTATTTTCATAAAATTTTCTAAGATATTCTTCTTTTCCCTTTAAACAACCTTAATAGATTACCTACTACAGAATAGGCAATACCTCCAGGAAATCAAGGTGCTTATTTTGATGAAACCTTTGCTGAAAATCTATCCTAAGATAGACTATCTGAAAACATAAGGCACTGTTGACAGGTTTACCTCTGGGGAAGGGACTTGATTTTTATGGCATATCATTTTTTCTTTCTTTTTTTCACATATTGCATGATTCTATTTTTCCCATATTTTTATTGGTATATTAAGCATACCATTTTCACTTTTTTACTTTTGTATTCTATATCTCTGCATCACTTATATAATATAGTATAATACAATAACACATTACTGTGTATTATTACTTTTTTAAATCTTCTGCAATGTTTCTATACCTCATTAAAAACGCATCCCACATTGTAGCATGCTTTAAAATTGTACATATTCCCTGTTTATTCATCTTAATTATTTTTAAAAGAAAGAATTCTATTATTTATCATGATTTGCCAAGCAGCATAGATTATTATGGCTACAGAGGATCTTATAACTCCTTAACCTGTGTTTAATTAACCACCGTAGCTCCATGGGGAGGATTCTAATGTGTAGCATATCTTTCTCCTCCAAAATCAGCCTGTTTGTCCATGATACCAGCTCCTCCAAAGCTCTCCCATGGCTCTCAAGAGTCCCATTCCCATGTTAATGTGGCACCTCAATCCCTGTCGACCAAGATCAAGAGAACATTTTTCATCTAATTTCCTTGTCCACACACTTGTCTCTCTCAGTGAGAGCTCTAGCTGGTAGGAACTCTGCAAGGTGCTGAGGAAAACTGAAAGGAATTCCCATTGAGAATAAAGAACAAAAGAAGAGCTGATGAGCTATCATTTCAGTTACTTAAAATGAATCACATCCAGAATCTATGAGAAAGGAAAGGATGGTAAACCCAGGGCATTTGCTTTGAGGTTGCAATAAGGAGTTTAACTTCAAAAGGTAAATGCCAAAGGCTTGCTTGGTTTATGGTCAGTTTCAAAGAAGTGATCATCTGTTGCTGCTCTGTGGGGGTATTGAAAGAGGGCAAGACCAGGGAACATTTAGAAGACTGCATTAAGCAGAAAGTATGAAGGAAAGAGCAAGATAATTCTGTTACATATGAAGGAGAAATATCCACAATATGATAGTCAAGCAAAATCAGTAGAAACTGAGAACTAATGGGCAGAGAGAGATTAAGAGCAGATCTTTGGACTGTCTTGCTGTATGTTGTCAACACTTTTGGTATTGTAAGGCTAACAGATAAAGCAGCTGTTTGTATTGGTAGTAGTACTAACTGGGAACAGTGAATGGAAGGACTCCTAGGTTTCTGGGTTGCTCAACTGGCTAGTAGAGGTGACTTTTTCTGAACTGGAACTACAGGCAGAAAAACAGATTGGGGTGGGAGGAGAAAAGGATGGAAAATATGCTTAGTTAGAGGGATTTGGGAAGCATCCAGTTGTTGCAAATGTGAAAATCATAGGACAGATCTGTCCTTCACCATACTCATATGTCAGATAGATAACAGAGATAAGATGGTCGCTGAGAGGAGATCATACCAGAGATTGTGTTGTGTTCTTGGGTCTTGTGTCTTTGCATGGGAGGATTTCAAGCAAGACAGGAGACTTAGTGAAAGTATAGCAATGTTTATTAGAATAGAAAACAGAAGCGGTGGGGGGTGGGTAAGAAGGACCCTCAAGGGAGAGAGCGAGTCCTCTCAGAGAGGACAATGACAACTCACTTCTTCATCAGCTCAGTTTTACTGGAATAGGAGGGGACCTTTCTGGAGAATTCCAACCAAGGACTACCTCTTAACTTTTGACTGACAGAAGGATTGTATCGAATTTTTAAATCCCTCCTGCACGGTTGTGTGTAAAGGCAATTCTTGGTCATTTTGGTTTGTGGAAAGGTCACAAAGGCCCTCTTTCATTCCCATCATGCAGGATCAGGGGAACTTGTGTTCTTTTTATCAGTGAAGAAGGTTTTGGACCTGTACTCCTCAGCCCTAGGAAAGAAGAACAACCCTGGAATAACAAGCTCATTAGCCAAAGTTTATAACATACTCTTATCTTTTTAAGCCCCAGCTGGGTCAGAATGGCCTTTGGTGAGCTGCTTCAAAGAAAGACGTGCTGAGAGTTAGCACATACACTCAGTCTACAGAATTAACTCCTTTTTTTTTTTTAAGAGAGAGAAAGAGAGAGAGAGAATTTTTTTTAATATTTATTTTTTAGTTTTTTGGTAGACACAACATCTTTATTTTATTTTTATGTGGAGCTGAGGATTGAACCCAGCGCCCTGCACATGCCAGGCGACTGCGCTACTGCTTGAGCCACATCCTCAGCCCCAAGAATTAACTCTATACATCCCATGTTCTCACAACTCATTTTGACCTGCTGCCTAACAAGGTCAGCCAGAAGCTTTATGGCTTCTATGAGGTCAAGACAAGAGGTCCCCACTGTTCATCATTGATAGCACATCAGCCAGAAAAAGTTTTAGAAATCATGGAGTTATGCAAGAGTGACTAAATAAACTGTCTTCTAATAAATGAGAGATTATACATTGGAAATACAAATTTGACACTCAAATTTCTCTCTGCTGCAGTGTAGAGTACAGCTGACTCTCTGTACCCGTGGATTCCACATCTGCAAATTCTATCAACCAAAAGAAGAGCTGATGAACTATCATTCAGTTACTTAAAATGAATCAAATTTTGTTTCACACGTGGGGTCAAGAAGTAAAGAAAGGATGAGCAGTGTACCACACTGGGCATTTGCTTTGAGGTTACAGGAAGGAGTCTAACTCTTAGGGGTTATGCCAAAGGCTTAGTTGGTTAAATAAGTAAGGTTAAGTAAGTTGGTTAAGCATTGAGTCTTTTTAATTTCAAAAAGTTCCAAAAGGCAAAACTTTAATTTGCCAAGTACATGCACTTATGCTAAATCCACATGAGTGGAGAGATGTGTAGGTGCACCTTGGGGTAGCCTCCCACTGCTTCACAGATCTTTGTCCCCTCAAAGCATTTGGTTGTGCATATGTACCTTATGTTTCTTTTATGAACTCTGTAGTCAGGCCTATGATCATTGTATCTGTACTGAACATGTATAGATGGGTGTTTTTTCTTGTCATCATATCTTTTTTTTTTATTGTTGGTCGTTCAAAACATTATGTAGTTCTTAATACATCATATTTCACAGTTTGATTCAAGTGGGTTATGAACTCCCAATTTTACCCCGTATACAGATTGCTGTATCACATCAGTTACCCTTCCATTGATTGACAAATTGCCTTTCTAGTGTCTGATGCATTCTGCTGTCTGTCCTATTCTCTACTATCCCCCCTCCCCTCCCCTCCCCTCCCCTCCCCTCCCCTCCCCTTTTCTCTCTCTACCCCTTCTACTGTAAATCATTTCTTCAATTTGTATTATCTTGTCTTACCCCTCCTTTCCTCTTATATGTCATTTTGTATAACCCTGAGGATCGCCTTCCATTTCCATGCGGTTTCCCTTCTCACTCCCTTTCCCTCCCACCTCTCATCCCTGTTTAATGTAAATCTTCTTCTCAAACTTTCGTCCCTACCCTGTCCTTGTTTACTCCCCTTATATCAAAGGGGTCATTTGGTATTTATTTTTTAAAGATTGACTAGCTTCACTTAGCATAATCTGCTCTAATGCCATCCATTTCCCTCCAAATTCTATGATTTTGTCATTTCTTAATGCAGAGTAATACTCCATTGTGTATAAATGCCACATTTTTTTTTATCCATTCATCTATTGAAGGGCATCTAGGCTGATTCCACAATCTTGCTATCGTGAATTGTGCTGCTATGAACATCAATGTAGCAGTGTCCCTGTAGCATGCTCTTATTAGGTCTTTGGGGAATAGACCAAGAAGGGGAATAGCTGGGTCAAATGGTGGTTCCATTCCCAGCTTTCCAAGAAATCTCCATACTGCTTTCCAAATTGGCTGCACCAATTTGCAGTCCCACCAGCAATGAACAAGAGTGCCCTTTTCCCCGCATCCTCTCCAGCACTTATTGTTGTTTGACTTTCTAATGGCTGCCAATCTTACTGGGGTGAGATGGTATCTTAGGGTAGTTTTGATTTGCATTTCTCTGACTGCTAGCGATGGTGAGCATTTTTTCATGTACTTATTTATTGATTGTATGTCCTCCTCTGAGAAGTGTCTGTTCAGGTCCTTGGCCCATTTGTTGATTGGGTTATTTGTTATCTTATTGTCTAATTTTTTGAGTTCTTTGTATATTCTGGTTATTAGGGCTCTATCTGAAGTGTGTGGAGTAAAGATTTGTTCCCAGGATGTAGGCTCCCTGTTTATCTCTCTTATTGTTTCTTTTGCTGAGAAAAAACTTTTTAGTTTGAGTAAGTCCCATTTGTTGATTCTAGTTGTTAACTTTTGCGCTATGAGTGTCCTATTGAGGAATTTGGAGCCCGATCCCACAGTATGTAGATCATACCCTACTTTTTCTTCTACCAGATGCTGTGTCTCTGGTTTAATGTCAAGCTCCTTGATCCATTTTGAGTTAACTTTTGTGCATGGCGAGAGATAGGGATTCAGCTTCATTTTGATGCAAATGGATTTCCAGTTTTCCCAGCACCATTTGTTGAAGATGCTATCCTTCCTCCATTGCATGCTTTTAGACCCTTTATCAAATATAAGATAGTTGTAGTTTTGTGAGTTGGTTACTGTGTCCTCTATTCTGTACCATTGGTCCACCAGCCTGTTTTGGTACCAGTACCATGCTGTTTTAGTTACTATTGCTCTGTAGTATAGTTTGAAGTCTGGTATCACTATACCGCCTGATTCACACTTCCTGCTTAGCATTGTTTTTGCTATTCTGGGTCTTTTATTATTCCATATGAATTTCATGATTCTTTTATCTATTTCTACAAGAAATGCTGCTGGGATTTTGATTGGCATTGCATTAAACTTATAGAGAACTTTTGGTAATATCGCCATCTTGATGATGTTGGTTCTGCCTATCCATGAGCAGGGTATATTTTTCCATCTTCTAAGGTCTTCTTCTATATCTTTCTTTAGGGTTCTGTAATTTTCCTTGTATAAATCTTTCACCTCTTTTGTTAGGTTGATTCCCAAGTATTTTATTTTTTGGGGGGATATTGTGAATGGAGTAGTTGTCCTCATTTCTGTTTCAGAGGATTTGTCACTGATATACAGGAATGCCTTTGATTTATGCGTGTTGATCTTATATCCTGCCACTTTGCTGAATTCATTTATTAGTTCTAATAGCTTCTTTGTAGACCCTTTTGGGTCTGCTAGGTATAGAATCATATCATCTGCAAATAGTGATAATTTAAGTTCTTCTTTTCCTATTTTTATGCCTTTAATTTCTTTTGTCTGTCTAATTGCTCTGGCCAGTGTTTCGAGGACTATGTTGAACAGAAGTGGTGAGAGAGGGCATCCCTGTCTTGTACCAGATCTTAGAGGGAATGCCTTCAATTTTTCTCCATTCAGAATGATGCTGGCCTGTGGCTTATCATAGATTGCTTTTACAATGTTGAAGTATGATCCTGTTATCCCTAATTTTTCTAGCGTTTTGAACATAAAGGGATGCTGTACTTTGTCGAATGCTTTTTCTGCATCTATTGAGATGATCATATGGTTCTTATTTTTAAGTCTATTGATGTGGTGAATAACATTTATTGATTTCCGTATATTAAACCAGCCTTGCATCCCAGGGATGAATCCTACTTGATCATGATGTATAATTTTTTTGATATGTATTTGAATCCGATTCGCCAGAATTTTATTGAGGATTTTTGCATCAAGGTTCATTAGAGATATTGGTCTGTAGTTTTCCTTCTTTGAAGTGTCTTTGTCTGGTTTCGGAATCAGGGTGATGTTGGCCTCGTAGAATGAATTTGGAAGTTCTCCCTCTTTTTCTATTTCCTGAAATAGCTTGAAAAGTATTGGTGTTAGTTCCTCTTTAAAGGTTTTGTAAAACTCTGCTGTATACCCATCCGGTCCTGGGCTTTTCTTAGTTGGTAGTCTTTTGATGGTTTCTTCTATTTCCTCTATTGTTATTGGTCTGTTTAGGTTGTCTATATCCTCCTGGCTCAATCTGGGCAGATCATAGGACTCAAGGAATTTATCTATGCCTTCACTATCTTCTATTTTATTGGAGTATAAGGATTCAAAGTAATTTCTGATTATCTTCTGTATTTCTGAAGTGTCTGTTGTGATATTGCCTTTTTCATCCCGTATGCTAGTAATTTGGGTTCTCTCTCTTCTTCTCTTCCTTAGCATGGCTAAGGGTCTGTCAATTTTATTTATTTTTTCAAAGAACCAGCTTTTAGTTTTGTCAATTTTTTCAATTGTTTCTTTTGTTTCAATTTCATTAATTTCAGCTCTGATTTTAATTATTTCTTGCCTTCTACTTCTTTTGCTGTTGTTTTGCTCTTCTTTTTCTAGGATTTTGAGATGAAGTATGAGATCATTTATTTGTTGGTTTTTTCTTTTTTTTGAGGAATGAACTCCAAGCAATGAATTTTCCTCTTAGAACTGCTTTCAATGTGTCCCATAGATTCCGATATGTTGTGTCTGTGTTTTCATTTAACACTAGGAATTTTTTAATTTCCTCCTTGATGTCTTCTAAATCCCATTGATCACTCAGCAACCTATTGTTCATTCTCCAGGTGATGCTTGCTTTTTCCTTTCTTCTTTTATCATTGATTTTCAGTTTCATTCCATTATGATCAGATAAGATGCATGGTATTATCTCTACCCCTTTGTATTGTCTAAGAGTTGCCCTGTGACATAGTATATGGTCTATTTTTGAGAAGGTTCCATGTGCTGCTGAGAAAAAAGTGTAGCTACTTGATGTTGGGTGGTATAGTCTATATATGTCAATTAAGTCTAGGTTGTTAATTGTGTTATTGAGTTCTATAGTTTCCTTATTTAACTTTTGTTTGGAAGATCTGTCCAGTGGTGAGAGATGTGTGTTGAAGTCTCCCATGATTATTGTATGGTGGTCTATTAGACTCTTGAACTTGAGAAGAGTTTGCTTGATGAACACAGCTGCACCATTATTTGGGGCATATATATTTATGATTGTTATGTCTTGTTGGTGTATGGTTCCCTTGAGCAGTATGAAGTGTCCTTCTATATCCCTTTTGATTAGCTTTGGCTTGAAATCTATTTTATTAGATATGAGTATGGACACTCCTGCTTGTTTCCGCAGTCCATATGAGTGATACGATTTTTCCCAACCTTTCACCTTCAGTCTATGTATACCTTTTCCTATCAAATGCATCTCCTGTAGACAGCATATTGTTGGGTCTTGTTTTTTGATCCATTCTACTAGCCTGTGTCTCTTAATTGGTGAGTTTAAGCCATTAACATTTAGGGTTATTATTGAGATATGGTTTGTTCTTCCAGCCATATTTGTTTATTGATGTTACTAAACCTGATTTGTTATCCTCTTTGACTACTTTCCCCCCTTTACTGTCCTACCTCCCATTGTTGGTTTTCAATGTTATTTTCCATTTCCTCTTCCTGTAATATTTTGCCAAGGATTTTTTGAAGAGATGGTTTTCTAGCTGCGAATTCTTTTAACTTTTGTTTATCGTGGAAGGTTTTAATTTCATCTTCTAACCTGAAGCTTAATTTCACCGGATACAAGATTCTTGGTTGGAGCCCATTGTCTTTCAGTGTTTGAAATATGTTATTCCAGGATCTTCTAGCTTTCAGAGTCTGTGTTGAGAGATCAGCTGTTATCCTGATTGGTTTACCCCTAAATGTAATCTGCTTTCTTTCTCTTGCAGCTTTTAAAATTCTCTCCTTTTTCTGTATGTTGGACATCTTCATTATAATGTGTCTAGGTGTGGATCTCTTATGATTTTGCACATTCGGCGTCCTGTAGGCTTCTAGGATTTGGGGTTCTGTCTCATTCTTCAAGTCTGGGAAGTTTTCTCGTATTATTTCACTGAATAGACTGTTTATTCCTTTGGAATGGAGCTCTGTGCCTTCCTGTATCCCAATGACTCTTAAATTTGGTCTTTTGATATTGTCCCATAATTCTTGGATGTTCTGCTCATGGTTTCTTAGCAGACTTGCTGAGCTGTCTATGTTCTTTTCCAGTTGAAATACTTTGTCTTCATTGTCTGATGTTCTCTCTTCTAAGTGATCTACTCTGCTGGTAGTATTCTCAATTGAGTTTTTAAGTTGGTTTATTGTTTCCTGCATTTCTAGAATTTCTATTTGTTTGTTTTTTATTACCTCTATCTCCCTGTGAAATTGATCTTTTACTTCCTGGATTTGTTTGTCAATGTGATCTTTCATTGTCTGATTTTGCTGTCTCATGTCTTCCTTGAGACTCCAGATCATCTGAAGCATATATATCCTGAACTCTTTATCTGATATTCCATCTGTTGCAGCTATTACCTCTTCTAAAGTTGAGTTGACCTGCATTGCTTGTGGTCCTTTCTTTCCTTGTCTTTTCATACTGCTCGCGTTTCTTTCTGCTTGGTGCAACTGTTGTGTTTTTGAAATTTACACCCTATTTATTTATGTTGCTCTTGTATAGTTGAAAAGTCTCCCTTGCAGGTGCGGGCGGCGGCTGTGCCCCTACTCCAATTGGGGTGACGTGTCTACCACGCTGGCGTCTCTCTGGGCCTGTTCCGGGAGTGGAAGGCGGCTCTGCTCTGTCCCTATTCCAATTGGGGTGTCGTGACTACCATGCTGGCAGGTCGCTGGGCCTGTTCCGGGCGTGGGCGGTGGGCTTGGCTGGCGGGATTCCACCTAATGGCAGTCCCTAACCTCCCTGCTTGCTAATTAATGGCTTCTCTGAGGCGCCACGCCTTCTGTAGCTGCGGGGCAGGCCGCGCGAATCAGTTGGCCTGGATCTCCCGGGTCCTGCTGCTGGCTGTTTTGATGTTGCAAGCTGTTGGAGAGTGGTGGTGTATCCTTCAGCTTTACCGGATGGTGGCCGCTGACTGCCTGGATGGAGTGTCCGCTGTGGGGGATGGGATGGGACTGTACCGCTTCCTTCCCCTTCTGAGATCCCGTGCTCGGCCCAAGGGTCCGTGTGGGCTTGGCTGGCGGGATTCCACCTAATGGCAGTCCCTAACCTCCCTGCTTTCTAATTAATGGCTTCACTGAGGCACCACGCCTTCTGTAGCCGCAGGGCAGGCCGCGCGAATCAGTTGGCCTGGATCTCCCGGGTCCTGCTGCAGGCTGTTGGGATCCCTGGCACTCTATCACTTTGATTTTTTCTGCTTTCCCCTCCCCCAGCGCTGGCTAGCCAGGTTTCGTTTTGGCCGCTTCTGGGAGGAGGGGTTGGAGGTCAGGTGTCTCTAGTTTCCCCCTAGTCTTTATGGAGGCTCAGCTTGGTACTCCCTCTCCCGGCAAGCCTAGGAGAGATTTTATGCGAATTCCCGCTGTCTGGGGGGTGAGCTGAATGACACCAACCTGTTTTGATGTTGAACTCTGAAGGAGAGTGGCTGTGTCTCCTTCAGCTTTACCGGATGGTGGCCGCTGACTGCCTCGGTGGAGTGTCCGCTGTGGGGGATGGGACTGTACCGCTTCCTTCCCCTTCTGAGATCCCGTGCTTGGCCCAAGGGTCCGTGTGGGCTTGGCTGGCGGGATTCCACCTAATGGCAGTCCCTAACCTCCCTGCTTGCTAATTAATGGCTTCACTGAGGCGCCACGCCTTCTGTAGCCGCAGGGCAGGCCGTGGGAATCAGTTGGCCTTGATCTCCCTGGTCCTGCTGCAGTTGGGATCCCTGGCACTCTATCACTTTTCTTGTCATCATATCTTAAGCATCACAGTATAACAACTCTTCACATAGCATTTACATTGTGTTGGGCATTGTAAGTAATCTAGAGATGATTTAATGTACATCAGAGGAAATTCATAGTGCATATGCAAGTTCTATGCCATTTTATGTAAGGGGCTTAGCACCCATGGATTTTCATATCTGTAGGAAGTCCTAGGTGCAGGAATGAGGAATGAGCATAATGTTTCCTTTGTGTAAGTAAATTTCTAGATAACGTTTACTTTAGAAACTTAACCTTTAGTTTTAACTATCTTTTAATGTAAAGTTCACTTAAATTCCCCTACATTTCCAATACACTGTACACTCAATCTAATATAATCTTGCTTATAAACTCAAGATCATTGTTATGATCATATTTATTATGGTAAAAAATGGAAAATAAAAGAAAAATAATTACATTTATTGTTTACCTACTTTATTCCCGTATATATAATTTAACTTCCTCTAAAACCCTGAACAAGTGAATGTCACCATGCTATAGATGAAGACACTAACATTGAAAAAGACTAAATTATGCAAAATCAAGCACATATTTAGCTAGAATTTGTATCTTATTGTATTAGTCAAAGTTCTCTAGAGGAACAGAATCAACAGGAAGCATAATTATAAAAAGGGGATTTATTAGGATGTCTTACATAACCAGAAGCTGGATAGTCCACAATGGCCACCTGCAGGCTGGGGAGCTAGAAGAACAAGTAGCTGCACTGTCCAAGAGGCTGAAGCCTCAAAACAAGAGGGATCAACAGTGCTACCCTAGTCTGATGCCAAATAATTCTGGAGAATCACTGGCAGAGTCTACTTTAGATGAACAAAGAAGCAAAAGTTCCAAATCCTCAGAGTATCACAGCATCAATGAAGAAGAATAGAGCTTGCATCTGCTGCTGCTTCCTTGTTCTTCCAACTTCTATTCCATCTAAGCCATAATCCAATTGGATGGTGCTGTCTATGTTTAGGGAGAGTTTCCACATCATTTGGCTATATTTCCCACATGCCAATAATTCTTAGACACATCCTCATTGACACACCCAGAAGCCTCTTAATCATCAGCATATCTTAATGCAATCAAGTTGACAATTCAAATTAACCATTACACTTATTATATTTGATTTCAAAGCCTTCCTATTCCTCTTGCCATAAATCCTATTTTTTCCTCTGATTTTTAAAAAGTTTTATTATGCTTCATTTCTCTCTCTCTCTCTCTCTCTCTCTCTCTCTCTCTCTCTCTCTCTCTTTCTCTCTCTCTCTCTGATGGGGACTCCTCAGTGTACCATACAACCCACATCTTTTTAAAAAGATGACTTATCTCTCTTTTTTCTTGCTACTAATAATTGCTTTCAACCCACCAGTTTTGCAGTAATCCCTCTATGCTCCTAATATCTTTTTTCCCCTTGAAACATAGCCAGCTTATCAGGGAAGACCACATTACCAATGTTATTAAATGAGAAATATCACACACAATAACTTAAAAATAGCTTCACATATCTCTTATGAATACTGTTTCATTCCTTCCTAGAGACTTTTTCTTGCTGTCAGATTCATGGTCATATTTATTTGAGAAGGTTAAAGTTAACCAAAGTCTAAATGTTAGATAAATTGCTCTCAGGATTTGCCCAACAAGTCTTCCTCCAATCACTAGACCATAGGAGCCATAGGGATTTGTCCAGAGGTGGGCAGGTACTCAAGTCAAGCCGTCAGAGGCTTTCCTGGGGAATTTTCTGGTTGGAGCAAGAAGGTGAGTGATGCTCTTATCACGGCAGCTACTATAATATGAGCTTAGAATGTTTCACCGTCTTATGGAGTTGGTCCACTGCTGGTCTTATGGAGTTGGTCCATAAGTCACATATACTTATGTTTCTGTCACCTGTCACTAACAGGCTCTTGACCAGTAAATGTGGACATTAATCAAGTAGTTCTCAGCTTGGTTGTCACATGAGAGTCATCCAGGGAATTTTGAAAAATCCCAATGCCAAGGCTTTGTCCCAAGCAAATTAAATCAGAATTTTTAGGCATGAAAACAAGGCATTGGTATTTTTATAAAGCTCCACAAGGCAGACCAATGGGTATCCAGGGTATTAAAAATGACTTTGCAGTAGCTTTTACTGTTCTACAAAAGTGGCCCATTAAAAATTGACAACAAACTGGGCACAGTGGGAAAGTTGTGGAAACTGGAGCAGGAGGATCATCTGAGCCCAGGAGTTTGAGGCCAGCCTGGACAAAATAGTGAGACACCTGCTTTAAACAACAACAACAACAGCAACAACATCCTTGGAAACATCCTTATTGAGGTAAAAAGTAAGAGAATAATTGCCACTGTTCTTCACACTACTCAGGATATACAGAAAGTCATAACTTATACAATAATGCTAAAAAATGTTGTATGAAATTTAAGTATAGAAAGTGAGCAGACAAAGCTATAATCTTTTGGAAGAAATCATAATAGTCCACATAGGAAATTCAAGCAAGTCTATGGACAAACTATTAGAATTACTATTAGAAAAACTGAATGAACCTAATATCAATACATGCACAAAATATCAGATCTCTCCAGGTAAATCTGCGTAATCAATGCAAATCCATCTTTTCACAGAACTTGACTACCATATCATAACATTCACTTAGAAAAATAAGGTATGGATAGTAGCCCAACAATTTTAGAATATAATACATAGGGAATTTTTCCTACCAGATATTGTCTTTCTCACCTCTAAATTTTATTTTTTACACAAAACATTTATACTATATTGTCATAAATAAATGATAATTATTCAAGGGGATAGATATAGTCACCCTGATTTGAACATTAAACAATGTACACATGTAAGTAAACGTCATGTTAACTTATTAATAAGTATGATTTTAAAGTTTTAAAAGTTATTTTTCTATACATTTACAATGAAAAATACAAAAGTTAAATTAATAAAACAATTCCATTTATACTAGCATCAGAAAGAATAAAATACCAAGGAATAAATTTAATGGAAGAAGTCAAAGTTTATAATCTGAAAACTATATAACATTGTTGAGAGAAATTAAATAAGATCTAATTCATTTGGAAAAAAACCCATTTATGGATTGGAAGACTTTACATTGTTCTGATGATAACATTCCCTAATGATCTATCAATTCAATACTTAGAATCTCAGCTGACTTCTTTGTGGAAATTGACAAGCTGTTTCAAAACTTTGTATGAAATTTCATGGGACCCAGAATAGCAAGAACCATCTTCAAAAAGAATAGCAAATTGAAGCACTGAACTGCTTTATTTCAAAACTCTCTACACATCAATGCCAATTAAGACAGTGGTACTGGCATCAGAACAGATAGTTGGATGAATTAGAACTGAAAGTCCAAAAATAAGCCCACAAACTATAATCAACTGATTTTGGCAAGGGTGGAAAGGCCATTCAAAAGGAAAAAAAAATAATCATTTGAACTAATGGTGCTGGGTCAACTGGACAGGCACAGGCAAAAAACAAAAACTAAAAACAAAACAAAAACCAAAACAATAGCAAGAAAGAAAATACATAAAAATAAATAATAATTAAGTTGGACCCACAAAAGCATGTATAAAAATTAACTCAAAATGCATTTAAGTAAGTATAAGAGCTAAAACCATAAAATTCTCAGAAGAAAACGTGGTAAATTTTCATGATCGTCGATTATGCAGTAGTTTCTTAGATATAACATCAAAATTATGAAAAACAAAAAAGAAAACATAAGTTGGGCTTCATCAAAATTAAATCTTTTGTGCATCAAAGGACACTATGAAGAAAATGAAAGGACAGTCTACAGAATGGAAGAAAATGTTTGCAAATCACATGTCTGATAAAGGGACTTGTATCCAGAATGTAGAAAGAACTCTTGCAACTTATTAATAAAAGGGCAAATAATTCCATTTAAAAAGGAACAAAGGATCTGAATAGACATTTCTCCAAAGAAGATGAAAAACATGTTCATTAAGCATAGGAAAAGATATATAATTCCATTGGTCATCAGGAAATGCAAATCAAAACACAAGACACCAATTGATACCATGTAGGATGGCTAAAATAAAAATTTAGACAATTATAAGTGTCGATGAGGATGTACATCCTCATACACCACAGATGGAAATTTAGAATGGCACAATCTCTTTGGAGTCTGGCAACTCCTCAACTGCTATTGGAACATACTGAGGAGAACTGAAAATACTTGTCCACCCAAAAACCTGTTCATGAATGTTTATAGCAGCATAACCAAAGGTGGAAACAACCACATCAACAGATGAATAGATAAATAAAATGTAGTATATCTACACAATGCAAGAGTTTTGGGCCACAAAAAGTAATTAAGGACTGATAATTGCTACCTTGAAAAGATGTATGCTAAACATATGCTAAGTGAAAGAAGCCAGACACAAAAACCACATATGATATTTTTCCATTGCTATGAAAGTTTCCTAATAGGGAAATCTAAAAAAACATAAAGTAGATGAGTAGTTTAGTGGTTCTTTAGGATTAGGGCTGTGGATGGAAGAGAACTACATAGGTGAACAGTAGTTAATGGGCATAGATATTCTTTTTGGATGATGAAAAATAATCATGTTGCAGAAAAAGACTATGATGATAGTTGCATATATCTATGAATATACTAAAAAAACACTGAATTGCACAATTTTATTGGATGAATTGAATGGCATATGAATTACATCTCAATAAAGCTGCTAATAAAAAGCTGGCACTGAGTTAAATAATTTGTAGATTAATATTTATGCTATACCTCCATTTATTTAAAGTTTACAAGCACACAAAATAAAATATTTAATGTTTTGGTAAGGACAAACTGACACAGCAGCATTTATCCTAATTGCTACATTAATGTTGCCAAAGTTTATCATAAGAGAAACAAAGTCCACGAAATCGCTCTACTTGGTAAAATTCGAACAGAAATAAGGACCCATGTCTATGGTCAGTGGAGATTTACTGGACTGTACATCTTTTGATTTTCTTAATATAATTTCCAAACTCTTTTCAGTTGCTACCCTCTTTTACTCAACTGCTTTTATCAAAAATAGGTACAACATAATCTAACAAGTGTCTTACTAATGGAGGTATCTATATAATACTGTCCAGATTCAATACCTTTCCTCTCAAACATGAACTGGGGTATAGGCTCAGTCTCAGTTGGGGTGTTGTTGAACCACAGATAATCATGAGTAACCAACATGTAAAATATCCTGACCTTGTTACCGTAAGATCAAGAATTTTCTTACCTAGAGTTCTTGATCACTTGGCATGGTAATAATGCTCTTCCAGATTCAAAATGCCCCTTGCAAACAAAGAGTAAAAAATTCACTGTAGGTCTCCAAAATCACCTTAAACCAATAATTTCAGTGCAAGGATTTTCAAGACCTCTCTTTCTCCTTCTCTGTAGGGTCTCCCTCTGTCTATCTGTGCCTTTACAACATGTTCCATAGTTCTTAGACAGGGACCATGATTTCTTGGAAGAGGAACTATTAATACATCACAGATAATGACCCAGATGTCTTTGCAATAAAATTTCCCAACTTCAGAACAAAAAACAGGACAGTTTTTGTTTTATTTGTTTTTACTCTGCTAGCTTCCCAGACAGACCACAACTTGCTAAAGGACAAATATTTACAAGACAATGTTTACATTTGACAAACATGGTTTAATACTAATAGTCTCTTTTAGAGTGGCACTAAAGTGTTTTTCAAAGTGATTTTTTTCATGCCAATTTGCATTTTGTATGACTGAACCCTTCATGTTTTTAGTGGCTAGACATGTATTTCCAGGGTTCATTTGAAAACACAGACACAGCCACCTCTGAGAGACTTGATGTCATCCCAAGTATTGCAGATAAGAACAGGCTCTCAACTCTTCAAATGCAGTCTTTCAAAACAAATTTGACTTGAATTCACCTCTCTTTGTCACACAAGAAGATTGAAAAGAAATTAAGCTTCTGTAATATTCAAGGATGCCAGCTTGTATACAAGAATCCTAGGCCTTATATAAGATCTAGGAAGATGAGGAAGGAAAATTGATTGTCAGTCTGTGCAGGTATTGCACCACCCATTAGAAGGCAGCTGGTTTCAATGGTGACTCCCCATCCTCTACCCCAAGCTAAGAAGAGGAAACCTCCTTCACTACAGGGACATGCACTTAGAAGTCTGGACAGTGGAACCTTTCTAAGGTTTTGCAATGTCATGCAAGAGCTATGTTCTCCCTCAGGGCCCAGGTGTTTTACTCTGACATACTGGAAAACTTCCATTTCCCTTTTTCCAAAGGGAAGGCAGATGGGGTTCATTGCCCATATTGACTCTTCAAATTGCAGTGTCTCAACCTCCCACACTCAAAGCCTATCTTTAATTTGTCTCCAGAGTGAGTTCTTTTTTACCACCCCGGGCAAAGTTTTGCCTTTCTAAAAAATACACATACAAATCCAGTTTACTTTCCTTTCTTCCTTATTCTTTCATACCTGAGAATCTCTCCTTGAAAAGCAAAAGAGAGGGTTCAGAGAAATTAGTGTTTTTCTCTGATGAGCCCACAATTTGAAAGAAAGAGAAAGGTTTTTAATAAATCAGTTTTGTATAAGACTACCCAAGTATTCAAACAGGCTAAATTTCACCTAAAACTTTTTCATTAGGTCCATTTCTTTTGATCAGAACACTATCTGCAGATCACAATTCATTCATTTCTTCATTTACTTGTTCAAAAGGAGCAATTTTAAAGTTACAGATGAAGGGTCCAACTTGAGATAAGGTAAATTTGAGGTGATAAATGGTGATGTGAAGTAGTAGGCCATTGAATAGAGGGATTGTGTGTTCATATATATTTGGAAAACTTATTTTGGTGTTTAGAGCATATGCATAAACAGAGGTCATGGATTCAGAGCAGAGGGACCCCATCCAGAGGCATCCACAGCCAAGGAGCTTAGAGGGAAAAGGCCTTAGATGTCAGAAGCAAAATATCTGTGTTACCACAAAGGGCAAGAAGCTCCAATGTTCAAGAGGAATTTGTGAACCTGAGAAAACTGAAAGGGATGGGTATAATTTGATAGACAGAACATTCTGAAATACGCCCTCTGTGCAAAAAGATAGTTCTGGAAGTCATGAGTGTTATCTTCATCCACACCTGATCTTTCTTTCATCTTTCACTAGATGACAAAATCACAGTCACATGACCAAGGAGAAGATCATGGGGCCAGAGCTCAGAGGGGTCCCAGGCTGGTGGAGGAGGCCAGGATGGGCCTGCTGGCCAGTCATGGTGCTTTTTCCCTACTCTCAAGTAGCTGTGAAATGGTCAAACTGCAATTTGGTCAAACTTTGGTAGAAATGGTAAAACTTTGCAATTTTCATGGCACAGCTCAGAGATTTCAAAAGCTTTGTGTTGTAGGAGACTTGGTTCTTCTCCCACCATAAAGAAATAACTTTTAGATCTTAAGATCTCTATTGTAGAGGCTGGGGTTGTAGCTCAATAACAGAACACTTGCTTAGCACTGGGTTTGATTCTTAGCACCACATAAATACAAACAAACAAACAAATAAAAGCATGCTTATACAAACTAAAACAACAAAAACGAAACTTCTATTGTAACATTTCTTGATTTTAAAAGTTAAAATTAAGCTAGTAGCAGTGGTGCACATCTATAATTCCAGGGCAACACAAGAAGCCATCTTGGAAAGAAACTAAATAATTGAAATCAATTTATGTACATAGTAAAAAAAAAAAAAGCCTTTTTTATAGTAATAATTTCTAATGAAAAACAAATCGAGGATTCCCAAGATGGCCGCGAATAGAGTGCATCACACCCCATGAATAACGAGTTAGAACGACAAAAAACTATCTTGTTAGGAACTTACAGCAAAATGGGGGGTGCACCGAAACCTAGAGGAAGGATTTCCAGCACCAAGGTTCGGTAATTGAGTCTCATACACGATCTGGGCTGACTGATCCTCGTGGCCCACCCCAAGGCTACAGACGGCTGGGAGCCTCCGAGAAGCGAAAAGCAAGCAGGGAGATTGCAGCAGATTCTGTGGAATCCTGCCACCTGAGCACTCACAGAGCCCTGGGCTGAGTTCGGGATTTCAGACTGGGAAGGAAGCGGGACAGTTCTATCCCCCACAGCGGAAACTCCACCAAGGAGACCAGCAGCCAACATCTTGGAGAGCTGAAGTAACCACCGCCACTCTCCGACAGATTGCAACAATAAAACAGGTGAGTGTTACTCAGCTCATCTCCCATACAGTGGGGAATTTGCATAAAATCTCTCCTAGGCTCTCGGGGGAGGGATTATCAGAGCAAGCCTGCATAAAAACGCGGGGAAAATTAGAGACACCCGACCTTCAACTCCCCCTCCCATCAGCGGGGAAAACGAAACCTGTATTGCCAGCACAGGGGGAGGGGCAAGCGGAAAAAATCAAAACAATAGAGTGTGTGTGTGGGGGGTTCTCAATAGCCACCCTCCACACCCAACAAACAGCAGGCCCAGAGTACAGTTTGAACTGCCCAGAGGCATCACTCAGGGGAAATCTGGTCTAGCAGGAGAAACCAGGACTAGCAGGAGAAACCAGGGGACTAGATGCCAGGCCCTCGCTACTGGGCGGCTAGAGAACGCACGCCCGCCAGTGAAACTCCACCTGCCGCCCTCGCGACAGGGTGGCTGGAGTCTGCCCCCCTGCCAGCAACCGACCGCCCGACTGGGCAGCTAGAGATTACCCGCCCACCAGCAACAGCCGGCCCATTGCCCTTGCGACTGGGTGGCTGGAGACCACACGCCCTCCTGCGACAACCGGCCCATTGCCCCTGCAACTGGGCAGCTAGAAAACGCCTGCCCACCAGCGACAGCCGGCCCATTGCCCCTGCGACTCAGCAGCTGGAAACCGCATGCCCGCCAGCGACCAATCGCCTGCCGGCTGCCCGTGCGACTGGGCAGCTGGGGACCGCCTGCCCGCCTGCGACAGCTGGCCCATTGCCCCTGTGACAGAGCGGCTGGAGACCACATGTCCACGGGAGACCGATCGCCAGCCAGCTGCCCGCGTGACTGGGCAGCTGGAGACCGCCTGCCCGCCGGCGACTGACCACACAACTAGGCGGCTAGAGATCGCCCGCCCACCAGCGACAGCCGGCCCGTTGCCGCTGCGACTGGGCGGCTGGAAACCGCCCGCCCGCTGGCAACCAACCCCGCGACTGGGCGGCTAGAGATCACCCGCCCGCCAGCGACAGCCCACCCGCTGTCCGCACGACTGGGCGGCTGGAGACCGCCCGCCCACCGGTGACCGGGAGCTGAAACCAACCAGAGACAGTCCAGTTCCACCCCTCCATTGGGACACCAACAGTAAGGAGCCTGGGGCCCGCCATAGCAGAGAGGTGATGTCACTGGAGCTCAGCCGTCGGAATTCCTTCCCATTGGAATCCACTTTAGCAAGCATAGTTCACCAACACAAAGGAGAGACAACGGAGATATAAAAAACCGAAACAAATTTATAGAAGAGAGCAGAAACACAGCAATCAAATACAGCTGGAAAGTAGCGTGAACATCATGAAAAAACAAGTGAAAAAAGGAGTACAAACAATGCAGGACAACATAAATCTACAGGAGGACCTAGAAGCATCAGAAACAGGGATAGGAAAAGAACTCAAGGCATACCTAACTCAGATGGAAAGGAATATTAGAGAAGACATGAGACAGCAAGTCCAAGCAATAAAAGTATATTTTGAAAATGAATTAAACAAACAAATTCAAATGGCAAAGAATGAGCTTTACCAGGAGATAGAGATCTTAAAAAAAAATCAAACAGTAATCCTAGAAATGCAGGAAACTATAAACCAAATTAAAAACTCAAACGAGAATATTACAAATAGACTAGATCAAGTAGAAGTCAGAACATCAGATAATGAAGACAAAGTTTATCAACTTGAAAAGATTATAGTCAACACAGAAAAGATGCTTAAATCCCACAAGCAATCTATTCAAGAGATATGGGATGTCATAAAAAAACCAAATCTGAAAGTCATCGGGATAGAAGAAGGCACAGAGAATCAAACCAAAGGAATGGACAACCTATTAAATGAAATAATTCTAGAAAACTTCCAAGAGATGAAAGATGGAATGGATTGCCAAATCCTAGAAGCCTACAGGACCCCAAACATTCAAAACCGTAATAGACCAACTCCAAGACATATAATTATGAAGATAGTCAACATACAGAACAAGGAGAGACTATTAAAAGCTACGAGAGAAAGGAGGCAGATTACATTCAGGGGTAAACCAATTAGGTTAACGACTGATTTTTCATCACAGATTTTGAAAGCGAGAAGATCCTGGAACAATGTATTTCAAACAATGAAAAATAATGGATTCCATCCAAGAATACTGTATCCAGCAAAATTAAGCTTTAGATTTGACAATGAAATTAAAATCTTCCATGATAAACAAAAGCTAAAAGAACCCGCAGCCAGAAAACCAGCACTGCAAAGCATTTTGAGCAAAATACTACAAGAAGAGGAATTGAAAAATAGTGCCCAAAACTAACAGCAGGAGGTATCTCAGTAAAGGGGGAGGAAAATAACCAAAAAGTAAAAACTAGCCAAACTAAAATAAATAAATAAATAAACATGACTGGAAGTACAAATCATATTTCAATTGTAACCTTAAATGTTAATGGCCTAAACTCACCAATCAAGAGACATAGGCTAGTAACCTGGATCAAAAAAGCAAATCCAACAATATGCTGCCTTCAGGAGACTCATATGATAGGAAAAGACATACACAGGCTGAAGGTAAAAGGTTGGGAAAAATCATATCACTCACATGGGCCTCGGGAGCAAGCAGGAGTGGCCATACTCATATCGAATAATATCAACTTCAAACCTAAGTTAATCAAAAGGGATGAAGAAAGACACTATATACTGCTAAAAGGAACCATCCACCAATAAGACATAACAATTATCAATTTGTATGCACCAAACAATGGAGCTGCAATGTTCATAAAACAAACTCTCCTCAAGTTCAAGAGTCAAATAGACTACAACACAATAATTATGGGTGACTTCAACACGCCGCTCTCACCAATAGACAGATCCTCTAGACAAAAGCTGAATAAAGAAACTATTGAACTCAATAGCACAATCAATAACCTAGACTTAACTGACATATATAGAATATATCAACCATCATCAAATGGATATACGTTCTTCTCAGCAGCACATGGATTCTACTCAAAGATAGACCACATATTATGCCATAGGGCAACTCTTAGTAAATATAAAGGCGTGGAGATAATACCATGCACCATATCTGATCATAATGGAATGAAACTGGAAATCAATGATAAAAGAAGGAAGGAAAAATCCTACATCACATGGAAAATGAACAATATGTTACTGAATGATCAATGGGTTACAGAAGACATAAAGGAGGAGATAAAAAAATTCATAGAGACAAATGACAATACAGACACAACATACCGGAATCTATGGGAAACAATGAAAGCAGTTTTAAGAGGGAAATTTGTTTCTTGGAGTTCTTTCCTCAAAAAAAGAAAAAAACCAACAAATAAATGAAGTCACACTACACCTCAAAAACTAGAAAAGGAGGAGCAAAACAACAGCAAATGTAGTAGAAGACAAGAAATAATTAAAATTAGAAATCAACGAAATTGAAACAAAAAAAAATTGAAAAAATTGAAAAAACTAAAAGTTGGTTCTTTGAAAAAATAAATAAGATCAACAGGTCCTTAGCCATGCTAATGAAGAGAAGAAGAGAAGAGAACTCAAATTACTAATATACGGGATGAAAAAGGCAATATCACAACAGACACTACAGAAATACAGAAGATAATTAGAAAGTATTTTGAAACCCTATATTCCAATAAAATAGAAGATAGTGAAGAAATCAATAAATTTCTTAAGTCATACGATCTGCCCAGATTGAGTCAGGAAGACACATACAATTTAAACAGACCAATAACAAAGGAAGAAATTGAAGAAGCCATCAAAAGACTACCAACCAAAAAAAGCCCTGGACCGCATGGGTATACAGTGGAGTTCTACAAAACCTTCAAAGAAGAATTAATACCAATACTTTTCAAGCTATTTCAAGAAATAGAAAAAGAGGGAGCTCTTCCAAATTCATTCTATGAGGCCAACATCACCCTGATCCCGAAACCAGAAAAAGACACTTCAAAGAAAGAAAACTACAGACTAATATCTCTAATGAACTTGGATGCAAAAATTCTCAATAAAATCCTGGTGAATCAAATACAAAAGCATATCAAAAAAATTGTGCACCATGATCAAGTAGGATTCATCCCTGGGATGCAAGGCTGGTTCAATATACGGAAATCAATAAATACTATTAACCACATCAATAGACTAAAAGACAAGAACCATATGATCATCTCGATAGATTCAGAAAAAGCATTTGACAAAGTACAGCATCCCTTTGTGTTGAAAACACTAGAAAAACTAGGGATAACAGGAACTTACCTCAACATTGTAAAAGCTATATATGCTAAACCTTAGGCTAGCATCAACCTAAATGGAGAAAAACTGAAGGCATTCCCTCTAAAATCTGGAACAAGACAGGGATGCCCTCTATCACCACTTCTATTCAATTTTGTTCTTGAAACACTAGCCAGAGCAATTAGAAATACAAAAGAAATTAAAGGCATAAAAATAGGAAAAGAAGAAGTTAAATTATCGCTATTTGTGGATGACATGATAACATATTTAACAGACCCAAAAGGGTCTACAAAGAAACTGCTAGAGTTAATAAATGAATTCAGCAAAGTGGCAGGATATAAAATCAACACGCATAAATCAAAGGCATTCCTGTATATCAGCAACAAAACTTCTGAAATGGAAATGAGGAAAACCACTCCATTCACAATATCCTCAAAGAAAATAAAATACTTGGGAATCAACCTAACAAAAGAGGTGAAAGATTTATACAATGAAAACTACAGAACCCTAAAGAGAGAGATAGAAGAAGATCTTAGAAGATGGAAAAATGTACCCTGTTCATGGATAGGCAGAACTAACATCATCAAAATGGCAATACTACCCAAAGTTCTCTACAGGTTTAATGCAATGCCAATTAAAATCCCAAGGGCATTTCTTGTAGAAATAGATAAAGCAATCATGAAATTCATATGGAAAAACAAAAGACCCAGAATAGCAAAAGCAATTCTAAGCAGGAAGTGTGAATCTGGAGGTATAGCGATACCAGAGTTCAAACTGTACTACAAAGCAATAGTAAAAAAAACAGCGTGGTACTGGTACCAAAACAGGCAGGTGGACCAATGGTACAGAATAGAGGACACAGAAACCAATCCACAAAATTACAACTTTCTTATATTTAATAAAGGGGCTAAAAGCATGCAATGGAGGAAGGATAGCATCTTCAACAAATGGTGCTGGGAAAATTGGAAATCCATATGCAACAAAATGAAACTGAATCCCTTTCTCTCGCCATGCACAAAAGTTAACTCAAAATAGATCAAGGAGCTTGATATCAAATCAGAGACTCTGCGTCTGATAGAAGAAAAAGTTGGCTCCGATCTACATACTGTGGGGTCGGGCTCCAAATTCCTTAATAGGACGCCCATAGCCCAAGAGTTAATAACAAGAATAAATAAATGGGACTTACTTAAACTAAAAAGTTTTTTCTCAGCAAGAGAAACAATAAGAGAGGTAAATAGAGAGCCTACTTTTACCCCTCACACTTCAGATAGAGCCCTAATATCCAGAATATACAAAGAACTCAAAAAATTAAACAATAAGATAACAAATAACCCAATCAACAAATGGGCCAAGGACCTGAACAGACACTTCACAGAGGAGGACATACAATCAATCAACAAGTACATGAAAAAATGCTCACCATCTCTAGCAGTCAGAGAAATGCAAATCAAAACCACCCTAAGATACCATCTCACTCCAGTAAGATTGGCACCCATTATGAAGTCAAACAACAATAAGTGTTGGCGAGGATGTGGGGAAAAGGGTACACTTGTACACTGCTGGTGTGACTGCAAATTGGTAAGGCCAATTTGGAAAGCAGTATGGAGATACCTGGGAAAGCTGGGAATGGATCCACCATTTGACCCAGCTATCGCCCTCCTCGGACTATTCCCTGAGGATCTTAAAAGAGCGTACTATAGGGATACTGCTACATCAATGATCATAGCGGCACAATTCACAATAGCAAGACTGTGGAACCAACCTAGATGCCCTTCAATAGATGAATAGATTAAAAAAAATGTGGCATCTATACACAATGGAGTACTATGCATCAATAAAACATGACAAAATTATAGAATTTGCAGAGAAATGGATGGCATTAGAGCAGATTATGCTAAGCGAAGCTAGCCAATCCTTAAAAAATAAATACCAAATGTCTTCTTTGATATAAAGAGAGCAACTAAGAACAGAACAGGGAGGAAGAGCATGAGGAAAAGATTAACATTAAACAAAGACGAGTGGGGGGAGAAAAAGGGAGAGAGAAGGGAAAGCATATGGAAATGGTAGGAGACCCTCAATGTTACACAAAAATTACATAGAAGAGGATGTGAGGGGAAAGGGGGGGAAACAAGGGAGAGAATTGAACAACAGCAGATGAGGTAGAGAGGGATGATGGGAGGGGAGGGGAGGGGGGATAGTAGGGGATAGGAAAGGTAGCAGAATACAATAGTCACTAATATGCCATGAGGTAAAAATGTGAGTTTGTAACCGATTCGATTCTGCAATTTGTATTTGGGGTAAAAATGGGAGTTCATAACCCAATTGAGTCAAATGTATGAAAGATGATATGTCATGAGCTTTGTAATGTTTTGAACAACCAATAAAAATATATATAAAAAAAGAAAAACAAATCTATCATCCATCTCTCCTGACTCCCAGCCTGTTCTACAGAGACTACCACTTGACGTCATTTCCAGTCCCAGTATTTTTGTTTATTACCCCATTACCTTTTACACCTTTACACAGGCCTGTAATCTCAGCAATTTAGGAGGCTGAGGCAAGAGGATCACAAGTTTGAGGCCAGTCCCAGCAACTTAGTGAGTCCCTGCTCAAATTAAAGAAGCAAGGATTAGGAATGTATGTAGCTCAGCCATAAAGGGTCCCTGGAGCACTCCACTTTACTCCCCTCTCAGTGCAGATGTGTCACTCTCACAGCTTGCTCTGCACCATGACTGGCCAGCAGTCCCACCCCCAGCCCCCTCCACCATCCTGAGACACCCTCTGGGCTCTGGCCATGAGATCTTCAGCTTTCATCCTCTCCCAGAACTTGCTGTGAGGTAGCCTTCCCCTTGTGTGCCTTCGCACCTCTGGCTGCCATTGAAAGTGCAGCCGGAAGGTCCTCAACCCCATAGTGACCCTGTGTCAATCGCCAGCCAAGAAACCTAACCTTGTCAAAAAGCTCCTCTTTATACTTCTTGCCATCATCTTCTGCCAGATCCTGATGGATGAGAAGGGTGTGTCTGCGCTCCCGGTCAAGGAGGATGCCCTCTGCCCTTCGTCCCCTGAGTCTGAATTCGGAGCACTCCGATGACTACGGTCTGGACTGCAGCACCTTTCTCCAGCTGCCTTCTGACAAAAGGGACCCTGAAAGACTCAAGAAGCAGCTTGCGCATCTAGTTCATGAGAGGTGGATCCCAAACTGGGATTTCCAAGGCAACTAGAACTCAGAACACTCCAGCTGAGACCACACCCGCAGGAGCTTAAGGTGAGAGGGAGCCACAGAAATGCCAGGGCTAGACCTAGTGGGAAGGACAGCCCCATTAATTTATTTGTCACTGCTTTTAATTAACATTTATATGTATTTATGTGTGTCCTACTAGGCGAAGGAGGGATGGATGTAATATTTATTTTAATTTATGCAAGGGTGTGAGATGGGCTCCCCCTGTCATAAATGAAGATCTCTTGGTATTCAGTGAGCCTTGTGAGATTGGTGGAGGCAGGGTTTCTAGAATTGAGGCAGAGTAGGGAAAGGTAGGAGAGAGGACTGGTGGGGGGACTACTGATATAGAAATCACAGATGGTGGAAGGTTGTATGTTTAGCAGGTAATTCTCTGTTCTCTAGCATCTCAACTCTATAGGTCTACTATGTGAGGCTTTGACAGACCCTGGGGAATAAAGTCCATGGCCTTCAATCTTGAAGTTGTCCTTAGGTGCAGCTGTGGGATTGAACGTGGGTGGCGGCTGTCGGGGTTGCCCAGTATGTTCTGTGAACACAAATAAGCTTGATTTACTGACACAGACAAAAAAAAAGATGGTGGATGGGGGGTGAGTAGGGCCCTGCATTCAATCTGCAGTACCAAAAATAAAAATAAAAATGTGCTCCTGGTTAATAATAACCATATTGTGCCCTTGAAAATTTGTTGAGAGTAGATCTTTAAGTAATTGTACCACAATAAACTTTTTTAAGTTAAAAAAAGAGAGAGAGAGAGAGAGAATGTGCTCACATTGCTATTACTTACTAGCTTTAGACTATGTGAAGCTATCCACCTTCTGCTACCATAGGTAAGGACTCCGTCCATATCATCACGCACCTTCTTATGTAGTAACTTCTGATATATAAACTACATCTAATCCATCTTTTGATCAGGATCATGATTTTAAATAATTAATTAAACTGCCTTAATTAATTCTATTCTACCTCCTGAGTCTAGTTGGTATGTGAGGATATTAACATCCTAGGCTCCCATCTATCTCATCTTCCTTTTCTACCCTCTGTTGACAGCCACCTCTTTGTTTCTCCATTTTCAAAGCCAATATCATTTATATTCAGTTCTGAATTCATAATTGTGAGTTCCATAATTTTTAACTCAACTCAAGTGGTTTCCCAAGCAGGACATTATGATGAGGTCAATTTGCAATTGCTGTTTTGGCTTAGAGGGACATTCTAATGTAGTCATTTTGATGCAGCTTCATCAAAATATAAAAATTCTCTGTTTTTTTTTAAACAAAAAGTAGGCATGTATGCAGTAGACTTCCCTATGTCTCAACTCACTCCTTCGCCTAGAAGAGAAAGGGAAAAGGAAAAAAGGTGTTTAAGATTGATCTTAAGGAAACAAATGCTTAATGATATGCTTATTAGGCCATTTCAAAACATTGTACTTTCTCACTCCTCCTATGCTTATTTTGTCAAGGTTTATCTCCAGTGGAAAACTCTATCTTCTGAATTCAGGACAGGCTAGATAGCTGATCTAAATAAGAATAATAGAAAAACCTTACAAGAGAATATGTCTAGCAATATAAATAGCTCTATGGGGAAATGTAGTAAAATTACAAAGAAAAATGCTTTATAAAAATAAAATCTTATCTGAAAATGCCAGTGTTTAACCTTTTTCAATAAAATATAAGCTCAAAATAAAAAACTATAATCTCTAGCTCATCTCTGATCTTCTAAGATGAGCAGGAACAACAACAAAAAAGTAATTCTTCTTCTCCTTTTTTTTTTTTTACATATACCAGTCCAGCAGCAATTTGAGTTACTTCTCTGAAGCTACAATGTGAGTGCTAGAGGGTTGCCATTGTAACCCAGCCCTACAAACCTTAAAAATTGCTATAAAAATCTGTTTGAATCCTGTGCCACAGATTTAATTGTTATATTTTAATGAATACATAATTCTGCTACACAACTCCAAAAGCCATTGTTCTGTTGAGGCTTCAGAGTATTTGAAAACTTATTCAATTGTCCTTCTACATTGTACAGCCCTGTGTTACATAGCAGTTTATTTTCCTTTGGGGGAAGAAGAAAAATGCACGTTCCTTTGTGAAGACATTCATCTGAATATGTGTTGGCAGGCATTTTTGAAATAGTAGATGAAGAAAAAGATATAAAACAAAGAGTGCAATAATTGTCTTAAAAAATTGGTTTCCATTAGGGTTGACTTTCAGGTTAACTTTCAAGGCTATAAATCTGCTTCAGCTCTCTCAAATAGAGCTCACTGCTGCTTCTGCTTAATCTCAAAAATCAAAAATGTCTGCCCAAATCATAAGTGAATTAAGAGCACTCTTGACCAGACACATTGACATGACAGCAAAATCTATTGGGTTTTAGATATTATGTCGAGCAAGAACTGCTTAGCAGACAACTTCTATGGCAGTCTGGCTCTGACATTTAATACCAAAATCAAATGGAAGACTCTGTAGGGGAGGGGGTGGCAGAGAAAATGTCAGAAATTTCGTCTGGGTTCAGTTGGGCCAGAAATGTACACATAAGAAATAATGAGTTTCCAGATCAGAATGGCAGAAATTGCTTGGTAGAAACTTGACATTCTAAAGTGAGCTGATGCATTGACACTGAGCTGCCATCAGGAGGTTGAGATGAGAAGAAAAATTCCAAACACTGCTGGGTTGTGTAGAGGAAGTTGACCAGTTCCCCGGAGTTATGGGCAATCAGTGAGTCTGAAAGCCTGAAGAAGAACCACGTGGGTAGTCCGTAGCCTTTGAGGGTACAGCTCTCCCTGGATCTCAGTGACAGATGGCCACTGAGTCAGTTAAGGTGTTTATAACAGTGAGAGCAATTGATCTGGCAGTTAAAGCAAGAACAACCCTCTAGGAGATCTCATTAAGCTGTGATATGCTAAAGTGAAGGTTAAAGGTATACAGCAGACCCTGGTGGACACACTCCCAACACATATTAACTGTTCACACACAAATGTGGACAACCTAGTAGTGCCCAAGGGACTGAGAAATTTCTCATCTATCCTGATGCCACACCTTAGGAATTTTTTTTCCTATCAAGAACTACTTTCTCTTACTCTTTACTTAGGGTTAATTGAGTGGAATTACTCTAATATATGTGTCTTGCTCCTATCTTCTGTGTTCACTGAATTCACAGAAGCTCTATGCGCAAAACTAACTCAACATGGTCTGAGTGAAAAATGGAACTTTGGGATGGAAAGAAAGTTTATGGAGCTGCCAAGTTACACAAACTAGGAAAGAGTGTTAATTGCAGAGCTTCTCACCATTTCAGCTACCTGGAAATCCCCTATTCTAGTCTCTTACCTTCCAGAAGGAATTTACAGAAATAGTTTTAGAAACTATTTTTTTTATAAAATATCCTCTATATAGGTTTATCCTATGTGATTTTAGAACTTCCATGTTTGACTACAAAATGAATGGAGTTCAAAGGACCACATAATGGTCCTGAATATCTTCTAACCCTAAGACACATTTTTTCACTCATTCAGAAAATATTTTAATGCACACCGACTATATGTCAGGCTTTGTCCTAGAAATTGAGAATACAGCAACACAGATGGTAGAGTCCCTGTACTCATGGATCAATGAGATGATGGTGGCTTGGACAAATGCAGGAAAGTGAAGGTGATACATGGTCAAAGCCAGCATATATGTTGAAAATAAAAGATATAGTTGATGGACTGGATAGAGGTAAAATATGGATATCTGTTAAATATTTGTCCTGATCCATTAGAAAGAAGTAAGTAAATTCCATGTTCTGAAATGGGGAAGATTGGGAGATGAGCAAGTTTAGGAGCATGGGGAGCCAGGAGTTTCATTTAGAACATTTGAAATTTGAGATGCCCCTGGGACAGTCAAATAGAGATGTCTAAAGGCAATTGGATGTGTAAATAAGGAGGGGAAATAGAAGAACAAATTAGAGATAGAAATTTGGAGGCAACAGACAATGTGTAAGATACTGTACATTTGAATAAAATTCTCTCCCCTTCTTCTTGCCCAATAAAGCTTTGTGTTCTATTTACAATACTTCTTACTGGGAAGAGGGTAACAATGTATGTTTAAGGCTTTTAGTGGAGAGTACAGTTTATTAATGGTTGAAGACCCACTAAACATCTTTTTTTTTTTTTTGAGAATCATATAAAGTTCATTCCAACTGACCCTGCCTTGGCTAAAAAGCAGGAAACTGCTTAAGCTCCTGGTACATATGTAATTTTAGAAATACATTTGGCACAGTGTATACATATATCAAAACATAATATTGTATACTATAACTGTGTACAAGTTTTATTCATCAATTAATATTTTTTAAATATTTATTTTTTAGGTATAGTTGGACACAATGCCTTATTTATTTATTTTTATGTTGTGCTGAGGATTGAACCCAGGGCCTCACACATGCTAGACGAGTACTCTACTACTGAGCTACAACCCCAGCCCAATTAATATTTTTTTAAAAGAAAAGTATTTGGAGAAAGTACCTGCCATAAACTTACTCACAGTTTCCATAAACCCTACCTGGTCACACTTAATTTATGGCTCATAAGAGTTCTTGGTGCTGTGATTCTTTGTGAGAAAATCAGGGAGTTCTATTTGCTTTCCTTTTCATTTTCCTCTTATATCCATGCAAATGTGGACTTGGATTCAGAGACCTTGCACAGAAACCAAAAATGGAAATGCAGAAATAGGGAAGTCATCAGAGTTCCCTATCCCTCCTTTCTATTTCTAAATATCTGGAGTTCTCTTTTTTGTTTTGTTTTGTTTCAGTTCTTGATCTTCTCCTTCTCAGAGTGGAAGCGTTCTCATTATTTTCTGTTCCACGTGGAGAAATGTGGCCACCACACAGGAAAGCCTAAGCTCACATGTGTAATGAACTGCACCACGGGGTTTGATTCTTCTTACCACTCACTATACACCCCTTCAGTATTCATGCCAGGCATCATGTGACTGCAGTTCTACCCAGGAGCAGAGTATGTGTTTCTATAGCTTACTGTTAGGTTCAACTGTTGACCAATATGGCTAACAACGAGGCTGAAGTGAAAGTGTGCCAATTCCTACTCCCCCTGTGCTTTCACCATTGCCATGAGAACATGGCCAGACTAGGCCACTGGGTCTAGAATGATGATAGAAGGCACATGGTGTAGGCCCAGAAAATGTCAGCTCAAGTCTAGCTAGTAAATACCCATAAGCATAGAAAATGCTAGTGGTGGCATGATCCAGAGGTTTGTGGTTCTTTTGCAGCATTACTGTTCCCAGAGTTAAGTGATACATAGTTGTAGCTACACATGAAGACTAACTTCTGTGTCTGAATTCCAACCTTATTTTTTGAGAAGACTATGGTATATCAGCTGGATTAAGCACCAATCCCTATAGTTAGAAGAGGTCATCAGTACTATAAAGAAAAACATAGCTACTGGTGGCCCATCCCTGTGGATCAAGAGACAGTCCTCAGATGAAGGTGAGAATGGAGCAGTTATTGTAATCTGAGCAACTAGATAACCAAAAGGAGTTTACTTCTTCTACTTCACATACAAAGTGCTTTCCAGGATAAGAACTGCCTTAAGGGAAAAAATTTTTTTTCCTTTAATAAAAATTTTCTCCTGCAAGTTCTGAATTTGGCAGGTGACAAAACTCTGAAGGGAAAAAATGAAAAATGAGCATATTATTTAAAAAGGAAATATAAAGAGCACATAGTGATGTTTATATGCAACAATCACAAGATTTGGGTAAACTTTGATCAATGGTTCACTATAAAATTAAGTGTGAAATAAAAGGAATATTCAGTAATTTCCGTTCCTCAGTACTCACTCTCCTGTGACTCCATAAGCATGAGCTGCTACCAGTCACTCCATACGAATGTCCATCAAACACAGACCTGAATCCAGCAAAGGACGGGGAGAAGTCTCTAAATGATAAACAACAAAACAAAACAAAACAAACAAAAAAAAAAGAAAGAAAGAAAAAAGAAAAGAAAGAAAAAAGGTAAAGAGATGAATTTGAGACATATTCACAACCTTATTAAATTTAATGTGGTCTCAGACTTTCAAAATAGCTGAATAGAGAGGGTCACTTTCCTGGCTGCTCCAAGGCATGATACCAAGAAAGCAGAAAGTCAGCTTCTCAGCAAGGTGAGTGAACAAAAAAAGGTGTGTGTAGGGGGGACTTTACTGTAATTCAAAACTGGACATTCAAAGAGCTTGGGGACTCAGGATGTTGGATGTAATAAAATAGGAAGAAATTCCAGCACCACAGCCACTGTTGCAGCTGGAGGACAAGCCAGAGCAGTCCCTCTGTGAGCACAATGGAAGTATTAGGGAGGCCTGAGGTATGTCTGGTTATGAAGAGGTGAGAGATCAAAGACACTGCCTGACTAAACTGAAAGGTGCACTGCACAGTATCCTTGTGTGGGAAGAAAGCCATCTCTCTCAGCAGTGTGTGGAGGTCAAAGGAAGGAACCAGTTTGCAGCCTCAACACCATGGCTGGCAGCTGAGGGAGCTGACTTTTGCAAATGCAAGTTTGGCCCAAAATACAGGCCTGGCAAAGCCACACTGCATGACATAGAGTGTGCCTAAAACACTAGGAGAAAATCAAACATGGAGAGAGGTTCACACAGAGTAAAACTGGTCGTGGAAATCCACCCAGCTCTTCCCTTCGCCCTCCAATCCAGCTGCTTGCTAGACTGGCTGGGACAGATGGGTCTGGTTGGAAATTTGAAATCAAAAGGACAGGGAATAAAAATCATATCTCACAAAAAACATTGAATGTAAATGGCCTAAAGTCATCAACCAAAAGACATAGTCTGGCAAACTGAATTATAAAACAAGCCCCAACAATATGCTGTCTGTAAGAGACTTGCCTCATAGGCAAAGACAACTACAGACTGAAGGTAAAAGGATGGTAAAATGCATATCATTCACACGGATCTTGTAAACAAGCAGAGGTTTCTATCCTCATATCTAATAAAGTGTACTTCAAGCCAAAGTTAGTCAGAGAGGACAAAGAAGGACATTACATAAATCAACAAGACATAATAATCATAAATATTTATACTCCAAACAATGGAGCATCTATATACATCAAACAAACCCTTCTCAATTTCAAGAATCAAGGAGACCACAACAAAATGAGTGACTAACATGCCTCTGTCACCACTGGATAGATCCTCAAACAAAAACTAAATAAAGAAGCTATAGAACTAAAAATACAATTAATAATTTAGACTTTCATGATTATTTTATCTATTTCTACAAAAAATTCTGTTGGGATTTTGATTGGCATTGCATTGAACTTATAGAGAACTTTTGGTAATATCGCCATTTTGATGATGTTAGTTCTGCCTATCCATGAACAGGGTATATTTTTCCATCTTCTAAGGTCTTCTTCTATATCTCTCTTTAGGTTTCTGTAGTTTTCATTGAATAAGTCTTTCATCTCTTTTGTTAGATTGATTCCCAAGTATTTTATTATTTTTGAGGATATTGTGAATGGAGTGGTTGTCCTCATTTCCATTTCAGAGGATTTGTCGCTGATATACAGGAATGCCTTTGATTTATGCGTGTTGATTTTATATCCTGCCACTTTGCTGAATTCATTTATTAGCTCTAATAGTTTCTTTGTAGACCCTTTTGGGTCTGCTAGGTATAGAATCATGTCATCTGCAAATAGTGATAATTTAAGTTCTTCTTTTCCTATTTTTATGCCTTTAATTTCTTTCATCTGTCTAATTGCTCTGGCCAGTGTTTCGAGAACTATGTTGAACAGAAGTGGTGAGAGAGGGCATTCCTGTCTTGTTCCAGATTTTAGAGGGAATGCCTTCAATTTTTCTCCATTCAGAATGATGCTAGCCTGAGGCTTAGCATAGATTGCTTTTACAATAGTTGAGGTATGTTCCTGTTATCCCTAGTTTTTCGAGAGTTTTGAACATAAAGGGAGGGAAATGGATGGCATTAGAGCAGATTATGCTAAGTGAAGCTAGCCAATCCTTAAAAAACAATTGCCAAATGACTTCATTGATATAAGGGGAGTAACTAAGGACAGGGTAGGGACGAAGAGCTAGAGAAGAAGATTAACATTAAACAGGGATGAGAGGTGGGAGGGAAAGGGAGAGAGAAGGGAAATTGCATGAAAATGGAAGTTGATCCTCAGGGTTATACAAAATTACATATAAGAAGAAAGGAGAGGTAAGAGAAGAATAATACAAGTGGAAGAAATGATTTACAGTAGAGGGGGTAGAGAGAGAATAGGGGAGGGGAGGGGAGGGGAGAGGAGGGGAGGGGAAGGGGGATAGTAGAGAATAGGATAGACAGCAGAATACATCAGACACTAGAATGGCAATATGTAAATCAATGGAAGTGTAACTGATGTGATACAGCAATCTGTATACAGGGTAAAAATGGGAGTTAATAACCCACTTCAATCAAACTGTGAAATATGATATATTAAGAACTGTGTAATGTTTTGAACTACCAGCAATAAAAAAAATAATTTAGACTTAACAGACATATGTATAGTATTTAATCCATAAATGACTGAATATATCTTCTTCTCAGAAGCACATGGATCCTTCTCTAAAATAGATTCTTGACTTATGCCACAGAGCAACACTTAGCAAATACAAAAAAAAAAAATAGAGATAAGTCCTTGCCTTCTATTAGCACATAATGAAATAAAATTAGTAACAGATGTTACTCTAACAACTGGAGACTAAATAATATGCTATTGAATGACCAACGGATAGCAGAAGAAATCAGGGATGAAATAAAGAAATACTTAGAGGTAAATGAAAATAGCGATATAATATACCAAAATCTCTAGAACACTATGATGGCAATGTAAATAGGAAAACTCATTGCATTAAACTTATTCCTTATGAAAATAGAAAGTCAACAAATGAATAATTTAACATCAAATCTCAAAGACCTGAAAAAAGAAAAACAAATCAATACCAAAAGCAGTAGACGACAGGAAATAATTAAAATCAGAGCTGAAATCAATGAAATTAAAACAAAAGAAACAATCCAAAAAAATCAATAAAACAAAAAGTTGGTTCTTTGAAAAAAATAAGTAAAATTTATAAACTCTTAGTCAAGCTAATGAAGAGAAAGAGAGGGAAACCTCAAATTACTAAAATTCATGATGAAAAAGGAAATAGCACAACAGACACTCATGAAATCCAGAAGACAATCAGAAACTATTTCAAAAATTTATATTCTACTAAAATAGAAAATCTTGAAGACATTGACAAATTTCTAGAGACATATGACCTACACAAATTGAATCAGGATGATGTAGAAAATTTAAACAGACAAATTTCAAGCAATGAAATTAAAGATGCCATAAAAAGTCTACCAAGAAAGAAAAGCCCAGGACCAGTTGGATTCTCAGCTAAGATCTACCAGACTTGCAAAGAGGAACTAACTCCAATCCTCCTAAAATTATTACATAAAATAAAAAGGGAGGGAACCCTTCATTCTATGAAGCTAGTATCATCCTGATTTGAAAACCAGACAAAGGCATTTCAAGAAAGGAAAATTTCAGACCAATATCCCTCGTGAAAATAGATGCAAACTTCTTAACAAAATAATGGCAAATAGGATACAAAAACATATTTAGAAAGATACTGCACCATAATCAAGTGGGGTTCACCCCAGGGATTCAAGGTTGGTTCAACATACAAAAATCAATAATGTAATTTATCACATCATAGAATTAAAGACAAGAATCACATAATTATCTCAATACATGCAGAGAAAGCATTTGACAAAAATACAACATCAAATTCATGCTAAAAACACTAGAAAAACTAGAGATAATAGGAATATACCTCAACATTGTAAAAACTGTATATATTTAAGCTCAATTCACAATAGTTAAGCTATGGAACCAACCTAGATGCCCTTAAACAGATTAATAGATAAAAGAAAATGTGGTATATATATGCACAATGGAATTTTACTCAGCCATATAGAAGAATGAAATTATGCCATTTGCCAGTAAATGGAAAGAAAATGGGTTGTTATGGTTTTACTCACTTTTATAAATATGAATAAATGTCCATCTATATATATACTTGAAAAACCATAACTATCACAGAGACTACTTCTGAAGTTTGAATTGAATAGATAGTGTTATTCTAAATCAGCCAAATGAACTATGACTACCACTCTGAACAACTGATATAATTCTGAAGATAGCATATGATTCTTACCAAAAAGCCATGCTCATTGAAAGTGGAAACATTAACAATTAATAATAGTCACTAATGATCATGGAGGAATTTCAAGGTAAAAGGTCCTCTACCAAATATTTATTAGGCAAATTGTGAAATTTTGTACAAAGAATCTCACTTAAAAATAGTTGAAAGAAAACGCAGATGAAATGGGAAGCTATTCCAAAGACTTCATAAGATATGATATTGGAGCCACAATTACGTAGCAGAAGTGGCTTTTTAATTAGGTTAGGTCTTAATGAAAAAGTGTAAGAGCTAGTTTTTAGCTTGTATTTTCTCCTGGGCAATCCCCTTCCCCAAAGACAAGTAAATCCAGATGACTGCCACTGACTCTGAATGTGAGTTGGGTTTTCACCTCCATTTGAACTGGATATCCCTAAATGAGCCAAGAATCTATATTTTTAACAGGGTCCCCAAGTGATTCTGTTGTGAAGTCAGTTTTTAGAAACCACTACTCTGGAGAAAAAAAAATGAAATGTTAATGCTGACACATTTGATACATCTGTGATGGCATTCCATTCCATTCAGAATTCTCTAGAAACATCAAGCAGGTGTGGTCATTTAGGTTCCATGTTGACTGCCTGCACCTTTCCTACCAAATTCTAGGGATTAAAAATCTGCCATTCATTAAACATAGGAAGGAGAAGATGTTTTGTTCTTTCGAGTGTATATTTTTTTTTAAAAAATTGTTTTAAGATGTCTCAAGTGAAAATTAGATCCATCCAAAGAAATGAACGACTTGAGATTAAACTTCCACATGGTCTGGTCAAATGAATCTCTAAATTATTTAATTTCTACATTATTTGTTTACTTGGAACTGTGTTACAAAGAGGGACTGCAGCCATGGTTTCTCTCTAAATGTGTTTTTAATCTATGCTGATACTATTTACATTTGCAAAAATATACAATACACTAATTCACAAATCTTTCATGCTTCATTTATTAATCTTTCAAATTATATAGTCATAACTGCACCGCAGATAATGCTACGCAACAAATTGCTAATAAGTGGAAAACTAAAAATTGCCTCCATCTGTCCACACAGCTTTCTGATGAGCAACTAAGACAGCACTCTTGCTAAACTGTGCTTCAGGCACCAGACTCCTGGCTGCAGCCCCTATGTGCTTTGTGAGAAAGGAAGACTGGTGCTGATAGAAAAGGCATAATTGAGAGGTGGAGAGCTTAGGCATTGAGAGGTGGAAAGTCCAGCCCTTTAATGATGTTCTTCGCTGAAGTTCAGGATACAGTTTGGATCTTTTCCTTACTGTGAATAAAGTCAATAAAAATCTAAAGAACCTAAATTCAGAGACCTAATGATCTTCAGCTTCCCATCATAGTTGGGAATACAAAAATCTACATTTCTAACCCTCATATGTTGTATTTAACAACTCAGGACAATCCAAAGGAAGCGGGCAAGAAAAGGAGCCAACAGAGTACCCATACCTAGATTTTTATGGTTCAATGTAAGCAAAATGGAAGTAGACATATCATCTACATATAAACACACATCTATACATATATGCCCAGACACAAATATTTATGTCAATGTGGGAGGCAAGATGATGAGAAAACAAGAAGTTAGGTCCACCCCAGGAAGAAAACCAAGAAGGGCCAGTCAAAGCTGACCTCATACAGGTCCATTGTCATGAGAATGAAGAGATATTCTTTAAAAGTCTTTCTAAAAGAAAAGAGAATAAAGAGTATGAAGTCAGCATAAAAAGGAACAGGAGGGCTGGGGTTGTGGCTCAGTGGTAGAGTGCTTGCCTGGCATGTGTAAGGCCCTGGGTTCAATCCTTAGCACCATGTGAAAAAAGGAAGGAAGGAAGGAAGGAAGGAAGGAGGAAGGAAGGAAGGAAGGAAGGAAGGAAGGAAGCAGAGTTAGAGACAGTTGTTTCCCCTAAGTAAATGAAAAAAAATGTATATAATAAAAAAATAAAAGACTATTTTACAAAATTTTCAGTCTGGTGGAAGGAAAGCATACAAAACAGTACTCCACTAGTTGGTAGGAGAGTCTGGAGAAGCCAAGCATGTTTTCTCACTTCAGGAGAATGAGGAGCTCACTAAAGCAGAGAGAGATGCAGCAGTAAAGTAAAATTGGACCTGCCTCCTGGAATGAGGGGAAAATAGGAGAGAATGACAGAACAACTCTTTGGGTGGCAGGAAGTCACCACAGCAGAGAAGCAAGGGAGGGAAAGCTGGCAGAGAGGGTTAGCTCCTGAGCACAGGCAAGGAATCTTAGGGGCTTCTCAAATTGGCTGGACAGATGTGAGAGCCACTTGAGTTTCCACAATCACAGATGGGAGCAGAGCCCCAGAAATGCCTTTTTTCCTCTCCTAATTATTACTCCACTGTCACCTCAAGGATGGAAAGGCCTGGAGAAACAGGAGTAACCCATTTAATAAAAGAATGTGATGATCCAGTTGAGGAAGAGTCGTGTGTGAAGCTAGCATATGGCATTGCAAATGGATACAAGATCATATTTATGTTGGTGTGTGTACATACACACACTTACACATAGAGCTGCTTTTGTGTATGTGTAAATATATAAACACACATTCTCATACATATGTATATCTGACAAAAATGACAGATCTTGCTGATGGGTTGATGACCATGCAGACAGTGGATGATGATGCCATCTTCTGAGAAGGGGAAACGAGGAGAGGACTCAGATTGGGTCAGAGGGGAGTTTTAAACAAGAAGTCAGCTCAGGACATGTTCTGCTCGAGAAGAAAATGCCAAATAGGCTTGCCACATTCAGAAGAGAGATTTCAGGGAGATGCCAAATTAAGTGTCACCACCTTTAAAGTCACCTCACTAGAAAAGCTCTTCTGCAATGAAATAATGGATGGTAAAGAGAAAGCAGCTCTGAATTGAGTATGTGGGACTCCAGTTTTGTGATTGGATAAAGGAAATAGAAGAATGTGGTTAACTCAATTAAATTTTATGGGATTTGTGTTTCTCCAATTCTAGTCTTTGGGTCATCCTGAGATAAAAGGCTTTTTGATCAAATCAGTGGGAAATGTGCTATGTATAGCCCCTGTGGGAGCTTCAGATACCAGAATTAATGTTTGCAGATGGAAGATTCTGAGATGTCCTTATAAGGAAAGACTTGAGGTAATTTTGTGTAGCAGAACATTTCTAAGAAATGTCAGGGTTTCTAGAAGTGTACTCCCCAAACCAGCAGCATGAATATCATCTGAGAGATTTTCATAAATATTAATGTTCATCCCTACCTGGACCCACAGACTCAGAAGAACTGGAGGTGGCACCCTGCAACCAATGTCATCACAAACCTGCCATGGTAACTGTAATGTATGGTTCAAGGACCACTGTCCTATAACATTGGGCTCTTTTTTCTTTCTTGATAAGTATTTTCCAAGGTGTTTATTTGGAAAATATTGTTATTGCAAACACTTTTTTAGATACTTAGTTTAAGAAATCTTAACATGAGGAAACGCTGTTAAGAATTGGACCCAGTATCACAATATCACGATTTACTTGTTTCTTGCTAATTCAACATACCAAAAATCATTTTTATAAATTTAAAAAACTCCTTATTTTCCATCAAGCAACCCTTGGTTTTATGCTAGCTTGTGATACACACACACACACACACACACACACACACACACACACATATATATATATTCAATATTTTTCAGTTGTAATTAGCCACAATACCTTTATTTTTTTATTTTTATGTGGTGCTGAGGATTAAACCCAGAGCCTCACACCTGCTAGGCAAGCTCTCTACCACCCAGCCATGATATCCCAGCCTGTAATATATTTTTAAGTACATTTTCCAATTTTATATATATATATTGATCTCTTTGACCTTTCTAAGCAGGACAAAGTATCTAGACCTGCCACTAACCAAGAAATTAGTCACTGGCCACATACATATTTACATTTAAATAAATTAAACAATTCGATTCCTCAGACATAATAGTCACATTTCAAGTGCTCAATAGCCATGTATGGTTACCATATTGAGTAGTGCAAATATCAAACATGTATGAAATAGTACTAATTTAGATGAATACTTCCTCCCTTTCTTTGTTATGGATGAATCACTCATAGCCAACAGTTCCAAGAAGATGGTCATCATGAAGAATGTGTGTGATCCATATTTCTCTAGAAAACATCAGTCTATACAGGGAAGATGGAGAAGGAAACAATCAAGAGCACAGGTAAGAAAATCAGAGATCTGGAGTTTTAAGCTCAAATGACTCCATTATTTTCTTGCATGGAATCTTAGGAGTCTCAGGCTCCTCTTGCTCAAGAAACACTTTCTTTTCCACCACATCAAAACCTTGTTCAACAACCACCCAAATACCACCAGCACTGCTACAGTTGTCAATTGTCATTCTCAATGCCACTTGTTCTGGCCACTTGGCATCTTTGAAATCTTTTTCTGCACCCCTCCCACTTTATGAATCTGGGCTTTCTCATAATGGATCCCTTCCCCCCGTTGCCAGCCTCTCTTGCAATCTCTTTGACTTGAGTTCCACTGGTCAGGCATATCCAAGGAAGATGTCAATTTGGAAGGCAGCAACAGAATTAGAAGGCAACACTGAAGCACTGCAGAATAGCACCCTGGCAAAGATGGAGGAGAGTGAAAAGAGGCATTGTTTCCAGAGGCAGCAGCAACAATGATCCCTACAGTCAAGGCAATCACAGTGCAATATGCTCAGTGTTGGCAAGGACTACCCCATGTTCTGTCCCAGCATGGCAAGAGGGCATCCCATCCACCAGAACAAGCCACTGATATAACTTGTGACTCATTTCTGTCTGTATAACTTCCAAATCCCCATTTTCTGACTTCTTGGAAATACTGTGAGCTATTCCTTAATAAATTCCATTTCACCTCAAATTAACAAGAGTGGGTTCAATTGCTTATAAATAGCACACATACTAGAAATTCCTACCCAGGATGGAAGGAATTCTCCCAATATTATTTACTTACACATAAATAATGATTTTGTGACTTGTGGCAGACTGTCAGGAACTGGGGATACAATGCAGACAGGACTTGTTCTCAGGGGCTTAAAATGCATGGAAAAAGAGACATCAACAAACCAGTAAGAATACTATCCACAACAGAAATACAAATTTGTCATCAAGAGGACCCAATGGGCAAGGGGGAGGGGAGCAAGTCTTCAAAGCAAAGATGATCCTTGAACTGAGTTGTAAAAAACAAATAGGTATGTGACTGGCAGGCAATAATAAAAAAAGCAAAGAAGAAAGCATGCACAAGGGTAAGCAGACTGCGGCCATCGTCCATGTTCAGGTGGAACAATCAAAGTGTGGTAGGGAAAAGAAGGAGTCTGGACAGCAAGCAACAATGGTAGAGAAACCATCATAGTACTTGGCATTATTTGAGTGCCTACTGTATAAATTGTTGCATTAATTCACTCCTTTCTATGACTTCAGTAGGCTGATGACTCTATCATTCTTATTTACAAATAAAAATAGAAAAGTAAGTGGTTTGCCCAGACCTCACATAGAGAAGGGTCTGAATCTCTGTGAGCCAATCCAGATTCCATAGTTTTTTAAAAAATTAATTGAACATATTCAAAGGTATTCAAAGGATACTACAACACATGTATACAATGTACAGATTCCACACTAGTGACCACCTCACACTACTGCAGTCAGTGGGAACTCCGCAGAGAGATCCTCATATCCAAGTCTAAGGAGATTGGATTTGACACTCTGGCAGCACTAGAGTATTTTGGACAGGTGAGTGGAATGATCAGACTCATGTTTTGAACCAATACAAAGTGGAGTGGAGGGGAGTGAAGGTGGATAGCAAAGCAGGAAGACTTGATTCCATGTCCCACAACACCCCCTCACCTCCTGGGGCCTGCCACACAGGCCAAGATGACAAAAAGGAAAGTCTTTTATGGGAGTGATTCAAAGTGATTTTGGCAAAGTATCTCAAGTAGACATGGGTAAAAACTATGGCTCCTAACACACCAGCTTCAGACCAAGGGTAAATTACTTAACCTCTATCAGCTTCTATAAAAGCAGAGGAATAAAGTGAAAATATCTACTCTTAAACTCTTACAGAGGAGCTCAGATGTGTTTTCATTTGTCTAGAATTTAGAAGAATAGCATGCTTAATAAACCACTTATTATGTAATACAGCAAGCAAGGTCTGATAAAGCCCTCTATAGTCCATTAATATTTCTGCAGCAAAACATGAACATGCACAGTAAGTTAGCTAAACTAACACAGTCTACAATCTTTCATAAATTTACATAATAATCCTATGTGGGTTTTTCTGTCAGATTTCAGGTCATAGCAGTTTAACCTTCAAATGAATTCTGAAAAACTTGAGGCTTTTAAAGCTTTTTGTGTTTCCAAATTATGAATGAGGTTTTATTTTCCCTTTTCCCTACTTGCTTCAGAGTTGTAAGAATTAAATTAGGTAATACATATAGAGCACTTACAATATGATACTCCTTTAGAAATGACCACTATCCCAGTTACTAACCCTGGGTGTCGCGACCCCTTGCCCGCAAGGAAGACGCAACTCGGGAATCTTCTCTCAGCAGTTTTTGCAGGTCCTTGATACTTTTCTTCTTCCCCCCGGATGCCCCTCCCAGCCTTAATAAAGCACCTCAAGCCCCAATGCGAAGCTGCCACGTGGACTTTTCTCACAGGGTGCCAAGTCACAGCGTGCCAACTCATTCTGATAAGGAGTTGTTTGTCACAGACTACAGGGGAAACCAGCGCCATCTTGTAATGGCGGCCACAGTTCACAGAAACGGCTCACCACAGTTCCCCCTTTTTTGTTTTTGTATGACAATACAGGCGAGAGTAGAGGTCCTATCCCACTGTGCAGAAGTGGCTGCATAGTATGGCTCAGCCCTAAGGAGGCGCCTTCCCCAGATCTGAGGCCATATCAGCCGACGCCTTTTTTCGTGGGGCGGGGCGTGGATAAGGTGGGGTAAGGAAGGACGTCAAACCCGCATGCAATAGGACATGCTCTCCTTGAGGTCCACTCCAAGGATCACTCAAGTGCAGTGCCTTGCCTCGCATCCTGTACCGTGATGATGGTGGACGGAGGGGGATAGCTGAGGCTGAACTGTGGCTGTGTACAATGACAAACAAGTTGACAGCACCCTGAAAGAAAGGCACGGACTTTAAAGCGATAGAGAAGCACTAGTGTGGAAACCCATCTGCGTGCAATGGCAGCAAGACCGGCAGAGTGCAAGGGCTTTCCAACACTAAGAGAATAGCGAGGAAAGACATGTCGATCCCAGTGCAATGTTATAATAACTTGGGGTGCAACGACCATGTCAAAGATTTACTGTTTAAGATGCGCAAGCCAGACTTGAGGTGAATTGCCATTTTCTAAAGCTGCAAGAGCTTGTATGATCATAGCCTTATCGTGAGCATTGCGGGCCTTGAGGAGACAGAGAAACCACAAACAGAGGAACATACCGAAGCAACACATTGCACCAAAAATGCCTACCCCCACCCACTCTTTAAAAAAGGAAAAGGCAGAAGATATCCAATCGGTGAATTGTCCCAAGGTCACGGGATCGACACGGGTACTGTTCAAGACAGCTATTTGGGTTAGTTGAGACTGGATCATGTCTTCCGCTTCCATGGACCAGTTTCCGGCCAAGTACTCTCCGATGATGCGGGAAGCATTCCTGGAATTATTAAATCTGACAGAGGTTATGCATAAATGTGCACGTTGGTCAACGCAACCCAAAAGCACCAAGTCAGCCAATTCTTCTACCTGAGCTTGGAGTAAATCTATTCTTTGGTTGGCAGCTAAAATCCCTGACAAAATATGTTGATTAATTTTACTTTGAGATTCGAGTATGTTGGAAGTTTGTTGAATAACCTGATTAATAGTGGCAGCAGTTTGGACCTGATTAAGAGCCTGTTTGCATTCAGCAAGCTGTTCCTTAATCTTCACTTTATCAGTTAAAAGAGCATCCTTTACCAATCTCCATAGAGAGAAAGTAGCAATCGGGACTCTATCTGGACCCTGGTCCCTCAACAACTTTTGGAGATCCTGCTTTACCAAATCCCAATCACTGTTATTAAGAAAGCCTCCTGTCAGAAACCAAGGATAAGCCTGGGCTATAGCTTTAACGAATTTAGTTGTTGTCTTGGTTTTTATTTCTGTTTCTTGTTTGCTTAACAGTTCTTTAACTTCTTTGGCCAGACGAAGTTTCACTGTTGAGTGACCCATGGTATGTACCCTGTCTCTTTAAATTATCTTTGATCCAATCTTCCCCCTTCTCCCTTAGAAGGTGAGCCTCCTCCGCTTACCTCTGCTTTCTGAATCTCGGTAAGGACCTCCAGATGCTAAGTCCGGCTAACGGAAACCGAGTCCGGCGAGAGACGTCGAGGTTAAAAAATAAAAAAAAATCACAGGACACCAAGGTTCTTTATCCAGGAGGAGGCATGTGTGCCCTTTTTTTTTAAATTTCTTTTTATACTTTGGAACAATTTTTGAAAACCTTAGAATCTATAAACAAATTATTATATTTTGATAAGAAATATCAATGAAAATAAAGCTAAAACCTTTAGATATTTTGGAGAAATAATTATAATAATTTATCATTTTATGAGTTTGAACAATAACCTTGAGAATTAGAAATTACTTGATTGTATTTTTACTTAAAAGCAAATTTATAGTAAATGCATTTATCTCAAATATCTGTAACTGAAAAGGCAGAGTATCTGATAAATGTATAAATATAAAACATAAATTATGGGTTTTCTGTTGAAGAAAAACAATTAGGCAAATATATATTAACTAATTAATTAGGCATGTGCTAATTAATTTATAGATTAACAAATATAGGTTATCTAAATATCTAAACACATATATATATATTAAGAATAAGAACATAACTTATAATTGTATTAACTTTATGTAACCACGTGGTCTTAAAATATTTGGATCCATTTAAATTTATTTTTAACTAGGAGTGCACTCTTTAATGTGACGTCACTTGATGTAACTGAAATAAGATCCTTGAGTATACATTTTTATTTTTATAGTTAGCAATGAAAATAAGGATTTTTTGGTCATCACAGGAACTTTGCCGGCTTGTTCCTGTGGCGAGCAAATGTATCCTCATAACCTTCAAAATTAAAAGTAAAATATAAAGAAGCATATTTGATATCTCTCATCAATAGAACATTATTTAGTAACACAACTATAGAGAAAAAGGTTATTTAACTTAGAACTAGCTTAAATTTAGGACTGTAACATAGAAACCTGTGGAATTAAGTTTTGTCTGAAAAAGTTATCTTTCATTAGCATTTACAGGTAGGCATTTTTTATAAATACAGGCTCTGAGCAGCTCCGGTAGAAATCTGAAACACAGCAGTACAGGTTAGTGGCTGGAAAGCGGGACTAGAAGTCCTGTCTGAGTGACTGTGGAAGAACCAATCAGAAGCCCGAAAAGGTGTGGGAGGTGGGACCAGGAAGCTACTCTTCCGGCCAGGCACCCCATGGTTACCATGGTGATGCAAACAACATGGAGTCCGTTGCCCATTTTTGGGGCAAAAGTTCTCCAAGTTTTCCTAGCCAATTGCATTTTGTTTGAGTTTGTCTGTATTTTTTCGCACCTGGCCATGATCTTACTGCGGTAGCAGTTTGTTCTGTCTCTGTGACCTGCGGTTGCAGCTCTTGTATATCCTGCACTTCCTGGCGTTCCCCTGGGGAGTCTACAGATAGAAAGGGGTTGGTCTGTGGGAGGTGACGAAGTTGCCCACTCCCCGGGGCACCATTCCGCCCCTGGATTGCCCAGTAGACCTTGGGGTGGGCCCCTGTTCCTGGTTTGAGGGCAGCGGCCAGAACCTGTCCAGTAATATGAGCTCCATCAATATCCTTACAAGCTCCAATCATGTCATCAACACTCTTTGCTCTGGTAGATTTAATAGCATTTTGGCAATAGGAGTTTACATTTTTAAGAGCCAATTGCTTAATGACCGGCATGGCTTGTTCCAAGTTAGGGAATATTTTTTCTGCTACCTGTATCAATCAGGCAATGAAGTCAGAATAAGGCTCAGAGGGTCCTTGAGCAATTTTTGAAATTTTTGTTTTAGCATTTGAAATAGGTAGAGCCTTCCAAGCCTGAACGGCTGCTGCAGCTATCTGAGCATAGACCCCAGGATCGTAATCAATTTGCTGACTTATGATAGCATATAGTCCCAAGCCAGTTAACATTTCAAGGTTATGCCGTGGGAAGTCGGTGTCCTGATTGACTCGGGCTAGTTCGAGACACCTCTCTTGATTTTCACTTTTCCACAACAAAAAATCCCCTCCAGACAAACAGCCATGCAAAGCTGTTGCCAGTCACTAGGTGTCAGCTGATTGGCAGAGAAAAACTCGAAGAGAGTCAATGTAAAGGGGGCATGGGATGGGGTCTGTAATTAGTAACTGCCTCCTTTAGTTGCTTAATATCCTTAAAGGTTAGAGGAACATGCACTCTGGCCGGCTGTCCATCCAAGTTTTCAATTACTGGGAAGTTTGGGCCGTCTTAGGCTGCCACTGAACATCCCCCAGCCTTCTGGGGTTGTCCTTGTCCCAATCGGGGTTATAAGGAGGGAGCGTGACAGCATCAGGGCCGTAGGTGCTTTAAATCTTGACTTTTCCAATTGACCCTCCAGTTCCTCTATCTCCCTTTCCAGTTCTTTTTCCTGCCAGCTGTTACCATGGAGCCCAGTTAGTAACTCCCTTATCTTAGAAATGTAGTCAGCACTGTGAAGCCCAGCTCAAGGCCAGAGGCCTTGTTACATATTTTTGTGAAAAACTAGTAAGGGAGTGTCCAGTGCCTGGAATGCTGATTTTTTTTCAGACAGTAGCCAAATAAAACAGGGCAACATGAAAATAGGAAGTTTTATCTATATTGAACTTTTTTGTAGAGATTCTTTTGCTGAAAGTCCTAAAATAAGCCATGGTGAATATTCTGGAGAAGGTCAGTTAAGACTGTTCTGTGGGCCTGGTAGGGAGGGGGAAGATGAGAAGGCGGGGTTGAGAGCGGCTAGGGTGGATCTAATTCCTCAGAACTATCCGAGCTACTTGTATCCTTGGGAGTTTTTAACTCAGTCAAGTCTGGATAGAGCCTTCTCCTCTGTTTAACTTTAGACTCCCTTATCTGTTCACCACTCTTACTCCTAAGACTTTCTGCTACCTCGCTATGTGACCCCTCCGATTTTTCTTCATGCAACTGCTCAAGAACGGCCTGACCTTTGCTCACAGCTTTTTGGCATTTACCATCCATTATACACCCCCTCACTAATTTCCAAAGCGGAATGGTACTGCCCCTTAAAGTTCCTTGTTTGTAAGCGAAATCCAGATCTTTCCCTAATTTGTCCCAACTGGAAATCGTGAGACTCCCTGAAAAAGCAAACCAAGAAGCTATAGAGTCAGTCTCTTCTAAAAACCTCTGTAATGTGCTCTGCTTCACTTTAAGTTCCTTAGAACGCAGTAACCCGTCCAAGGCCAGCAAAATTGGGCTTGAGGGAGTAGCACCCATACTGTTCCAAGCAGTATAAAGAAAGTGAAAATACAAAATTCCGCTCTCTCCTTATTTACAGAGGAGCGTCTTATTTTATTATTTTCCCCCGCTCTCTCTTTATCTACAGAGGAGCGTCTTATTTATTATTATTATTATTTTTTTTTTTTTTGCTCTCTCTTTATCTACAGATGACACAACAACAAAAGAAACACAAAAAACAAAAGCGAAATGACACAACAAAAGAAACACAGAAAACAAAAGTGAAAGTACACAGTGCAGCTGCAATAAATATGAGGCTCTCTCTTTCTTTGTAGAGGAGCTGACCCCGCTTTGGACGCGGATCCCACTTACTGGGACTATCCCTGCTTTGATCGCAGATCCCACTTACCTGGGACTAACCGGTGCACCACCCCTGACTGACTGAAAGTTCTGGTTCCCGGGTCTCGGCACCACTTGTCGCGACCCCTTGCCCGCAAGGAAGACGCAACTCGGGAATCTTCTCTCAGCAGTTTATTCAGGTCCTTGATACTTTTCTTCTTCCCCCCCGGATGCCCCTCCCAGCCTTAATAAAGCACCTCAAGCCCCAATGCGAAGCTGCCACGTGGACTTTTCTTATAGGGTGCCAAGTCACAGCGTGCCAACTCATTCTGATAAGGAGTTGTTTGTCACAGACTACAGGGGAAACCAGCGCCATCTTGTAATGGCGGCCACAGTTCACAGAAACGGCTCACCACACCTGGGTACCCTAATTCCATTATTTAAAAAAGTGTACCCACAGATAAGTCATCCTCATTTCCTGTTTTGATCATGAGTTCTAATATTCACACTCTGTGAGCCCCCACCACCATAATAATGCCCTCTTTCCAATTTTTCTTGAAAACACTGGCAAGTCATCACACAAAAAGGGCCCTCATGAAGTCCCCAAATTCTTAATGTAGGTGCTATAGACCACTCCACCCACCTTTATGCATAGGCCTATCTGCAGGGCCACCCCTGGGAGATGTGGGTCTAGGATCAGTCATACCAAAGAAGATCTTTCCATGTATCCACAATACTTTTGAAGGCAAAATACTGTTAAAATCAGCAAAAGTGAACAAACAGAGTAAAAGATGAGAAAGAGCAGGAGCACCACATAAAACATCAGATGATGGTCAGCACACAAACACAATTTATTGAATGCATACCATGATCCAGGCATAGCACTACTAGGCCACCTGCCCCACCTTTAAGAACTGCAATTTTGTTTATCTTGCTTGGGCCAAGTCGAGAGGCCTTCCTGCACAAGCCATCAGGCCTGAGGTAAGGAATGATAACACACTACCTTTCAGCAAAAGTTTGTCTTCTTTTTCTCCAACCTTCCATTCTACTCCCTTGCTTTGCTAAAATAATTATCACCACCAACATTCTTCCATGAATATAGTGTTTAAAAATTTACTTAGGCATTGTATATATATCACCTAGTTTCTTCTTTACAGCCACATGGAATCATTATTACTAAGTCGATTTTGTAGGAGGAAACAAGCTCTGGGCAGTCTGACAGTTAGTACCTATTTCTTGAATCTATTCTTCTACTGGGCACTGCCTCTTCTGTCAGCCAGATTTCTCATAGTGGACAATTTCTGCAAAATTCTGGTTGTTCTGGTCAGCAGAGGCCCTCGAGACAAAAACAACCAGCAGTGCAGAACAAGACCTTTCACACAACCACCAAGTCACAAATGCAATTTTGTTTATTTTGCTTGGGCCAAGTCCAGAGGCCTTCCTGCACTGGCTGTCAGGCCTGGGGTGAAGAATGATAACACATTACCTGTCAGCAAGAAAAGGGAGAAAATTTTTGAGTGTTGATGTTTCCATTTGCATTACCAAGATCAGCAGTTTCCACACCATGACTGAGCTTCAGACTGACCCTGGGAGACATAAAATGCAGATTTGCAGTCCCCATCCCCAGAGATGTGGAGACTGTTGATCGGAGGTGAAGCTGGGAATGTGTGTTTTATTATGCTCTCTTGGATGACTCTGGTGCAAAGGCAGTCTTGAGAATCATTGACCTAGAAAATAAAAAACCCAAATTACAGTCCCATCACTTTAAACCTACTGAATTCTTATCTCTGGCAATTTAAAAATTTGTGGCCACGCTGGGGAGAGAAAGGAAATGACCTTGGAATATTAATGCCAACAGCTATAATAACTATTCTCTTTGGATAACTTTTGTACAAATGGCATGAAGACTTTGTGAGGGAAGCATAAAATTGTAAAATGTGAAGCCTTAAATTAGGTGGAATGACAAATGAATATTGGCTACCTAGAAGATGCTTTTGGGCAGCTTCATACAATGGCTTGTTGCTCACTCTCACTCTCCTCTATTTCCCTGCTGCCCCTCCTGCCTCCCCAAGTAAAAGCTGCTTCCAGTTGCAGGATGACACTTCAAAAATCAATCGGAAACCGAAAAATTACTTCTCTGGTTAGCATCTGTGTGGCAATATGTTTACTGCCTCTATTCAGCTCTGAGCAACTGCCAGGAAAGCCAAAAAGAGGGCAAAATCTCTATTCATCTAATTACTTCAGCAGAAGAAAAATGTGTTAATTAACTGACCTTAATAATTCATATATATCTGAACCAGAGGATCATTAGACTTGCATGCAAGGCCTGGCACCTGAATAAAGGACCATCGGAATGATCTCACAGACAGCTTCATTTCGGAGAGGTGATCTATTTTTGTTTTCTCAAGAACAAATCTCCTACCTCCAAAATGATTGAAGAACCTTTCTGCAAATTACAGGTTGGCTATAATACCTTGATTCCTCCAATTTCCTCAGTCCCTCCAGGGGATGTGAAATATTTTTAGAATCACAACAGCCTAACACATTAATTGGATTTCATTATGCTAGCTGCTGATTGGAACATTATACAGTAAAGGGGAGAGTGACTATGTGTATCCTCTGCAGACTTCCAAATCAGAAAGAGGAGGGACACCAATGAGGCTTGCTTTTCTAGGGAGTTAATAGAATCACTCAAATCCCATCTCCCTGTCAAATGTGCTACTGCATAGAAACCAGCCAAGAAAGCAGTTCAACAGGCCTCAGCTTCTGAAGTCAGTGTAAAGAAGGGAGAGGATGCAGATCATGGTATTCTCAAAGATAATGGGGCACCTAAGAAGGTACATTGTCTGTTTGACTTTCTGGGGTCTTGGCAGGGGGAGGTAGAAACCCATTTTAACTCCACAAATAGTAAAGTAGAAATGAGTCATAGTGCATTTATAATGGAGACAAAGTCATTTTCTGGAAGCATTTGTGAAACAAATACATAATAAGCCTCATAGATTGAGAAGCACACAGATGGAAGTGAATCTATTTTACAAAAGAAAAACAAAAATAATGAACAAAGGATAGCAGGAGTTTCTCTTGTCAGCAAGCAGAGATGACAAAGATACAGCTGGTCATGGCAGAAGGACAGAGCACCTGCCCCTTGGAACCACTCGAGCCCATCAGGCCAAGGCTATCACTATAATGTGTGTCCACAGCTGAGCCCCAGAACCAGGCAGCAGAGCCCAAGGACTCCTGCATCAAAACAAAGGAAGCTTTGCCAAAGGCCTGGTCAGAGGAGGGAATGGGTCAAGGGCATCTCTGACACAGGACTCAGGTTCCTGGATGCTATGAGTGAAGCCCCCATCCCCATTCATATGTTGAAATCTTAATTTCCAGTGCCTCAGAATATGAGCTTATTTGGAAACAGGTCTTGCAGATGTGACTAGTTAAGATGACATCATGCTGGAGTTGAAGGGAACCTCATCTGTATAGTTGGTATCTTTTTAAAAAGAATGTTACATGAAGAAACAGACTTGCACACTTGGAAAATGCAATGTGCAGATTGGAGTTATTGCTATACACCAAGAAACTACCATAAGTTAGGAGAGAGTCCTAGAACAGACCCTTACTTCCAGCTGCCGGCTGATGATTGGCTCACAGCGGCCCCCAGCAACATCTAGCTGATTGGCTCCTCTGCGGTGATGCTCATTGGGCTGTTTCCCTGCCCTTTCAGACCACGGAGCTGCTCATTAGGGGACTTTTTTGGCTCCACCCATGTGACTCAGCCAATCAGCCTCAAGAGCAGGAGGATTGTGGGAGGTGGAGAGAGGCTTGTGTTGGGGAGAGAGGCTTGGGGGAAGCCGGTGGTGGCAGTTGGGCTCTGAGGGTTTTTCCTGAGGAGCTGTTTTGTTTGGCGTGTGTGGTTCTAAAAATAAAGTTCGTTTCTTTTGACAAGTGGCTCCTGAATTGTGCCCAGCCAGACTGCGGCATTTGGTGGGCCGCATGGGGAACGACTGAGGGTAAGTGATAAGGTAAACTGCTCGCCCCTGAGGGCAGGGCGAGAGGATGGGTAGCCATTTTAAGATTATTCTTTTGTTTGGCTTCACTTTTGTTTTAAGTTGCCTGTCCCTGGAGATGTGTAAGGTGGAAGAAAAACCGATCACATCTGAGGAACAGATAGGGAGAAAGGACAGATGGACATTTCAGGAGGCTATTATAATGATTTTGTGTTGTTCCAATTTTGTTTCACTGTTTCAGTTTTGTTAGGCATTATCTTGTTGGGTTGTATTATAGTAGAAATATGGGATCAGAAATTAGTAAAAAAACAAACCGAAAGAGTGTTAAGTAAATTGTTAGAGGAAGGAGGCATCCCAGTAAAATCAAGAGCAGTCAGGGCATACATTGATACAATAAAAAATGTAGCCCATGGCTTTTTAAGGAGGAGTTGTTAAATATATCACAATGGAACCATCATGGTGAAGATTTAAAAAGAGTAGAAAAGAAAAGCCCAGGGACTCTGCCAGTTGGCACATTGCCATTGTGGACGTTGGTATCTTGTTTGCTTAGTCCAAAGCCTTCAGTTCAGACAAAGGTAGAGGAAGGAGAAGACATATTGATTCAAGTAAAAGAGAAGGTCTCTCAAGTTAGTCAGAAAGAGGAAAAGATTCAAGTAAAAGAGAAGGCCTCTCAAGCTAGTCAGACAGAGGAAGGAAGTTCAGAGCAGAAAAAGCCATCAGGGGAAAAGTTACAAAAGGAGACTGCTAATAACAACTTTCTATCACCAGAGGGCATAAGTGTCCAACCAACAGTGCCACCTCTACAGGAGACTGCTACTAACATCTTTCTATCACCAGAGGACGTAAATGTCCAACTAACAAGGCCACCTGCATATGCTGGGAGGCCCCCAACCCCCGCAGTTGATAGTTGGGATCCTGAGACAGGATTCACTGTAAGCTTGGTCGAATCCATTAACAACTTGAACATGACGCCAGCAGATTGGGCTAATATGTGTAAAGCTGTGCTAAATGGAGGTCAATACCTGTTATGGAAGGTTGCCAATGAGGAATTTTGCAAGGAAACGGCTAGGCAAAATGCCGCAGTCTGGCTGGGCACAATTCAGGAGCCACTTGTCAAAAGAAACGAACTTTATTTTCAGAACCACACACACCAAAAAAAAACAGCTCCTCAGGAAAAACCCTCAGAGCCCAACTGCCACCACTGGCTTCCCACAAGCCTTTCCCTCCAAACCACAAGCCTCCCCACCTCCCACAATCCTCTTGCTCTTGAGGCCGATTGGCTGGGTTGCATGGGCGGAGCCAAAAAATCCCCCAATGAGCAGCTCCGTGGTCTGAAAGGGCAGGGAAACAGCCCAATGAGCATCACCGCAGAGGAGCCAATCAGCTAGATGTTGCTGGGGCCGCTGTGAGCCAATCATCAGCCGGCAGCTGGAAGTTTGCTGGCAGCTGGTAGTTTGCTGGGGCCCCTTCGGCTGTGGCTCTCAAGAGACCCTTGTTTAGCACAACCAAAGGAAGCACACTTCTGCAAACACCAAGATTTCAAATTTTTGGTCCCCCAAACTAGGAAACAACAAATTTTGGACATTTTAAATCACCTAGTTTGTGTTGCTGGGGTTTTTTGCTTGTTTGTTTTAACAACAGCATCTAAAAACTAATACACAGAATCAAGGAAGTAGTTTGAGCAGATGAGAGGGAGGTCTGACCTCTGTTACCTCTACCATGGCTCAAAGTCTAGTTCTGTGACTTTAGATAATTTGCTAACTCTTTGAGCTCATTTCCCCATCTGTAAAAGGGTTTTTTTGGATAGCACTTGTTCCTAAGATTGCTAGGAAGATTAAATGAGATAATGCTGTAATGTGGTTAGCTTTGTTCCGGTCACATGGTAAGCATTATTAAAATGTGAGTAGCTAATGTTGAGGGGATTCAGAATCAAATTAGCAAAGTAGAGGGGAGGGACAGTGGGCATCCATCTGCAATCCTCTCCCTCCAAGGTTTTACTTTGTATATACTATGAATTGTGATCCACAAGTCTATCATGATGGTTGAAGTTATTTATCTGCATGGCTGATTCACCAACATCAGGACTCTCCACAAATTCTCCTTTCTATCCTGCCACTTCATTAAATCCCTCCTGATTTTCAGCCCCTCTTCTTGCACCAGACCACTGTCAGATCTCCATCCATTTCCACTTACATCCTTCATCCCAGGATAAGGACTTCTCCCCCTTGTACTTTCAGTTTGCTTTGCCTCCTTCCAGCTATAAATTTTCCTTGTTCTCTAGCTGGTTTGCCTGGAGGAACCTCCCATGGTGGGCCCTCTTTGTTTAAGCCTCCTCTTATCCTACCTTCGCATCAAAAAAAAAAAAATCCACATCCAAAGATAGTGAATGAAAATGGAAGTCAGGTTCCCACTCATACCTAAATATCATCAACCACCTTCTAACCCTAGCCCACCCACAGCTGATAAAAATAAGTCTTAAAAAAATAGAATGAGTCATATTAATCCAACCTCTCCTCATTGTACTACAAGGAGCTGTCTTCATGCCCTGCATGAAACCCTGTGTGTGCATGGCCAGGAGGTCCATGTGGGTGACAGTTCAGGAGAGAGAGCTGCTGGCCTAGTATCCCTCACCTTTCCACTGCACCAGCATCACCTGGACACTGCCAGGGAAAGGTAGAAGGAGAGGACCCAGGAATTCATCTGCAAACCCACATAAGGAAACCTACATCACCCAGGAAGTCCTTTTCTCCCTTCAGCACTCAAATTACCTTGAGTCAAACTTTTGGAATTTTCATTTAACCTGCTGTAGAAGCTGCATCTAAGAAGTTTGAGGTGAGAAAAAGCTCACCTATTCTTCATCAACATTTCATTATCAATAAACAAGTAGATCATAGACAGTCCTTCTTTTTGCCTGCCATTATCTCTCCTTTTTTTTTTTTGAGGATCATTCCATCTCTTCTCCGTATGAGTCTAATGATTCAATGAAGTGCTTCCTCTGGTGGGTGGGGTCTGTGTAAGCTGCAGGCCTCTCTTAATGGTGGAGTCTGCCCTCCAATTTTGCAGCAGACCCCTAGAAGTTCACCACCAATTTCTTTGATTTGGGTTCTTGTTTCACAAATTTGAAGATTGAAATCCGCAGATGAGGATGAGTGTGTGTAAAGGTAGGATATGTCCAGGTGTGAATTGAAACAGAACTCCTATGGGGCCAGCATGCTAGTCTAGGGGATTATTTAGCACCTGGGTCGATGCTATTGGTCAAAAATTATGCTGATCATGTTTGAAAAAGTACTAGTGCTATTGGTTGGCCCTTCTGTACCATTCAGGTCTGCTCCACTTCCATTTTCCCACTGCTAGTGGGGAAGCAGAAGGTTGAGGTCAGCAGAGCGGCTGGGAGGTTCTGAACTGCTGCTCTGTGTGGAGCAGGCTTCTGTAGCCCGCATACACACCAGGCACGCCCAGGTGCCATGGGGTGATAGGCAGTGACCCTGCCTCTCTCACCTCAGGCGCGCGCTGGCATGGGGAGTTCCTATAGCTAGCCTATGCTTGCTTTCCGTGCTCCAGCCGGGCCGCTGCTGTGCAGTTCTGATACAGGGTTTGACTTCAAAACTACACATACGGGAAGGGGTGGGGATCCTCTAGATTGGACCATAGAACCCCATTCACTTGGAAACAGTGATTGGTCTAGGAATAAATACATGACCTTAGGTGGACCAATCAGAGTCCTTTTCTATGTTGATTTACAGGTCCTGGTAGGCAACGTGCCTTTCGCCTCTAGGATTGTTAAACTGGGAGGATGTTTCCATGAGATGTGTATTAACTGTCTTATTGCTTTAAGAGAGCCTGCCTGCAGGAAGCAGAGGGACAATAGAAGAGACTGACAGAGACACACACAAAGCCATAGAAACACTGTCTAAGCTAAGCTTCAAGCCCTATCCACCTCACCCCATTGCCATGCCCTCAGTTCCTCATTACAAGAAACTTAAAATTTAACCTAGTTGGAGTTTGTCTTAGCACTTGCAACTGTAACTGAGATTTAGCTCATTTGCACCTGTATGGCAGCATCAATGTGTAATGGTCAGCATCTGTTCTGTTTCACTGGTTGTTGAATATTTTGATCAGCACCACAACTTTTAGCAAAATAAAGTCCTGACCAATCAGAGTGGGTGACAAGCAGCACAATCCATGCTGTGGGTCAGCAGCCTCTGTTCTCTGTAAACTGTGGCTGCCTCTTCTACCCCGCTCCCCACCCCAACATCAGTTTCTATCTGAAATAAATCAAACAAGGCCTGAAAACACTCTCCCATTCCTAAAGTGTGAAGAGAACTACAGAGGCAGAAATAAACTCTTTATTCCTTAGAATCTTCACAAAGTCCTGGCTAGAGACTCTTTGGAAGAAGGGACAAAATATCACACCAGCAGGTGCCATGAGGATGAAATTGGAAGGTTGACCCAGAAAAGTCAAGAAGGATGAAAAGTTACTCTCAGAAGGGCAAAATATGAGTGGATAGTCTCCTTGAGAAGGTGAAACTGCCAACATAAGAACAATATAGTTTTCCCTTTCTACAGGGACTAGATTTGAGTGGGGGATTTCTGAGCAATTCAAATGCTATGGACTGGATTCTGTCCCCCCAAATTCACATATACATAAATACTAACACCCATTTGAATATGGGGACTTTGGGAGATAATTATATTTAGATGAGGTCATGAGACTGGGGACTCCATGATGACATGAATGCCACTGAAAGAGACATGAATGTAAGGAAATAGTGAGAAGGTGGCTAGCTACTAGCCAGGAAAAGGGCCATCATCAGAAATAGATCATGTTGGCACCTTGATCTTAGTTACACTTTTATCTCCTTAACTAAGAAAGTTAATTTATGTTATTTAAACCATACAACCCATTATATTTTTTATGCCAGTCCAAGATGACATAAAAAACAAGAACCTAACTGAGTATATAGGAATAGAGCAACCTGAAATTTTGAGAAGACAGCCAAAAAGATGGCTTAGGCCTTCAGCCAGGCAAATGAAAGCAAGGATACCCTGAGAGAGTACTGAGTGACCCAAGGCTGCCCCAGCTTTTGTCTACATATGATGCTCTATAGATATTTAAGCCCAAAGTCTGTGGATTCCATTGCTCATCATCTGGCAGGAACTTCAGCCACTCATAGGTCCTCTATAACCTCTCAAGGGGAGTTTGCAGAAGCTATCTCAATGTTCTCATAGAGCATATATCTTGTCTCAACCTCAGCTGCTCCTCCCTACCCATGGCCCCTGTGTGGCATCTCCATCATCTTGCTAATGTTATTCCTCAAGGTGCCCAGAGAGCTTAGGACAATTTATAAGAAAGGTGTAGAACAAGAGTGGCCTCTCTCTGGGTTATACTCAACTACTGAGCTCACAAGTCCCAAAGTGTTACAGGTCTTAGGCCCTGATTATGGCCACTTAGGAAAAATGGGGACTTCTTAGTGAGATTAACACAAAGCTCTGAATCTTAGGAAGAAGAGGTGGGCATAATTATGGCTTGGATCTAAATTGTCCCCCAAAGAGCTCATGTGCTAGGGAAGTTAGCAGTACTCAGAGGTGAAAAGATTGGATTATGAGAGCGATAAACTCATCAGGGGATTAATCCATTTGATGGATTAATAATTTGAATGTAATACTGGGTATGATATAGGCAGATGGGGGATGTCTAGGGTAAGTAGGTGGGGAGGGGGGTTGTGTCCTTGGGGAATATATCTTGTCCCTGGCTCCTTGCATTCTTTCTCCTTCCTGGATGCCAAGAGCTGAGCATCTTTCCTCTGCCATGCCCTTCCACCATAATGTCCTGCCTCACTTGGGGCTGGAGCAATGAAATCTGTTGACCATGGACTGAAACTCTGAAACCATGAGCCCAAAATAAACGTTTCCTGTTAGAAGTTGTTCTTGTCAGGTGTTATAGTCACAGTAAGGAAAAGCTGACTGACACAGGTATCCCTCTGTGGCTTCTTATGCAAATCAGTCCAGATTTTATACACCAAGGTGGTAATTGGCCCTCCCATGTCATTCAAGAAGTCCCTATTCCCAGAACGGGAGCTACTTGCCTTATTCATATTAACACACTAAGAGGAGCCCTTCCACTGACTCCAGCTAAAGATATGTTTCCATATGGCTCTACTCAGTAAGATTACAGCTGTCAGTTTCTCTAAAACAAACAAAACTTCTCAAGGAATGCACATGATCAAGGGACTTTGCTACAAAAGTGAAGGCAAATAGATATATGAGAGAGGGCTGTCACATGCCTCCAAAGTACAGACTTAGTTGCATCTTGCTCTAGTGCACGCCTTGTGGTATGGATACACAGTCACCAATGTTGAGACCTATTAGTGAAAATTTCCATTCAGGTAATTCTTACAGAAGAGCCAAAGAGAGGTGGTGACACTTAACAGAACACAGCATGGAATTTAACAGTGGATAGTTGCAGGGTGGGGGGAGTGACTACTATAATTGCCATCAAATGGCAATGCTTCATTTTCCCTGTCCCCTCCTCAATCAGCTCTTCCCCTCCACTTATGGCTCAGCCAAGAGTATAGGACATTCCAAGAAACAGAACATTTAGGGAGCTTTTCTCTTTTCCTTCTCTGGGAGGCTCTGAACAAGTTGATGCCTGACATGCCTGCATGTCATTCAACAACGGGAGTGATCTGCCATCTTTCAGAAGAATGAGTGACTCAATGCATTGTTCCTCCAGGTCCCAGCAAGGAAAGGGGGACAGAGTTCCATTGTCTCATGCCTCACCCCATCATGTTATCTCCCTGAGAGCTTGTGCAGGTTTGTCTTCCAGGCTTCAGGAACATCTGCTTGGGACTTGGCACTGTTCCATTTATATCCCTGACTTTGGCTCTTTCTTAATTTATGCTTCTGCTGCCATCATCAGGAAGGCTCTGGGCAAAAGCAATGGTAATTCAATCAAAGGGCCAAGGGTCTTGGGAAATTTCACATAGTAGGAGGACTATGAAATACAGAAGTATACCCAGGGGAGGCATCTTAGCTCTGTGAATCCCCAAAAGTATCTATACAAAGAAAAATTGAAGACGAATATCAACTAGAGTAAAGGGATATTAAAAATGGAATGTTTTATGAGTTTGCCAGGAAAATGAACATTTTCAAGTCTCCCAGAAGCCTGAGATCTGTATTCCATGGATAAGGACTGAACTGAAAGAGATTATAAATTGAAATAGAAGCAGAAATATTCTAAGTTAAATAAACTTTAATGATGTCATTGATTTTATTGATTAGAAAATAATTCACTTTGATGGGTGAATAATAGTTTTCTATAGGATGATAGAATGGCCTCAATAGGGTGATAGATTATTGGAGATAGTAGGAAGAATGATTCCCCGAAAATATTTGATAGTTGGGGCCGGAAGGCTGGTCAGAGGTAATTTTCCTAATTTGAGAACTTGCCAATACTTGAGACTTGGTAAGTGGAGGTTCCTAGTGCCCCAGAAACTCCACTCACCCTCTCTTCAGGTCCCGTTTGATAAAAGCTGTCCTTCATACCTCTGCCATTGGCCTCACTGCCTTCCAAGTCGTTGATACAGGCTGGCCACCTCTTTTGCCCTTGTCAATACAAGGTCAGATAACATTCTTGGATGTTGTTCTACACCTCAAACTTAAAAAATAATTGACATTCTCTTTTTTTTCCTGTCCCCTCTCTTCTAGTTCGATTCTGTTTCTTGGCTTCAACTTTTACAGTCATACCCTCTGTTCTCTCAAGCACCCAGACCTGAAACCATGGGTTGCTTTTTATTTTAACTTCATCAGTCCTATACCTTAAGCCCACTAGGTACCAAAAATGTAACGTTACCCTAGGAGAGATCAGGCCTTTGCCCGTCACCTCTGGGAGCTGATCATGAAGCCCTTGTAATGTCCTGCCTGATTAGTATGTCTGTTTACCTGAGGGTCTCAGACCACATCAGATAATGTATCAGTGTGATGTATGGTAGGAGAAGTGGGTCATGTGGTATCAGTTGGAACTCCAGAAGGATTACAGCAAAAGGTCAGCCAGGTAGGTAGTCAACCATGTCTATGTGATCAAGTCCCAATAAACAACACCAAGGCACCAGGAAGTTTCCCTGGTTGACAATCCTCCCTGTGTTTTGTTACACAACATTATCAGAAATGGTCAACACTGTCTGTGACTTCACTGTGAGAGGATAACTGGGAGCTCCATGTTTGGAGCCCCCCTATGTCTCTTATGGAACTAACTTCATAGTATTAGAAAATTAGAAAGAGAAAAATGATCACAATGAAATTTAACTAAGACTGGTTGAAGCTGTATATCCTAATATTACTGGGTTCATGTATAAGCTCATTCCTCAAGCTATGGACTCACAAAAACACAGATTGGAAACTTTAGACACATGTAGTCAACTGTCCAGTAAATATTTGCTCTTGATCTCATGATTTATTAAACATTATTGAAGTGGAGTTTATCAACTTCTTCACCTGCAAGCCTGCCTCTTTTCAGCATCCCCTGAACTCAGTGAACAATATTTTCATCTACCCAGTAGTTCAAACAAGATAATTGGCAACCATATGTTATGGTTTAGATATGAAGCATCTTCCAAAAATCCCTGTGTGAGTGCAGGAATACCCAGAGATGCAATGATTAGATTTTGAAAGTTGTCACCTCATCAGTCCATCTTAGTTTTAATGGACTAATAGGATGATAATGGTATGCAGGGTGTGGCATAGCTGGAGTAGGTAGGTCACCCAGGGTGTGCCCTGGAAGGGTTCATCCTTCCTTCCTACAACTCCTTTTCCTCCTTCTTTCTGCTTCTTGGCTGCCGTGAACCAAGCAATGTTCCTACATCATGCCTTTCCACTGGGACGTGCTGCCTCACTTTGGGCCACAGCAATGGAGCCAGCAAGTCATGGACTGAACCTCTGAAAATGTGAGCCAAAATAAAATTTTTCTCCTCTAAATTATTCTTGGTCACAGTGACACAAAGCTGACTAAAACATCATACTTGAATCCTTCCTCTTCCTTACCCCTTCATCCAATTATTACCAAGCCCAGTGGATTCTTTCTCTAAATATTCTCTTTCTATTCCCAGCCCCACTCCCCCAGGAGGTCACCATCATCTTTCAACAACTTTCAACTTCCTGCCTTCTGGTCTTCCTGTCTCACCTCTCAGCCCTCTCTAATCCATTCACAATGCATTATTATTTTTAATGAAGCATATCTCCTACCTTGTCTCTCTTCCTTAAAGCTTTGTGATAATTCTCACTGCCTATATGATCTATCTCCCATAACACTATTACCGCCTTCTTGTCTGGCTTTATCACTCACCAATTCCCCCTCACACTTGATGTCCCAGCTATTCTGAGATCCATTCAGTTCTTCGAATTCACTTCACTTTATCTCATAATTCTAGGCTGGTACCCATCCTGTTCCTTCTGATTAGAACACTATTCCTTTCATTTCTCCTAGCAAATTCCACATATTCATTAGGTCTGTGAAGAGCTCAATTCTCTGGAAATTATTTTATAACAGAATGAATTTTCTAGAGATGGTCAAAATATTTTTTATCCCACATATTCTTTGGAGCCCTGATCTGCCCATATATGGAATCTAACTACTCTGAAGTTGTCATGTTTTGAAGAAGCCGGGTTTTATAGAGAGATCATGTGCAGATGCACCAGTTTGAATGGACTAATAGGGATGGACTAATCAACTCCAGTTGATAGTCTCTATCCAGCTGCCAGGCACGTGCTAAAGTTACTTACTGAGATGCCATCTCCCAGCTATTTGAGTCTTTCTGGCAAGAGTTCCCAGATATTGTGCAACAGAGAAGATTTGATTATATAATGCCCTTCTCAAATTCCTGATCCACAAATTCTAAAAGCATAATTATCTAATGGTATTATACTTCTAAGTTTTGGGTCAATTGGTTACCCAGCACGGGTGACTATTCAGATCTGGATTAGGTTCCCATTCTCTGGATTCCCATGGCATTTTTATCTTTCCCTTTTGAACTTTCCATACCTATATCATTGCCAACTCACTCATCTCTACCACACACTAGATATTAAGTATAGGAAGGCGCAGATCGCATTTACCTTTTGTACTTATATATCCTCAGCACTCTGAAGCTCCTGGCATCAAATAAACTGTACATAACAACTTTTCAATCTGGAAGCTCTAGAAGACTTTCCACCACATGACCATGACAGGATAGCACAGCCCAGAATGTACACCAGTGAGTCAGGTGTCTGTTTCAAGGTGAGCTCAATGGTTAACAAGAGCCTGAGCCTGGTTCCACCTCAAAATCTACTTTCAATTTGTGAATGTTTCTGAGAGGAAGATAAGGTTAAAAGGTCAGGGCTGTGGCTCTAGATGGCAATTCGTACTGGGTGTTTAGGACTACAGAGGGAAAAGAAACAATGCTTGGCCAACTTTTATCTGAAGCCTGAATTGTTTATTAATCCAGAGCTTGAACCAAATCTACTAAGTCTAGAGCTAAATCCTGATTTCAACAAAGGCCTTAATGGTAGTCAAAAGATCTAGAGCAAAGGGACTAATAGAGTGATAACTATAGATAGGGTGGGGCATAGCTGGAGTAGGTAGTAGTAGGTAGTAGGTAGGAATGGCCAGGGTGTCACATAGGGGAATGGTGAAAAGATCAGTAAGACTTGATTATAAGATAAAGAAACAATAGAGGCATTTGGCCAAGATTTTTATTTGGCCAGGGTTTTATTTAGAGTAAGTAGATAAAATGTAAACACTTAAATTCTGTAGTCAGTAGAATCCTTAATAATAATATTATTATTATTATTATTATTATTTAACATTATTTCCTGATTAGAACTAGGGATAATGGGGTTTAGAGTGGATGAGATGTATGTTTTTCCTTTTTTTTTTTTTTTGATACTGGATATTGAGGCCAGGACACTTTACCACTGAGCCATATGCCCAACACATTTTATTATTTAAATTTGAGACAGGGTCTGGCTAAGTTGTTTCAGGGTTTGCTAAATTGCTGAGGCCAGCCTCTAACTTTAGATTCATTTTTTGCTGCTGTGACTAAAAGACCCAACCAATACAATTGTAGAGGAAGAAAAGTTTATTTGGTGGCTCACAGTTTCAGAGGTTTCAATGGATAGCTGGCTCCATTCCTTGGGGACTGAGGTGAGGCAGAACATCATGGCAGAAGGGTGCGGCAGAGGGAAACAGCTCACATGATGATCAGACAGCAGAGGGAGATCTCCACTTGCCAGATACAAATGTATACCCCAAACTCATGCCCCCCAATGCCCTTCCTTCTCCAGGTATACCTTACCTGCCTTCAATTACCACACAATTAATCCATTAGGTGATTAATTCACTGATTGGATTAAGGCTTTCATAACTCAATTGTTTCTCCTCCAAACCTTTTTTTGCATTGTCCCACACATGAGCTTTTGAGGGATACCTCATAAGATCCTTCTTCCTCAGCCTTTCGAGCTGCTGCGATTGCATGTGTGTACCACCAAGCCAGGCTAAAAGTATGTTTCTTTCATATGTAAAATAATTCTTACTACCAACACAGCATTTATATAAATTAGACAAGGGAATTAAGAATTTGAATAAAGATTTTCTTAGATAGAATCTAGAAATCCAATAAAAAATATTTTGTCAGAAAAGAATGCCTTTTGAGATTTTCTTATCTTCAGTTCCCTGAGTTTTTGTTTTTAAAATATAAATATATAAAGGAAGGTACTAATAAAATGCCCAGTTCTGAGAAATTCAGGAGTGAGATACTTGCTAGAGACTTCTCACAATCAGAGAAGATGGAGGTCCTACCAAGGGCTGCTATGATTCTTTAATGAGTAATTTTGGATATGCAAAACATATACATAATATAAAAGGTATAAAATACTATAATGCAACCCAAATCTCTCTTAATTTTATTGGAATATCTAGTTTTTTCCCCTGAAAATTGGAAATCCTTAAATTGTTTTATTTGGTATCGACTTAGGAGTAATTTTGTTTGTACCAAGAAATAAAATAAAAATGTATTCAACTGATATGTGATGTGATTAGAGTTACTTTCTATCTTTAATTCAACTCTTATCAATTAAATTCCTTTCTCTACTCCCAATATTTTGAGACTTATCATGGCAAAATCCTACCACCTAGTGGAAAAACTCTCTATTCTAAATCCATTTTAGAATTCAGAATACATTAGTTGATAACCATTAGCTACACATTTAGATTCACTTTAAAAATGTTCCTTTAAAAGAATAAGCTATTAAAGCACCTCAATGAAAAATTTTATAGTTTTTAGCCCCAAAGACTTCAATAATGTTACTATTTCTTTTTCTTTTTTCACTATAACCATTTCTTGATAGACAGTTACTGCAAACTGCAGACATCTGCTTTCTTTGTTAGGACTTTTTTCCATCTTCATGTTCATTCAGTGTGGATGACATCAAGATTTAGGTACCAGATCAGGCACAATTTTAAACTCCTGTGCTTATTAAGCACCAATTCACTTCTATATCTGTGTGTGGAGTCATTCAAACTGAGAAAGAACCATGTCTTTTCTCTTCCCTCAAATCTGTGAGACAAAGTCTCATTCTTTAGGATTTTTATTTTTTTAAACCATTCTATGTTTATTCATGGACATAGATTTTCTAGTGTTTTGTTTAGTTTAGCTGTACTATCACAGGCAATGATTTTTTTTTCTTCTGGCCCTGGGGATTGAACCCAGGGCCTTTTGCATGTGAGGCAAGCACTCTACCAACTGAGCTATGTCCCCAACCCACAGGCAATGATCTTAAAGACACAAACCTGCTGTAGAAATTATGGACTGAGGATCTGACAAGGGGAAAAGAGAAGAGAAGGGGAGGAGAAGAAGGGGACAATAGGAAGTAAAAAATATATATAATATAAAACCATGATAAAATAAATAAATGAATATCCAGAATTTAAGTCCTGTCATAAGCTATAGATCCATAATAAGTTTTAAATTTCTGATATACACCCCTAAGATATCCTTGAGTTCATGAAGGCAGAATCCTTGGCTAAATAAATCTCCAGCATGACCTGATAAATATGGACTTTCTTAGATTAGGATAAAAATGAAGACCAAAGAATAAGTTGGAATAAAGCTAAAGAACGTCAAAAAATGTACACAGAATTAATCAAGTTTCAACTAATGATTTATGAATATTAAAATAATTCCAAGTAGAACTTTACCCAGGAAACTAAAACTGAATGGATGTAGAAAAGACTTGAGAAGAGGAAATGCCAAGTGTATTATATGACAGGAGCAGGTATGAGAAGAGAATGTGGATATAATCTGGATCACAATATTTTTTGGAGGATTGGAGAGCCATCCATGGACAAGCTGCATCTTCCAGTGTCAAGAGGCCTGACACTGCCTGAGATCAGTGGCTTTCAGAACATCACCCTCTGCTTTAAGCACTTTACTTGCTGAGAAACAAATACCAAGTAGAAGGAATCCAAAGGAAACTTCAAGTGACCATAGAAATGAAAGGGGAGTTTTGAGATAAAACTGGGTTCACTGCTTCTGTTGGTGAGTGGAGTCTGTGAAATTGCAGGGCTCTGCAGTCAAGAAAGCTGGGGTTGGTGGTAACAGCTTATCACAGTAGGGGGATGACTGCCAGCATGGGCTCCAAAGGTGGCAGGTGGCAAAGCCTGATTCTTCTCCATTAACACTGAGTGGAGTCTTGCAATTCTCAGTATTGCAGCTCTGAATCAGGGCTATGCCCTCAGGTGTTGTAATAGACCCCAGCAGCTATAGGCAGACTTCTTTGCAACTTCTTGTCATGCAAATCCTAAGAATGAAATTCTTGGGACAAGGGAAGCAAGAGTGAAAGGAGTAGGATTTACTAGTAACAGAACCCTTGCAGGGGCAAGAGGGGACCCTAAAGTAGGTTACTGTCTCAGTGTGCTTGTCTAAGGTTTTATGTAGCATTTGGGGCAACAGTATTGGTCCAATCATGGTCTGAAAAAACACAAATGCTATTGGTTAACTCTTAAGACTGAACTTCCATTCAGGTCTGCCCCACTTCCATTTTCTTGTTGGTTGGTCAGGAAGCAGGAGGTTGAGGTTTTGGGATCATGGAAGCTTGGGGGTTCCAGCTGCAGTGCTGCATGGGTGGGCATCTGCACTGGGCTTGGTCAGCAGCCATGCTGTGCCAGCTCCTAGTGCCCTGGTTCTCCTTGGCTCTTGGCTTGCTGCTTCTCAGGTTGACACTGGTGTGTCAGGCTCTGAGTCCGCACTAGAGTTCATCCAGGCTACTGCCCCATAGCTCTGGAACAAGGGTTGGCTTCAGAAGGACAAATTTTCTTTTTTGTTTGTTTGTTTGTTTGTTTGTTTTTTTTGAACTTTTTTGTTTGTTTGTTTGTTTGTTTTTAAGGATGAACTAAATGAATTAAAGATGGAAAATCTGGTTAAGAGATGGCAACAGCAAAGAAGGAATGATGCTTGAATAAAATTTTGTCATAAAACTATGCACATTCAAATTTCTAACAAAAAATATGAGAACAGAGCAAAAGAATAGCATCTGAGAAACAATAATGCAAAGACTTTCAGGATCATAGGAGAGAGAGGGAGAGGGACAGTGAGGGAGGTGGGGGGCACTAGCCAGAACAACAAATAAATAAACAACAAAGCAATGTGAATTACAGGGAATGCAGACCAGTTATATGAAGGAGAGAGAATTTGCTGTCTTGTTATTTCTTTTTCTGAACCTCATGAGTCAGGAACTGAGCTGAACACTGCAGAAAGCGCCAGGAACACATAGACTTGTAAGTCTACAATATTGTTATAGTCTGGACCACAGCAGTTTCATGGTGGGCAACCTGTGCAGCCAACCTGTGCTTGGATAATGCCGTTCTCTTGCCATTTTGAAATTCTCAATGATTTATAAACACGGGATCAGCATTTTTGCTTTTCACTGGGCTCCAACACATAATATAGCTGATACTGCACTAAATTCAGATTGTAAGGAGTTTTTTATCCACTACTGGCAAAATGTCCTTTTCCTTTTCTTCTAAAATAATAGACAAACCTGGAGAGAGATGAATCAGGAACTAGGAAAATCTATTCAGCTCCTTTCTCTTCCAGTCCCTTTTTCCATCTTACTTGTGACTGAGGTATCCTGCCCCTGGATAGCAGCCACAAGATTAGGCAGTATGTGCTTTGAGAGTATGAGACACATCATCAGAGTCTGTGAATAGTTGGTGACATCTCTCTTTGTCACCTAGTATTTTGTCCACAACCCAGTTGTGCCAGGGGTTGGCTGCACATAGGCCAAAGAAAGTGCCGAGAAACAGCATGAGAGACATATGGTTTATTGGGGAAAGCATACAAGACATCAGAGACTACTTCAAGAACAGTTCAGTGGTGACAGCTGACAGCACTTTTGTACTTCATGATGCTTTGACAAGTAGTGCCTCCTTGTCCTCACAAGGGATTTGTCCAGTGACAGCTGGCTGCTTGAGTGACATGTTATCCTTTCTACAGTGTCCTCAGTTATATCCCTCTTCCCAATAAGGGAAGAGTTTTATAGGTTAGGCTACAAAATCAGTGACATCATCAGCATTAGCTTGCTTAGTTTGCTTATCTGATCAGTATTCCAAGGAGAAACTGTTCCAGGGAACATGAAAGAAAGTTGCTTTCTCTGTAGATAACCCTAACTTGCCCTAGTTCCCAGTGTGCATAAGAGAAAGCCAGTGTTCTTCAGGATAATATGTATCTGGACTTTCTGGCCCAGGCTTGCTCTCAATGTTCCCTTAAGTTGGCCAGGATTTTGGTAACAGAAAGGGGACATTCAGAGACTGTCTCCCTTTTGTTTAGGGGTGATACAATGGCATCTCTAATCTTTCCAGATTAGATCACTTTTCTTCATGAACAACCCACAGTCTACCTCTGATGAATGAAGAGATGCATTAGAAGATAAGAGAGACCTGGGTGAATTATAGAATTTTATTCCCAAACAATATTAATAAGCAAGAGATTGCAGGAAATACACATGTATATAAAAGCATCATGAATAGCTACCATTTCTTTATTCATTTATTCAGAAAGTCCTCCTTTCTGCCAGGCACTGCAGGCCCTGAGGATTCAGGCATAAATAAGATAGGTACAGTCTCTGTCCTCAGGGTGGTACAGTGCCAGTCTGAGCCACGAGCTATGCTAAGTGCTTCACAAAATTGTTACCTCCTTTCAAACATGTGATGAGATCAGTGATCGCCATCCTGAGTGTTAGAGAAGAGAGAACTAAGGTAGAGGGTGGTGAAGTTTCCCTTGTAGGGCCACATAGACACCAAGAAACCGAGTCAAGCTTCTGGTGAAGTTCACCTGATCTCATAGCCTGCCTAGTGCTTGACCACATGAGGTTAGGGCTTCTTGAGGGGGTTAAACACACAATATTTTAGAGGAGTGTTCAATAAGCCTGGATACCTGAAGAAAGAAGGGTGAAATGGAAGGTTAGAAAGGGTTCCCCAAACAGAAGAGACATTAACAGCAAATCTTTGCAATGGAGCCAACATGCTGTCAGAGGCTATAAGCAGGATTTGGGAACTCTGGGAGATCTTTTATTAGGGAGTGTATGGATTTACAATGTTGGAGAGAGTTCCTGATTACCATGTGGAATAGGGCTTGAAGGAGACAAACCTGGAGACTAGTTGGGGACTGTTATGATCATTTGAAAAAAAGGCAATGATGGCCCTAAGTAGGCACAGGAGGTGGGGACAGGGAGGAAGGTGGGGCTTGAGAAATTATTTAGAAGGTGGAATTGGAAGTTCTTAATTGGACATAGTGAAGAAAATCGAGGGAGTAGTCCAAGGTGACCCTATGATTTCTGGCTTGGTTAATTGATTGAGTCAGGGGGTAGGAGTGAGTTCAGTGGAGAAAGGTGCTTTCTCACTGGATCTGCTGAGCTTGCCTGAGCCCATATATTGAGCAGGCAGTTAGTTTTATATCTGAAACATAGTAGAAAGATCTGGATTAAAGAAAAAGACATGGAACTTGTGTGTGTGTGTGTGTGTGTGTGTGTGTAATTTGAAGCTATCCAATAAGTCAACCCAGAGGTAGTATGTAGAGATTAAAGAGCGGCGAGCAAAGCTATGGACAATGGTGACATTTAAGAGGCAGAACATGAGGGGCACTAGAAAGAAACAGAGTAGGAGCTCTAAGAGAATGGAAGAAAAATCAAAAGAGTTAAGATCAAGAGGTCAAAACAGTGAAGAATTTCATGAATTAAATGATCGAAAATGTAAAATGCAACGAAAAGATCATTAAGGAAAGTTTGGAGCTGGTGGTGGAGCTCAGTAGTAGAGTACTTGTCTGGCACAGACAAGGCCCTGGATTCCATCCTTAGCATCCTAAGACAAAATCAGAAAAAGTTTGAGAAATGGCCCTTCATCTAGCAATGAGGTCACCAGTTAAAACCATAGTGGAGGGGGTTGTGGTGGGGCTGGGGGCCATGTGAAACAAGATGGCAGAATAGAGCAGCCAGCACTCACCTGCTCCACCACAAAGAACCAAAACAATTGTATAGCTGCATATCGAGGTGAGTGTTCATGAGAAAGCACTGAAAAACAACAGAAGAAAAATGAAAACAACAGAAGAAAAATGAAAATCTTGTAAGCTCCAGAGACCCAGGACAACAGGATCGTAAGAGGAACAAATTAGCCTGGCACCACCTGCTGCCTTTGTTCTACAGCCAGGGAAGGGGTAAGTCTCCCCTCTGCAGGGAGAAGGTAAAAGAGAGAATCCCTGCACACTCCTTCAGGGCAGATCCTTGTTCCATTCCCTGGGACTCATAGGCATCCCTGCCCTGGCTCAGTGGGTAGCTACCTAGTAAACCAGACTCGGCTCAAGAGAGTGACTCTCACAACCTAGGAAGGGGATGGGTATTGAGACACCAAGGGAAATGGAAGGTGTTGCCCTCAAAAAACAGGGAATTAGAGAGCCTGCTTTCTGGAGACCAGGAGTGTGGCCAGGCACATGCAGTCTCATACACATTCCAGGATGGAAGACAATGACCCAAGGGGTTCCCACCACTCCTCTCCCACAGCCCTCCACACTTATCACTATCAAGGTGGGGAAGACCTCTCTGATCCCACTGTTGCTCCACCCACAGGGCATGCTGGGGTGGCTTGAGCAACACCAGGCACCATCTGTCATCCTGCCTCCAGTGCACATGGCATAAGGTCTGGAGAGAAACTTTGCCCAATGCCAGCGGGGTTCTGCCCTTGCTTGCTCCCATGAGCACTTCAGCTGAGAGGAATTTTTCCCAACTCCAGCCATGAACCACCCTTCCTTGATCCCTAGTGGGCACCACAGCGCAAACTTTAGAACTCTCATAAGAAAACATGGGTATAAATATTAGTGATCTTGGATTTGGCAATGATTTCTTAAATATACTATCAAAAGTGTAAGCAATAAAATGAAAATCAATAAATAGAACTTCTTTACATTGAAAAGCTTTTATGTTTCAAAGGACACTATTAAGAAAGTGAAGATAAAACCCATGGAATGGAGAAACTATATCCAAATCAAGTATCTGATAAGGATTAGTATCCAGAATATATGATGTACTCTTACGAATTAATAGCATAAAGAAAAAACTTTAAAAATTAGCAAAGAATTCAAGTAGACACTTCTCCAAAGAAGATATACCGATAGCCCAAAAGGCATATAAATGATGGTCAACTTAAATTATCACTAGGAAAATACAAAGCAAAATACAGCAAGATATCATTTCAACTCACTAGGAAAACTACAACATTAAAAAAAATACAAACTAAGTATTGGCAAGAATTTGGAGATATTGGAGCTCCCATTCATTGCTGGTGGGAAATATAAAGTAGTTCAGGTGTAAAAACAGTTTGTTCCTTCAAAAGTTACACATAGAGTTACCATGTTATTCAACAATTCAATTCTGATGTACAGACCCAAGAGAACTAAAAACATGTTTATAGAAAAACTTATACACAAATATTCATAGGGCACTATTCATATTAGTCAAAAAATAGACACAACTCATTTGCCCATAAACTGATAATTAGATAAACAAAATATGGTACCATGGAATATTGTTCAGCCACTAAAAATAATCTAATACATGCACAACACTCATAAAGCTAAGTATGCTAAGACAAACATGGCAGAAACAAAAGACCACATATTGTGAGGATCCATTTATATGAAATGTTAATAATGGGCAAATCCATAGAGAGAGAAAGTGGATGGGATTCATCAGATGATGTGGGGAAGGAGAAATTGGGATTGACTGAGAACAGGTATAAAGTTTAAAAGAAACTCTGTAGCGTAATGAACTTGTTCTGAAATTAGATAGTGGTGATTGTTGCACAAGATTGTAAATATATTAAAAAGCCACTAAATTACACACATAAAAATGATAAAGTCATAAAGTTGTGTTACATGAATTTTATCTCAATCAGAAAAAAAGTAAACTAACCATAAAATCAAATTATTTGGGATAAATTTCAAAAAAATAAAAGAAAAACTTTTTTTTTTCTGGGAAGTAGAAACAAAAAGGCCATAGCATTATTTAATTCAGTCTACTCAAATTTTACAAAAGATTCTCAATCTAAACTGGGAGGGAATTGACAGTGGTAGTATTCTTCTCCTAGACTCTTACAGAGCAAGCAATACTTCAGTGAAAGAAAATGAGCTAGAAAGAGATTATATTTTAGTTATTTTTCATGTAAATTAATAACTTGGCATTTCTGGCTTTCATTGTGGACCCTTCTGACCTGATTGATGTGATTTCAATCCTGACTCAGCCAACTCCCAGGAAGTTGACAAAAATCCTGACATGAGTAGTTAATTCATTTCAGGTGGTAGGTAGGTAATCTATTTCAGGTGCATACCTTCTATTGTAACAGTTTTGCCTTACACAGAACTCTCATATTTCTGTAGAAACTGATTTTTAAATTTCCAAAGATCACCAATGTGCTAGCCTTGGTCTCAATCATGAATACATCTGTCTTCTACAGAGCTAAAAATATCTATTTGCATAAATGGAGAAAGTACGGAAGTGGGCTGATTTCACAGTTAGGGTGTTGTAGTCTGATGCAATAAGAACATAGTGAGATTGATGTCAGTTAGTGAAGTTGTGAGCAATCTCACCAAGAAGTACAACTGGAAAGAAGCCCATACCAAGAGGATCATAAAGGGAAGCAACCAGATAGATCAAGATCCTGAAATTCTGAGTGATACATAAAATAAGTATTATTGTAATAAGCTAGAGAGTCATGCCATTGAGAAGTTGTGGTTAGAGAATGTAGGGCTGGTCTAGACTTCACCAAACTGGACATCTGAGAGTAGCCACAGGCTCATTAGTCACACTGTCAAACAAGTCATTGTAAAATAATCTGCTAAACTCACAATAAACTCCCTAGACTAAATTCATGGACATTTGTAAATGTATGAAGCAAAATGCAGTACTCTTTCAGCTGGGCTTTCTCCTTCTTAATATAGTTTTGAATAATTTTTAAATAACTATGTGTAACTCATCACTTGCTATGTTATATACAAATGAATTAATTCTTTCACAATTTATCTCATATATTGTAACATACAAAATACATAGATTCCAAAGAGCTAGTCAAATTGAAAAACTGGAAGAATTCCAAATAAAAACAAAGCAGAAGCATTAATTAAAATTTGGAAACTTCATTTATCACTTGAAACCAAGAGTTTAGGTAAAAATTTCTAGACATACACATCTCGAAAAATTTTTTTCTACAAAATTTCTATAATATCAAAGGAGATTAACAAACAGTCTATAACAAATAGTTGATAAGACAAACATTTATTCTTTGCTCTACAAAAGAACCCAAAGTATATTGAAGTTTTATTCCTATGGTGTACTGAGAAACTGAAGTAACTTTCTCAAGGACTCAAGTCAGAGAGAAAAAAAAAAGTGAAATTAGGGTCTCTAAGGTTGCCTAAAATCTAGCAAGGAAGCAATAACATCATATTACTTCAAAGGCAAGAAAATCAACATACTAAGAAATTTAGTAGAGAAAGAGAATATGAACACCAGTCCATTTTTACTAAACCATTCAATCCTGACAACTCATTTTTTCTGTTTACACACACACACACACACACACACACACACACACACATACACACACACCCCACACACAATTCTAAGACATAGTTTAAACCTTTTTGTTTACTTAAACTTAAAAAGTTTGTTAATTTCTCCAGAATTCATTTTATAAAACCAATATATGCAGTTCTTTCTAATCTACAGGCCAACCTACTGAGTTTTACTAAACAATTTATGGAAAGGCTTGATTAACCAAACCTTGTTTTCCATAGGGACATATCTTGATGAAATTTTAAAAAACATAACTTTTTGTTGTATAGAAAAATTCAAGCATACAAAGTAGACAGAAATAGATAATAAATCTCCACATAGCCATAATCCAGCTTTACAAATTACCATTTTATGGACAATCTTGTTTCACAAAAATTTCTTCAAATATATCTTCAATTTCTCCTATTTTGAAGCATCATATCATTTTATCAGTAATTATTTCAGAATTCTTTTTTCCCAAACATAATAAAACATAAATACAGCAACAGTATAACATCTTTAAGAAACTGTACTTAAATTAATTGATATCATTGAATATCTGGTCTATATTCAAGTTTCCTTTTATTTTAAATACCATAGATAATTTTGGTTTGGATTCTTTTATTTTTATTTATTTGGGGAATTAACAGTTTGATCACACTTAGTAAAAAATTTCCTATGACCTGAATATTAATTTCTCCTTATTTTTACTAGTGGAATAAAATATTTTCTGGACAAATATCCCTTCTCAAAGTCTTCTAACCATTTTAACCATTATTTCATGTAGAATGTAAACTCACCACTAGATGGCAGTGCATGATTTATAATTTTGTTACAGTTTATAAATTGAAAAGCAAATCTTCTTTACTGGTTTCCCTAATGTTCATTATATTTTTTTTTTCTCATGGAAATAACAGTAAATGTGAATTGACTAAGTTACTTACAATTTTTTAAAATAGAATTAACCTATCTTTATATTGATCTTCTGCCTCTTAATGAAAAGCCTGTATCCAAGTTCTAGTTTATATGAGGTTCACTATTATTAGTTGATTAATAGTTGTCTAGAATTAAAAATACATTATAATGTGGTCTCATATTTCAAAAATATTATAAGTAATTGATTATAAATGATAAAACCTATAAGGCAGCATTTTATAAGACAATGTATTAAATGCCAAATGATCAGCCATGAGTTATTCATATGTGGAATTAGTAAAAGAAAGATCTCTGATGTTTGAGAATATCTCTGAATATTTCTTAGAGGAATTAGGAACAATAGTGATCATGATGACAGCAGGGTACTTAATAGAAATGTGAGAAGAAGGGAGGGGTGTTTGTATGAATGAACAGCATAAACAACTACTTTGAATTTTCTTTAATGCACTCATGAATTAATTTTCTGCCATGGAAATATCATTTTGTAATGAAATGATTCAAATTATTATAGACTCATCAAAGACTGTCCCCTTACACTGATAATTCTGAATGTATAATAAAATTTTACCACACATAAAATCTATGGGATGTATGAGAACATATTTTTCAACTTCCACAAAGTTGAGAAAGTAAGAAGTTGTACCAAATAAAAGCCTCAACATATCAATTTTTGTATTTCTGGGTATTAATGAATGTGCACATTTGGAAAGCTATTTAACAAATTTATACTGATGAATTAACTTCAAATTCACTATAATAATAATTTGGTCATAGAACATATTCCATATTATATAATTATATAATTTGTGGTGTAAATATTCCATAACTTAAGAAGTAAGGGACACAAGAAAATAAGAATTAAAGAGTTTCTTTATTGGACAAAAGTAATATTAACTGATGCTGTCATGTGGCTAAACACTTTAACTCTGATTTCATTACCTTCTCTATCACTGGGAATAATTTCCAAACTGGAAATACCAAACATGATAGGAAAGAGCTGAAGCTTAACATAAGTGAGGAGATAATAAAATAACAGTTATTTACATAAACTTAGGCCCATAAAATGGTAGGAAGTACATATCATAACAGTAGGAGAATTGACAGTTCGAAATGAGGAGGTAGCTTTTGCAAACTTGTTGAGAGAACAAGGTGCTAGAAGACTGGATATTGGAAACTAGACATGTCTAAGTTTATCCCTGAAAGTGTGCAAGGTATCTTCTTTGTGGCCATCATCTGACTTGTCATGCAGTGTGTGTTTTGGAATAGACTTTATCAAGTAACAGAGTTATAATCAAAGAACAGAGAAGAGAGAGAGATTTTCGGTACTGGCTAGGGTGATGCACCAGGGCACTCCAACACAGAGCAAGCTTGAAAGTAAAATTTCCAACATGGGCAGATGGGCAGAGTAAACTAGAAAGTCATCTGGTACAAAGCTTACTGACTTTTAACAGCAGCTGTTTAAAGGATGCATTCAGGAAAGGTGTCTGTTTGGCATCTGATGACTTTGGGTACCTAAACAAAGCTGTATTCCTTTTTTCCAATGCAAAGCATCCTGTGGAAGCAGCCTCTATCACAAGGAGGAGGGAGGAGTCCTCCATTCTAATCAGTTCAGGGACAAGGCAGCCTATGGTAAGTTCTCAGGGTTATTTCAGGACAATTATGCTGGTTATATCATAGAAATTCAACATTATAGCATAGATTTTTAAACAAATTATATGTGATTGCACAGAGGAAGAAAGACTTTCTGATTACTCTCAGAAATAGAGATCAACTTTGGTACATTTGTCTGTCAAACAGGTGTACACACGAGTCAGGTACACTAGTGATATGTGATGCTATCAAAGTGTACCTATACTAAACTTGGCCAAGCTTCACAGAGCCTATAGATATCTGTGTTGTGGTACTGACCTCCAAAGCTCTGTAAAGGGTCCTCTCAAATTCACTAGGTTAGAGGCCTCTTCCTTCAGTTATTCATAGTCAAGTCCCACTGATGACCATGCTACTTTGTCCTAGGGAGCAATTCTCCAGAAGGCTCACTTCTTCCAGATCACTGTGTCCAGCATCCACAGTGATTCCAGCATGAATGTCACCACCAGTGACCCTTCCTAAGACCTAGGAGGAACGCAAGCATTGCCGCCTCTCCCCTCTTCTTCTTCGCTCCCATCCCCACACACTCCCTGTCCTTTCGTCATCTTCTAGTGGTTCCTAAGTTTTATTTTGCCGCCTCCTTTATTAACCCCTTTCTCCTTCATCACAATGCTAACCCTGTTTATCATTCTTAACAGAGGTATCCTAATTGCCTCTTTTTTTAAAGTAATAATATAAAAATTTAACTCTACTTTTCCAACTTCAAAACAGTAGAAGAATAAACCTCATGCCTTCCATATAAGGGCAATTGAAACTTTTTCTTGACGTAATACTATATTTGGGCCCAACTGACCTTGACTCTGTACCAGGAACCATCCACAGTGTTTTACACTTGCTAACAGATCCAAACACACAGCAACATTTGGGAGTAAGTACCATTATAATCTCATTTTACAGATGAGGAGACTGTGGGGTCAGAGTCTAAAGACTTGCCCAAGTTCACACTGCTCACTCAGCAACTAGCCAGATGCAAACCCATCCAATTTGGCCCCAGTGGCCAGGTTCTTAACCACAGTGACCAGTTTTCCCCAGACTCACAGCATGAGGACTTGCTATCTCGTTCTCAGGTCCCACTCTGAACGGACTAAGTCAGAAACTCTTGGGGGCAAGGAGACAGCAATCTGTGTTTTGACAAGTCCTCTAGGTGATTTTGTTAAATTTGAGAACCTCTGCTTGTTAGAACAGTGAATGAATTGCTAGTATAGATCCTAAGTCTTCTTTTATCTGGTAAGAAATCATTGCACACATACATACACATATTTGGTTTTTCCCATCCAGCAACATTTAATCCGCTTTAATTCCAATTTGTTACAATTTAAATAGCAACACATTTTTTTTGTTGTTGTTTAAGAGGCAAAGAGGAGTTTATAGATTCCAATAGGCATCCTAAGAAGTAAAAGATATTGCAAAAACAGTTTTCTTCCCTCAAACAAGACTATTCAAGATCCTTAAAGAGAAGAATCAATTCAAATCTATCAACAAATTCAAAGCTTTTACTTTAGATCTTCAAGACATGTGTTGCTACCATACCCCAGACAAGATTCCCAGTTGGGAAGAAGTTAAGAACTCTATTGTCTAATGTTCAATCTGCTAAGAATTCACTGTTATTCACCTCCCCGCACTTTCTCTGAGAGTAAGCTTAATATTTCAGGAAATTAAAAAATATTTCTTTATTTTGTGAAGAATGGAGACTTTGAATTGTGCTGATTGTGTATATATGCTTGAAGCTCGATTTGCCCCATATCACCTCCCCACCTGAAATCAGAAGCAGAAGATCTTACCCAGTACAGCTAGGCATACACTTTCAACCTGTGTTTGCATTATACTGATGAACTTCTTTGAAAAATAATTAAGTGCCCCCAAACAACCAAATTATTCTATGGCTTCAAGTTTTTAATTAAAATGGAGTTGCTTTTCCTTATCTCACCCAGAAAACCCCCAGTGACCTTGGAAGACGGATAAAGAAACTGAAATAGTGATTAACCAAATAAAGTCATAGAACTTTTTTCTTGTTTCTAAAATGTAGCTGGTATTCCACTGCAAGCACTAGTTACTAACATGTATTACCATCAAAATATTTTTAAATACATAAGCCCTTGAAGAAGAAATATCCTATCCATCAAATATCAGAATTAGCTTCTCACAATTGGTGTCCCTTGGGGTGTAATGGGAACAGGTTATTGTCAGAGAGAAGGGATAGGGAGCACATAAAACACAAGTAAGTCCACTGAGCTCATGGCAAGGAAAAATATTTCATTTCATGTTTGTCCTCATCTTCATCATTTCCTTTTGAGGCAGAGAATTCTCCTGAATGATTGCTGGAGCTTAGAGTTACTCAGGATGATTATAATTGAATGGCCGGCAGGGTATGCTGCCATTATGTCCTTCACCACAAAGAACTGATGACTTCTGTAAGAAATTTGAAATGTCATATTTGTCATGAAGGCAGCAAAATAAGAAATAAAGAAGCAAAAGAATGTTATCACTGTTCTTAATGCATTTATATGGGCTTCTCTCTGGGTGTTGGGAAAACCATGAGGTCCGTTTTGTATCCGGTGAGTGTGCTTGTAAAGAGAGATGAATAACATGCAAGTGCACATCACGAATATGAAGAGAGGAAGGACTAATGCCAAGTTGACAAGAAGCAATTCGTTGTTGTTTTTTATCTTGGCTGTAGCACTCTTTAGGGTGGTGTTTGTGAAGAAATCAGCATAGTCGATTTTAGGTAATTCTACCTTAGTACATACCACTGCAGTGCTCAAAGAGGCCAGCAAACTGACCAGGAGCAGCCAGAGGATAAGCTTCCAAATCCTGAATTTCAGCCAAAGAAAACAGGAATGAGTGAAGGTTGCAATTTTGAGGCAGTAAAATATAGAAAGGCTGGTGGCAAACCAGAGACTGAGAGAATTAAAAAACATCCAAAAAAACATCATCTTTGCCCCATAAATATTTGCCTGATAAGCAAGTGGAAAGAACACAGAGTACAAACTTTGTACTATTAAGATTATCTGCAGGCCAAATCTTGATATTCCTATACATAGTAAGAGGATTTGTAATAGAATTAGCCTTCTGCTTTTGATCAAGTCATTACAGCTCATGATTATAAGAAATCCATTGACTATAATCCCTATGACAAATTCTGTTGACATGAGGACCATATGAAGAATAACTGTCAAAAGAAGGGCCATGTTTCTTAAGATGAATCTTAGTGTTTCCCTGTAGATGATCTTAAATACCTTCCCCTGAGGATCTTGTACACAGGAACATACAGCTTGGAGAAATCTGATCATCTGTCAACTCCTGGATCATAGCTAGAGTCTCACACTTGTTTTTCTCATAAGGAAGAAAATCAGAGAGACTGCTTTTTAAATCTGGTGCTCTTCACATGAAGCTGTGGGAATGCAAATCCAAACATTTGAATGATAAGTCTTCTAATGACATACCCAGAAAAATTTACCCTATATGCTCTAATCCATTCTCACAGTTATTCAGTTTTGAAAAAAAAATCTGATTATAAATGTGTTTCACTTGTGTTACTGCCATTTTACTTTTCCCGAATGTCATATGACATATCCTCAGGACAGAAGATTATTTCCTGTTTTCTGAATACACAGCCTTAAAAGTGGCTCTTTCCCAATCACCTTTTTAAACTATATTACTTCTGAGACACTTTAATAAAATTTCTCCTCTTTGTTCTCCACCCTCACCAGAGGAAATTTCCTCTCCATACTTTAACATCTGTTTCTGGAATACAACTTTTTTTTTTTAAATCCGAATCCTATTTTAACCTGAATATATCATGTTTACACTGCTGCATTAGTAGGCTGTTAAACTTATAATTAGCAAGTCAGAGTTATAAAAGTAGTGCATAATTGATCCACAGTCTCACATTGGCATACTGTTGTTGAGGGTTGTTTCACAAGGTAGATGGTCCAGAAACTTTTGACCACCAGCAGAGGGCGAAATTGCTATGTCAAAATGAGCTCCCTGCTTATATTAAAAAGAAGCATTCACATAACCTTGATGAATTTTATTTAAATAAGATGTAAAAATGTAAATAAACTATTATTTTACATAATAAAATGTAATTCTTAAAGGGCTTAGTTTCATAGCTGGGTCATTCTAAGCACTGAATGAATATTAGCTACAATTAACATTATTAAATATCCTTGTGATGTGCTTACTATAATAAGAAAAAAAAAATCTGTAAAGAAACACTGTGAACAGGAATCTAGCATATAAAGTTGAAAGAGTGTTAAAAAGAGGAAAAAACCAAATAAATGGATTTTCCACCCTCTGTCCACACCGATCCTGGTTTTTAGAGCTCCCCGCGGTATCCTGTGAACTGTAATCTACCGGGTGAAGAAAGCAAATGCCAGCTTTGTCACCACCCGACACATCTTTCACACACCAACCTGTCCAAACTGCAGCAAGAGTGATCCCATCTCTATCTCTTCTAACATCTGGTTAGATGACCCACATAAAGACTCTGGCTTTCATTTTGCCTCTGGTTTTAGGTCTTGGTCTTTCCTGTTTCTAAATTGTAACTTTGCCCTGAAAATAGTATTTGCTGAGCCCCCTGACCTCTCGATGGCATTCCTGCTTCAAGGTATGAGTTAAGAAACTTACATCTGAGTTCCAAACTCTAGACCAGAGTCACGTCTGTGGGATGAAGGAAAGAAAAATAGAATTTGGACTGCTTACAGCTTACTACCCATTCGTGAGTTACCTGAGACTCAGTTACATATTTTCAATGTTTGCATTTAAAAGATCTGATGATTAAGTTCTCAAATACTGTGGACCTGTACAGAATTCTGGTTCTTTGTTAAAAATAAAAATTCAATTAATTTCAGCTTTCCATTTTTCAAAAATTCTGTTTTCATCCACATTTTATTATGAATATTTTTACTAAATAATTTTGCTGAGTTAAAAGTGCTTGAGTAAATGAGGGACAGTGTTTAAGTCAGCTTTTTCACTGTTGTGACTTAAGAATCCAACCAGCACAATTATAAATGAGAAAATTTATTTGAGGGCTCACGGTTTCAGATGTCTTCATCCATAGAATGATGGTTCCATTCCTCAGGGCTGGAGATGAGGTTGAACATCATAGTAGGAGAGGGTGGCAGAGAGAAGCAGCTCACATCACAGTGATCAAGAAGCAGAGAGAGACTCCAGTTTCCAGATGCACATGTATACACCAAAGCCACACCCTAATTCCCACCTTCTCCAGCAACAACCTACCACTTCAGTTACCACTCAGTTAATCCCTATCAGGGGATTAAATCACTGATTGGGCTAAGACCCTCACAACCCAATCATTTCTCCTCTGAACCTTCTTTTATTGTCTCACACATGAGCTTTTGGGGGACACCTCACATCCAAACTAAAACAGAAAGCAATTTGGGATATTCATAACAAGCTAGATAACATGTACAGGCCAAATTACTAATTTTGATGGATTAAAAAATCTTGGAATGTATACTGAAGATTGTGGTAAATTTTTATTATGACAGGTATCAATTCCATTTTTATTATATTTTTAGAAGCTATTATAAAAATACATATTAATATGCCTAAAATATTTCTTATTTTAGTTCAGTAATGGGGGTCCTTCTAGATTTCAACTATCTTCACCATAATAACCAGGATATAAGTATAAATGTCAATATATTATCATCCTGATTCTCCATTTTTAAATTTATTGTCTTTTCTCTCAATTTTCCATGCTTAAATAGTTTTTAAAAAATTGGATCAATATATGGAAACTCTTGTTAGCAAAAACAATTCTAACACATTGCAATTAAGATGAATTTTCTCATAAACCTATTTTTTAAAAAATATTTTATTGTTAAAATTTCAATGTTATACCAACATCAGAATGCATGTATGCTATGGACATACTTCTTAAGAACATTTTTTTGAATTTCACTTCTTAGATAAATATATAATTTACAAGCTATGCCCCCACTGAGGGTCCAAGTTCTTTGAAATTTGAGACTGAGCTGGTTTCAAACCACCTTTCATTTGTCATATTCATACCAGTGCAACTGGCCAAATGGACTGTGGGCTACGTGACTCTACTATGAGATTTGAATTCATCCAGTGCTTATTTCATTCTGAAATCCTGGATTCTGTCTCTGATTTGCCTCTCTAATGTATCATTTAATTGAAAAGAAAGCTTGACTTTTGCAAGAACTATTCTAAAAGTATAATTGACATTAAGCTAAAATTTAGTTTGTATTTGCATTTGTGATTTTCCTGTCATATGGGCCCTGATTTGCATTTGCCCTGTTGAATCGAATCCTATTTTGGAAGTAGAATTTTAGTGAAGAGCTCTTTCTCAGAAGTAGGAAAAGTTCATGGTGAGGGAGACAGACTTAACATTACTAATTCATATGCTTGTTGGAGATTTGGAAAATAGAGAAGCCAAATGGAGAAAGATGTTTTTCAAATAAAACAATGTTTGAAAGTTTTACTGAAACAATAGATTCCTTTTTGAAGAAAATAATTTCTCCTAGGAGGCACTGAATATTTATAATTTGTTAAACTAATTTTAGTCAAGTCACTTCCTATTGATAGTATGATTTTCTAAATGCTCACACATCTTAAGAACTGACATACCCCTAATGCTGTCCTTCATTTTTGTTTTTGATTGTTGAATACTGTATTAACATCCTTTGATTTTAAGGTGATGATCATAAACTAATTGGACAATTAGAAGGTACTTCAAATATTTGAATTATAATTAGCCATTGCCTTTGCACAGAGAGCTGCTCATTTGCTTCTTCATTGGGTATAAACTGCAGAAATATTTCAATTTTTAAAACAAGCTCATTGAATTTCTTCTTTATGCCAGCGAATAGTCCAGGTCTTTATAGATTACTAAAGAAGATTGAAGTTACTTTCTTTCCTTTAGTTGAACTCACTTTGTTGGCAATTTTCCCACCACCATGGCTTTGCTGTTGAGGTTTGGCAAAGAGAATTGACACTAAAGACTGAATCATTTATTGGTCCAAATTGATCCACTGGATTAGTTTAATACTGTGAAAATACTCAAAATAATTTTTAGGCTTCTGTAAAGTATCAACTCAAAATTTCATTTGCATCTGTCTTATTATTAGTAAATATATGAAGTAAAAGGAGGAGTCTTTAAAAAGCCCCTGCTTGCAAGCTGGTGGCATTCAGTTCACTATCTCCTTTTTGAGATCAGTATCCAGTCAGTGAAGAAAAAGCCATTGGAAGTTCTTCAATATGTCCTCATATCTGTTTATGTCATGTAGTTTTCTTATATTTTGACTTTCTTTCAGGATTTCTGTGGATTTTGAGTTGAAGATTAAGTTTTTAATTTAGTTGCTGAATTTTCCCTTCAAGATTCTAGAATAATATCAACCACATGGTGGATGAAAGAGAATTCAAACAGATTGATTATCAGGTTCATAATTCAAGCAACCAAAATTAGACTCATTCTTGTTACTTGTATTCATAAGTTATTTTCTGAAAAAGTATACATAAAAATTATAAAAATTAATGAAATCTGATAATCCAATTTGAATTTGACAATAATTCATCAATTTACTTGCCATAATATTGGTAGTTATCATATTCTTAAAATATATTCTATACATTTACTATTATTTAATTTTTATTGAAAAGCTATGCAACTGCCACACTTAATGAAGATAGTGAAGTGCAGAGACTGAGGTCAGATTTCCCCTTTGGTAAAGCTGGTGATATAGAAAAATAAAAGATAAAAATATACAGTCTTAATTTTTTTCAACATTTTCACATTCATTTTCTGCTAAAACCTTAGAGTAGTTGAACAGTCTTTGTATGAGCTATATCAACAGGATTTCATGCTCCAGTGTTTATTATCCAGAATGTTGTGTAACATGCATTTTATTACACCAACCTGAAATAGACAGCTGCCCACCTGCACAGGTGTAACAATCTTAGTAGCATGAATGTAATCAGGAAAAGCAACTGATAACAGAAAATACAGTAAGAGAATAATAGCATAAGCATACCCCAAATTTGAGACTTATTATAATGAAATAAGTAAATAGGGGTAGAAATAAACAATTCATTTTCTTCTAAAGTAAGATTACAGAGAGTTCATTCTTTAAATTCTTAGTATTTGTATAGGAAAGGGTCATCTCTATTACAGGTATAGGAAACTGTAGTCTTGAGATGTTTAGTAACTCACCTAAATTTAATCAGAAAATCCATGACAGAAACAGAAATGTTTTATATCCATTAATACAAATGGATATTTTTCAGATATACTGTCATATTTCCTCCATAATCAAGGAATTCTACATTTTTGAAATCTACAGACTACAACTCCAAATCAAAGTTGAGAACATAGCTAAGAAGAATAAGAAAAAAATCATGAAAAGCTACTATTACCTAGCCCAATTTGGCGACCAAATTGCTTCAACAAGTTTCAGTAAACAAATAATGCTTAATATTTTGACTATGATTTGTTTCTTCTTCAGAGGTTGTTTTCAATCTGTTTTCTCAATGTGTGTTTCATGTATAAGGTGACTATGTTCCAACGTGGAATGATGGTCTCCCTTTGTATTTCTAGAGTCACTCTGGGTTCAAAATGGGAAAAGATAGCAACTTGTTGGCAAGATATTCTCATGACTGTTTGCTTGGTTCTTCCAAAGACAATTTCTTAAAATGAAAGATGTACAGCAGCATAAGAGTTAATAACAAGAATCAACAAATGGGACTTACTTAAACTAAAAAGTTTTTTCTCAGCAAGAGAAACAATAAGAGAGGTAAATAGGGAGCCTACATCCTGGGAACAAATTTTTACTCCTCACACTTCAGATAGAGCCCTAATATCCAGAGTATACAAAGAACTCAAAAAATTAGACAATAAGATAACAAATAACCCAATCAACAAATGGGCCAAGGACCTGAACAGACACTTCTCAGAGGAGGATATACAATCACTCAACAAGTACATGAAAAAATGCTCACCATCTCTAGCAGTCAGAGAAATGCAAATCAAAACCACCCTAAGATACCATTTCACTCCAGTAAGATTGGCAGCCACTATGAAGTCAAACAACAAGTGCTGGCGAGGATGTGGAGAAAAGGGTACACTTGTACATTGCTGGTGGGACTGCAAATTGGTGCGGCCAATTTGGAAAGCAGTATGGAGATTCCTGGGAAAGCTGGGAATGGAACCACCATTTGACCCAGCTATTGCCCTTCTCGGACTATTCCCTGAAGACCTTAAAAGAGCTCACTACAGGGATACTGCCACATCGATATTCATAGCAGCACAATTAACAATAGCTAGACTGTGGAACCAACCCAGATGCCCTTCAATAGATGAATGGATAAAAAAAAATGTGGCATTTATACACCATGGAGTATTATGCAGCACTTAAAAATGACAAAATCATGGAATTTGCAGGGAAATGGATGGCACTAGAGCAGATTATGCTTAGTGAAGCTAGCCAATCCCTAAAAAACAAATACCAAATGTCTTCTTTGATATAATGAGAGCAACTATGAACAGAGCAGGGAGGAAGAGCAGGAAGAAAAGATTAACATTAAACAGAGACATGAGATGGGAGGGAAAGGGAGAGAAAAGGGAAATTGCATGGAAATGAAGGGAGACCCTCATTGCTATACAAAATTACATATAAGAGGTTGTGAGGGGAATGGGAAAATAAACAAGGAGAGAAATGAATTACAGTAGATGGGGTAGAGAGAGAAGATGTGAGGGAAGGGGAGGGGGGATAGTAGGGGATAGGAAAAGTAGTAGAATACAACAATTACTAATAGGGCATTATGTAAAATTCTGGATGTGTAACCGACGTGATTCTGCAATCTGCATTTTGGGTAAAAATTGGGAGTTCATAACGCACTTAAATCTAATGGATGAAATATGATATGTCAAGAGCTTTGTAATGTTGTGAACAACCAATAAAAAAAAAAAGAAAAAAAAGAAAGATGTACAGCAGCTAGAAACCAATCAGCCATGTTTTAAAACTCCACACTCTTACTCAGCTTTAGCATGATAATTTGGGTTGTCCATGACACAAAATTTCAGTCTTTTTGAGAGATTTTAAACAAGTAATCAAAGTGTGCTTTTCCTGTCTGACATGTAGCTGAAGATATCTCCAGACAATATTCATAGAAAATATAAAGTTTCACTCCCAATTTTCGTGATACTGGCATACTGGAACTCCTAGGAGTTCAAAGAAGTAATATATAAAACTTTTGGAAGTTTATATGACCTCCATTAACAAGTGGAGAGAGAGGAATACAACACCTGTTGGTTCACATACAGATGTGTTCAGAATGGCCTTCTGGGTCAACTCAAGAACAAGAGGAAGCAGGTCATGTTTACACCAGTGTGTATTGATTGAGTTCTCCCTCTCAAAAGGTGTCCACATATAAATGTCAAAACTTTTCTGAAACCAAAATATCTAACTGATATACCTAAGACTGTGACATCTAAAAACTAGTGAATAAAATAGAAATTTTATTCTTCCAATGTTACATGTGTAGTGCATTTGTGTGTGTGTGTATCTGTGTGTGCAGTCAAATATGTGTGTTAAGTAATGTTCTGTTGATTCTACCCCTTGGAAATATAAATATGGATTTTAAGAAATAGATTCATATGGCTTTTATTTATGAACACTAGATTTTTAAAACTGAAAAATTCATTTGGAAAAGATGTAGGCTGCTTGTTTTTTAATATATATATATATATATATATATATATATATACACACACACATGTATACTAATTCCCTAAAATTTCGTGATTACTAGTAAATGAGGAAAAATCTTGAGATACTTTCCTCTAAGTACATTTGATAGAGCAGCTCTCTCCCACCTAAAAATATTTCTGTCCATTGACTTTAAACCTTGCAAAAAACTTACTCATGATTGTTTGGTTATCAGTAAGTAGTATGATTAAAATTATAAGTGAATTTACTCTCTTTAGGAAGTATAAGAATATTTGTAAAAGAATAAAATGTAACTCAATTTAACAATGAATTCTATTACACAGATCCCTCTTCAAAAATGAAAGCAATCTATGGCTAGTGTCTCTTTATCTTTCATTTTTATTAATAATACTGCCAATGGGATTTTGAATACCATCCCAATGGTCAAATCATAGCTCTGCAAAAGTGTGCATTCAATCACCACATTTTGTATTAAGTTTAGTACCACATTAGCTGAGGAAGTTTTCATCTAAGCTCAATTTTAAACTTAATACAGGTCAGCGGGACTAACATTTAATATTAGCCCTATAAAAGAGATAAACAATTCAGTACAATTTTTCTATGATCAATCTCCTCTTCTCTATTTTTAAAAATAGATTTATTAGGGTATGATTGATATAGAAAATTGTAGATATTTAATATATAAAACTTGATGTGTTCTGAACTAAGTATATATCCTCAAAACCATCACCACTCTTGGTGCCATAAACAAGTCCATCATTCCTTTTCTTTTTCTTTTTTTTTAAGAGAGAGAGAGAGAGAGAGAGAGAGAGAGAGAGAGAGAGAGAGAAATATTTTTTAATATTTATTTTTTAGTTTTCGGAGGACACAACATCTTTGTTTGTATGAGGTATTGAGGATCGAACCCGGGCCGCACGCATGCCAGGCAAGCACACTACCGCTTGAGCCACATCCCCAGCCCCATAAGTCCATCATTTCTAAAACTTTTCTCTCAGGTCTTTCTCTGTGTGTTTGTTTTCTTCAGTGGTTAAAGCACTTACCATACATCAACTTTGACTATTTTTAAGAATACAAAGTTGCAGTTATGCAAAGACTGTTCTTTAGCTGTCACACTGAAGGAACCAAGAATAGTTGGCAAACAATAAGAAACCCTTTCTAATAATGCAAGCACTGAAAAAAGACTTGCATTATAATAAAGAAAATGAGATGCATGGCAATACTTTGCTTCTATCAAATTAAAGGAAAAAGAGCAGAAGGAAAAATTGCTTCCCTTGTACACATTCAACAAAAGTGGTGTATTGGCAACTTCAACATAATTGCATTTTTAAGTATACATTTAAAAATCCATAGAGGAAGAAGCATTTTGAAATCAAGAATACCAGTAGAAAATTTTTGTCTAAAATCTCCTCTTTCCACGTTTCAGGGTCAGGCTTTGCCCATCCCTGAGATGAGCCTTTCTTTTGCCATCCAGTGAGTAGTTTCCTCTATCTTTATGGTTCTCAGTTACTCCCTTGTGCCAAAGTCCCTTTTCAGATTCTCCTCTACTCTCTCCTATGTGATCACTGACACTGACAAATGATAAAGGAATAAAACTTCTCAGTATTTTGACACTGGTAAGAAGTGTAGTTTTAATTTTTTTCTAGCTGTCACTATACCAAGTGAAAACTAAAAATTTCAATCAAGTTAATTATAGTTCTAAGAATGTAAACCCATTATTGTTAAATTTTTTGATTAAATATAGATAAACGATAAATCTAGTTCTAATACCATAGTTGCATAATCTTTCAATAATCCTATAGTTTTTGTTTTGAAAAAAGAATGCAGTGATCATAATCATTATATACTCATTATAAAAGGGGCTTCATGTGTATATGGAGCATGTTAATAGACAACATGAATCATTGATACAGTAGCTTTCTCTTTCCAATATACTGTATTTTCTCATAATGTATTCTATCTTGTCTCCGATGAGCAAATAAATTTCATAATGTAGTCATACAATTACAAACTTCATATTCTAAATTTGTTATACATTTGAGTTGTTTGCATTTTTTTATTATGTAGTTGGTAACAAATAGAACATCTTTACACACAAGTGATATATTGTATTTCAGATTATTTCCTTAGAATGGGATATAGGAATGAATCAAAATATATAACATTCACAATATATATTGCTACACTGTATCCAGAGAAATTTTAGCAGTTTATATCCCATCAGCAGAATATGAGATTCCTGTTTTACTCTGTATCTAGAAGCAATTTTAATCTTCTAAACATATTTTCTAATTTGACAAGGAAAATGGTACTTAATTTTTATTTGTATTTTTGTTACAAATGTTATTGAAGTCTTGTAGACATGTCTTACCCACTTAAATTTTATGTTCTGTGAATCATTTGTCATTTTATTTATTTTACTTTTATTTTCATTCATTCATTTATTTTTTGCACTGCTGGAGATTGAATTCAGGGCTTTGGGCATGTTAGGCAAGGACTCTGCCACTAAGCCACATTCCCAGTCCAGCCTGCATTTTTATCTTTGTTTTTTTTTTTTTGTTGTTGTTGTTGTTACTTTACATTGATAGGTATAGGAGCTTCCTTGTATTTTTTTTATTTCAATTAATATAAGCTTTTACTTTATTTTTAAAATTAAGTGAGTCTAAATTTTCATTATTTTTATTTATATTTTATTTATTTTTTACTTTACCTTTATTCATTTATTTTTTGCATTATGATTCTTATTATACATATATACCACAATTTTTTTCATATTTCTGTTTGTATATAAAGTATGTAGACACCCAATTAAAGTCTTCATACATGTATTTTGGATAATGATGTCCATCACATTCTACCATCATTGCAGTTTCCTAATCAGAAGGCAAATATTCTATAGATGTAACTAAAAGTTATTATTCAGGGAAGATAAATTTTTATATAATATGTAAAATCAACTATTATAGGAACTCTAATTTATCTAATATGCTTTGCTTTTTAATATTTTTAGTGTGTGTGTGTGTGTGTGTGTTGCTGGGGACCTAAATCAGGGCCTTGATCATCCTAAATGCAGATTCTACCACTTAACTACACACACCACTGTTTTAATATCTTTTAATACTCTATTTGCAGAGGTAGCTTAAAGTACATTGGCTACCTGGTGCATTCAAGAGATTCAGCTAATATAAGCAAATGATCCTGAGAGTCAATTAGAATGATCAAATGATAATATTGGAGGGGACAACAATGTCATCTATGTATATATGACTAGAAACTGAGTGAGATCAATATCTTATACATACAACAGAAATCGTTATGTTTTAAAATTTACAAATATACCCTTGTTTTTCTATAGGTTTTATTATTAATAAGGTATGGAAATCCTTTCTGTCTGGTCTTTTGGAACCTTTCAATCTTAGAAATTTGCAGAATTAAGCCATCTATATATCTTCTACTCACCCCAAGCAGTGAGTTTTTGAATACAAAAAGTTACCAAGAAGTTGTAAAATGTCTTGGCTACTTAAAATGGTTTTAATCAGGCCTCTCACATAGCAGAGTTCAGAGAACTTTACAATATTAAAAGGCACACTCAAACATTGCTGGTTGGACTGCAAATTAGTGCAACCAATATGGAAAGCAGTATGGAGATTCCTTGGCAAAATGGGAATGGAACCACCATTTAACCCAGCTATCCCACTCCTCCCTTTATACCCAAAGGACTAAGAAACAGCATACTACAGTGACACAGCCACATCAATGTTTATAGGCACAATTCACAATAGCTATATTGTGGAACCAACCTAGATGCCCTTCAGTAGATGAATGAATAAAGAAACTGTGATATATATAAACAATAGAATATTACTCAGCATTAAAAGAGAATAAAATCATGGCATTTGCAGGTAAATGGATGGAGTTAGAGAATATTATATGCTAAGTGAAGTAAGCCAATCCAAAAAAAAAAGTCTGAATGTTTTCTATACTATGTGGATTCTGATCCATAATGGGGATTTGGGGGTGGGGGTGGAGCATGGGAGGAAGGGAGGAACTTTAGATAGAGCAAAGGGGAAGGAGAGGAAGGGAGAGGTTATAGCGGTAGAAAAGATGGTGGAATGAGATGAACATCATTACCCTAAGTACATGTATGAAGACACAAATGGTGTGACTCTACTTTGTGAACAACCAGAGACATGAAAAATTGTGCTCTATATGTGTACTATGAATTGAAATGCATTCTGCTGCCATGTATATCAAATTAGAGTAAATAAATAAATTTTTAAAAACACTTTAAAGTGTACATGGATTTAAGTCACATTAGGTTTAGATATAGAATTATAGAAAGAGTAATATCGCATTTGGTACAGAGTTTGAGTTAGAGTTGGAGAATTAAGATTAATATGGGGAAATATGAATATTCATATGAATGTTCATGTGACGATATGTATGAAAACATAAATATAGAAGATCTGACACAGGGAACATTAAAGTGTAAGTCCTGCAAATAAATAAATATATATAATAAATGTATATTAAATTAAATAATATATAGTAAATAAATATATATGATAAATAAATATATATGTATATATATTACATATGGGGAAACATGAATGAATGCTATATATGATTATTGTGATACATATGCAAACTTAACAATGAAAATAGGAAACAGAAGTCAAAAGACACTTTAAAATTTATATTCATGTACGTTTATTTAAGTCACATTAGGTTTGATTGGATGTGAAGGTATGGAAAGGGTAATATTAAATTTTGTAGTGAGCTAGGGTTAGGTTTAGATTATTTATATAGATATAGATATAGATATAGATATAGATATAGATATATGAATACTCATAAGATAGTACTTGTGAAAAAATATATGTGAGAACATACACAAATATACAAGATCTGAAACAGTGAAGATTAAATTGTGAATTTTATGAATATATGTTTTGTAAATATGGGGATGCATGGATGAATCCTATATATGATATGTTTTGATTTGTGTGCAGATATAACTTTGAAAATTGAAAATGCAAGTCAAAATACACATTAAAATTCATATTTGTGTACATGGATATGAATCACACATTAGGTTTAGATGTAGAGGTATAGAGAGGGTAATATAAAATTTTGTACTTAGCTAGGGTTAAGGTTAAAGAATTAAGATAAATGTGGGGAAATATAAATATTTATAAGAATATGCTTATGAAAATATATGTAAAAAGATATATAAATATACAGGATCAAACACAGGAAAGAGGAAAGTGTGAGTCCTATGAATATATATTTTGTAAGTATGGGGATGCATTGATTAATTCTTTATGTGATATATTGTGATATGTATGCAAATTTACATTGAAAATTTAAAATAGTCAAAATACAAAAAAAAAATGTTAATTATGAAAAAAGGAAAACAGACTTTTTTTACACTCCCAATATAACTGCTTTTTAGTAGTTTCTTCTTGGTCCAAATATATATTTTATGAAGGGAAAAATTATCATCTGAACAAACTTTAAAACAATCTTGAAATACTGCTGTTACTGTTAAACACCTTAGAATCTCTACTATTTTCCTGTGGATGCTTACCTGTTTGATAAGATAATTTTTTAAATTTATGATATGGTCAATAACTTCTTTTATAGCTCTGGTTTTGTTTTTTAATCTCAAACAAATTATACCTTATTCTGAAAATGGGTTAACTGAATAACCATAAAACCTGTTAAGGGTGATATTACTAGCACAGAAGGACCACCAAGCCCCAAAGGCTATTTTGTTGTTCATAAACAAGATGATTATTCTATCTTGGTATTCTGAATTCAGGACATTATAATTTAATTGCAAAAAATTAATCCTAGAATTATCAATAAAATAAACATTTTAATTTTCTTAGGAAGCTAAATATGTTATAACTCTAGATCTTCTGCCAAATTACTTGGAAGCCAAACACAAACATAAGGAAGGTGTCTTACATTTTTAGGAATGGCTAGCAAAGGGAAATAGAACCCAACAACAAAAATGAAGGTCATTACCCACCCCCATCCCCCATTTAGGGAAATTACAAAATGGCCCAGGAAGTTTTCTTTGTTAAAGTGAATTTCTAGGAATCATACTCTGCAATAATATATTGTTGGTTTCTCAACTGTCAGCTTTTAACAGTTTTAATGCCAACAATTATAATGCCCAAAAGAGGCCGGAAATTCAATTAAAGGGAATTATTAGAATTGGTTGAGAAGCCGAGGGATGGAATTTCAACTGAACCAATGAAGAGGGTCCATGAACCTATGCAGACTCCTCTCCTGCAATAGTTCACACACTGCAAGAAGCAAAAGCAGCCTCTTATTTTTTAAGAAGCATCATATATTAAGTTTTTAAAAAATGAGTGAATCACTTTGGTACATCTTTTCACAAAAATTATAGCTCTTTGTCCCACAATTATTTGGAACTAAAAGAAAAATACATAGCCTTAGACTTTAGCAATTTTCAAAATGCTAAGATGAAGATTCTTATATATACATAGTTCTACACTTTAGTAATTTTCAATAATAATAAGTAAAAGATTTGTATATACTTCATTAAAATTTTCGTGTTTCTTGTCTATTCACAGTGCAGCAAAGGAAATAGATATTGAGTGAAACAAGTAATAATGCCATATAAAACTCATGTGCCAACAGACACTCAAAGGAGATCTTCTTGGGCTCCAATAATTTTCATAGATTCTAGTTTCTCTGTAGATTAAAGGTGACATGGATATCAATAGGCATGGGTGCTTCTTTACAGTTTTATATACAGCTATGGCCACAGAGTCTTAAGAATCTGATGAATAGTATGGACAACCGCCCTTTAAAAGCTTTTTAGTTCCCCTAATAAAATTATAATTTTGGAGGTTTCATAGATTCTGATGTTGATTCCTGAATTGTGAATCACTGATGAAGACCTCTGTCCTTAGGGATGGAAATACACACACACACACACACACACACACACACACACACACCTCACATGGAGAGGTCATAACAAATAACTTTTAATACAACCAATATTTTAGCATGTTGGAGATGGTGATAAAAAGATCCTTGATCATCTACTTATGGGACTTATCCTTTTCAAAATTACCAATAATGAAGTTCAGTGAAGATCTGAGCCAAAAATCATTGAGGGATTAACTCAAACTCCTTTGGTTGAAATATTTGTGCGATTATTTTCAAGGATAATTTTAATTTCACATAAGTTTGTGAGACTCTAAGTTAGTGTTAGTTGAATGAGATGTGCTTACAGCATTTCTTTGGTTATTTAAAAATGTCTTTGCTTTAAAAAGGAATCACCTGTGAATGGTTTCTGTGGAATTCCTTCTCAAGTCAGTTTTTCCACAGGAAATCATCCAGATACATCACGTCCACTATTTGGTTGGAAAAAGCAGATTTTTGGTGTCATATAATGTGGGTTCAGAACATCAACTGTTCTGTGTTCAACAAGCAGTATGACAACTGATTTATCCTTTCCCCAGTTAAAGTGAAATTCTGACCCCCCCAACCTTTAACTAACACATTACTGATCTGTATTGTTATGCTTATATTTATTAAGTGTTCAAAATACATAATATGTTGTTATTTCTCCCATTCTAATATTCACTTTCATATCTGATTTTATATGCATTAATTTATATTCTCTTTTATTTTTATTTATTTATGTGGTGCTAAGGATTGAACCTGGGGCCTTGTGTATGTGAGGCAAGCACTCTACCAGTTGAACTATTTCCCCAGCCCTATTTCCTCTCTTTTAAAAAATTATTATTTTTTACTTATATATGACAGAAGAATGAATTACAATTCATATTACACATATAGAGCACAATTTTTTTATATCTCTGGTTGTAAACAAAGTATATTTACACCAATTTGTGTCTTTATACATGTAACTTGAATAATGGTGCTCATCACATTCCACCATCATTTCTAATCCCATGCCTCCTCCCTTCCCTTTCTACCTCTCTGCCCTATCTAGAGTTCATCTATTCCTCCCATGCTCCCCCTCCCTATCCTACTATGAATCAGCCTCCTTATATCAGAGAAAACATTCAGCATTTGGTTTTTGGGGATTGGCTAACTTCACTTAGCATTATCTTCTCTAACTCCATCCATTTACCTGCAAATGCCATGATTTTACTTAAAAGGCAGGTTCAGGTAACTATTGATCTAGTTTAACTAACACGTTATTGTTGTCACATAAAAGGAAGAATGTTTATTGCCTCTTTATTTATAAATAGTCTCATTTTCCTTATTGTATGTATGTTTTAAACAAAATTTTATGTAATACTTTAAAACACGAATAAGAAAATATATGAACTATCTTACTGCTTAAACTCTTTTCAATGACAATCATTTAGATATACATATTTTTGTAATTAATAATTTTATTGTTTCTTCCTCTGTAACTCATTCAAGAATATTATTTTAACTTTATCGTTTGCAAATGAGTCATAACATAGTTTTCTAAATCTGTGATGTAATAAAGATGGGATTACCATTTTTTAAGTCTAAATGTAAGTTGAATGACATATTTATAAAGGTAAAGTAGTGCACTATGGTTTTCATTTCCACTTATAATCTTCATCTTGTTAAAGAGGTAGTTTGTATATACAGAATGACACCTATTTACATGGGAGTGGGTTTAGTTCCTGCTGTGTCTGCTTAAACATTGACTCAACATACTGTAGGTAAATGCAGGTTTTGTTCTATGTAAATAAGTGAGATGATGGGTCTTTTTACTAATCCACATTTACATGTATAATCTGGATTTTTGCTGCCAACAGTGAATCTAGTTAATAGCCATAGTCCTTTATGAAAATATACATTGAAACATTTAAAATATCATATAAACATAGGGAAACATTACCATGGGTGAATTAACTATTTGTTGTTCTTTGACATAATGAGGCAAACAAATTACCATTGTTTAAATCCATTACTGAATTTATTAGCTCAATTCACTGATACACTGAAATAATCTTTGGTTGTGAAACAGATCTATTCACAAGCTGTGAGGTTGCACTGAGCCACACTGCCCTGTCCATGTCCTCCAGGAGTTATTAACTTTGAGTGAAGAAGGAATTTCAGGGGTATAGATTTTATTAAAACAAAATACAACTCTCAAGGCAGAGATGTATTTATTAGAAAGCTAAGTGCAAGGATTGAGTCCTCCAGCTACCACTGACCATACGCTTCCTAGTCCTTGCAAGAGTCTCTAGAAGTGCCTGTGAGCATATGCTTTTGTAACATTTGCAAATGAGTTTTGTGTGAATCCATTAAGGCAGCCCCCTCTTTGCCTCCTTTATACTTTGCCCATGGTAAGTATAATATGGGGACTGTTCCAAATGTAGGCATTTTCCAGATTTTAAATTAGGCTATCAGGAAGTCAAGTAGGGGGATATGCTGAGGTTGTGTTTAATATGATGTATTTATGTCATTTTCAGTTTCTCCCCTGGGCAGTTTTGTCATCAGGACCATCTTTGTGTAGAACTGGCTTTCTGTGTTTTTTTTTTAAATTTTTATTGTTAGTTGTTCAAAACATTACATAGTTCTTGATATATCATATTTCACACTTTGATTCAAGTGGGTTATGAACTCCCATTTTTACCCCGTATACAGATTGCAGAATCACATCGGTTACACATCCACTGTTTTACATATTGCCATACTAGTGTCTGTTGTATTCTGCTGCCTTTCCTATCCTCTACTATCCCCCCTCCCCTCCCCTCCCCTCCCCTCTTCTCTCTCTACCCCATCTACTGTAATTCATTTCTCCCCCTTGTTTTTTTTCCCTTTCCCCTCACTTCCTCTTGTATGTAATTTTGTAAAACCCTGAGGGTCTCCATCCATTTCCATGCAATTTCCCTTCTCTCTCCCTTTCCCTCCCACCTCTCATCCCTGTTTAATGTTAATCTTCTTCTCATGCTCTTCCTCCCTACTCTGTTCTTAGTTACTCTCCTTATATCAAAGAAGACATTTGGCATTTGTTTTTTACAATTGGCTAGCTTCACTTAGCATAATCTCCTCTAATGCCATCCATTTCCCTGCAAATTCTATGATTTTGTCATTTTTTAATGCAGAGTAATACTCCATTGTGTATAAATCCCACATTTTTTTTTATCCATTCGTCTATTGAAAGGCATATAGGTTGGTTCCACAGTCTTGCTATTGTGAATTGTGCTGCTATGAACATCGATGTAGCAGTGTCCCTGTAGTATGCTCTTTTTATGTCTTTAGGGAATAGACTGAGAAGGGGAAAACTGGGTCAAATGGTGGTTCCATTCCCAGCTTTCCCAGGAATCTCCATACTGCTTTCCAAATTGGCCGCACCAATTTGCAGTCCTACCAACAATGAACAAGTGTACCCTTTTCCCCACATCCTGGCCAGCACTTGTTGTTGTTGGACTTCATGATGGCTGCCAATCTTACTGGAGTGAGATGGTATCTTAGGGTGGTTTTGATTTGCATTTCTCTGACTGCTAGAGATGGTGAGCATTTTTTCATGTACTTATTGATTGATTGTATGTCCTTCTCTGAGAAGTGTCTGTTCAGGTCCTTGGCCCATTTGTTGATTGGGTTATTTGTTTTCTTATTGTTTAATTTTTTGAGTTCTTTGTATACTCTGGATATTAGGGCTCTATCTGAAGTGTGAGGAGTAAAGATTTGTTCCCAGGATGTAGGCTCCTTATTTACCTCTCTTATTGTTTCTTTTGCTGAGAAAAAACTTTTTAGTTTAAGTAAGTCCCATTTGTTGATTCTAGTTATTAACTCTTGTGCTATGGGTGTCCTATTGAGGAATTTGGAGCCGACCCCACAGTATGTAGATCGGAGCCAACTTTTTCTTCTATCAGACGCAGAGTCTCTGATTTGATATCTAGCTCCTTGATCCATTTTGAGTTAACTTTTGTGCATGGTGAGAGAAAGGGATTCAGTTTCATTTTGTTGCATATGGATTTCCAGTTTTCCCAGCACCATTTGTTGAAGATGCTATCCTTCCTCCATTGCATGCTTTTAGCCCCTTTATCAAATATAAGATAGTTGTAATATTGTGGATTGGTTTCTGTGTCCTCTATTCTGTACCATTGGTCCACCCGCCTGTTTTGGTACCAGTACCATGCTGTTTTTGTTACTATTGCTCTGTAGTATAGTTTGAAGAACTGGCTTTCTATCATCTGCCAGTCAGGTAGGTTTCATGTCACAGACCGTCAGCACCTGAGCCAGGGGCTTAACACTCTAAATATGTCCAAGTGCACCATTCATTAGAAGTCTATGTGTAATGGAGGGAAAAAAAAATCTTGAATACTCAAAAGCCAGTCTCCGGAAATTAGTCCAAATCTTACAGATTATAAATGAAGGAATAGACTTAAAAACTGATATGATAGCACTAGTGATCAGCTGCAAAACTGAATTTTTTTCTAAATTATTATTAACCATAAAATTCTTTCTATCAAACATATTATAAAATAAAATTACTTTCATAAAAAATGTTATCGTAATATTGTCATCATGTGAAAGTATACTCAAACAGTGTGCAGTCAAAAAGTGTGGAAAAAATATTATAGAACTGTGTGAAGAAATTATTAGAAAAAATGTACATTTTGTTTGTATGTGGCATGGCATTTATTAGCTTTTCAAAGAATACAATATCTTGTGATTTTTATCATTCTGATATTCACTTTTGTGTTTGATTTTGTATGCAATATTTTATATATATTTTTATAAGGCTGATTCAGAGAATGTAAACTTTAGGCTTATAAAACCTCGTTTTGCCCCTAATTTGAGAATTTTACAAATAAGAATGTTGCTTCAGGGAAGAGGAAAAGGATAATTTTAATTTCACATAAGTTTGTGAGACTCTAAGTTAGTGTTAGTTGAATGACATTTTCCTTCTGGTCTTCTTTTTTTTTTTTAAGAGAGAGTGAGAGAGAAGAGGAGAGAGAGAGAGAGAGAGAGAGAGAGAGAGAGAGAGAGAGAGAGAGAATTTTTTTTTTAATATTTATTTTTTAGTTCTCGGCGGATACAACATCTTTGTTTGCATGTGGTGCTGAGGATCGAACCCGGGCCACACGCATGCCAGGCGAACGCGCTACCGCTTGAGCCACATCCCCAGCCCCCCTTCTGGTCTTCTAATGTGATGCCTGAGGGTGTCACTATAATCAGCCTTTATGGAATAGATTACTTGTTCTTTTATTTAAATCCCTAATCACCAAACAAACAAAATAATTACAGTCACATTTATGTGGTAGGACTATTGGTGACTTTTTAAATATTTTTTAAACTGAAAACCATTGCTTTTATTTTTAAAAAAATTAAAGTTATTACTTTAAATACCTTGGTTAAAACTAAAGGAGGGTGAAAATTATCTTAGTTCCCATTAACATAGTTCGAATTGATTTTAAATTTATATTATTATTTCTTACACGTCAATCCCTAGAATTTCCATAATTCATTATGATTTTAGTTTTAAAATTCCTGACAAAACTAAAAGAAGCCAAGCATAAATCATATTATACATACTAAAGATTCAAACTTATAGGACACACTTTTTTTGAGGGAAGCACAGCCTGCTCCTTGTATTGAGTGTTCTTTGAAGAGACATTTTATTAATTACCCCTGGAACCTTCCTCTCCTCATTTCTTTTTTAGGTCTCTCCTTAGCCCTGTGGATCTTTTGTGGAAATCAGTGAGGAATAATTGGGATTAAATGCTGCAGACCTCACATTGCTGAAAGTCTCTGCAAAGACATCCTTCCCACTGAAGAGCCATCTCCTGACTCCACCTCCTTAGTCTTCTCTCTCCATACACAGGATAGTATTCTCATAGGGAGGTAGTCCTTATGCGCTTGTAGGAAGAACACTGCCTTCTTGTAAGTGTTGGTGAGTGACCCCTTTGAAGAACTTCTCTGTTCTTTGTAAGACTGCATTTGATAGAGCCAAGGAAACTGTGGAGGCCTAACTTGCCTGGATTTCACAGCTTCAGGAAGAGGATTTTGCTATAGGAAGAGGAACTTGCTTTCCCAGGGGAAATGCTAGAAAGAGGGAAAATGTGAAGTGTTGAGATTTTGAGGAAATTAATTAAGGAGTTAGAAACTGGAAAGAGGATCCAAAATGACTACTAAGAATTTTTGAATGGTTTCTCATAAAATGTACAATACAGGTTTCTTCTTTTTGCTCCTACGTGAGAATGTTAAACATATTTGGCTTGCTCTACAGGTTTGATGCCCCTCATTTCTCTGGGAGGTTTGAACAAAACTGAGATCTGAGATCCGGTTAAGCAAAGAGATGCAGGATCAGAGCACAGTGGGAGAGGTGACTTCGTGTTTTATGTGATAGCAGTCTGGTAAATAAATGAGTGAATATTAAAAACTACATGGAATATTTATTAAAGCTGCAAGGAAATGTATGGAGTCCTTGGTAGGATACAAAAAAAGGATGTTTCCTTATAGAATGCATATGGAATTTACAGCCCAAAATTCAAGAGTTGGAGGCTCTTTAAATTTTCTTGTGGTGTATCTATTTTTTCTCTTTACATTTTTAAAAAAATATAGTCTAAACTTAAAAAATACATTATTTTATAAGATATTCTAAAATAAGTTAACATTTACTATGAAAGTTCATTACTTAAACCAGCTTTTAAGTTGATGAAGTTATAAATAACATTTTCAAGATGTCAATTTTTATCAATTGTTAGATTTCATCTCTTACTTATACTACTTGTGGTCCATGTTTGACAACTAGTTTTAATTTTCCAAGTCCCTGTTTTCTCTTATGTAAAATAAAGGCATTAATTCAGATAACTTCCCACAATTAACTTTTTTTTTCTTCTTTTTTTTTTTTTTTTTTTTTTTTTTTGTGGTGCTGGGGATTGAACCCAGGGCCTTGTGCATGCAAGGCAAGCACTCTAACAACTGAGCGATATCCCTAGCCCCAAGGATGAACTTCTTTTGTTGATCATTTTTAAAAACCCATGTGAAAGTGTATTATTAGAATAATTGTAACCCTTTCATCTCCAGGCACTCTAGTCTAGGCTTATAAAATGTGGTACTTATTTATACTATAATTACTATAGCACTAATGCCCACTAGTCCAACTAATAGAAATCAGCCCTAAGCATGCTCCCAGCATTTTCAGTTTTCCAGGCTGTTACCTAAAACAATTCCAACAGATATTCCTATCCTATGGATACCAAGGAAGATGCCCTCTTGCGCCTTGGTATATAGGTAAGGCATGTGTGCTTACATTGCCCCAGCTCAATGAAGAACAGACTGTGACTTTTTAAAAACCTAGAACTTATTGACATTTTTGAGTTAAAACAGAAGCATAACATAGAAGGTGAATTGAAGCTTGCCCTGGTCCTTCAATGACAGGTTCTCCATTTGTGACAAACTAGTTCATCCACCACTGGATGCTACAGGCATCTGCTCACCTCATGGTCTGACTCCAAGTGCCTCTACCTCTCCAAGGAGGAAGCAAATGCTCACTTCTTAAGACTAAAGCTCATTTTCCATCTCATACTTAAATATGTCCTAATTTTCTTAGTAGTGAAAAGATATCCATTCCCTTTAGGTGAGCACTTCGACCACCACCATTGCAGGGAAGAATCTGGATCTGTGGCTCTGAGAAGACAGTCTTAGTGTTTGGGAAAACATTTAGCTAAGTCTGACTTACATTCACACACTTCCATATACAAATCATGCAACACAAGCAGCCCAGTCCGAATTGCATGCAGTTTCAGGTTTAGTCCTGCTGCTGCTTACCATTTTTACTCCAGTCTGGGCTGGGGAGAAGAAGATCCCTATTAGATTTTGAGAAAAATTCACAGTAAGGATATCTCCCTGAGAAAAAAATCATCTTAGTATTATGGTAAGATGTAAGATGTCCTCCAAAAGCTCATCTCTGAAATAATGCAAGAAGGTTTAGAGTTAACATGATTAGGGTTTGAGAGCCTTAACCCAATCTGTGAATTAGTCCTTCTGATAAGAATTAACTGAGGGGCTGGGGTTGTAGCTCAGTGGTAGAGCGTTTGCCACCACACATAAGCCACTGGGTTCAATCTCAGCACAACATAAAAATAAATAAATAAATATTCTATCCCTCTACAATTTAAAAAAAAAATTTAAAAAAGAATTTTAACTGAGTGGTTACTGAAGGCAGGTAGAGTGTGGCTGAAGGAGGTAGGTTCCTGGGTATGTACCTGTTTTGTCTGTGTGCTACAGAGCTCTGACTTTCTGCCTCTGGTAATGTCTTAAGCTGTTTCCCTCCATACACTCTTCTACCATGATGTTCAACCTCACCTCAAACACTGAGGAGTGGAGCCAGCCTTCCATGGACTGACACCTCTGAAACCATGAGCCTTCAAATAAAATTCTTCTCCTTAAAATTGTTCTTGTTGGATCTTTTGGACCTAGCAGTGAAAAAAAAAAAAAAGCTGACTAAAATACACGATCTATCCTTGGACTTGATTGAATACTTGTCACATGGTCTGAAGTGTCTGTTTTGGGCTATTTCACAGCAATATAATTCCACAGGAACACGATGTAACAAGTCCTACTGCAAGGTCCTATCACAGAGGGCGTGCTATACTGCCCCAGGATACAAAAGAAGCACTGGCTGAAACACAGAGCACTGCCTCCATTCCAAGAGGCCAGAATGGGTCATAATTTCCTCAAAGGCAAATTTTTCTACCTTAAAAAAATCAAGTGCTATCATCATATATTGTATAATAGCTAGCTGCTATCATTTAAAAAGAGATAAAATGCATTAGACATATATAATAATATTATTTAACTTAATATGTGACTTAGAATTTATCTACTTTTTCCTTACAAGCTATTTAATCACATCATTAACATGTATTTAAAAGTTCTGTTGGTATTTGGGACTTATGCAGTAAGTAATGTATACTGAAATTTGTTTCTAACTATTCTATTAGTTTAATTAGCATGCATGACCACTTAAATATGCTAGGCTAAAATTCAAGTGAAATGTTTTAAGTATAAAATAATACTTCTGATGTATAATTTCCTACTTTGCTAATACTTAGAAATTTCACTTCCAAATATACTGGCCAATGACTTTGTAGTGTTTTCTGCTTGTAATAAACTCTTATGCTGTTAAACACAAAACAATCAAGTTACAAGAGTTATTCAGTATTGAAGCAAAAACATTAAATTACAAAAGCTTTCATAGCTCTTGTAAACCTAAATAAGGACAAATAAAATATTTTCTTTCTTTTTCTTTTGGTAGTACTGGGGATTGAACCCATGGGTGCTCTACTACTAAACTATATCCCCAGCTCCTTTTAAAAATTCTGAAAGATTTTAAAATAGGATTTTACTGTGTTGCCCAGGTTGGTTTCAAATTTGTGATCCTCCTGTTTCAGCCTCCCAAGTTGCCAAGGTTATAGGTGTGTGCCATCATACCTGGTAAACATTTTTGATATTCATTGATTTTAATGGGGATGACTGTAACTTATAACTCAATCCAGGATATTTTTGAGTGAGAACTGGAGAGTTTTTAATGTAGGCATCCCTCTGTATCCATGGGAGATTGGTTCCAGGAACTCTACAAATGACACAAGGGATGTTCAAGTCCTTTATATAAAATAGGATAATAATATTTGCATATAACCTACTCACATCTTTCTGTATACTTTAAATCATCTCTAAATAATTTATAACACTTATTACAAATGATATATAGCTAGTATACTGCATTGCTTATAGAGTACCTATCCCAAAGACTTTGTGTATGTTCAGTAAAGATGCAATTTCTTTATAAAAAGTTTGTTGCATCTGAGGATTAGAAAATTACGGATGTGGAAGACTGACTGTAATTTCATCAGGATGACAGAGCCATCTGGGTCAAATAGAATGCCACTCTAAATTCTGTGATTTGGAACAATAAAAAGAAATATTAACACAAAAATAATTATCAGCCATGAAACATTTACTTCTCTTATCAAGACTTGCATTAGGATGATGCAGAGAGCATGGCCCCTCTGCTCTCTGCCCCATGTTCTTTCTGCACCCAGCACCACCCTCCTTTCCACTCATTGATCACATAAACTTTTTTTCATGGAGTGTAGAGGTGCAAAGTTACCCTTCTGCCTACAGAATACTGGTGTGTCTTCTGAATCAGAATTTACTAAATTCTCTCACCAACTTGTGTAAATGCTGAAAAATTCTCAATCTACTTAAGCCTTGTGTCTCAGATTTTTTTTTTGAGGCAATTAACACAGAATAGATTGCATACTAAAAATCTAAGCAGGCAAAAGGAAAAATGTTGAAATAAAAAGAGAACAGAATAATATTTCCATGCAAAGCTTTTCCATCCAGAGTGCATTCTTGTCTGCCAGTTCTTCACCTGCCATTCTCTTGCCCACTAGTAACCCTGCACACCTGCAGAACTAAGCCCCGACAGCTTTCTTATCCCTCAATCTCTTCCCTTCTCCATGCCTTTGTCTGAGTGGACTCCTCTGCATGTGGACCCTTCACTATGAATCTGCCCAGCCAAATTCTCAGAGTACAGGAAAACTTTCACAGCTACACAAGCAGAATCTGACATTTGTTTCCTTGGATTCTCACTCTGGTTTAAAAGTCATCTACCTTTCTCTAATTAGGCCCCAACTTTGTTTTACATTTTCTAATCTCAATTTTCTTTTGGTATGGTTCCTTTCCCTCCAAAAATTATGATATTAGTTTTTTTCATTACTACAAAAGAAATACATGTGCATTCTAACACTGAGGTCTTCCACAAAATTAAAATGCTCTTACCCAGAATAAACCCCTTAAGATATCAACTATATCCATTATCATAATTTGGTAAGTATTTCTAGAGACATTTTTCTAAATTAATATTTTAAATGACAAACATAAACATTCTCATTTACAACTGACACATACATGTATGTATGCACATATTCATATTTTATATATATATCCATATATATATCTGTAAGACTTTCTTTTCCATTTGATATATAATGAACGTCTCTACAAATCAATATGTGTTAGATCCAACTCATTCTACAGCAGAATATCCCACAATGTGGCTTTTCTAGAATGTTTTCAAATCTTATGAAACTACACATTACTTGGCACAAAGAAAGTTTTCAGTAATTTTAGTTAGCAAATGTTTACCCTTAAAATGTGTCTACAATTTCTTTCCTTCTGTGCCACTCAATTTTATTGGAGAAGTTTATAAATATGTTCACATACTAATGTAAGAAAGAGTCATAAGAGCTCTCCTGGTGGAATAAGATGAAAAATAGCTCTATCAGGTCTGACTCTAAATTATAGTTGTGTCTTACTGTATTTTGACATTTTTAAGCACAAAAAATCATTCTTTGACTTTCTTCTCATTGAGAATTGGGGGGTCTGTATCCCTTGTCTTGAGTCTGGGTGGGTTTATGATCAATTTCACCAGTTAATACAATGAAAATAAAGCTGTGAGCTTTTAGAGAAGACCCTTCAGCTTCAGCCTCAGCGGGGTTCTCTTGGGACCAGCTCTGGGGTAAGCCAACCCTTCATGTTGAGAGCCACAGCCAAAGGGGCCCCAGCAAACTTCCAGCTGCCAGCAAACTTCCAGCTGCCAGCTGATGATTGGCTCACAGCGGCCCCAGCAACATCTAGCTGATTGGCTCCTCTGCGGTGATGCTCATTGGGCTGTTTCCCTGCCCTTTCAGACCACAGAGCTGCTCATTGGGGGACTTCTTTGGCTCCGCCCACACGACCCAGCCAATCGGCCTCTAGAGCAGGAGGATTGTGGGAGGTGGAGAGGCTGGGGTGGGGGGTGAGAGGCTTGTGGGAAGCCGGTGGTGGCAGTTGGGCTCTGAGGGTTTTTCCTGAGGAGCTGTTTTGTTTGGCATGTGTAGTTCTAAAAATAAAGTTAGTTTCTTTTGACAAGTGGCTCCTGAATTGTGCCCAGCCAGACTACGGCACCTGCACATGAAAACTGCCAACTTTGAGTATACCATGTTCAAACACAAAATTGTACAAGATTTTATATGTTGAGAGATTAAGTATGATGTTAAAAAATAATAAAAAGTAGGTAAGAAGGTGAATTAAATCAGGGTATGCTAATAAATTGTTGCCTCTATTGGGACTATGAGACATATTTTTCAATTTTTTTTGTTTTACTGGACTTTCCTAAACCTTTATTTGTATTGTTATTATTTCATTTAAAAAGTGATGAGATGGGACTGGGGTGTGGCTCAGCAATAGAGTTCTTGCCCAGCATGTGTGAAGCACTGGGTTCAATTCTCAGAACCACATAAAAATAAATAAATCAAATAAAGGTATTGTGTCCAACTACAAAAAAAAGTGCTGAGATGGGCATCATTATCCTAAGTACATGTATGAAGACACAAATGGTGTGACTCTACTTTGTGAACAACCAGAAACATGAAAAATTGTGCTCTATGTGGTACTATGAATTGAAAGGCATTCTGCTGTCATATATAACAAATTAGATTAAATAAATAAATTGAAATAAGTTTAAAGAATAAAAAGTAAGATAATAAATGAAGAAAAATATATCATATTATTTTGGATAACTTAAATTTTAATGTTATATTGTTATTTTAAGATATTTTTCTTTGCTTTTCTTTAAATATGTTTACTTATTAGGTTAAAAGACTGCAAAATTTACATACCTGGGTATAGATTAAATAAGCTTCTCATTTATACCTGAAAATGAGAAGAGTTTAAAGTTATTAAAGCACTAGAATATTTGAGGGGCCATTGGCTAAATGAAATATTTTTAAATGAATGAGAAATTATTGATCGGTGATATAATTAACATAGGTATTTTATAGCTGCCAGAATTTAAAGTAGGGTGAAATAAGTCACATGATATAAAATAAATCATAAAGACTAGATGTCAGCTATATAAATTGACATCTTTTTTTAATTGATTTCTTTTGTCTTCTTATCTATTCACAGTTGTAAGCTGACATGCCAGCATATACAAATGCATACATACAGATGCAAAACTATTATTTTGCTCAGTCTAATTGTAGTATTCTAAGACATCATATTATTCTTCAGAAATAATTTATTTTTTTATTTTATGACAAATAATACTATTGCGATAATATCACTAAATAATAAGATAAAATTATGACTATTCAAATTGTATATGTAAACCAGTGAAAGATGATATTACTACATTTGGTATTTTGTAGTAAAATGTTTGGCAATTTTTGTAGCAAAATGTAAGGCCTACATGAGGAAACAGGAATATAAGATTGATTTAATAAAATAAAATATTTCTACTTTGCTCTTCCAAACAATTTTTAAAAAGGAAAAAGTTCTGGGTAGGAATTATTTTTTTACTATTGCTATGGCTGTTATTTTTAATGTCGGTCCTTTGTTATTACAGTGCCTTCAAGTATAGCCTAAAGTACCAAAAAAGCTGGGAAAATCTTATGAAATAATTTTATAGGACATAAAATTTCCTAAAATTATATAATATGTTTATTTGGGGAATGAGTAGAATCCTGGGAACCTATTATCTCAGTAAACGCTTATTCACTGAATAACTGAGTAAAACTGACAATTCAACAAATATATGTGACCATTACTACTCAGGCAAAAGATGAGGACTGCAGATACACATTTGTGATTTGGTAGGTAAAAACAGATGAACCATGAGAAAGGATAGATCACATAAAAATAGTATTGGACACAGTGGGGAAAACAATGCATTAAGCAGGGAAGTTAAGATTTTGCTTAGTAAGAGTTAGAAGGCCAAGAAATCTATGAGAAAATAGTATTTTTGATTTTTTAAAATTTATTCTAATTAGTTATACATGACAGCAGAATGCATTTTGATTCATTGTACACAAATAGAGCACAACTTTTTATTTCTCTGGTTGCACATGACAGAGTCACACCATATGTGCAGTTATACATCTACCTAGGGTAATGATGTTTATCTCATTTCACCATCTTTTCTGTCTCCATGCCCCCTCCCCTGCTTTGCCCAATCAATGTTCCTCCCTTCTCCCCATGCCACCACCCCTCTAACTCCACCTCTGCAATTATGGATCAGCATCCACTTATCAGAGAGAATATTTGGCCTTTGGTATTTTGGGATTGGCTTACTGAGTAAATACTTTTCAATGTTAAGACATCTCAAGGGCACTAGACAGAAATTTTTAATTTGTATGTGTGTGTGTGTGTGTGTGTGTGTGTGTATGTGTGTGTGTATCTGTCTCAGACTCTTTAAAACATAGTTTGATAGAATCATGACTTCTTATCCAGAAAAGTACAAATGACTGCCATAAAAATGTCAGTTTAAAATTTCTTTTGAAAATATAGACTATATAAAATAATATCTTTGATAGAATATATATATTAATCATGAGTAGTTAATATAACCAGTATAGTCTGTAGTAAGTTATAGGGGTCAATAAATTTCATAAAATAAGGCATAAAATTTAACATCAATATTGTTATTTATTCCTTTGCTTATCTAGTTTTAATTTTTCAAATATATAAATAAAACCTTCAGACAAGAAAAAGTGAGTTTTTATAGAAGAATGCTATTTGAGTCTCAATGTGCAAAGTAGAGTTTTATGGACAAAATGAACTTGTTTAATATTAAGTAAATTTAATATTTTAATTTTAATGGTAACAAGTACTGAAAAATTTGCCCACCAAAAGGCATAAGTACACATGAGAAATAAATTATGAAGTCTGCCTTGATAGACATATGCAGGAAAAAAAATGTAACATCGGATTTTTCCAAAAATCTAAATTTAAAATCATTTTGCATTATTGCCCTTGTCCTCAAAGCACTATTTCTTTGCAAAGTTTGACCTTCTAACAGGGTATATGATAGCTGTCTGGGACTTTCATTTCATCTTCAACTCAAACTGTAGACTAATCTTGTTAAAGTGATTTTTCTGTTAAAAAAAATCCTAAAAATCCTAATAAGATGATGTACTGTAACTATTAAAAAATTTTTCTTTAAAATACAATTGGAATATTAAAGTATACAGAAATATGTGTGGTCCCTCAGCATTTTTTCCTTATTCAGTCCACTTTTCATTTTACTTAATTTAAGATATATTCATCAGAGTTAATTTTAACTTTATACTTAAAATCATGATTTTAAGTTTCTAATTTTTGCCCAGCTTGAATAATTCTTACTTTTATGAAGTACATAACATACCCCCCCACACACACATGTAAATAGAAATATTTAAAAGTGACTGATTAAGTCCAATAGGTTAGAGCATCCTTGGAAAGAGAGAGAGAGTATCATGAGTGAACTCTTGCACCCATTCCTTTAAGGCCATCAGGGCTAGAGACTTTTAACAATAACAAATGAAATTTTTTATTTTAAAGTATTAATCACAAACATAATTGCTGGCATATTCTTTAACCTATTTGCTAAAAGAATCGTGATTTATATATGCTAATATTCACTCCTTTAGTGTAACTTTCTAGAGGTTTTTATAAAATACATATAACATGTTACCTCTACAGGCAAGATATAGAAAAACTATCTCACCCTAAACTAGGATCACTTCCTCTATGTGGTCAATTTCAAATCTGAAGGGAACCAAGTGATTTCAAGTCTATCTCCAGGTCACTCTGGGATTAATGTGGCCATGGCTGAAGATGGCAGATCCACAAGATCAAAGGATCCCAAATCACTGGGTCATGATTGGAAGAGTCTCCTCAATCCCCAAACACTGGATTTTACTGTGGCATGTTGGCTCCACTAGGAATCCATTAAACATGAAAAAGAAATTTCAGGTCTGATTGATTTCTCTCAGATTCTTAGAGTTGAAAGCCAAATCGGTGAGGTAATACATTTGCAGAGATCCTTTATTTCCCAGTAGCTGACAAAACACACAGGAAGATAATTCCTCCCAGAGGAGATTGTTCTGATTTTTTTTTATTAACAGGATGAGGCTTCTAAACTGCAAAAGCAGAGAATAAAGAGGGACAGAGGTTTGTAAGTCCTCTAGGGCAATCTTCCTTATGATTCCACTTTGAGAAGCTCATCTGAATAGTGTGGGTTGTGGCATGACACAATCTGGAGCCTTAGGTTTCTGTATGGTAGCTATGGTCATAAGTCATAAACTAGTTTGTTCTACCTGTAACTAGTTCTACCTATTCCCACATGTACTCTAGAAATGATAATCTTTTCTAGTTGGGCAGTGGACCAAATCAGAGCTGGACCAAAATCAGAGAGCACTATTGTATAAACAAGTTCTTCTTTACCAGTACTCAGGCCCACTGATGGTCTGTCCTGATGCCAGAAACTTTGTTTGGATTTGAGATAGAATATTCACAAGGTTTCATACATTTATAGCAGAAAGTTGTAACTCACAAGTTTCTAGACAAAGAACTGCAGCGCCCATTCAGAGTCATGGAGAAACTACTATCAGATACAAAAATAGTCTCTGCCTAGTCTGGAAGCATATTGCAATATTCTGATGGGGTTGCCTGAATTGAGATTACCTTCGAAATATTGGTATATGGAAATTTGATTAGTTTTGACTAAAAAGCTGTTGTACTTTGAGGGAAAACCACTGAACCAAAAGACTTTACACCCAAATTGAAGAAAATGGTAGTCAGTGAGATCAGACTGATTACAGCAAACTTCAAAGCCCAGAGTCACCTGCAATGGAAGCCAGTCCCCTGAATTGACAAATTTTATATTTGTCAGAGCTTAGTAAAGATGCAGATAAGTTTACCTTTTCACTGAAAGATGCAACAAACTTTCTTGACAGAGCATAGGATGTAAACAATACACAGACACAAATTTACTAGTATTTTTATTAGTTTAATTCCAAATAGATAAATAAATGTTGGGAACTTCACATTTGGCAGGCATTTGTTTCTCATTTTTTTATAACCATTGTCATGTTATTTATTGTTTTGTTTGCACTTTCCAAAATTTCACAGTGAAATTATTATCATTATTGGCTTCTAACTTTAATTTATGATACGGAAAAATCCGAATCTGAGAATCTTTTAAAACTTCTTTTTCTTTCTGTTTATCTTTATTGTTTAATTTTTTATATTTATAGGTTTGATCCACTTTATTTTGTGCAAAAAATAAATTAGAAATCCAGCACTTATTTTCTTTTCTTAAAAATTTAGATAGTTATTTTATCAGAGTAAAAGAGAGAATTTATTTTTCCAATTATTTGAAAGGCTTTCCTTACTTCCCCAAATTGCCTGAATATCTAAGATTATTTCCACCTTGTTTTAAAAATGATTATCTCTTCATTATACATTTTAAAAACTCATGAATACAGTCTCCATTACCTTGAAGAAATTTCCTCATATTTTTAGTGTATGCAACTGTTCAACAGTGCCAAGTGTGCCTTCCACAATCCCAGCAAACGGATTTTTAAGATTTAATGAACTAGCACAAATTTTGTAGATTAGTTTAAGGGAATGATTGTTAAAAGCATGATTTGTATACACATAAAAATAATATGTTTTCAAGAAAGAATATTTTATACAAATGTAACATTCTTTTTTTTTGTAAAAACAAAAATCTCAAAAGCCACACAAGCATGTATAAGAATATGTGAGTTTGCTGCCACCTAGGGTAAGAACAGAGTATTACAACTTTAATTGGTTTCTTACAGTTAATATTTATTTTCAATATTAAGCATTGAGTTAGGTGTGGGGCATATATTAAAGCTGTGAGACAAACAAATAAAATGCCAGAAACCGTGGTATAGAAACAAAGGTACCTGAGACAAGAGTAGATTTGCATGATGCATAAGTGTGATGAGTGAGGTTGAAGGCTAAAAAATTAGACACATCTCTGTGAATGACACAATATGCAGACTATGGGTGGCGTACTATAAGTTACGTCCTAGCCATATTGGGTGCATTTGTTGACCGTATGAAGGTTGAAACTCAGAAAAATTTGAAGATACATGTTTGTGTCTAAGAATAATAGATCAACATGAGAGTGCATGGGGGAATTTAAACACATGAGATCAATGGACCAAAAAAAGGAGTTAAAAGCACTATTTTTTAAGAACCAGAAGAGGAAGGAACTTTCATGAATTAGTTTAGGTAAGGGAAAATTAGAAGAAGATAGGGAAATTGAGTTGAACTTTTTAATTATTATATCTGTGTCACAGATCTTTTTTTAAAATTCTATTAAAAACATGTGGTTTCTTATTTCAGAGCAAACAAGCAAATGCTGGTTTAATCACATGGCAACATCAAGATAGCAAAAAGGTTTGTAGTACTTTTACTTGTCCTTGCCCCCACTCAGCCACCCTGGTTTAGGGCAGTCTTGAATGTGGAAGCCTATATTTCTAGTAGGAGGCCCTGGTCCTTGGTTCTGGAAATAGCAGAGCAGAACTTTGTTTCCATGGATAATATCAATATTGTGTTTGCATTGTTGATATGCCCTGGAGCTTCTTGATAGACAGACACAAGGTTTGTTCCTTTGTTTCACATTAAGGCAGAAATATTGCTTAAAAATGTATTCCTTAAAAACATTATAAATCAAATGAACACTATGATATTATCTGGAGCAAGAGATTTCAATTGATGCAAATAACAGACACTCAGAAAGCCTGGGAGGAAAGCTGTGAAAGCAGTTTCTTTTGAAAATTAGGTCATTGAAAAGAATCTGTATACGCTGGGGAGTTTAGAAAGCCACATATATTCTCAGGGAAGAAGAATGCCCAGAAAAGACCTTAGAAGACCCCAAGCTTTCATCTCTAGCTCTCAGTCCAAACAGAAAGTAAAGTATAAAGGAGAGTTGGGAAGCCTGGTTAAGCAGAGATGATTACCCCAATGTGCAATTAATGAAAAGACTAGGATACTTCACCTTTTTTTTGGTCCTCTCTGTTCTTCCCCTTACTCCCTTTCTTCCTTCTTTTCTTCCTTTAGGCCTCTATGGAAATGTCTTTTAAAACACTGAGGCTATGTAGACAAGGGACAAAATTTATACCCCAAAGTAATGCCCTCAAATACCTACACCCCCACCTACTTAGTTAATCCCTATCAGCATATTAATGTACTGATTGAATTAAAGCTCTTATAACATAATCATATCACCTCTGGAATTTTTTTCAGTAGTACTAGATGGACAGCATGTCTCTATTTTATTTGTTTATTTTTATATGGTGTGGAACATTGAAACCAGTGCCTCCCACATGCAAGGCAAGCATTCTGCCATTGAGCCACAGCCCCAGCTTGACCTCTGGAATTTTTTGCAGTGTCTCACACATGAGCTTTTGGAGAAACTCACATCCAAAGCATAATACCAATAAAAAAGCTAAAAAACAAAACAAAACAAAACAAATAAAAATCCAACAAATAAAAATATCTCCTTAAACAGCAAAACAAAACCACTGGCTAACCATAAGCAGAAGAAACAGACTTCAGAAACCACACATAACAATGAATGTAGGTTGTAGATAATGCAGAAAGTTCACTAGACAAATAAAATCAGCTCTTCAGAAAATTATAAATTAAAGCATGAGGAGCTAAAAGAAGCTGATTTGTGTTAACACACTTTAATATTCAGAATGTAATATTATGAGGCATGCAAAGAAATAAAGTATGGCCCACTCATGGAAGAAATTAACAAAAACCATCCCCCGAGAAAGCATAGAAATGGACTTACTAAATTCATGTTTTCAGTAAACTGCCTTAAATATACTGAAATTGCTAAGGAAAACCTATATAAAGAATAAAAAGAAATCAGGAAAATAATGATGAAGTAAATGAGAATATCAATAAGAAGATGGAACTTTTTGAAGGAGAAACCAAAGAGAAATTCTGGAGTTAAAAAGTAAAATAACTGAAGGGCTGGGGATATGGCTCAAGTGGTAGCGCTCTCACCTGGCATGCGTGCGGCCTGGGTTTGATCCTCAGCACCACATACAAACAAAGATGTTGTGTCTGCCGAAAACTAAACAATAAATATTAAAAATTCTCATTCTTCAAGTCTGGGAAGTTTTCTCGTATTATTTCACTGAATAGACTGTTTATTCCTTTGGTATGGAGCTTTGTGCCTTCCTGTATCCCAATGACTCTTAAATTTGGTCTTTTGATATTGTCCCATAATTCTTGGATGTTCTGCTCATGGTTTCTTAGCAGACTTGCTGAGCTGTCTATGTTCTTTTCCAGTTGAAATACTTTGTCTTCATTGTCTGATGTTCTCTCTTCTAAGTGATCTACTCTGCTGGTAGTATTCTCAATTGAGTTTTTAAGTTGGTTTATTGTTTCCTAGGATTTCTATTTGTTTGTTTTTTATTACCTCTATCTCCCTGTGAAATTGATCTTTTACTTCCTGGATTTGTTTGTCAATGTGATCTTTCATTGTCTGATTTTGCTGTCTCATGTCTTCCTTGAGACTCCAGATCATCTGAAGCATATATATCCTGAGCTCTTTATCTGACATTCCATCTGTTGCAGCTATTACCTCTTCTAAAGTTGAGTTGACCTGCATTGCTTGTGGTCCTTTCTTTCCTTGTCTTTTCATACTGCTCGCGTTTCTTTTTGCTTGGTGCAACTGTTGTGTTTTTGAAATTTACCCCCTATTTATTTATATTGCTCTTGTATAGTTGGGAAGTCTCCCTTGCAGGGCGGGTAGTGGCTGTGCTCCTCCTCTAATTATCGTGATCTGTCTACCACGCTGATCGGTCGCAGGTCTGCTCCCCCTGCGGGCACGGGTGGCGGCTCTGCTCTGCCCCCACTCCAATTGTGGTAACGTAACTACCATGCCCTGGGGTCATTGGTCCTGATCTGGATGTGGGTGGCGGCTCTGCTGGGTCCCCACTCCAATTGGTGTGACGTGTCTACCACGCTGGCAGGCCTCTAGGCCGGTGGGTCGCAGTTCTGCACAGCCCCCACTCCCAATGGGGGTACCTGACTACCTCTCCAACGGGTCGCTGAGCCCCCTCTGGACCCGGGCAGCGACCCTGCTCAACCCCCACTCCAACCAGTGTGACGCAACTGCCTCGGTGTTACCTGTCCACCATGCTGGCAAGCTACCTGGCCTGTCTTTCCAGTGGGCCGCAAACTAAAAAGTTTTTTTCTCAGCAAAAGAAACAATAAGAGAGATAAACAGGGAGCCTACATCCTGGGAACAAATCTTTACTCCACACACTTCAGATAGAGCCCTAATAACCAGAATATACAAAGAACTCAAAAAATTAGACAATAAGATAACAAATAACCCAATCAATAAATGGGCCAAGGACCTGAACAGACACTTCTCAGAGGAGGACATACAATCAATCAATAAGTACATGAAAAAATGCTCACCGTTGCTAGCAGTCAGAGAAATGCAAATCAAAACTACCCTAAGATACCATCTCACTCCAGTAAGATTAGCAGCCATTAGGAAGTCAAACAACAATAAGTGCTGGAGAGGATGTGGGGAAAAGGGCACTCTTGTTCATTGCTGGTGGGACTGCAAATTGGTTCAGCCAATTTGGAAAGCAGTATGGAGATTTCTTGGAAAGCTGGGAATGGAACCACCATTTGACCCAGCTATTCCCCTTCTCGGTCTATTCCCTAAATACCTAATAAGAGCATGCTACAGGGACACTGCTACATCGATGTTCATAGCAGCTCAATTCACGATAGCAAGACTGTGGAATCAGCCTAGATGCCCTTCAATAGATGAATGGATAAAAAAAATGTGGCATTTATACACTATGGAGTATTACTCTGCATTAAAAAATGACAAAATCATAGAATTTGGAGGGAAATGGATGGCATTAGAGCAGATTATGCTTAGTGAAGCTAGTCAATCTTTAAAAAACAAATACCAAATGACTCCTTTGATATAAGGGGATTAAACAAGGACAGGGTAGGGACGAAGAGCTTGAGAAGAAGATTTACATTAAACAGGGATGAGAGGTGGGAGGGAAAGGGAGTGAGAAGGGAAATCACATGGAAATGGAAGGCGATCCTCAGGGTTATACAAAATGACATATAAGAGGAAAGGAGGGGTAAGACAAGATAATACAAATGGAAGAAATGATTTACAGTAGAAGGGGTAGAGAGAGAAAAGGGGAGGGGAGGGAAGGGGAGGGGGGATAGTAGAGAATAGGACAGACAGCAGAATACATCAGACACTAGAAAGGCAATATGTCAATCAATGGAAGGGTAACTGATGTGATACAGCAATCTGTATACTGGGTAAAAGCGGGAGTTCATAATCCACTTGAATCAAACCGTGTAATATGATGTATTAAGAACTATGTAATGTTTTGAACGACCAATAATAAAATAAAAAAATAAATAAAAACATTGCAAATTCTACACACACAAAAAAAAATTTAAAAAAAACTCTCTCTCTCTCTCTCTCTCTCTCTCTCTCTCTCTCTCTTTAAAAGAAAGTAAAATAACTGAAAAAAAGATTCACCTGTGGGTTTGAACAACATATTGCAATAGGCAGAAAAATTAATTGGTAAACTTGAATACAAATAAATAAAAAATTTGCAGTCTTAGGGGCAAAGAGCAAAAGAATATTTACAGCAAACAGAACCTAAGATACATTTGAGACACCATCAAATGCACCAACATAAAAAATTTCTAATTGAAAGTATTAGAAAGATAAGAGAGAAAAGGGAAGAAAAACTTCAGAAGATAGAATGGGAAAAACTTCCCAAATGTGAAGTTTGGATTATAGACATGCACCTTTAATGTGATGAAAGGTGTATATCTATAATCCAAGAAACTCAATAAACTCCAAGCAGGATTAATACAAAGAGAACTACATTGCAACGTAATCAAATTGTCTAAGGACAAAGACATTGAGTCTTGAAAGCAGAGAGAAGAAGTCAGCCAGTCTATTAGCAAAAAATTCAGATGCCAACGGCAGCAACATGCATATTCAAGGTGTTGAAAGAGAAAACATCTAAACATAATGCTATATGCCTCAGTCCGGCTGCAGCAAAATAACCGGGGGCGGGGGGGGGGTGACAAACAACTTGTGTACATTGATACAGCAGGAGTGGGAGCCATTTATTGTAGGACAGGAGGGGTATATATACATTACACACAGCTTATCTTAATTAACATAAACTAGATACAGCAGTCAACCAATAAGGAATCTCCACACTTAATGGCTCACTGGCTTTACTTCACAAACCACTCCCTCTGGCAAAATGCCAGGCGCCATCTTGACTTGTTTACAGACCCTAACAGCTATATCTGGCAAAATATCTTCCAAAAATAATGGAAGAATTAAGACTTTTGGTGATAAAAATCTATCACTAGTAGCACTATCCCATAAGAAAGACCAAAGTTTTCATAGTGGAAGTAAGAGGGCACTAGGCTGTAATGAAAGCAACATGAAGAAATAAAAAGTGTAAGTCAAGGTGATTCTAAGGGAAATTATTAAAAATATTGTATGTTTGTTTTTAAACTACTGTCTTTCTGTATATGATTGTTAAATGAATAGAATGCTGATTATACCTCCTTTGTATGTTTTTTTTTGTTGTTGTTGTTTTGTTTTGTTTTGGTGCTATGGACTGAACCCAGGGCATTGTGCATGCAAGGCAAGCACTCAACCAACTGAGCTATATCCCCAGCCCTAGACCTTTGTAAATTAGGAAACAGTGTATAAAGATACAGACTCTGACAACTATACAAAAGAGGAAGGATAGCCTACATAGGAGGAAAATTTTTATGTATGTAAAATGATATTAATTAAAATAAACTTTTACAAATTTAAAAGGTTAGTTATAATCTCCAGGGTAATGACCCAAAATAATTTAAAAATATACAGAAAATAAAATTTTAAAAAGTACACTGTAAAACTCAATGAAACACCAAAATAGAAAGTAGTAGAGGAATTTAATATATATATATACACACACACACACACACACACACACACATATACATACATACACACAAAAAAACAAATGGTAACATGGCAGAAGCTAATCTCTCTTTATTAGTAATATTTTTAATGTAAAATTATTAAGCATTTTAATGAAAAGCAGAAATTGTCAAAATTAAAAACTGACATACTATATGCTGTCTCCAAAAGACTCATTTTTATATCCAAAGACAAAAATAAATTGAAACAAAAAGTATGTTAAAAGACATGCCTTGCCACTGTTAACCAAAAGAGATGTGGCATGGCCATATTAATATCAGACCAAATACTTTTTAAACAATGAGAAGGAACAGAAGGTGGCATAGTAGAGAAAGACTATATTCAAGTATCCTACATGGCTCAGGATCCAAACAGTGGGAGTGCAGCTTCTCGTAAAATAATATTTTTGTAAATCTCATTGAAAATCTCCAGGTTCTCTTATCCCAGTGATTCTCAGGTATGGTCTTTTAATGTAGTCCCAGAGTTCTTGTATATTCTGATCATGTTCTATAATTTTTTCTCTTTATTTTTCAATAGTACCAACATTAAAAAAAATCTGACCTAGATCAGGAATTTGACAGCAGTTTCTACTATTTGTCTTGTGTATTATTGATCACCCCAATTTGAATGGAGTGGGAATTATATTCTTTAATCATTTCTGTTTTTTTTCTCTTCTATTATACGTATTAATCTAAAGCTGAGGACTAAATGTTAATTCAATTGTATGTGGAGCCAGGTGTGCTGTCTTTTGGTTGAGTTTAGTTCAGCAGTGGAGTCTCTAACCTGTGAACTTTTAGAGTCCCTGTAGATTCCCAGCATCTCACAGAATAAGGCAAAATAAAAAAATAATAAAAATTGTGGCAAACAATATACACCATTAATGTATATACCCAGTTTCTAGTATGACATATTCAACATGAATTACCATGAAAAAACAGAAATAATGGGTTCAAAATTTGTTAACTGTAAAAGTAATAACCATGAATTAGATCTGGCTTTAAAGCAAACAGCAAGTGTCAACTATGTCATCCACAGCACTAATGATTGCATCAGAATTAATTGTGGGGGCAGGAATTATATAAACCGATTAGTTCTGAAAGATGATAAAAATAATTAATTAGGGAGAAAGAAAATGGGTTAGGAAGGTAGAGAATAGTGTACAATTCAAAAAATGAACAGAGAGAATGCAAAAAAGATGTAGCACATGGTGTTTATAAAATAGGATGGGGGAAAATCAGAGAAGCAAAGTAATGGGAGAGAGGAAGAGAGAACAATAGAATTTAGTTGTTAGCAGGACAAGAAAAAAGAGAAAGAGAAATGAATGAATAAAGACAATACAAAACCAAATCAAAATATACAAACCAAAATCCCTAGCCCACAATAGAAAAGGCAAGGAAAAATAACTACCTTTAAAAATGCTGGAAATTAGAAAAAAATATATATATAAATGTTCATGAACCAATCAGCACAACAAGAATTCACACACACACACACACACACACACACACAAATATACACAGATGAGTTGTGGAGGGAGGGAGAGAGAATAGATTCTTTGTGGAAAATGAAGGAAACATCTTCACTGAGGTAGTGAAAAATAGTTGACCAGAATAAATTGTCACTACCTGTTTTTGTCAACTTTTTCACCATTGTGACTAAAAGATCCAAGGAGAACAACGTTAGAGGAGGAAAAGTTTAGTTGGGGACTAATGGTTTCAGAAATCTTAGTCCATAGACAATTGGCTCCATTCCTCAGAGCACAAGGTGAGGCAGAACATCATCTCAGAAGAGTATGGTAGAGGAAAGTGGCTCTATGATTGTATCAGAATTATGTGGGAGCAAAACTCAATGAAACACCAAAATAGAAAGTAATAGAGGAAATGATAACATGGCAGAAGATAATCTATCTTTATTATTAATACTTTTAATGTAAAAGTATTAAGCATTTTAATGACATGATTAGGAAGCAGAGAGAGAGAGAGAGAGACTAAGTTCAGCTCACCAAATATAAAACTGATTATTAAAATGTTCAAAGAACTAAAAGAATATCTAAGGAAAGAATTAGGAGAGCAAATACAGAACATAAAAGATGACTTTAATAAAGAAATAGAAACAGTGAAAATAAACCAAGGAGAATTTTTAAATTGAAACAATCAATCATTCAAGTTAAAAATTCACTTTAAAGCATCACTAAGATAAGATTACATAGAAAATAGAACATCAGCCCTTGAAGAAAGGTTATATGATTGCAAGTACACAGAATGTAATAAAAAGTAAAAATTATAGATCATGATTAGAATATATAAGAACTCTGGGACTATGTTAAAGACTATATATGAGAAACACTGGATAGAAGAGAACATAGAGATACACACTGAAGGTATAAAGAACATTTTCAATGAGATTTGTAGAAAATTTTCCCATACCAGAAATGAAATAGACATTCATACACATGAGGATTACAGGAACCCAAATAGACCTAGTGAAATGAGAGGCTTGCCAAGACATCATAATCAAAATGCCTCACAAAGGAAATGAGGAAAAACTATTAAAAATTTCAAGAGAGAAACATCAGGTCACATTTAGAAGCACAATAAGGCTCATTTATGATTTATCAATTCAGACCTTAAAATCAAAGAGAGACTGGAAGGAGATATTCCCAGCACTAAATGAAAACAAGTATTACCCAAGGTCACTATACCTAGCAAAGCTCACTTTCAAAATCAAAGGAGAAATAAAAATTATCCATGGTAGAATAAACTAAAAGAATTGATGAGCACCAAACCAGTACTACAAAGAACACTCAATGATAAACTGCACACAGAGAAACTAAAACACAATTCACAAAGCTCCAAAATAGAAAGTTCAATGGAAGAATAATCCACTAAATGACAAGCAAGACATGATTAAATACAGAAAATAATTGAAATGTTAGGAAACCACAAACACCTATCCATACTAATGATAGTGGTATCGACTCCTCAACAAAAAGACACAAAATAGCACAATGGATAATTAAAAAAAAAAAAAGATTCAACGACATGCTGTTTTCAGGAGACTCCTAAGCAAAGATGACAGACTGAAGATAAAAGGATGGGGAAAATATTTCATGCATATGAGCCGTCCAAAAAAGCAGAAGGGGCTATTCACATATTCGACAAAACAGATGTCAAGCAAAAATTAGTGCAAAGAGGCAAAGAGATAAAGAAGGCCACTACATCCTGGTAAAGGGAATAATCTAAGAAGAAGATATAACAATAGTAAATATTTATGCCCCAAATGTCAATACACCCAATTACATTTAAAAAATACTCCATCTCATTAAATTCTAGATAGACCCCAGCACAATAATACTGGAGGATTTCCAAACATCCTTGTGAACAATAGACAGGTCATCAAAACATAAAATCAATAAAGGTATTTCTAACATAAATAACACTATAAATCAAATGGACTTGACATTACATAATACTTTACCCCCAAACAGTTGAATTTACTTTTTTTAAAGCTGCTCACGAAACTTTTCCCAAAACAGATCATACTCTAGGCCACAAATAAAATATTAACAAAAATAAAAAATGATATAACCTCATATTTTAAAAGATCATAATGAAATGAAACTAGAAATCAACAGCACAAAAAATAATAGAAACCACATAAACATGGTGACTGATCGATACTCTCTTAAATAAAGAATGAATCAAATTAAAAATGAGAATAGTAATCAAGAAATTCTTAGAAATGAATGAGAACTGAGATACAACATATCAGAATCTCTGGGACAGTATAAAAGTAGTTCTAAGAGGAAAATTTATAGCACCAAGTGCTGAAGATTAAAGAAAGAGAGAAATAACAATTTAATAAGCTTTTGTTCACTTTGAGGCTTTAGAAAAAGAAGAACAAACTAATAACAAAACCAGTAGAAGACAGGAAATAGTTAAGATCAGTGCCAAAAGCAATATTGAGAATAAGAGAACAATACAGAGGATCACTGCAATGATGAGTTGGTTTCTTTGAAAAGATAAATAAGATTGACTAACCCTTAGCCAAACTAACAAAAGAAAGAGAAGATCCAAATCAATAAGATCAGAGATGAAAAAAGGGATATACCCTTTTCAAATCCATAGGGTTATCAGAACCTATTTTGAAAATTTATACTCTAATAAACTTGAATGCATGGAAGACATTGACCATTTACAAATTTCTAGACATATATTACCTGAATGAATCAGAGAGATATTGAAAACCTAAACAGACCAATATCAAGTAACAAAATTGAAACAGCAATTAAAAGCCTTCCAATAAAGGAAAGCTCAGGACTAGATGCATTCTCAACTGAATACTATCAGACTTTTACAGAAAAACTAGTACCAGTCTTCTCTGAAATAATTTAATAAAATTGAAAAGGAAGGGAACACTCCCAAATATATTATATGAAGCCAATATAACTCTTGATACAAGACCAGATAAAGATGCAGCAAGGAAAAAAAAACTATTGACCAATATCCCTGATGAACATAGATGCAAAAATACTTAATAAAATATTAGCAAACTGCATTCAAAAACACATAAAAATATAGTACACCATTATCAAGTGGGTTTCATTCCAAATATGCAAGGTTGGGTCAACAAATGTAATATCATCACTTAAAAAGATTTAAAGACAAAAATCACAGGATCATCTCACTAGATGCAGGAAAGGGCTTTAATAAAATCCATCACCCATTCATATTAAAAATGATGGAGAAGCTAGGGATTGAAGGAACTCATCTCAACATTATTAAGGCCATTTATGACAAACTGAAAGACAACATCATATTGAATAGAGAACAACTACCAATCAGGGATGTGCAAATCAGAATTACAGGAAGATTTCATCTCCAGTCAGAATGACTATGTTGGCCATTTGTTTTTTTTCTTTTGAGAAGTTTTTGTTTAGTTCTTTTGCTCATTTACTAAGTGGGTTATTTGTTGTTGTTGTTGTTGTTGTTGTGTGTGTGTGTGTGTGTGTGTGTGTGTCTATTGGGATGCTAGGTTTTTTGAGTTCTTTATAAATTCTGGATATTTATAAATATTGAAGCAGTAGCTGGCCAAGATTTTCTTCCATTATATAAGCTCTCTCTTCACACTCTTAATAATTTCCTTTGCTGCACAGAAGCTTTTTGGTTTATTGGTTCCTGATTTTATTTCTTGTGCTTTGGGAGTCTTCTTAAGAAAATCAGTGCCAGAACCTATATGATAGAGTGTTGAGCCTATGTTTTCTTCTAACAATTGCAAGGTTATTACTAAGTCTTTGATCCATTTTGATTTGAGTTTGTGAAGGGTGAGAGATAGGAGTTTAGTTTCATTTTTCTACATATAGCTATAGAGTTTTCCAGTACCCCATTTGTTAAGAAGCTTGTATTTTTCTCCAAATATGCTTTTTGGCAACTTTGTCAAGTGTCAAATGGATGTAGACATATGTATTTTTCTCTGTGTTTTCTATTCTGTTTCACTGATCTTCATGTCTATTTTGATGCCAATACCATGTTGTTTTTGTTACTAGATCTCTGTAGTATAATTTCAGATCAGGTAATGCCTCCTGCTTTACTTTTCTTGCTTAGTATTGCTTTGGCTATTCTGGGTAATTTATTCTTCCAAATGAATTTAAGAATTTTTTTCTAATTAGGTGAAGAATATCATTGGCATTTTTATCAAGATTGTAATGAATCTGTATATTGCTTTGGTAGTTGGCTATTTTGACAATATTTATTCTGCCTGTCCAAGAACGTGGATGTTTTTTCATCTTCTAAGCTCTTATTCAATTTTTTTTCTTCAATGTCCTATAATTTTTATTGTAGAACTCTTTTACTTCCTTAGTTAGATTAATACCTAAGCATTATATTTTATTTTTTTGAAGATTTTTGTGAATAGGATGGTTTTCCTGATTTCTTTCAGGGCTGAATCACTGGTAGAGTATAGGGAAGCTAATTTGATGAACTTGTTTTTGAGCTCCAGAATTCTTTTGTGTTAAGAGGGCTCTATTGAATAGGAGTGGTGATAATGAACAGTCTTGTCTTGTCCCTGACCTTAGTGGAAAAACTTTTAGTTGTTCTCTATTCGAAATGATGTTGGATTTCAGTTATCATAAATGGCCTTTATAATGTTGAGATGAGTTCCTTCAATTATTAAAAACAATGGAATAATGACATTGCTGCTAAATGGATTGAAATTAAGAATATCATGCTATATGAAAGAAACAAAACTCAGAAACTCAAATATTGGATGTTTGCTCTCAAGTGTGGAAACTAGAGTAAAATAAAGGAAAGAGGGAGGGAAATATAGGATAACATGAAGATAAAGAAAAGATCAGTGATATAGAAGATCAAGAGACAAAGTGGAATGGGTGAGGGGGAACAATACAGAATGAATTCTTTAAAAATTATGTTATTTGCATATATAAATGTACCTTAGGAAATTTCACCTTTATGCATAAGTAAAAAGAATTAATCAAACATAAATAATCGAACAAAAGAAGTCTCGTAGAGTAGACAAAGGATAATGGGGAACGGGAATGAGGATGGGAGGGGAAAGGGAGATGGAAAAAGGGGATCATAAACTAAAATTGAATTCCATGTATGTATGTGTTCCTCAGGATGAACCCAACTACTCTGTATAACTATAAAGCTCTAAAGAAATTCAGAAACCAACCAAAACCAAAACAACCAAAAAACCAACAAAAATGTTACAAAAGTAAAGGATATTGTATATGGATTAAAATGTCAACTCCCCAGGCAAAAAATCAATATTGAAATAAGTTGAAACAGAGTGCTAGTGATAATCATTGAAATAGGTTATAGATAAGATGATGAATTCAGGAATATGGAAAACATCATGAAAAATCTCTATAAATACCCCCTGTAGATGTTTCAGAACCATGGACAGAGACAACTGTGGTCTGGATATTCATGTGCTGACCAAATATTTGCAAATTGGCAGAAGATCACTAATGAGCAGGAATAAAAATGTATGTTTAGAGCTCATGATCATCAGAGTTGTGAGTCAGCAATTTTTAGAGGAACAATGGGATAAAAAAGATGCTGAGAATTCAAAAGAATGCTGACACTGTAATTTCAAACTTGATTTATTGATTACTTTCCTCAGAACCGTGACATAGAGTGCTATTTTTATGAACAGTATGGCCATAAGAAGAAAGGGAGAAAAAAAATGAAGGGAGAATTTAATAAAGAATTTGGGATTAGATGGGCTTAATTATTACATGGTATTACAGAGGACACAGAAAATTGCTAGGAAGAATGGGGATTGATTAAAGCCAATTGAAGGAAGAGTGGGAACAACTGAAGTATCATTTGTATGGCAAATATTTTGCTCATGTAATTACCTGACTTCTTAACTTTGTCATTTAGTTTTCATTCCCATCTCCTCTTAGTCTGTTTTCCTTTACTCCCATAGTCAAAACATACACATGTGCGCACACACGCGCGTGCATGCGTGCAAGTGCACACTCACTTTACTTCTACAACCCACTCTAGATAGCTTTCTAGATACAAATGTTATCCACTTTTAGATGCACTCATATGGGATTTGAAAGTCAAGTGTGAATCAATATATTTCTTGCTCTTGCTTTTCTGTCTTTTTCTTGTACAGAAAAGAGTGTGAAGAAGTAGGTCTTCAGTAGCTGGGCTCCATTCCAGTGCACAGTCTTCTATTTACAGTGTATCGTCAAGCATTTGAGTAAGGCATTGTTCATGTTCCATTCAGCAATTTTGCACTCATTGAGAACTGTGTTGTTGAATTCAGACACATTGGCACCTTCCTCACATCCCTGATGAAAGCAGAGGTAGAGAGGTGTTCCCATATTAAGTCAAATAATTATGCTCTGAGGCTCCTGGGACTCATACCAGAGATTTTTTTCTCTGATTTTGCAATGATTTCATGAGCCTCAATTTCTCTATTAAATTCCTTTCTTCTTTTCATAGTATTATTTTTTTCTTACCCACATCTTGACTCATACAGAGTTATCACTATTTTAAAGTAATTTATGTATTATCTATCTTTCAGGTATAGCACCAACAAAGCTGGTCCTCTGTAAATATTTATTTTCAATTTCTGATGAATTTTTATTGCAGCTGGAGAGGTAACCAAGAAGTTGTGTTTCTAATTTGGTACGTCTCTATTCTGTTGTTTTAAGATATTTTCATTAGAAATAGATCATGCTAATTCATTAAAGCAAGCCGGTCACTATTTGAAGATGTGGTTTCAAGAAAACCATTGAAAAAGAATTTTTCTGCCAAGAGCATCCAGAAATCCTCTTTTTTTTTATATCCTGCTTCCATGTAGTGAATAATACACCTGGAAATCTAAACATAGTGATTTATATTTTCTTGAAATCTTCTTTATCTAATTCAGATAATGTTCTCTATCATTTACAAAAGCCTTTTATTATAGTGCTTTGGTGGTATCTGCCTTTTTCATAACTGCATAGAATTGAAAGTGTCATTCAATAGAAACAACCTGTATGTCTAAAAAAGAAGAGACAGGAAATTCAGTTCTCTGAAGATTACGAATTTTCTTCGGCACTTAAAGAGGAAGAAAGGGCTTTTCAAAGGCTTCATTTTACCTGAAGTCTATCATTAAAGTCATTGTTTATCATGACAGTTTACAAGAAGAGGCATGTTTCCTCAACATGACAATTTTTTTCCACTCTCCTTTTATTGGGAATTAAATTCATCTCGTTGCTGTTTTAATGTGTAGTTCTTCTTCAAGATTAATCACCACAACAATAATGGTGAGAATGAGGTACCGTATGGTTCACTGTGATCTGCAAAGTGGGCTCTCCTATGTGATTTTGTTGAGATGCATGTTTGGTATTACATATGTGGAGAGCTATAGTCCCACTTCAGTCAACCTGGGAAACTTTCACAGGAACTCATACTATCAAATGTTTTTCTTGATTGCAAGCTAATACATTTGAGTAAACAATTCTGATGTGTGTAATACTTTGGGGATGTATTTATGGATCCAGAAAAACAAACTATATATATATATATATATATATATATATATATATATATGCACATATATGCATATGGGGGTGGTTTAGATATGAAGTATATACCAAAAGCTCATGTTTGAGACACTACAAGAACGTTCAGAGATGAAATGATTGGGTTATGAGAGTTGTAACCTAATCAGTGGAGTGATCCAGTTAGAGATTAACTGGGTAGTTACCATTGTCTAGAGTATGGCTGGAAGGGGTAGGTCACTGGGGGCATGCCCTTGGGGTTTATATTTTGTCTCAAGTGAGTGGAGATCTCTCTTTGCTTTCTGATTGTCATGTCCTGAGCTGCTTTCCTTTGCCAATGATGTTCTGCCTGATCTCAGGCAGACGGTAATGGAGTCTGCCATCTATGGGCTGAAACAGTGCTAAATAAACTTTTCCTCCTCTAAAATTATTCTTCTTAGGTCTTTTGGTCAGCATAAAAACTGACTAAAGCTAGTATGTGCATAATCATACTTACTTAAAGGAGTTAATTTGATCTGTATATTTTCCATAACTCTTACCAAAATTTTAATTACTACCTAAAGTTTAATGATAGCTCCATTTATCAAGTGGTTCAAGCATTCTAAGAACAGGAGAAAATGCTTCTTACCATTCCATTTGACTCTTATCATAACCCCATTAAGTATGCAGTTATTCTAGTTTCATTACGAATGAGGAAGCTACACCTATGACGTTTTTATTTTAATGTAATAAGCAATTTGAGGTCTGCAAGATTTATTAAAAGGCATATCATTCATAAGAAAAACCACTGAAAATTATAGAATATTGATAGTACTCTCAGGTGCAATATTCATATAAGTGAGAATTTTGTAGGTTAAATTTAGAACTTGTCATTCCAATTTTATATAAACACAAATCTGTAAGTAGTAATTTATTTTACTTATTTCAACTAATATCAAATAAAGTGCACAGACATTTTTGAGGTATTCTGTTTTTTTCCAATAATAATAGTAATAAAAAAGCTTAAGGTACTATAACATTGTTGCCAATAGTTTCAAAATTAAGTTATGAAGCAAAAGGGGAAAAAAAGACATAATCATCTCTTAGTGTCATTTGGGATTGATTCTAGGCCCCCCACTGACACCAAAATCTGTGATGTTCAAGCCTCTTACATAAAATTGTGTATATAACTGCATTAAATTCTGCACAAACTCCTGTATACTTTAAATCATCTCTAGATATTTATAATATCCAATACTATTCAAATAATTGTTATACTGTGTTTTAAAGGAATTTTTGTATGTTTGGTGCAAGAGATAAAATCCAGGGCCTTGCACAAACAGGGTAGGTATTCTCCCAGCTCTTCTCAAATATTTATGATACAGAGTTGATTGAATCCACAATGCAAAATTAACAGACATACAATGCCAACTACATTTAATTTTCTAATCAAACCATTTCTGTAGACTACTGGAGAGAAGATTAAATACATGCTAGGAACACAAATGCAATACTAAGATTTTTTGTTATTAAAATAAATGTATTTGGAAAGCAGTATGGCAATTCTACACAAATGCTTATACTCAAATGTTCACACAGCTTTGTTCAAAGTGACCAAAAAGTGAAAACACCCCTAATGTCCATCAACTGATAAACAGATAAATAAAATGTGGCCTATTAATAAAATGAAATACTATTAAACATTAAAAAGAAATGAAGTACTCACAAATCTATAACATAGACAATCTCAAAAAGTGAAAGAATCCAGTATGTTGTTCTTCTTTGCATTACTGTGATAGAATAGGTGAGTTAACGATTTCAAAGGGAAAAGCTTTATTTTGGCTCAGTTTCAGAGATTTCAGGGTGTGGTCATTTGGCCCTGTTGCTGGACCTGTGGTGGCAAAGTATATCAGGGTAGATGCACATGTCAGAGGAAGCCTGTCTACCTCAAGGAAAGCCTGTCCACCTCTCTCAAGGAAAGAGAGAGAATAAGGGTCAACATATCAAAATCCCCTTTCAGGACACATCCCTCAAGATCTAACTTCCTTTCACTAAGCCCCACCTAGTGAAGTTTCCATTATTGGACTCTTTCTGATAGAACTATGCACTTGGGTGCACTTGGGTGCACCCTTCAACACATGGGTCTTTCAATGAATGTTCAAGGTACAAACTATGATACTCAGTAGCCAAACAAAGGTATTATTGTATTAAATGTAATGTCCAAATGAGACAAATAGGGACAGAAATTAGTTTTATTGTTGCCCAGAATTAGAGGTTGGAATGGAGAATGATTATAAATTGGCATAATATCTTTCTTTAGAGTGATGGAAATCTAATAAAATTAGAAAGTGGTGATGTTTGCACAACACTATAAAAATGCTAAAATGCACAGAGATACAGACCAAAAATAAGAGGAATTTGATTTTATGGAAACTACATGTCAATAAACCCTGTTTTGAAATTAGTTTGTGTATTCTAAAATATCTGGCACATTTCAAATTGAAGTAAGTTGTTTGGGGCAGTGGTACAAAAACTAAATTTCCTGACATGTATTTAGATTCTTTTATAAATCTATCCATTTCCAAACTATCTATTATGTTACAAGTCATAATCTTGCATCTCAAAAATGCTTTGTGATTTAGAAAAGGATGAAAATATAAATCATATAAACAAAATCAGAAATGACACATAGCTTCACCACCTGCTAGAACATTTCATTTAAGGCTTCTAGAAGAGGCTAAACAACATTCAAATATAGCCATGACACTTACTAACCAGACATTTCAATTTCAAAGGCATTTTATAATGTATACTTCCAGGTGCAGACAGTACTACTTGAGGTATATGAACTCCTGTTGAAGGAAAAATACCATTACAATGATGTTCAAAGAAACATTAGTATTTCAATATCATTTTAAAATCAGATTGTGGAAAATACTAAGGTAAACCAAGTTACTTCTTACCAAAATAGCCACTTTAAAATTTGCTTTCTTGCATAAAAAATGCCTGAATTTTTGAGTGTGGGGTTGTGGCTCAGTGGCAGAGCACTTCCCTGGCATGTGTGAGGCACGGGATTCTATTCTCAGCAATGTATTTAAATAAATGAATAAAAATAAAGGTTCATCAACATCTAAAAATATTTTTTAAAAATTTGAAAAGTAATTTTTCAGTCTTTTGCAAAATATAAGGTTGCATTGGGTTTATTTTGCCACATTCAAATGCTGAAATTTTATAGTAAAAAGAGAGTCCAAAATGATCATATTGTATAATTCTTACATTTTGCTATTGAAAAAAAAACAATGCCTTAAAGACTGTTGTTGATCTTTTTCCTGATAAATAAAATTTGTGCATCTATTTCTGGGCTAAAAAGCTCATCTGTAGCAGATCAAATAGTTATTCCTATACCCTATAATCTGCAGAGATCCTAATATGTCAACTTATGAAAAAAATATTTTGCAGGATAAGGGGACTGTGCAGAAGTGACTAAATTTAGGATCTTGAGAGGGGAAGATCATCTTGTATCATTCAGATGAATGTAGCATGATCTCAATTGCCCTTATAGGAGGGAAGCAGAAGAATCAGAGTTAGAGAACAACTTAAGAATGGAAGCAGGGGTTGGAAAGGAATGAGGCTCCAGGACTGTTTTGAAGATGGAGGAAGGGGCATAAACCAAGGACTGAGGAGACCTCTCTGTAGGCTGAAAAAGGCACAGAAAGGGATTCCTCCCCTTAAGCCTGCAGAAGGAATGCAGGCCTACTATCGCCTTGCTTTCAGCCCAATGAAAAAATTCCAACCATTTCTCTTACACACAGTACTGAAAGCCAAACAAGAGCATTAAACCAAGAAAAAGAAATAAAATACACACAAATCAGAAAGAAGTAAAATAATGCATTTGCAGATGATGTAATTTTATTTAGAGAGCCTAAAAATTCCACCAAAAAATGTTAGAACTAGTAAATGAATTCCATGAGATCAAAGGATACTAAATTACATGCAAAAATCAGTTGTGTTTCTGTGGACCAATAAAGAGCTACCAAAAGACAGGCAGACAAAAGAGAGGAGGAGGGAAGAGGGATAAGGGGAGGGAGAGGGAGATAGAGTGGGAGAAAAAGAAAGGATGAAAGAAAAAGAAAAAAGGAAGGAAGGAAGGAAGGAAGGAGGAAAGAAAGGAAGGAGGAAAGAAAGAAAAGTAAATTAGGAAAACAATCTCATTTATAATAGCATCATAAAATAAAATAGATAAAATTCTTAGGAATTAAGTGTAAACAAAGAAGTGAAATTTTAGATGTGTTCTTAAACCCATAAAACAGAAACAAAATATCTGTGTACTTAAAACTATAAAACTGAAAGACACAAATAAACGGAAAGATAGTGCATGTTCATGGATTGGAAAAATCAATATTGTTGAAATGCACATACTACTGAAAATGAGCTGCAGAGTCAATGCAATTTCTATCAGAATTCCAATAAATGTTAAAATTCATATAGAATCCCTACACACAATAATCAAAGAAAATTTGAGCAAGAGGAACAAAGCTAGAGGCATCACACTATTTCTCAACATATAGTAATCAAAACAGTATGTCATTGGCATGAAAATAGTCCTAGAGATCAAAAGAATAGAATGAAGGCCAGAAATAAATCCACATATACTTGACAAAGATATCAAGACCACACAATGGGGAAAGGATAATCTATTTTTTTAATATTTATTTTTCATTTGTACACAATACATTTATTTTGTTTATTTACTTTTATGTGGTGCTGAGGATCGAACCCAGGGCCTCGAACATGCTAGGCTAGCGCTCTATCACTGAGCCACAACTCCAGCCCCAGGATAATCTCTTAATAAATGCATTGGGAAACCAGATATGAATATGCAGAATAATTAAATTGAACACATAATATATCTGAAATAATCCAACTACTCAAAATGAATTTTAGAAAAGACCTTTAGAAAAGTACTAGAAAAAAACATAGGAGGAAATCTTCTTTTTTATTGTATATATTTCAGGTGTAAACCATGATGTTTTGACATACATATTCATAGTGAAATGGTTACTGTAAGGAAATTAATGTGTATATCACTTCACAAAGTTACTCCTTTTTGTGGCACAGAGCACCTAAAATTTACTCTTTTGGCCCAAATCCTAAATACAAGACCATGGTAATTATAGTCTCCATGTTACACATCAGATCTTTAGGCTAGTTCAAATAACATATCTGCCAATTTGTAACCTTTGACCTACATGTCCCCATTCCTGCTCCTCCTCTCCTGTCTTTCATTACCCCCATTAAATTCTCTATCTCTGTGCTTTCAACATTTTTTAAAGATGCCATATGTAAGTGAAATAATGCAGTATTTTTCTTTCTGTGTTTGGTTTATTTCACTCAATCTAGGCAATGACTTTTTTTCCAAAATGATCCCCAAATTGCAGGCAACAAAGCAAAAAATAGCAAATAGGGTTACATCAAAAGAAAAAGCTTCTGAAAAGCAAAGAAAAACAACCAATTGAATATACAAGCTATTGAATGGGAGAAAGTACTTGTAAATGATTCATCTGATAAGAGGTTCATGTCCAAAATATAGAAGAAACTGAACAAAAAAGAAAACAACCCGGGGCTGAGGCTGTAGTTCAGTGATAAAGTGCTTTCCTCACATGGGTAAGGTACTGGGTTCAATGCTCAGCACAACATAAAAATAAATAAAGATACTGTGTGTTCATATACAACTAAATAAATGTTAAAAAAGAGAAAACAACCCAATTTAAGAATGGGAAAGATCTAAGTAGATATTGTTCAAAAGAAGATGTATGAAATGTACATGAAAAGGTATGGGAAAAAATCTTCAACATAATTAATCATTGGACAAATGCAAAATCAAAACAAGTATCTCACAACTCTTAGAATGACTATCATTGAAAAGACAAAAAAATAACACACTTTGGCATGGAAGTGAAGAACATAGAGACTTTATATTATTAGGAGAAAGTGAACTGGTACAACCATTAGGGAAAACAGTATGGAGGTTGCTAAAAAAGTTGGAGGCAGAACTACCCTATGATTCAGCAATCCCACTACTGGGTGTTTATCAAAAGGAAATCAGATGAGTGTCTCAGGAAATATCCGCACTTCTGTGTTCATTGCAACGTTACTCCCAATAGCCAAGATATTGAATTAAGGTAAGTGTCCATTGATGTGTGAATAGAAAAAGAATATATTAATAATAATAAATATGTATTATATGTTATATACTATGTATATATTATATTGTGGAATATTATGGATATTCAATTATGTATAAAAATGAAATTTATATATATTCATATATATATATATATTTACATGTATGTCAAAAATCTTACCTTTATATATAATGGAATATTATTCAGGCTTAAAAAGAAGGAAATCCTGTCATTTGTGAAAACATGGCTAAATCTAGGTGACATTATCCTAAGTAAAATAAGCCAGGCACAGGAAGAAAAATACTGCATGATCTCATTTATATGTGGAATCTAAAAGAGTCAGCTGGATTCATAGAATCAGAGAGTATAATGGTGGTTGCCAGGGACTGGGGGATGGGGAAATGGGATACAAAGCTTTATTACACAGAATGAAGAAATTTTGAAGATCTGGTGTGTAGTATGTTGATTGTAGTTACTGATACTGTATCTTATTCTTGAAATCTGCTAAGGTAGTACACCTTAATTTTTATCATCATAAGAAAAAAATTGGTAACTATGTAAAGTATTGATTATGTTAATTAATTTGACAGCACAGTCATTGCACAATATATATGTTTATCAAAATATCACATTATGTTTCCTTTAAATACAAATAAAAATTTATTTGTCAATAATACCTCATTAAAGATAGGAAAAAGCAAAATAAATAAAAGCAAAAGGTAATTAAACAGAAAATATTTTTATTTCTATAAAATAGAAGGTATTTATGTTTGAAGAATAAAGCAGTGCCAGGTGTTGAAGTTTATAGTTCTATTAGCATTTTTACATGTTACCTATGGGAGGAGGCCTGTGAAAGATTTCCAGATAGACACATAGTGTGATTTACAATGTAAAAGTTCGCCCTAAATATTATATGGCAGAGATAAAATGTGCGAAGCCAGACTGACTGAAGCACAAGCTCTGAAGATGGTGTTTTCTTATAGTGACCCTCAACAGCCCCGATGGTGGTCTGGACCAGTGTATTAGCAGAGCTTATGTATATCAATAGATGGTTTTGAGGTAGAACAGTGAAAGACAGAGAAGGGAGAGGCCTCTGAATATCTTCCTGGTTTCTTAGGAAGGCAACCAAGTAGAGCCATTTTTCAGAACAGGGAAGACTATAAAGAAGGAGCCAAGTTTAGAGGGGCTTTCTTTTTCTTTTTTTCATATATAGCATGTTTATTTCATAAACTGATATAAGATTCAATGAAAGACTTCAGCATTATTAATGTACATTTTATCAAAATTCCATTAAGTCACAATGTGAGATACAGTATTAAAATTTTATATAGCTAAAGGTTTTTTAACAATGAGCTACATGCACCCTAAGCAAGTATGTAGTTCCAATTATTCATTTACTGAACATCATTCATTCATAATATAATAGTTGATAAAAAAACCACACATCAGAGTGTCTGTTTTTGAAAAAATTGTTTGGTGAATTACTAATAATGCAGCATGTAATTTTTATTTATTATTGGTTCATCATACCCACATCTTACCCACATAGTAAGATTGTTATAATACTCAATAAGTTGTAGCTAAAAACATCAAAAACCACATACCGTATTGTACAGATTATATAAATGCTCTTATTATTTCTTCATCTTTTTCACAAATATTTATCAGGAATTTACTATATGCTAATTAGAATTAAGTTCATCCTAATTATTTCAGATATTAAAAAAACCTGCAAGACCTCATTTGAAAAGGGCTTTCTAAGAACAACTAAATAAATGACTTGCTTGAACTATTTTCCTTTCCAAAATTATGATTTTCCATAATTCTAGATCTATATGAAGTAAGCATATAATATGCAAAACATTTTTATAATGCAGATTTAAGGGCTTCCTCTTTTCCGATATTGAATGATTTTCTTCATTAAAGCAATTTAAAAAGATAAAGCTGTTTCTTTATTCATCCAGCTTTTTCTCATTAATTTTTAAATAATTTTAAAAATAGGAAACTATTTTAAATGCAGGAAAAGGGCAACAAGAGAGAAAACAGCCTATGAATGAGAAAGAAAGATAAGATATATTTGGCAAATTTTATTTGATGAGCCTCAATACTAGTGAATCTTACCTCCGTCTCTGCTGTAGTTATTTTCAGTTACAGTGTCTGTAGCCTATCACAATAAAGTTATTAATCATTTATAAGTGGCATCAGACTACTTGGAAATAAAAACATATTCCAATCTTTTTAACATTGAATTATCTTCTTGTGAAAGATATTGAGCTTATCTGCTGATTCTTTTTACTCCGTGAATGATCAAACTATACTTTTCCCAATAATTTTTGATTGCATCAGTTGTATGGCCAAATGGTAGTTTATTTCCTTCTCAAAAATGACTGTAACATTTAAAAGTAAATCATGATTGCAATTTCTTTTCCTTCTCTATCAAAATGTATTAGCACAACAAAATCATTTATAGGGCATATATTTTCCATGATGTTGCACAATATTCTTTTATTTGTAAATGACAAAAACATAAAGCCAAACATAAAAACAAATTCAAACTTATTTAAACCCAGTTCATGAATAATATATTGGGAATATTTTACAGAACTTTAGGGCAGGAAATAGAAGTGGTCCTCAAAAGATTTTGGAGCTATAGAGTGAAAAAATCATCGTAATTGGGTTACCCCTCTGTTCGTTTGTCTCTATTTCTCTTTCTCTCCCTACAGTTCCCCTCTCTCCTTCTATCTCTGTGTACTAGCGTGATTTACTTTTATTCTCATGTGTATTTTCATGTCAAACTTCTCTTGGAGCACTCAGCTTTGTCTTTTTCTCTCCACTGATCTGCTTTCACTGTTTGACTACACCCATAGTCAAAAAGGCTTAGCTTCTACTTCTGCCTGTACTTGTGTTCAACTCAAACCGCACAAGCAACCCTAGCATTTTTTTTTTTTTTCTGGGCATGAGAACCTGTTTTCCCAGTAGGGTCAGTAACTACCATAAACTTGTGTGGTTAAGAGAAAGAGCAAGAAATTTCTCATTTAATAAAACAGACATGGAATTTATGTTATGTAAATGTGTGTTTTCAGTAAATATGCTCCAGATGATGAAGCACCGCATAATAGAGTAATATTGAGAAATGACATACCTTCATAATAAGATATAAGAAGAGGTATAATTATGTAGGGTTTCGCTTCTTGTTTTAATAACAGTAAACTATCATATTTGTTCATAACAGCCACTCCCAATCAGACACTATTCCAAGCACACTCTCTCTCTTCAGCCTCCTTTTACCCCTGTACTACACACAAACATACATACACTTTTGATTTTTAAACTCTGTGGGGTAAATATTATTATCATTCTCCTGATACAGAAAAAATGAGAATAAGAAGGGGTGAGTATGCTGATCAAGGTTACACAGCCAGGAAAGAGGAAGCAGATCTAGGATTAGCACCCAGGTGTTGGTTTTGTAGGCTTAATCCTTGGGCCTGTCTGCCTCCTGAATGTGGTGTTTTGATCATAAAGGCCCATCATCATTTGAAAAAAATGAAAACTGACAAGAGTTATTTCCTTTTCCAGAAAATTATTACTTGAAGTTTATCCTGCAAGATTTTTCTTTGTAAGTTATATTTTCATGTAAGTTATATTGTGCTTATTAGTTCTTGGTTTCATTTCTTCCCTCAGACATTCATATTGTTTCTCTCTCACTGATATTTACTGAATTTTACAAACACCCGCAGTATCTGTAATGAGGGTACCATGCATATGCTGTTTTTCTTCTTTTCAAAAATTTTAAAAAAAGATTAAGAAAAGGAATTCTGCACCATTTTTTGGTTAACCTACCAGACACATAGTAAAACACCAACTTTATTACTTTTTAAATTTTTTGTATAGTCCTGTGACTATTTTTTTGTCAGTACATTCTTGCAGAGCCAAGTGAGTTTAGATAAATCCACTACTGAGGGTTGAGAAATAATTTAACTTGTTTTTAGATTTTGTCTAAACTCATATAGATTGGTAGTCATAAATCAAAAACTGAAGGGAAAAATAACCCTATGATACTTTAAACTGTATGTTTAATGGAAGTCAGATAAGTGATATTGTCCTTCAATAACCTATCCAAGTTTATTGCATTTCTACAGAAACTGTTAGATAACTAATTCAGATAAGGCCTGTTATGATTTGATCCTGATCATAATTATTATTTTTTTCCTGATGATTTCATAAATGGATTAAGAAATTGAGGTTTATTTTTGTTGTAGTTTCATCAGAACTTTATAATCTGAAACAAAAATACACTAAGAAACCTCTGAATTTTTATCCTGGCCCCATTAAATTGTTCATCAATAATTAAGCTTTAAGAGGAAAATCACCTGACCCCTCCCACCAAAATATTATATTTAATTTTTATCCCAGAAGATTGAGTACCCATTGGCATAAATAAAAGGGGCTAAACACAAGTTTGTGCATCACAAAGAATTTATTTTTCCAATGGTTTAATACTTTCACTTTTTGAGACAGGTTTTAAACTTTTAAATGGTTAAGACCCCTTTCCAAATTTTAAAAAGAAATATAAACAATTTAAAAAGCAACTTTTTTATGCATTTAGGCAACTCCTGTCTTCCCCTCCAGGCCCAGTCCAATCTCAATGCTCCAACTTGAGAATTGTGATCTGAAGCTTGGTGGCCACCAGAACCCTCTAGACTCCCCTCTGCTGACCATTGTCATTTTCCTCCTCAGGAGAGGGCAATGCAGGGTGACAGATAAGGGGACTCAAGACTGAGCCTACCACAGAAATTCTAGGAGACATCCCTAGACATGAAAAAATATATAGGAACAACTGAAAAAAGGGGCCACTTTTTTTTGCAAGAGGCAGCCACACCCCTAAAGATAATTCAAAGAATTGAAAATCATATTCAGGGGGTCAGTGGCCATGCGCTGAACTATCCTGGGTTACAGGTTTACTACTGGATAACTGAGATGGCTCCGCATATACATGATAGACCTGGGTAATATCTGAGTTCAGACCCTTCCACTTCTGAAAACCTGTTACGGAGGCAGAGGAGAGGGATTCTATCATTGCAGAATTAATCTCTACTCCCTCCTACGTTGCTCATCACTGAGACCTAAAATGTTGGAAGCATCTTTCGGGAAGCAAGGTCAATTATACGAGAGAATATAACTATTAATCTCCAATTATTATGAATTAAAAATTAATTATTTATTAAATAATTAATTATTAATTAATTAAAATTAATTATTAATCGCCAATTATTAATCTTAATCGCCAATTACAGGATTAAGACATAAGGCATTGGTTTCCAGGGTTTCTTTTCACTGGCGTCCATCTGAACAGTTTCTAAGATTACTAAATATTAAGCATTTGTCATGACAACCTACATGCCAAGTTATGTCCGGAGCTCCTCTCTGACAGTGCGAATGCGGGGGACATCCAAGGTGGTGGAGTCACAGCCAGCAGTTCACCTAGAACAGGTTGGGCGTGGTTTTCAGCGCAGAGGCTCCCAGGCTGGGAGGAGGAGTCTAGGAGCGGGAGTACACAAAGGCTCTTGGCGCTATTCCCGGGAAGGACTGGTGGCGCCCCAGAGAAAGGACTCCCAGCTTTGGGGAAAACTGAACAAGCCTGAGAGTGAAAGGCTGAGACCCGAGGCGGCCCATCCTCCTGGCACCCGCCGCCCCGGCGTTGAGACGCCAGTGGCCCTACCCACCGCAGCTGGGATGCCCGGCGAAGCTTGGGCGCTGGCGGTGGCACTGGTGCTCCTGGCCCGGGCGCAAGGTCAGCCAGGTAGGTCGCTGGAGGGTGGGAGCGTTGGAGCGCCGCCTGCGGGTGGGAGCTGCCTTCTAGGATAATGGGAGGAAAGTCTGGGGGCATCTTGGTGGATGTCTGAGGTCCGCTCCTCACTGTCTCATCCTCCACCTGTCCCACCTCTGTCTTTGAGGCGGCGGCTTTACAGCATGGTACCTTTCGGTTTTTAGTTTGCGCCCAGGCCAGTGTTGCCTCCTCTTTTTCTTTTGGACTCTCGGTTCTGTTTTTTTTTTTTTTTTTTTTTTTTTTTTTTTTTTTTTTTTTTGTTTCTTCTTTTCCTGATGTTACTCTGCTTAAATTCCTTTTAACTTGTTGTAAGAATCTTTCGCTGACTGTCTGGTATCCTGCAGGCAAGTGGATCGAATTATCAGAAGACTTAAATTCCAAACCACACGATTTCCACCCCACACCTATCCTCACCCCCCGGAATAATTAATTAGTGAATATTGTATTTCTATAGTAAATCTCTAAGCTAAGCTTTGTGTATGGTATTTTTCATGTTATCTGTCAGAATCAGGCTTCCTACTGTAAAAGAGATCTTTATAGAAAGAGTATCCCTGCTCACTTATTTAACCTATGACTAAGAAAACAGCTTAAAATATCTCGAAGTTAAACTAATATAAAACAAAGCACATTCATTTGTTCTTCCTGCTTGTTTTTAATGTTCCAAAGTACAAATAGGAACATTAAATGAAAGATGACTTGCTCTTATATTGTAAGTTCTCTCATGTTTTTCAGAAGTAAAGCTGATCTGTGCAAAACTCTCTGCACCTTGGGGCGGGGGGAGGGGGGAGGCCATGTGTAATATTTACAACCGTTTACCGTGTCATTTTCTTCTTATCTTGCTGATCTTAATCAGTTTTACTCATATACGTTTGTTCTGTAAAAGGAAGAGGCATGCTTTCTCCCATGTAAAATTTTTAAAAGAATATTAGAACCCAATGTATTCATCATTTTCTGAAGTAATAAAGCTTAAAATTGGCCTGTTCCTTCTTTGGTTTACTTACAGATTTTCTGTCTTCATGAAGAACTATTCTTAAATTAGCACATAATAATTTTACATATGTAGATGGTACTATGTGACAATTTACTACATGCATAAAATATCAAATGATCAAATTTGAGTAGTATTTCCATCTCCTTAAATATTTTAAATCATTTCTTGGCCTTGAGAACATTTGAACTTCTAATTCTTTAAAAAATTTGACAAATTACAGTGAACTACAGTCACTCTACTGTGCTGTAGAACATTAGGACTTAACTTCTTTTGTGAAACTGTACTTTGGTACCTACCGAAGCAACCTCTATCCCTCCTCCCCCCTGCCTTTCCTAATTTCTAGTAACACTATTATAAATAATATTTTAAGCACATTTACACTAATATCATATTAAATATGCATTTATTACAGTTATATAAAATATTTCTCAACAGCATGACCAATATTAATCAAGGAAGATGCTTTCATGCTTTACTTCTCGATCACATAACCCCTGTTGACTCTGTAGAGTAGCTTTGTAATCTCTTTGCAGAAGATAAATATTATCTTTTTCTAGGTGTATATCAAGATCATATCATGATAAAGTTAATAATTTATTTTTAGTACTCTAGAAATAGAAGAGGTGAATAAAAATATTTATTGAGGTTTCTTTCAAGCAGCTTTACTAAGCTATAAATCATATATAATTTGCTCACTTAAAGTGTACAGTTCTATGACATTAGTATGTTCACAGATATGTGCAACAATTACTATAGGTAACTTTAGAACAATATTATCAATTAAGAAAGAAAGAAATACTGAACTGTTAGCTATCAAATCCCTATATCTATTTGTTGAAGAGGCTATCTTTTCTCCAATGTATTTTTTTTTTTTTTTGGAGAGGGGGTACTTGAAATTTAACTGAGAGGCACTCAACCACTGAGTACATTCCCAGCCCTATTTTATGTTTTATTTAGAGACAGTGTCTCACTGAGTTGCTCAGCTTTGCTGAGGCAGGATTTGAACTCATGATCCTCCTCTCTCAGCCTCCTGAATCACTGGGATTACAGGCATGCACCATTGTGCCCAGCCTCCTTAATGGCACCTTTGTATGGTATGAGATAACTGTATTTATATGGGTATGCCTATGTGTCTTCTATTCTATTCCATTGTTCTTCATGTCTGCTTTTGTGCCAATAACTGCCATTTTTATAGACGATAATCAGAAACTACTTTGAAAACTGTATTCCAATAAAATAGAAAATCATGAAACATTAAGAAATTTCTAGAGACATATGGCCTACCCAATTGAATCAGGAGAACATTCACAATTTTAAAAGATCAGTTTCAAGCAATGAAATTGAAGATATCGTCAAAGGCTTAACAATAAAGAAAAGCTTAGGACCAGATGGGTTCTCAGCCAAGTTCTATCAGACCTTCAAAGAAAAACTAACACTAATCCTCCTCAAATTATTCCACGAAATAGAAAAGGAGGGAACCTGTCCAAACTCATTCTATGAAGCTAGTATCGCCCTGATACCAAAACAAGACAAAGACACATCAAGGAAAGAAAACTTCAGATCAATAGCCCTCATGAAAATAGATGCAAAACTTCTTAATAAAATACTGGCAAGTCATTTACAAAAACACAAAAAAGATAGTTCATCACAATCAAATGGGGTTCTTTCCAGGGATGCAAGGTTGGTTCAACATTCAGAATAATCAATAAACATAATTCATCACATCAATTGACTTAAAGACAAGAATCACATGATTATCTCAATAGATGCAGAAAAAGCATTTGACAAAAATACAGCATCTATTCATCTTCAAAATACTAGAAAAACTAGGGATAGTAGGACTATACTTCCACATAGTAAAAGCTACCAATGCCAAGTCCAAGGTCAACGTCATTCTAAATGGAAAAAAAAAATTGAAAGCATTCCCTCTAAAAACTGCAACAAGGAAGGGTGCCTCTTTGATCATTTCTATTCAACATAGTCCTGGAAACCTTAGTCTGAACAATTAGACAAAAGAAAGAAATTAAAGAGATATGAATAAGAGCTCAAATTATCCCTATATGCCAATGACATGATTCTTTATTTAGAAGAGCCAGAAAACTTCATCAAAAAGCTTCTAGGACTCATAAACAAATTCAGCAAAGTAGCAGGATATAAAATTAATACCCATAAATCAATTGCATTCCTATACACCAATGACGAATTAGCTGAAACAGAAATCAGGAAAAACTATCCCATTCACAGTAGCCTCAAAAAATAATAAAATTCTTGAGAATCGACCTAACAAAAGAAGTAAAAGACCTCTACAGTGAAAACTACCCAACAATATAGAAAGAAATTGAGGAAGACCTTAGAAGATGGAAAGATCTCCCATGTTCTTGGATAGGCAGAATGCATATTGTCAAAATGGCCATACTGTCAACAGCTCTATGTAGATTTAATGCAATTCCTATTAAATTTCCACTGACATTTTTCATAGAAATAGGAAAAGCCCGTCATGAAATTCATTTAGAAAAACAAGAGGCCCAGAATAGCCAAAGCAATCCTTATAGAGAAAAGTGATGAGGGAGGCATCATCAGACATTAAATACTACAGAGCTATAGTAACAAAAACGGCAGGGTTTTGGCACAAAAACAGACAGAAAGATTGTTTTTCGGCCTGCTGTTCTCTCCTTTCCTCCTGCTGAGGAAAGCAGCTTTGTGTTCTGCCTATGTGGAATTTGGCAAAAAGTATCTTCCAGGTCAAAGCAAAGACTGCTCAGAAGACAGGTTCCCTAGAAGAACATCAGATCTGTTCCTTCCTCCCTGTTCTTGTTTCTTCTTCCAGCCTTCTTCCTTCAACCATTCATTTTCTTGTGCTTCATTGTAAAATGGTACTTTTGATAGGATGGACATAAGGAAGAAGATGGGGAGGCAGGCAGGAGGGAAGGAAAGATGGAAAGAAGATGGGCAGGCTGGAGAGGTTGCTCAGTTGTTGGGGATGTACTCAATGGTAGAGCCCTTGCCTAATTTGAGCAAGGTCCTGGGTTTTATCTATCCCCAGGATGGGGGTTGGAAGGAGGAAGATTGGACTTTAAAACTATATTCCTTCCTGTACCAGGTGCTTCACAAATTGCAAAAATGGAATTGACATTAAAAGATTAGTTCACTTTGTTGCATTTCAGGATCTGGCAGAGGTAGGATTTGGGATTTTTGTATTTACTTTGGAGGAAAGCTACTTGTGGAGGGTCATAATGATATGACATTGTAGGGCGTGTGACTTGAGATGAACATAACAAACATATTCTAATCCAAGAGCAATTAGTTCTGTTGCCTTACTCAGATTAAATGAAAATAAAGTTCTGAAAGTTTAAGTACCTCAACAATACATTCTAGTTTTCTTGATTTGTTTATTGTGTTTATAGAAAGTTCAAGAAAAGTCACCTTTGACTTTTTAAGAGACCCTGAGATTTCAGATGGTCTCTGTACAAAAGTGAGTTTATTTGCTTTTTTTTTTTTTTAATTTGAAGACTGAATTATGCCAATGAGCAAAACACATTTCACAAAGACACCTATCTTTCTGTCTATCTCCAGAATGCTCTCCTGGGGGCCACAGGTTACTTCAGAGTCCTTATAGAAATGTTCATTTTGACTCGATGCACCTCCAGCAGTCGGCTGCTCAAGAGATGATATGTGATCATTCCCTTTCTTCTGGATGGTATCGATTTCTCCTCTTTGACAGACCTGCTGAGATGCCAACTAAATGTGTTGAGGTACTTCAGTTCACACTTCTTATGTGCATTTTCATATAAGGATTGAGTCTTATTATTTACAGTTTATTTCCTATGCTGAAATGTTAGTTTAATTATTAGCTTGAGGTAATTTGAAGGCATAGCCTAGTGTAATGATAATAGTAATGGTAATGATGTTGTCCTCCATGCAGTCTGCAATATCTTATATAATTTTCATAACCCCAGGTTACAATCTACCAGTAAATATTTTTTTTTTCATCAAACTATTCAGGACACAGATATTCTCATGCATAATCCTTCTAGAGTCACCTAGTTAACAGTTTCCAGTTCAAAGCCAAGCTTTGAACATAGGCAGTCAGTCAGTCTACAGGACTCCTCTGCTTAACCACAGGTAACCTGCAAACAGTAAATTTTGTATGTTTTTGTGCTTTGGTTTGACTCCGCTGGCTTGAAATTAATAAGCTGACCACCTCCTATTTCAAACTGAAGAGAACCAGCTTGGCAGTGAAATCTCCAAGTATTTCCCGACCCAACATGCTGACAATGCATCTGCAGCAAATTGAATACACAGAGGCCTCTGGCCTCATCCCACTGTGACTTCTTCTATAAGCCCACAATTGGTGTGGCCAACTTATTTTCTTTTTATTCACTTACGAACAGACAAGCATATGTTTTTTAAGCACATCATGCTTAACTTTGTCAGATATGTTTAACTGTGTCATGAAGTTATTTTTAAAACTTTAAGTTTTCGAACTTTTTTTACATTCAGTCACACCAGATCTAATTTTCTGCAACTTTTCACAAAATTTACTGTTTTGAATGCACGATATGATTTTGATCCTGACGGTGTCTTGTTTAATCATCTAAGCAAAATGACTTACTTTACAAACTCGTTTTCTCCCAAAATGTCTCAAAGAATAAGCACAAGTAAAATAGACTCCAAAGGCAGGATGTCTTAGGTGTTTTTCAGTCAACTTTCAGTCCTTGTCATGATCTTCCTTGAATTTCCATTGAGAAGTTCAGTTAGTGTAAATTGTGATTTTCAAATGCAAGTTTCCCCTAATTTATCAGTAGTCTCCATTCAGTTGAAGATGCTATCATGACATAGACATCATCTCTACTTGTGACACTTTTGACCAGTTAGACTTGCAGTTGAACTATCACTATTGCTATCACATTTTAACCAAATGATCTAAGGAATGTAAGTCTGAATCACTTAAAACTAAACTTATTTCCTCAATTTCCCAAGTTATAGGATCAAAATGGAAAGGAAGGATGTGAACCTGACATTTATTTTGCAGCTCATGCATTTCTTGCACTGGTGGACGTGATCACCTAGGTAACCTCACTTGATCTCCTACTGAGGCTTTGAGGTTACTTTTGTTACTTCATTTTAAAGATGTGCACACAGGCAGAGTCTGAATCACATAACTGAAGTCATTACCTGGGAGGAGGCTGTACAATATGCAGTATCTCCCTCAGCATGAGCCCTTTCCCCAGTCACAAGCCTCCAACAGAGTCCAGGAATAAGCAAGTGTTCAGATGTGATAGGTAGCTAAGACAGACTCTGTAATTTTCAAGAAATGCATCCATGTCACACTTGTCAAGTTACTAAAGGTACTTTCATCACTCATGATTTTCCTATATGTAATCTCACTGCATTAGGTGTGATTTTATTCTTAAAGTTAAATTTTAGTTTGACCTAGAGGACATGAAGCTACTGTTTAACACTTGATGTGAGACCATGTCATTCAGGATGATGTCTCAGAAGAAGATTTGTTTTGCTTATCAGTATACACACTTTGCAAATTATGCAGAAGCAGAAATTATTTTTCTGTTTAAGCTCTAGTGTAAAAAGACCTCAGAAAAGACATTCATATTTTAAAGACATTCTATTTTGACTTGTGCCATTGTAGCCAAGTCTCTTTTCTCTTTTTTGCTTATTTGCTTGTCACTTTGTGACATTTAATTTACAAGTAGCTAAAAAGTCAGAATTTAAAAATAACCTTTAAGAAAATTGGATGAAATTCACTACATTCTTAAATATTTGTGCTCTTTTTCTTTGGCTGAGCTGATCATTTGTAGATTACAGAATCTCACCCAACTGTAAAAACAAAATGGTTTTCCTGTGCCCTGTGGAGAAGAGTTCCTTGTCCCAACCTCTTATTCCCTTTTTGAACCAAGGATTTAGAGCATTCAAGTTAAGACTCAATCGTATTTTATTTTTCCTTACAGGAAAATATAAGTCTATTTAAATAAATTTCTATTTGTGAATTTAAAATAATACATGTGTATTCTAGAATGCTAAGGAAATAAAGAAAGGATAGAAATAGAACAGCGCTTATTCACAATCTATCAACACATTAATAACTATCATTAACATTTGCTTTTCTATTATATATATATTGTTTTGTAGGTTATGCTTTATGTTCAAATGTGTAACATACTTTTTCTTAGTTATAGCTATAGGATTAGTATGTTCCATTTATAAATTCTCTACATCAGTTTTAAAGCAATATTCTGTAATAAGAACATACTATATGCACTTATGTGATTGCCCTATATGTGCACATTGAGAATTTTGCCATAATAATTAATTCTACAATTTTAGCAAATGTACATATAATCTTGTTATCATTTTAGTATGTTTAGTAAGATTTATTTTTAAATGTAAGATTGGTGAAGACTAATGTCTTTTTGAGGCTTTGATATATACATTATTTAAAACATAATGTTGATGGGCATGGTGGTACAAGTCTGTAATCTCAGAGATCCAGGAGGCTGAGACAGGAGGATCACAAATTCAAAATCAGCCTCAACAACTTATTGAGGTCCTAAGCAACCTAGTGAGACCCTGTCTCAAGGTAATGAAAAGTGTTGGGGTAATGAAAAGCTTAGGGGTAAAGCAACCCTGGGTTAAACCCCCAGCACCTAAATAAAAAATATATAAATATATGAATAAAACATAATGCTAATTTTTAATTCCCACATAAATAGATAGATATGCCTTTTCCAATACCAAATATTCTAATGCATTAGACATCTGTATTATTTTTTGTAAATTGTGTATTTATGGTCATAGAATTTTTAGATTACATTGCTTCATTTACACTTCACTATAGCACTTTGGATGGGAACTACTATCCCTTCATAAAAAAGAGAAGGACGTTGAGTGTCTTGTCCAAGGTCATGAGTTCAGTCAGTTCTTCCCAAATAATATACAGTTTCTTCTTATTTCTTCTTCATTAGTTTTCTATTTTTCCACCTGTGAGTAATTTATACAGTAGGCTTCATGTGAGCTTTTTGCTTCACTTTTTTTCTCAAATTACCAAATAGTTTGTCCCTGGTTAGATTTTGAACAATGTCTTCCTTCTCCTCTGATTTTTGTTGCATCTTGAACTCTGCATCAGCTTCTTACATATAATATTCCCATCTATTTTGTAAGAAATTTCCAAGACCAATTTTTCTTTGTGAAGATTACTTCAGATTGATTTACCTTGTTTTAGAAAGTTCATCAAGCTATTTTAGGAAGTTATCTGACAAAGAATTTCTCTTTTTTTACAATAATGTAACAAATAGAATCAATCTATTTGGTTCAAATTTACCATTAAAGCAGTAAATCAAAGTATTTGTAGTAAATTAATATTAATTTTTCTTGTGTCCTATAGGTACGACTGATTAATTTTAAATGATTGATAATTTAATATTTTAAATGTTGTCTAGAAGAAATGCAAAGTAATTGCTGTACCTGTATGAAAATAAATTGTATTTTCAATTCTTGTTTTCTCTGATGCAAAAGATGAACCACTGTGGAACTCAGGCCCCCATCTGGCTTTCTCTAAGAGATTCAGAAACACTGCCTTCTCCTGGGGAGATAAAGCAACTGACAGCTTGTGCCACGTGGCAGTTTTTGTTTAGCACTACAAAAGACTGCTGTCTCTTTCAAATCCCAGTGTCTGTACGAAACTGTGGGCAATTTTATGTGTACTTACTACAACCCACTCAGGGATGTATGGGCTATTGTGCAGAAGGTAAGAAAACAGCAGTAATACACATGAGCTGCTAATCATGGAACTGTGGGTGGGTGCATTTGTGCTTGTCTCTGGACGGGTGGTATGGAGCTATTGCAAATCGCAGTAACAGACTTGTCTGCCGTTTTCACAAAACTGAATCTAAATTTGGTGTTTACTTTGGCCAGGTTCATTTAGGATTCTTGGCCAAGATGTTAAAGTGCTCAAAACTATATACTGATGTGGAAGTATCAAAGGAGGCTCCTGACCTTATTCCCCCTGCACATAATTATTGAGTGTGTTAAAAATTCATTGATTTTCTTGCACTCTTCCCCTTTTTAATTAAAGGATGGAGGATGCTGAGTTATTAAAATCTGGATTTTATCTCATTTTAACTTTCTCTCACCAATAGTTATTGACTGTTTATCCAGTTCCAGCAAGTATTTTAGGCCTTAAGGTCACAGTGCTGAATAAGACAAATGAAATCTTTGTCCTCATGAAACTTATATTCTGCTGAAATCCCTCGGACAATATATAAAAATAAAATGGGTATATCTTAAAGAATAAAAAGAATAGCCATTCACTATATTAATTAATATCCACTTACTATAAATATTCATTTATTGTACAAGTATATGATTAGAGAAATAAATATAGGAAAGAAGACACAGCTTTCTTAAAGAAGAATTGTGAATAATAATTTTAGCTTTTATTCTACTTAGAAGATGGAGCTTGTTTATTCTCATTTTAACTGTGGGACAGACTTTGTGACTTGCTTGCAAATAATAGTGTATGGAAAGGAAAAAAATCATAATTTTACAGTGAAGACACTTGGCAGGTCCTACATTTGATCAAAGTCAACATAAGTAGTGATAAAGCATGTGGATATCATGTATCTCCTGATAACAGTCATTAAAAGGGTACGACTCTTTTTTGGTCTTCTTCCCCCAAATCCATACACCAAGTCTAATCATGAGAAAATTTATGTAAACTCACATTAAAGAACAGTCTACAGAACACCTGAATAGTATGTTTTTAAAATGTCAAAATTATGAGACACCAAGAACAAGTGAGAAACTGTCATAAATTAGAAAAAAACATGACATATAATTTAATATGATATCCTGGATTGGACACTGGAACAGAAAGGGCAATCAGTAGGAATCTTCAGTTTATTTAAGAGGCTAAACCTAAAGTCAACTTCTTAGCTTTGATAAATGTATCATGGTTTTGTAATATGTTAACATTTGCAGAACATAGATAAGGGATGTATAGAAAAGCTCTAGGTTACTTTTTTTAAAAAAATAAAATATTTAATTTTTAGTTGTAGTTGGACATAATTTGTTTTATTTATTTATTTTTATGTGGTGCTGAGGATTGAACCCAGGGCCTCTCACGTGCTAGGCAAGTGCTCTACTGCTGAGCCACAACCTTAGCCACTCTAGGTTACTTTTTAAAGTGTTCTGTTTTGTGAGATTCTAAAGTTATTCTAAACTAAAACATTGATCAAAAAACAAAAATAAAACTATTTTGGAAATTAGTATGGTATAAAATAAAGAAAACTGGTGCATGCAATAGGAATGGGTTGGCATAGGGATGCTATAATAAAGGATACCTGTGGAAATCTCTGAACAGCTGATGAGCTTGGGCTGACATCTGAATGAGGCAAATGGCAGTCAAGAAAAAATATGGAGGTAAAGCATTCTCAGTAGAAAGAACAGCAAATGTAAATGTCCTCAGCTGGGTATGAAGATAGAACTGATGGAGGAAATCTGGCCACGAATAGAGCAAGTGGATTGTCTTAGGAGATGAGGTCAGAGAAGCAAGAAGGTGGTGGTAAATGTAGGGTCTTCAGTTCATGGTAAAAACTTAGATTGAGTCATAACTACAGTGTAAAATCTTAGGGACTTTTAAAAAGGTGAGTAATACACTCTTGGGATTGAATTTAAAATGACATTACTCCTGCAGAAAGATGCCTGTAGGCTGTTGCATTCATTCCATAGAGAAATGGTGGTGTCTTAAAGGGGACAGGGGTGGAAATTCTTAGACTAGGTGTCATTTTCAGACAGACCTGGTGAACTAGATATGGGAGAAGGAAAGAGAGGAATCAAAGACAGTAAGTATCTAGGATTTTTGCTTGAGTTACTGAGGCTGGGGTGTAAATATTAGATTGTGAAGAGAGGGTAATCAAGTTCTATTTGGTCTGTTATCCAAGAGGAGACATGACAGTCACAGATGAAGAATTCACCCCAGACTCATGAGTCTGACTCTGACCATGATGTTCACTAAGGATGTTGTGAAATAGAGACCGTTTTTGGAGTGCCCAGAACATACTAATGTAAAGCTCACCAACGATAATTGAGCTTAATGAAACACTGTTTCATTTTTCTCTCTACTCAATTATGACTTAGGAACTCTTCCAAAAGAGATAATGTGTCCTTTACATCAGGATGTCATGACTTGGTATTTTGAATAAAAAGAGATTCAACAAATGATAACAGTATTTAATAGAACTAGTGGCATAACCCTTCAGATGCAAGAAGCTCAAAACAGAAAGACATCATTTTTTTTTGGCTTAGATTGGTTAGACAGTGATGAAGCTGATAAATTGGGGATTTATCCTGTACTCTCTCTAGAAGGATGGATGTTCTCATGTATCACTGATTTGGAAAAGAAACTAACCTGCAGTGTGTTATCTGGGCCCAACCATATCACATGTGGGAGACTGAAAATGCTGGGAGATACTATTGCAGATCAGAGTATTCAACTTATGTAAACATTTGATTCAGCAAATAGTATTTAATTATGTCAGTAACACAACACATAAATATTTTAGAGTCCACAAACTAGCAAACCCTAAATAACATACATGCAGCAAAACAAATAAAATAGTTATTCAAGTATTAGAGTAGTTAAAATAAACCCTTATTTTGAGTTTTAATAACCAAATTAGCCATACTAAATGTCCAATCTCAAAAATCATTTTACTGGACTGGGAATATAGCTCAGCTGGTAGAGTGCTCGCCTAGCATGCACTAAGGCCCTGGGTTCAACCCCTGGTCCCACAAAAAAATCATTTTACTCATTATAGATATAGAATATGAACCAGTATTATTAGGAAAAAGAGTTTCTTTAAAGTTTCTATCTTCTTTAACCTCATGAAAAACTATTTCTTAATGCCAGCATGAAGAGTTTTCTTAAGTATTTATTTGTATTGGCAGTGCAAAAATAACAGTTTTAATATTTTGCAGGTTTGTAACTCTTTTTTTCCATAAACAATGTCAAACATCCCAGTTTTCCATTATATTTTCACAGTCATATTATTTTCAAAATTTCTTGTGAATATATCATCACTAGTCAAAACTTCTAAGGAAATAAGGCATTATTGTCTACACAAGAATAGAGATTGATTTATGAAGATAATGCTAGAGAAATATATTCTTATTTTGTTTTGGGGAATACATGAAAAATTTTAGTAAATGAAATAATTTATATTTATTTTGTCATTAATTTCCCACAGTGGTCCCTGACTTCACAGCACAAAATATTTGTGCAGTTAGTAATTGCTATAAGTAGCATGAATGGAAAGATTAAAATTTGCTGTAGAAATGGAGGTAAGGGGAGAATGTAATTTGCAATACCATGTCACTAGAGAAAGCCTTTCCTGGTGAAATGGCATTGGTGCTGAGAGCTGGAGGGTAAACAGTTCGTGGTCAAAGTGTAAGGGGAAAATCATGCCAAACAGCAATCACAGCAAGTGACAGGTCCTAAAGCAGTAAGTGTGCTGTGCACAGACTGATAGCAGGACAGAGATGTTGGATCCAGTAAGTGCGGCAGAGCACAGACCTGTATGAAAGGGCAGCAAGGCCTGATCATTGAGGGACCTCTGCATTTTGTTCTGCCACATTGGAATTAAAAGCAAGATCCAACTATAGGCTATCTAGAGAAATACTTCATATATAAAGAAAAATGGGTTTAAAGGTATAAGGATTGGGACTGGGGTTGTAGCTCAGTGGCACCTTGTACCTGTGAGGCACTGGGTTAGATCCTCAGCACCATATAAAAATAAATTAATAAAATAAAGGTATTGTGTTCATCTACAACTAAAAATAAATTTTAAATAAAAGATATAAGGATAAAAGATGTACTTAAGTAACACTAATCACAATAAATCTAGAGTAGTTATATTAATATTAGACAATGTAGATTACAGGCCAAAGAATATTACCAGGGAAAAGAAGGGTCATTTCCTAAGGATAAAATGATCAATTCAACAAGAGGACATACAGTTCCATTGTATGATGATGATGCACCTAATGACAGATTCTAAATATGTGAAGCAAAACTGATGATTTTATAAACAGAAATGGGCAAATCTATAATTATTATTGGAAATTAACATTCATCTGCCAATAATTGATTGAGCATATAAAAACAGAAACAGCAAAAATGGAGATTAGAACAACTCTGTCAATTAACTTGATAGAAATGACATTTAAAGAAGACTTCATTCACACAAACATTCTTTACAAATGGATATGAAGTATTTGGCATATAAAACAAATTCTGAGCTCTAAATTAGAAAAGAAAATTAGAGAAAATTAGAATACTAGGAAAATTTGAAGCTAATTAGTGTTAAAACCCACTAAACATCTATAATGAAAGACAAGAAGAGTCATAAATTCAGTATCTGTTTATATAATAAGAGACTAAAAAGCATAAGTGAGACTCAGAGCAAAAAGGTGAAAGGGAATGATCAAAATAGAAAGCAATGAGATACAATAAAGAAAATGCAATAAAATCAAAGGATGGATCTTTTGAGAAGTTCAATAAAATTAACAATTCTCTGGCCAGTCTGATCAGTAAAGAAAGATGATATTGGGACTGGGGATATAGCTCAGTGATAAAGCCTAGCATGTACAAAGTCCTGGGTTCAATTTCAGCACTATACATGCACATCCTATTACCACTACCACCACCAACATCAACTACAACAAACACAGTACCATGAATAAGAGAGGTGATTAAACTACAAATTCTACAACTAAAAAAGAATTATTATGAACTACTTTGTGCCAGTACATTTGACAACTTAGATGAAAAAGACAAATTTTTTAAAATATGCTGACAGTCAAAAGCCATTTAAAAATAAACTTATAACCTTAATGGTCTTACATCTATTAAATAAATTATATTTCTAAGGGCTGGGGTTGTGACTCCATGATAGAGTGCTTGCCTAGCATGTGTGAGGCACTGGGTTTGATCCTCAGCACTACACTAAATAAATAGATAGATAGATAGATAGATAGATAGATAGATAGAGATAGATAGATAGATAGATAAAGGTATTGTGTCAATTTACAAGTAAAAAATAAATATTAAAAAAATAAATTAGGGCTGGGATTGTGGCTCAGTGGTAGAGCGCTCGCCTTGCATGTATGAGACCCTGGGTTCAACTCTCAGCACCACATAAAAATACGTAAGTGAAATAAAAGATATTATGTCCAACTACAACTAAAAAATAAATATTTTTTTAAAAAAGAAATTATATTTCTAGTTAAAATTCATCCCACAAAGATGAATTGGCCCAGATGGTTGTCATCGGGAATTTTGTAAACATTTAAGGAAGAAATAATACCAATTTTGCATAAACTCTTCTGCATAAAAGAAAAGGAGCTACTTCTGAACTTCTGTGAAGACAACATACTCTAAAACTTAAACCAAACATAGATATACAAGAACAGGAAACTCTAGAACAATAACCTCATGAATATAAATGCAGATGAAATGATCATCCATTTTCAAAAAACTCCAATGGAATCTATAAAATAGCTACCAGAGGTGAGTTTAACAATGTTGAAGGAAAAAAGATCAACACATGAAAATCATTTGCATTTTTTTATAATAGCAATGAATATTCAGAAATTTCATCTAACTTACCAATTATAAACCAAAAATCATGAAACACTTTGGAATCAATCTGACAAAAGATGCACAAGACTTGTATAGGGAAAGCTATAAAACTTTGCTGAGAAACATAAAAGCCTAAGTTAATGAAGAGAGAAACTATTATGGATTGAAAGACTCGATGTTAATGTGCTAGTTCTTTACAAACTAATTTGTAGTTCCAGAATGTTCCTAATAAATATGTCAATAATTTTTCTTGTGGAAATTGACAAATTCATTCTAAAATTCAAATGGCAACACAAAATAACTGTAATACTCAAAACTAGTTTGGTAAGGTAATAAGTTGAACAACTTATACTACCTGACTTTCAAACTGATTCCAAAATAATAATAATGTAGACAGTGTATATTTACAGCAGGATAAACAGGTAGATGAATGAAAAAGAATAATATCCAGAAAAGAGCAACACAGTTACTTGATATTCAATACAGGAACATAACCAATTCTACAAAGGAAGAATTGCATTTTCAACACAAGCAAAAATATGATTGTATGCGAGAAACTTAGTTCACATTTCTTATCAAAATACAAAAAGAAATTACAATTATCATAGACAAAACCGTAAAAGCTAAAAATATAAATCTTCCAGGGAATATTTTCACTTTCAGATGAAAATACTTGTAATCTTAGGTTAAGCAAATATTTCTAAAATACAAAACTAACATTGTTAGCTACAAAAACCATAAATTGAACAATTATGAATAAAGTTGCTGTAAATATCCTGCTCAAGTTTTTGTGTAAAAATAAGTTTTTAACCCTCTGGGAAAATGCCAAGACGCACAATTGCTGTATTAATATAAGAATATACTTAGTTATACATCAAACTATCAAACTCTTTCAAAGTTACCATACCATTTTGTATGTCCAACCAGTAATGTGTGAGAATTCACATCCTCATCAGTGAGTTTCATTACTTAATAATGAAGATTCAAATTTAGAAAACAAGATACAAAATTATGACTGTTTTGAAATATAATTCCTTACTTCCATTTGATCTTTGGGGAAAAATTTTTATTATGAAAAAAAAATAAACCCAGAGAGAACAACTAAGAAAATCTGTCTTAGTCATTAAAACATACTTCTCCAAGGAATTGTCATCTTAGCTATATGTAGATTTATACCTTTATGCCCAGTTAAATATAAAACCTTAACTTTTTGCAGCTATTTCTGATGCAAAATTACACACATGTGGACCAGAAGAAATAGAAATCGGAGGGGATTGTGTTGGTGAGTATAAAATTTTGTGTTTAATAATGTATTTATAAACTATTTTTAAAAGTACTTATGTTTTGGGACTTTAAATGTTGAATATACTAACATTTGACAATGCCACAGTCTGGTACATATCAAATATAAAAAGCACTTTATTGTGCTTTTAAGATACATTCCTAGAGTTGGCAGAAGTACAAAGAATTAAGGAAACAAAATGTTGGTAGAATTTTTTTATGAGAAAAGTTGGTAATTTATCTCAACACTTTTAAAAATCTACATGTGTTTGTGCTTCAATTTTTACTTCAAAAAATCTATCTTCAAGATCTATTCAAAGACATGTGCATGCCCAGTATTTATAAGAGGCCTTTTTTCTAATAATGGTAAAATAAAGATGCAAATATATAATAACCATTGATTGGCTAAAAATTTCTGATGTGCAGGCAATTACAAGAGATTCTGCAAACACCATGAAAATGTAGAGGTGTGTTCTTTGACATTAGTAAATATTTATGATATATTGTAGCTAAGAAATCACATTATGCAGTATAATCTGCAGTACAATTTTGTCTTCTGTGCTTGGAATGGAACCATCATTTGACCCAGTTAAGGACTTAAAATCAGCATATTACAGTGATGCAGCCACATTCATGTTTATAGCAGCTCAAGTCACAGTAGCTAAGCTATGGAACCAACCTAGGTACTCTTCAATAGATAAAGAAAATGTGGTATATAAACACAATGAAATAATGCTCAGCCTTAAAAAGAATGGCTTTATGACTTTTGCAGGTAAATGGATGGAACTGGAGACTATCATGCTAAGTGAAATAAGCCAATCCCCAAAAACCAAAGGCCGAATGTTCTCTCTGATATGTGGATGCTAACACACAATAAGTGGGGGAGGATAGAAGTTCATTCAATTAGACAAAGGGGAATGAAGGAAAGAGAGAGATGGGAAGAGGAAAGATGGTAGAATGAATTGGACATAACTTTCCTATGTCTATATATGAATACACGACCAGTGTAACTCCACATCATGTACAACCACAAGAATGGTTATAATAAGTTATATTTATTAGAATAAGTTAAACTTCATATATGTATAATGTATTAAAATACACTCTACTGTCATGTATACCTAAGAAGAATTTTTAAAAATTTTGTTTTCTGGGAAGATTGCATTTGTGACAAACAAGTTTTGAAAGTTAAACACCAAAGGTATTACTGGTAGTCAATATTTTTCTACTCCATTCAGTCCATATTTTTTCTTTGCTATTTTTGCTTAATGTTTTAAATTTATTTTAAATATTAAGAAATTGCGTACTTATAATATTTTTAAAATAAATTACTCTAAAATAGTCCAAATAACAAAATATATGACATATGCCTACAAGATGGGCAAAAATTAAAACATTTGTTCAAACATTAGCCTTTTCATGGGACCTCTAGTCAAATTAGTGAGATAAAGTTGACATATAATTACTATTTCTAACAAAGGTGATTTATATGGTGAAAAAAATCATAATGAGATCAAATAAATCAGGATAGATATAATGGTCAAAGTGCTAGGTCTAAAAATTAATTTGCTTTGTCTTTTAAAAATCTGTTATGTCCTGTGCATGTATGAACATGTAACAACAAATCCCACCAACAAGTATAATTATAATGCACCAATAAAAAAATTAAAAAATAAATAAGTAAACAAAAAAGTTATTAAATAAAGCACTAAATTGGTGTTCCAGGGACTGTTCCAATTGCAAATAGATTTTCCTCCTTTTCTGATATTCTCTAAATAAATTGTTATTATGAAAAGCTGTTTAATTAGGTCCTCTGATGTAAATTCATAAAAGAATAAAGCAATATGCCTTAGTAGCAGTAAGCATCAAGTATAATAATTTGGCTAATCTGCATAGTAGGTATGGATTTTCTTTATGTTGTACTTACAGTAAAACACTTTTCTTCCTTCAGTAAAAATAATTTTCAGCAAGTTGTTGTGCTATTCAAAATGTTTATGCAACTAATTGGGAAATATATACTATACAAAATTGTATATAACTTGGGGAAGTAACACAAGAGTGAAAATATTTAACATAAGTTTGCTGACTTGGCTTATGTTTGAAATGTTTCTCAAAATATTTGTTAATTAATTTGAAAACAATTTATTTATCATTGAAACTTTGGAATAGGATACCTAACAAAATATGATATCTAACAAATATCTGAAAGTATATTTTCTCTAGAGAAGAGACCTTAAAAGAAGGACTCTTGGAATTTTCTAAAATCTAAATGACAGAGTTGAAAGACTGGTTTTTGTGGTTGTCATAAAATTATAATATATATATAACAAAAATTATTTGCACATTTCAGAGTAGTTTTAAAACCTATTTTAGAATTTATTACTCAGAAAAATAAAACAAAATTTATCACTCAAATATTTTTTTAAAAAAACAAAACAAAAACCTTTCAGATCCTCCAATTTAATTTTGCAAATACCCAGATTTAAAATATAAATATATACTCTTCATACAAGTTCTTAGAAAAAAATTTCAAATATTAGCCTCATAAAAGTGAAAAGAATAAGACTATTGTTTAGCACTTGATATATTTCACTGATGGTACAATCACTCCCCAGTGAACAGCTCTTTCAACCTAAAGCGATGAAGAGTTGCTTTATGAGAGTACATTATAAGAGTAAAAAAGAAAGTCATTTAAGTTTACATTAGTGACTACTTTATAACAAGGAATTATAATGTATTAAGCCTGAACTATGTTTGTTATGTCTTTTAAAAAAGATGATTGACTAAAAGATTGTAAATTACTTTTATTTTCAGGAGCCAGACTTTTCGGGAGCAAACATTTAAAATGCAATAATATAAGCTTGATGATTTAAGGTGCCCTGCTGTCAATCAATACTTATGTGATTGTTTGTCAATGTGAACGTGCTGCTTTGTTGACTACTAGAAAATAATCATTTACTGAATTTATTTCCTTTTTTAAAGATAAATCCTGAAGTTATAGCCTTTTTGTGATTATTTCATTCTTCAAGATGCTCAAGTAGAAATGATGCTTCTTCTCCCACCAGGTCAGCTGTCGGCCTCATTTCCACCTCCACCTCCAGGAAGGCCAGAGGTTGTGGTGGAGCTGATTGAGTCCAGGCTCTTCTGTAGGTGTGCTTTTGATGTTTCCCCTACAAACAGCTCGGTGGGATTTCTCATAGCTTGGTCTAGGCTTTCTTCTCAAGAAATCAAAGAGGAGCTGAAACAGGAGACCACAGTTCAGGCATTTTCTCTTTTAGAACTTGATGGCATAAATCTCAGACTTGGAGACAGGGTATGTTAACAAAAACTGGATTTGATTTTTTTTTTCATTAATGTATTAATTGTTCAAACAATATTAATTGTGTGTATATATATATATATATATATATATATATATATAGAGAGAGAGAGAGAGAGAGAGAGAGAGAGAGAGAGAGAGAGTAGATTCTTGTCCCCAGAATAGAAAACACTAAGGCTTTCCTTCTTTTTTTTCCTTTAGCAATTGTGCCAATTCTAGTGATATCTAGATGACTCAGTAACTTAGTCTTAGTGACTACATATGAATATCTTTTTTAGCAACATGCTGATTATTATCAAAGAGTCTCTGTAACTGTATGTATTTTCTGGGTTTTAAAATTATATTCTAATATTTTAGAAAACAATGCTTTAATTTTTTCAATGATGATATTATGTTTATCTACTTTCAAATACATCTTAAGTGAAAAGGCTACGTGACACTTTATGTTGAGATTTGAATGAGTAATATTTTATAATGATGAATTTTTTTTTAAATTTCAGGCAAGTAATTAAATTACTTAGTTCTTTTATCTGCTGTGCACTATCTACCAAGAATTAAATTAAAAATTTAAAGATAATAATAACACATTTTTTCTTTTTTTTTTTTTACTAAATGGTTATTTGTTAACTGTATTTATAGATATTCTGTAGTGCATCCATCTTTTTCTTGGAGAAACCACATATACAAAGTTTAGCCATCGAAAGCCAGGAATTTTTTGCAGGCATTAAGGTATGTAGCAGAAGGGATGAATCAGAAAGATTGTTTTTCTGGAACTAATTCCCCACAGTGTGATCTTTTCATAAAGGTTTCTGGCTGAATCTGAAAGGTAAGACTCAGTACTCTGTATTTTTGAGAAATAACTCCAACAATTCTAATGCACAACAGAATTTGAGAGTCCCTGTTAATGAACTAAGGTTGATATGTACAGATGCTCTTCAACTTACAATGGTATTACCTTCCAAGGAACTCATCACAAGTTGAGAAAAATGTTAAGTCAAAAATGCATTTAATACAGCTAACCTGCCTAATGTCATAGCTTAGCAACATAGTAAATTGTAGGGTATTAGTTGCTTTCCCTCATGATTACATTGGTGACTGTGAGTTGTGACTCACTGCCACTGCAGAGCACAGGCATATTGCTAGCCTGGGAAAAGAACAAAACTCAAAATTCAATGTGTGGTTTCTATCTAATGTGTGTCACTTTTGAACCAATGTAGTGAACATATCCTAAGTTGAACTATCATAATTCAAGCGCTTGTGGATTTATCTTTAAAGAAATAGCTCTAAATGACTAAAAAAAATAAATAAAAATTTAAAAAAAGAAATAGCTCTGATGAAAGTTTAGGCTGTATCCCCATAATTCAGTCTGTCATTTAACTAAAAATTAACATATCAATATTTATTTATTGTGCATTTTTGAAGTCAGGTACCAGGCCAAGACTGAGAGCTCTAGTCTTTATGGATTGCAGTGATTGAGCTAATTTAACAATGCAGTATATTTAATTATTGCTGGTAGCACTAGGGTCTAATAGGTGAGCAGAGGTGACAGGAAATCAGAAGTGGTGGAAGGCATGGAGCAATATCAAGAGGTCCAAGCAGGCAAGAACCATGCATCTGGAGGTCTCCTCACTCACAGAACTAGAATTTGCAGTCACTCTAAGTTTGAAGACAAGTTGGAAAAAGATAGATTGTGAGAACAATACTCAGGACCAGAATAAATAAACTTTCTAGATAAAGTTCATGTTACACAGCAGGCACCAGGAAAAGAAGACTGAACCACATCCTCAGAATAGCCTACCCATAGTGGGAGGGGAAGGACACAGACTTAGGACAGGATGCTTGTGATCTGCTTGGTAACACCCAGCAGACAAGGTCAAGGCCCAGTGGTTAGCCTCTAGTACTGTTTCAAATTAGGCTAACAGAATAGTCAATACTAAAGCACGTCTCTTTTGAGAGCTAATCAAATTCCCCAACTCAAAAAAAAAAAAATTGACCTGTGAATTGGATTAGGGTGCAATAGTATTCAGTAAGTCTACTTGTAGAAAGTCTAACTGTAGAAAGCAGAAACTCATAAATATCCTGAGAGTTGAGATGTCTCAGGTGACACCAATCATTTGATCTACCTATAAAATATAACTAAATTCTGATTAAGATGCTGAGTATAAATCCTAAAAATAACCAAACTTACAATGGAATAAGAGCAAACAAGTTTAAGAAAATGGAATTCTGTTTTTTCTCTATTCTACAGTGCCCATCACAGACAAGCTTAGACATGACTTATCCAACCATGGGTTGGAGAATCAAAATGTCATCTAACCCAGTGGTACAACAGCTCTGTGTATTCCTCTGCATGCTGCTTATGTTTTAATTGGTTTGGTCTAAATTGATTTTATTTAGTTAAAAAAAATTCCAGTGCTTAAGTTATTACCAGCTCATTTAGCAAAAGAAAAGCTGTTAAGAAAATGTGTTTTTAAAATTATATTTTAAAACAAATTCTATTTTAACCTAACATTCTATATATTGCTATACCAGCTACAACCTGAATTGAGTACTATATCAGAAGATGGGAAAGAATACCAGCTGAGGATAGAGAGTACAATTCCTATTGTTTGTTCTGAATTTAGTGAGCTTGATCAAGAATGCAAAATCTCATTAAAGCTGAAAACTGTTGATCAAGGTAATATACCAAATTCATTTGATTTTGTTATTAGATTTCAAATGGTAACTGATGCTTTTTCTCCTCTAGGAAAAGTCCCTGTAATATACTCATCTACTAAATTTTACTGCATGTTTACATCAAATTATAGCTGAATCATATTAATAATGCTGGATCAAATTGATGATTGCCAAAGCAAATCCTGTTTATTCTTCTTGGGATCAAAGGATATGTTTAAAATAATAGTGAACAATCTCCTCTTTGTAGTCATCTTCCTGTAGTCATCTTCCTTTCTTCTTTTTCATCCTTCTCCTTCTAATTTTCATTCTGCTTCTCATTCTCTTACTTGTTCCTTTCTTTGCTTTATTTTCAGAGATTGAAGGACAAACTGTTCTTTTAAGATTTTCCAAATCATCCTCAATGAGGGAGGTGTGATAAGTTATACTAAAAGTTCAGGTTATGGGGCTGGGGATGTGGCTCAAGCGGTAGCACGCTCGCCTGGCATGCGTGCGGCCCAGGTTCGATCCTCAGCACCACATACAAACAAAGTTTGTTGTGTCCCCTGAATACTAAAAAATAAATATTTAAAAAAAAATTAAAAAAAATAAAAGTTCAGGTTATGAAACACGGATCTCATAACACATGCTTCATACTTCTTAATGTAAGATAAGTTTGTGGATCTTTAAATTCTTCCATCTAAATTGCTAATTCTGCAAATGTCATATTGCAAGGTCGCATACACTTCACTGTGACAGCCATATAAAGAGAATGGAAATCCACTCGTAGTGTTGACAAGATGGAATATCAGAGGAGAAACCATGAAGAGCAGTGGTTGGGTTGATTGAGTTCTCTTCCCCCTTAAGTCTCTGATCAAATCAAGTAAGAGATATATAGACCTAACCTATAAGAGAGATTACAGTTCTGTTCACATACCACATGCTATTTTATCCAGCTTTTCACTGCTATAACTGAAAGACTGACAAGAACAATTTTAGAGGAGGAAAAGTTTTTAGGGAGGCTCATGTTTTCAGGGGTCTCACTTACTAGGCGGCTGGCCCCATTGTTCTGGACCCAAGATGGGCAGAACATCATGGAAGAAGGGCATGGCAGAGGAAAGCAGGTCAGGACCTGGCCACCAAGAACAGAAAGAAGGGGACTTCCTCTCACCTAGGACAAATGTCTACCTCAGAAGCATGTTCCAATGACTCTCCTCCTTCAGACACACCTTACCTGCCTACAATGACCACCCAATTGACTTTTCTCAGGATATTAATGCACTAATTAGAACTAGCATAACATAATTATTGCACCTCTAAATTATTTTTATACCAGGGATTGAACCCAGGGGTGCTCAAATACTGAGCTACATCTCCAACTCTTTTTTTCATTTTATATTTTGAGACAGGGTCTCTCAAGGTTGCTTAGGGTCTCACCAAGATGCTGAGGCTGGCTTTGAACTTGAAATCGTCCTGCCTCAGCTTCCTGAGCAGCTGGGATTACAGGCATGTGCCACCTTGCCTGGCTTCTACCTTTAAACTTTCTTATACATGAGTTTTTGGGAGACAGCTAATATCTAAACCATAATATATACCTTTTATAGTACAAAAGTACAATGCATACTTTTGTAGGTCTTAATGTCCATGTTCAAAAGGATAAAAAGGCCACACAGTATAACGGGGTCAGAGACAATCTCATGAGAATGGTGATCCAAGAAAAAATAAGGGTAAGGAGATAGAGAAATTAAGAGATGTCTTCCTAAGATATTTGACAGTTAAAAAGGCTTGATTAATGCCCAGCTACTAACCCAGATTTAAGGAGCACCATGAGCAACATTATATTTTAATACAGCCTTAGAAATATGGAATAATGACCTTTTGCTCAGACATTTAGACATAGTTCTACTTCAACTTACCTTTTGAATACATAATAGGAAAATGTTACTACAATTTATGGTCAAAATAGAAAGGATACAATGCTATTGTTGTTTTTCAAAATTGTATTGAGCAAAGATTTCCTTCACTTAAAAGAATATCTTTAAATATATTTGCATGCTCTCAAATCTTTCAGTGAAGCGGGCATCGCCAGTGTAAAGATAGCATTAAATAAACTTCCTACATGGTAGAAGTTTGTGTGTTCTTATTCTTTGTTAGTTAAAAATTCTTCCTGCCCCTCTTCTCTGTCTCTTTTTCTGTCTTTTCGGTCTTTTTCCTAGTGGAAAATTTCTGGATTTCATTTTGGATATTCCTCTTCTTAGATATTTAAGTGTATTTCTTTTAAATATCTACTTTCATAGGGAATATGTTGGTGTCTCAGTGAATTTCTACATAGACAGTGTTGCTTTTACTCAGGCTTAAGAGAAGGATGTTCAGCCCTCATATCATAAACTAGGCAGGTGAGATCATTGGCAGTGACCACCATTGGTCATTGTATTCAAGTCCCAAATACCCCATATTCACCTTAGGAATCCAGTTAAGATTTTGGGTATTTCCATTGTGTTTTTATGTGTATGAGAAAAGTTTATATTTCTAGGAAAAGCACATAAAAGAAATTTTTCCTGAATTTTGACTCCAATGCAGTGTACCTGTACCTAACCATTATAATTCCATTCCTGAATAATTTGTGTGGGAGAAAAGATAAGAGTTTTTAAGTTCGTTCTTCCTCCTTCATTCCTAGAAGGACTTTATGATCATTAATTATATATAAAAAATACTACCTTTTGCCAGTTTTGAGGGGGAAATCCTTTTGTTTTTGGTCTAGTTATACAAATTTTTTATTCTTTGCTACCATTTCCTTTTTAAATTCGTTTCTTGGGCTACAGCTGTAGTTCAGTGTTAGAGTGCTTGTCTAGCACATGTGAAGCAACGGGTTCAATCTTCAGCCCCACATAAAAATAAATAAATTAAAGTATAAAAAAATCTTTTTATATTCTTTGTTACCTAGATGAGGGAGTTTGTGAATGTATTGGCACATTTGAGAGGCGAAGGGAGATAGTTTACTACGGGTGTGGGGTTGGCTTTTCATTTGTGTTGACTTTACTCTTTCTTAAGATGATGAACCCTATATAAATAATTAAATCCATTACTATAATTTCCAGTGTATGAGACATGAAGAAATGCCCTAAAATTTATTATAGAACAATCTGGACATGGGGTGCAGTTGTTAGTTAGAAAAAGAAATCAAATTATGAGTCTTGCTACTAGAATTATGACTTTTTTAAAGGAAAGACAACTTTTGCTTATTGCTTTTTAAAATTGTGTTAGACAGTTTTTAGCACATAATAATTGCACATGTACAGTGTACATTGTACATATACTTGAAGTATACATACATGTACTTCAAAACATGTAAATAAAATATATTGATCAAATCAAAGTTATTAATATCTTCATCTCTATCATTACTTTGTTATTTATTGCTTTTAAATTTTATCTGGGAGCATATGGATTGGTAACTTGGTTGAAAATAAATAGTAATGTATATGTATGTACAAATATATGTATATTTTCAAGTTTATCAATTATCTGTAAAAATCAGGTAGATTCAATAACTTTTTTTTTATTCTAACTAGGATCCCAGTCTTGTGGTTATACGATATGGAGATTCATTGTGGCATATTCATAGATGTACATAGGAAAGTTGTGTCAGATTCATTCCACTGTATTTCCAGTTTGTTTTAACTTAGATGAAAATTTCAAAAATAATTTTTTAAGAAAGAGAAAATGCTTTAAGAGTAATCACTTTATTTAATGTTTCATATGTTTATACTGTTGGGAAAATTATCAACTTTTTTTTATTAAATAGGTAAAGAACACCTTGGCGTAAACTTGGCACTGTCTTCCTGCAATGTGGACCTCCACCAGACAACATCCTGTGCCAACGGCACCTGTGGCCAAGCTTCCCTGTATTACACCGCTGTCTCAGATTTTTCCCAAGATGGAGACAGAGTTACAAACATTGTTGTAGAACCTATAGTGAATAAGGATTTCCTGTGGAACAACTATATTCCAGACAGCATCCAGGTTGACAAATTTAAAATAATCTTTATAATTTAAACTTAAAATGATATGTGTATTTTATCACTGTATCTTGTAAATTTTAATTTTAGAATTATTTGATAATTATGAGTTTTAAATTATTTCATTTTCAATATGTAAGACAAGAATTAATGAAAAATCCATTGCAGTTGTGATGAATAATTGTCACTGAATACCAATAATAATTTTATCAAAAATATCTTTGTTTTTAAGATCAGAGTCAAGGATGTCCCAACAGCTTACTGCTATTCATTTACTGATCCACATATAATTACCTTTGATGGCAGGTAATTTCCTAAAACTCTTTTCTTTTAAAGATTGTTGTTTGTTTTGGTTTCACTGTTGTTTTGTTTTAACCAGCATTCTGTTTGATCATTTCTTAGTCCTGTTCACTGGAAAATTAGAAAAGAAAGTCATGTTTTGCCATCACTGATTTGTTTGAAGACACTAATTTATTTGTATAGAATTTTTTCTTAAGTCTATTGTGTTATAGTTGTTAGCCTTAATTTGTAGAAATGAAGTTTATGACAAATGGAAGTTATCATTTTGTTTGCCATGTATTTGTTTTTAATAATTTCATTATTTGCATCAGAGATGTTTACTATGATATTTATTGTGATATACTGTTTTGTATTTATATATAATGAAAATAACTAACACACTAGAATTTTTAAAGAACAAATCAGCTTTAATTTATAATGAGAATACTCATGGAAAAAATAATTACAACTTCATAAAAGCCTGAATATTTAACTCTAGAATTTAAGTAAACTGAGCAAGATGACCAAAAAGAAATAATCTAAGTCACACTGCTATTAATATCTGCATAGCAAAATTAAGCTCAGTGATACTATTCTGAGGGATATCATATTCTTAAGGAAAATGATACTGTATTGTTGATTCAAAATTCTCATCCTGATGCATGGTAATTTTTTCTTTTAATTTTTAAAAACTGTAATGTGATCATTTCCAGTAAAGTCACTCAATATGAAAAATAGACATAGAATCCTTCAGTAAAATGATACTCCACAGATCTGAGCAAGAATTGAGAAATTGTTGGAACTTATTATCTCATGCAAGATTTTCTTCTATGGTTATAATTGAAATCTTTAGAATTTTGGTGGAAAAAAAAACTCAAGAAATGGTGATGTATTTAATCTGACTTAATTCAACAAGTTTAATTGTGCAGCAGTTTGGTGACAAGCCATGTTCTAAGTGCTGGGGGATGTGACAGTGAACGAGAGAATATCATTCCCTCATAGAGCTGACCTCTGAACAGAGGAAAAGAGATATTAACACAATCAGTTAATAAAGTATGTAGTGTGTCTGAGGAAGAAACATGCCATGAAGAAAACTAAATCAGGTGAAAAGGGAAGGCTGCAATTAGGGTTAGTTATTTATATTAAATAGACTTGTTATGGAAAGCCATTTTGATGGTAATGTGAACAAATTCTTGAAGACCAGAGACAGCAAGTGCATTCCACTTGGAAGGCCTCCCTCCTCTAGGAGCGAAGCCTCTCTGGGGTTAAGAAAGGGAAGAAAAGAGTAGTGAGAGAGAAGCAAGTGTTTCATTCAGTGCATCCAAACAAATGCTCATGACCCAAAAAGGTGCTGGGAATCTTGATTTCTCATTCTAACATCAAAATATATGGAAAGCCTGTAAATGAATGTAATACATAGTTAGTTTATAACATATTATTGTGATGTTTTATAACCAACTCTTAATGCAGTTCACTTTTGTTAATGATAGGGTATATGATAATTTCAAGACTGGAACATTTGTGCTTTATAAGAGTACAACACGTGATTTTGAAGTCCATGTGCGTCAATGGGACTGCGGAAGCCTGCACTACCCTGTGTCATGTAACTGTGGGTTTGTGGCCAAAGAAGGAGGAGATATCGTTACTTTCGATATGTGCAGTGGTCAGCTACATGAATTACGACCATATTTATTTGTAAAGAGCCAAGATGCATCCAGCAATATCAAGATAAGTGAATCTTATTTAGGACGAAAAGTCACAGTATGTATGATTTTGTACTATTAAAAATAGTTTCCCTTTTTCTCATTTTGAATAAACTATACATCTCTGTTAAATTAGGAGCTATCATATTTTTATTTTATTTTTTTAGTTGGAGATGGACACAATATCTTTGTTTTATTTACTTATTTTTGTATGTGGTGCTGAGGATTGAACCCAGTGCCTCACGCATGTGAGATGAGTACTCTGCCACTGAGCTACAACCCCAGCCCAGGAGCTATCATTTTTAAATATTGGTTTGCTATCAAGAAGATATGCTATCAAGAAGATAGCATTTGGATTAATTATGATCTCAGAATGAATGTTTTTGCACCTACCACGCACAAGTAAAGATAATTTAAAACACTGTCAACTTAAATTGACTTATTTAACATTTCAGTATCACAATTTTTGCATTATTCATAGAAACTGTTTTTACAGTATCCATTAAATGGCATATTAGATGACAGACATAATTAAAAATAAATAATTAGTAGTTAACCAACTTTTCAAGTGAATTGAACATGTTACTGTTTTAGGAATGGGCTGGTAGATAAGTGGAAAAGAATAGAAATCAGGAAACATTCTCAATATTATATATATTCACCATCACTTTTTAAAGATCATATTTCATGTCTGTGAGCTAACAATTTGTATCTTAAGGTCGTGTTCATTTTCCTTTCATATTTCCATATAATAAATTCCAGGTAAGTATAATTCAAATTTAAATAAAAGTGTTTGTAAATATGTTCTTATGATATTTGTTGAAGTGAACAATAACTTTTAAGATAACATTATATATTTTATTCCATCATCAAAAACCAAAATGCAAATAAAGAATTTGGGAAAATATTTGCTATATATAATCAGTTATATAAAAAAATATATCTCTAAGGTATACTCACCAGTCTATTGAGCAAATATTACAAAATGGTAATTCAAAAAGAACATTAACATTTCCAAAAGTACTAGTAACCAACAAAGATATAACAATGTTAAGAACATTAGTCCTCAAATAAAAAAATGCTGATCAAACATCTCTCAAAAAATATTGTCAAGAGTAGTGATGGAATGGGAGTTCATAACCCACTTGATTCTAATGTATGAAATATGATATGCCAAGAGCTTTATAATGTTGTGAACAACCAATAATTTTTAAAAAAAGACAAAAAAAAGAGTAGTGATGGTAGAAACAATCTTTCTGGAGGGTATATATATATATATATATATATATATATATATATTAATACAGTCTGAACTTCTTTGTGTAGTTATTTTACAAATATTTTGCTTCCGGAAATTGATTGCAATAAAATAATCAAGGATGCACATAACCCCAGTGCTTTTCCTTGTATCTCCTCTGCTAAGAGGGAAACCATACAATTAATCGGTTCAATGAGAGGGTTCAGAAATATGAATTCTGTGACATTCAGTCTTGACACTCTGGCACCACTGCTGGAACCCCAACTCCTATAGCCTGGGGGTGTATGCAAAGACGCACTGAACCTAAGCAGGGTGCAGCAGCAGAAGCAGAGGGTGGCCACTTTGTTGAAGGAGCTCTAGACCTCATGGATGATGTGAAGCATGAGGGTGACCAGAACCACAAGGCTGGTGTGAACTAGGAAGGCAGTGGGAACCATGATGGTCATGTGAACCATGAGGGCAAAGGTGGCCACTGGGAGCCCGGGTGGCAGCAGCTGGAGGAGCTGGTGGTTCCACAGCCCCTGTGCATGGAACCACAAATCCAGCTTGTCACTTTACACTGTGGCAGCTGCAGGGACTGGAAAGCTGTTTCCAAGAAACTCCATATTGATGTCTCACAAGCTGTATTTGCTATTGTACAAAGGTTTGCTCCTGATTCTATCAAAACCATTAGTCTCCCTGGAAATATTTGAACCTGATAGGTTTTGAATACAGTTCCACAAAACTTCCTATACTTAGAAGCCTCCAGTAAGCTTCTCCAGTATGACATCTTGCATCTTTCTATGCCAATAACTCATGTATGAGCAGATGTATGAGCAGGAGCACAGGGAGCCACAGCTGAAGCTGCAGGCAGGGGATCACCTGCAGCAGAGAGTGCCTGCTAGCTAGTGACCATTAACATCATCCCTCTGCCACTCAGGTGCCCATGCAAGTCCTTAACCTCTGAGTTCCTGTTTAGTGGGCTTCCAAAGAATCTGAAGGATTCCTCTCACACAGGACACATCTCATGGTGACTAACTCCCTTGGCTTTTGATTTATTTGGTATGGTGGTTTGAGTGTATGTATCCCTCCAAAATTCCTGTTGAAATTTGGACTTCATTGCAACAGTACTGAGAGGACCAGGAAGTCCAACCTCATGGATGGGATGTGTACCTTTAGATAAGAAGACTTGTCTGTATGCACAAAACCCTAGAACAACCCCACACAGACGTCCATTTATTAAGCATGATGTGCTGGTGTACATCTGTAGTCTTAGCTACTCAGGATTACTGAAACAGGAGGATCACATGTTTAAGGCCAACCTGAGCAATTTAACTTATCCCTGTCTCAAAGTAAAAGGGGCTGGGGATACAGCTCAGGGGTGTATCATGTGAGAGGCTCTAGGTTCAATCACCAGTGCCACAACAACAACAAAAGGCTTGTAATAGTCAACCTTTTGTCCCTTCCACCATGTGAAGACACAGCAAAAATGTACATCTACAAAGGAGAAAGTTAGCTCTCTCCACACATGAATCTCCTGACACCTTGACCTTGAGCTTGCCAGCCTCCAGAAATTCAAGAAATCAATTTTTGTTGTTAATAAATTACTCAGCTTAAAGTATTTTGTTATAGCAGCATGAAGGGACCTAGGCATCTTGGAATGCCTTATTTCTTCTTCTGTGGGAAGGATACATATGCTGGCCATAGGATTCTTGGTTGATAGGTTTTGTCCTTTATCACTTGAGAATATATCAACCCACTACCTTCTGAGTTCCTAGATTTCTAATGAGAAGTCTCATAAGGACCTTATAGGGAAATTATGATGAAATCCCCCTACCTCTGAGCCCCATAAGTTTAATAAAGTCCCTGTGGTGTCTTAGGGAACAGAGCATTCTGTCATAGTACCACAACCCGAGTAAAGTGCTACCATCCTTTTAATATCAGTCATTCAGAGTTGAAAGAGGAATTGAATACATTAATTGTGAATATGAGAAGGTTCTGAAGAACCAAAAATCATTATAGATTTTTAGATTCCAACTGAAAAAGCCATTGAACCCCCCTCCATATTTTAATTTCTAAACAAAAGAAATATCATTCTCCATAACCTGATATTATGCTGTGGATATAAGGTATCCCCCAAAAGCTTATGTGTGAGAAAATGCAGAAATATTCAGAGGTTAAATGATTATATTATCAGAGCTGTTACCTAATCGGTGGATTAATCCATTTGATAGATTAATTATTTGAAAGGACTACTGTACTTGATAGCTATAGGCAGGAAGGGTATGGCTGGAGGAAGTAGGTCACTGGGAGCTTCCTTTGGGGTTTAGTATTTTTGTCTTGGCGCCTTGCTCTCTCTGCTTCCCAGCTTCCATGCCCTGAGCAGCCCCATGGTGGGACTGCAGCCTGTCAGCCTGTACCAAAGACAACATTCAGGACAGACCAAAAGCAGATGATTAGGTGGATTTCCGCTTGTATCCTATGAATATGCTGTTGCGTGCCACGTTGCTGTTGGCTGTCCCAAAACACACACCCTGAATTCAGGAACAAAGTGGCTCCAATGAAAGTGGACAGTTGAGTCAGACAAAAAACAAAAGGGACAGATCCCACAGGATCTCACTTATGTGGAACAGCTGCAGGAGGGAGATGTGCAGACTGCTTCAGGCTTGTCCATATCATTCCAGTCACAGGGGCATCTGGAGATGAAGGGAACCCCTCTGCCTCCACCTGTTCCCCTCTCTCCTGTTCTTTTCTGTTCTTTCTCCCATGTTTCTGCGGAAGTAGGAGTGGTTCTTAATAAATTTGTTTCTTACAAATCTTAAACTAAAATTAATGCTCCAAGAAAAAAAAAGTGTTTAACTAAAACTCTACAATGATGTACACAATAAAACACATTGTAGTCATGAAAACGACAGAGTAGGCTATGCTTACAGACAGGCAAAGACATTCATGAAATATAGAAAAGACTTTTGAAGAATTTGCACCAAGATCTTAGCATTAGCCGTTAACATCCTCCCTCTGCCACTTGGGTAGAAATATAAATTTTGTTTGTGTTTAAAATCATTTTGTGTAATGAATGAATACTAGTTTTGTAAAAAGAAAAGCTCATTTTAGATTTAAAAAAAACTAAAAGGGGAACAAGGATCAGCGAAGCAAACACCGATGGATGTTATACCTTTGTTGACTCTTAGAAGAGATAGTTTTTCCTCATGTACATCCAAGTGACTGGTCTGGGATAGGTGCTATTCCTGTAACAGAGAGAGGTGCTCACAGTTAGATGACACAGGCTATTAGTCATTCAATAAATACCTCTTGTTCTGATTGCCAACTCCCCACGCAATCCATGGTTTTAATGTGGTTTCTATTTGCCAGCTTGTGGCAAGAGAATGCTGATTGGCCACAGGAATATCCACTCCTTCAGAATTATATTAATCTGTGTAAATTAATTATTTGTGAGTCTAATTCCATATTAAATAACTATTATCAGAAGCATAACTTGGTTGGCCAAGGTCATAGCTCAGTTGTAGAACAGTTGCAAGTCCCTGGTTTCAATCCCCAGCACCAAAAAAAAAAAAAAAAAAAAAAAAGGAAAAAAATAAGTAAATAAACATTACTATTATTTGGTAAATGTTGTCTTTAAGTTTTATAACTGGGCTGGGGATGTGACTCAAGCGGTAGCGCACTCGCCTGGCGTGCGTGCGGCCCGGGTTCGATCCTCAGCACCACATACAAATAAAGATGTTGAGTCCGCCGAAAACTAAAAAATAAATATTAAAAAATTTCACTCTCTCTCTCTCTCTTTAAAAAAAAGATTTATAACTGTTTTCATTATATATCACATTTTGGTTTAAATTGTTTAAGGAAAGAAGTCACAAATAATATATATCAATAAAAATCAGTAGGTGTTCATATTCTAAATCAGAAAAAAATGCAAAAATGTATTATTTTAAAATAAAGCAATAAAAAAGAAGTTGTCCCCTGGGGGGGGGGAATAAAAAAGACCAACCTGGAACAGTTTACTTATTTTTTCCCTGAGGACCACACTGAGGATATCCACTAAGAGTTTGTCCTCTAGTATTTTATTCTGTTTATATGGGAGAAGTGCCTGAGTTTGCTTCTTTTTTCTTAAATAACACTTTTTTTTAATCTATATTGAATATGGCTTTTACACCTTCTGTTTATATGTTGGTTTCAGATTTCATTTTCTTCTGGAGCATTTATTCGTGCTGACTTGAGTGAATGGGGCATGAGTTTAACCGTTAGAGCATCTAGTTCAGATTACAAAAACACTTTAGGACTCTGTGGAACCTTTGATGAGAACCCAGAAAATGATTTCCATGATAAAAATGGGATCAAAATTGATCAACATTTTAATAATTGTGCTGCTTTTATTAACGAATGGAGGTAAGAAACTAATTTTCATTTGTGATTGTGTTAATATTAGACTTAAATGTGAAGAGTCTCTGACTTTGGCAGCACATTCCTGGGAAAAATGTTCTGGTTCAAATAACTTTCATTTTCTGTTTTTAATCTGGAAGGATTTTACCCGGGAGAAGCATGTTTGACAAGATGCCAATTTCTCAGACTTTGCCTGCAAAACTATCCTATTGTAGCTGCTCATTGGATACCGCCTCCAGGTACCCGTTTTCTAATCATCTGGATGGTTTTCCTCAACCAGAAATTGCTTCAGGTTGCAAAGACCTCAAACATGTCAGATTCTCTTCTTTGATACCAGAACTAGATGTCACCTCTGAATACATTAATTCAGAAGCTCTGGTTGGGAGGATAAACAAGCATACATCTAGAGAAGAAAATAATTTGAATTTCTTACTGCAAGGAAAGAAGTACATAGACCTCACCAAACGGGACGTACATTTACAATATCCTGGCAATGAAAAACAAGATGCACCAAAATATTCAGACAACGAGAAACATAAGCAGGACCAGGGTCGCCACAGCCAACAAATGAGGTGGAATCCACAAAACAGATGGAAACGGCAACATTTCAATGAGTTTCCTCCTTTGTTTGCTTTCCAGAGTCTCAGCCCGACCAACCTGGAACAGTTTACTTATTTTTTCCCTGAGGACCACTCTGAGGACATCCACCAAGAGTTTGTCCCCCAGTGGCCCACACCCTCTGGCCTTACCCAGGACAGCAGCCTGAAACTCTGTCAGCGCACGCTAGCCAACTCCAGCATAGGCAGGCTCTGTTTTGACTTTCTCGGTAAAAGACTAGACCATGCTGTAGATATGTGTGTTAAGGACATTCTGTTGAAAGATGATGTTAGCTGGGCAGAAGCAGGTGTGGCCCTTCTAGAAAATGAATGCGAAAAGAGGATTTTGGAAGAGGAGAAATATAACACAAAAGAACATGGCAAGTCAATTGAAGGCATTCTCTTGGTATTAAAATGTCCCAATTTATGCAGCGGCAATGGGCAGTGTATGGATTGGGGGTGTGCATGTCTCCCAGGCTTCAGCTCCTATGATTGCAGTGATTGGTATGGTAAGTAAACACTCTTAAACGTTAATATTGTGCAGGAAATTTGATTATGAAAATATATTTGTTCTTTTTTGACTTAATTATCTTAAGGCTTATGAAGATCGTGTAGTGATAAAAGACACAAATTAAAATGATTAATACGTTAATGATTTTCCCCAAAGTGTTTCCTTTCATTCAGAGAAAAGTTGAAGTTCTTGTAATTACTTGTAAGGCACACCATGATCTGGCACACAGAGTCCTTTCAGACTCATCTCCTGCAACTGTCACCCTCTCACCATCCCACTACAGCTACTTTGGTCTCTGCTGTTTTTGAAATGCCAGGTTTACCCTGTCTCCTGGCCTTTGCTTGCAACTAACTGGTCCTTCTACCTGATTAGAATAATCGTTTTCCTAGGACTCAAATTTAACATGTTTTAAGGACTGTGTTTATATTATCTTGTTAATCATGCTCGTTTGTTATATAGTGTAAACTATTCTGTCTCAAAATGTTAAAGAAAGAAAATTTTTTAAATGTTGACTTGGTTTATTTAAGCAGTAAACCAGTAATTCTTGATTTCCCTCCCACAACCACCATCCTTCCCTTTCCATTTACAGTCTCTCCTATTGCAGTAAATGCAAAAACTTCACTCTGATGGCCCAAGTTAAAAACTTGCAGGTGTTGACTTTTCTGTTTCTCCCATGCCTCAAGTTTAACTCCATAGCAGCAAGTCCAGTTCTAGCTTCAAAGCATTTCATTTCTTTCCTTGCTATAGCCTTGGTCCAAACCACCACTGTCTCTCACCTGGATCATCATAGATTCTCTCCAAGCTTATTTTCTATGCAGCAGAAGCCAAAGTGACCCCTTTGAAATGTAAGTCAGATCACATTGCTTCTCTGCTTAAATCCTTCAAACGGCTTGCCCTATTTTTCAGAATAAAATCCACAACTCTTTACATGGACCTCAGATAATCTGAGGCTCCCCCTCACTCTCAGTTCATTAACCGATCTTCCCCAAGTTCACTGCTCTTCCGCCACATTGGCTGCTTTGTTGTTCTTACAGATCTGCTCCTACCTCAGGGCCTTTGTACTTACTGCTCTCTTATTGGAGCATTTTTTCACCACACAACTTCACGACTAACCTTTTTCATTTCTCTGCTCAAGTGTCATATTATCAGAAAATCCATCATGGTCATTCAGAATAAAGAATAAAGTATTTTTCACAAAACCTCATAATCAAATCTTAAAACATTAATGACAGCACTGGTAGCAATATAATGACATTGTTGACATTGTTGTAGGTTTAATGGTAGGTAGCATCACATTTAATACCAGAATGCTCTTAACATTTAATGGTTTAATTAATGTAAATAGTATTTGGGGTGTACTTTGAAGTATTATTTTACACATGCTTTTCATTTGGGCTTTGAGGCATAATTATGTAGTTTTTTTTCCGGAATTAAAAAAACATGTTCTATTTGTTATAATTGTTCTCCAAAGACAAAGTTCCTGAAATCACAGAGCTTGAGAATGCTGGATTCTGTGATGTTCAAAAGCATAATTGTACGATGGTGAGAGTTTTTGGTCAAGGCTTCAAAGAATCACCTTCCATTAACTGTGAAGTTACTAAACTGCAGGTATGTTAATTACAGATTTTCTGAGAAATTATGGAAAATAATTTATAAATTATTCAGATTAATTCTGTATTGAATTAATGAATTCAGTCGGCCACATAATCCCAAAGGACGTTAGGTCCACAGAGAGTGAAGGAAGATGATTTAAGTTGCTTAACCTTGAAAACTTCCACATTTGTAAGCTTATTTGAAGTATTTTATATTATTTTTACTGAGGTATAGACCACTGTTTTCATTCATAATAAAAAAAGTAAAAGACGATCAAGCTTGAAATACTGAGGCATCTTTATATTTTAAATTGCAACACCACAAATAGTGGAGATGGATTTTAGCCAAGACATCCTGCATGAACTGTAAAATCCAGGGACATGAATGTTTCCCTTCTATAAAACAAAAAACAAGGGCTAATTATACTCATCCTTTGTATTCCTTTACTATGGATTTCAGATTGGAAAGTACCACCCTCCCCCACATTAGCATGTTTTTTCCTTGAAGTAAGCATTTTTCTTTCTTACATGACGTGAATCCCAGTTTGAACATTAGCATAGCAAATTATACCTTATTTTTGATGATTTCTAATATGACCTTCCTTTTCTTTATTCAAGTAGAAGTTTTATTTTATGGACAGCTCTTTGAATTAAGAAAGGTTTTATGTGCATAAGCTGAAAGTTAAAGTAGTGAAATAGTAAATAGTACTTTAACATTCTTCTTTCTTTTTCTCTAAGTTGATAAATCCAGATGTGGTTCTGAGATTGAGACTTTACAAGAGGAAATAATCTTTGCATGTTTTTTTGTCATAGGGTTCTGAATAACAAATATGCTTCTTTCATGATTTTAATGATAGAGTCTTTCTAAATTAGTTGCAAATTATTCTAATTCCAATGAAATAGCAAAACACACAATAGACAGATATATACGTAATTTCAACATCACCCAAGAGAGTCCATATGCTTTTGGTCTTGATAGAGTAAATTATATGACATCATGCTATAATTAAATGATTTACCAGAAGAGAATTTTATAGATTTCTATTCTCTTGGAAGTTAAATTTTGTATTTATTTTCAGCCACTTACTGGTTGTGATTTACTCTCACACTGCTTCCCTCTTCCAAAATCGTGGAATTTTTAACATACTTTGCAGAACTATAGAAATAAATCAATGTGCTTAATTACTAAAACCAAGATGAGAATGTGCATCAAGTATTTATATATATTATTACAGTGTATTATTACAGCCGTCTTCCCTGGCCCTGGTCTTGCCCAGTGCTGGGTTCTGGCTTTTGCACCATTTGTTTCACTCCTTGAGTCAAGTCTAATTGACACTATTTTAAGACTCCCCACCCCACTGCTTGGGACCTTCAGGAGGCCTTGTGCTTGGTTTGTTTGGAATGTATGTGTTTTTCCACTACCTTTCTTGTACCTGGTCAGTGAACATGAATGTATTTCTGCTCACTTTTTTAGTTGGAATTTCAGTTCCCTTTGAAGATGGGTTTCTCTTAAAAATCTAGATTTCTGAAACTAAAATTACAAGAAACCCTTCATTTCTTTCCATTTTATCAAGTACTGTTTTAAAACATGTATTTTGGAATAATTTGAACCTTGCAGAGAAGCTGTAAAAATAATACAGAGGGGTTCCCAATGATTTTTCACCCTGCTTCTTCCTGTATCTTCATCTTACACATCCATAAAACTGTTATGGAAACCAAAAAATTCAACTTGGTACAATAAAATTAAATAATTTACAGGCCTTATTTAAATTTTTCCAGGCATCCAATCTGATTCTGCAACCAATCCAAGATTTCATATTGCATTTTGTTGTCATGTCTCTTCAATCTTCTTCAAATTGTGAGAGTATATAGTTTGTCTTTCATGAATATGGCATTTTTGAAGAGTGCTTGCCAGTTATTTTGTAAAATGTTTCTTTCTTAAGATAGATAGAGGTTACATCATTCTTCCTTCATCTTTTCATGATCAGTATTTGTAATTACTGGTGATGTAAATTTTAATTACATATTTAAGGTGGCATTTCCATTAATCTCCACTGTAGATTTCCTGTATTTCCTTTTGTAATTAATATGCTATAAGAAGACACTTATAGACAATGCTAATATGATTTCTTCTTATATTTTGTCTCCCTGATTTTAGCATTCAACTATAATTTTTGCTTGCAACAGTCATTACTGTGGTATTTACCAATGGCAATTTCTATTTCCATCATTTCTTCTACATATATTTATTATCTGAAATTGTACTGAAAGGGAAAGCTTTTCCTTGTTTCATATTTGTTCATTCATTTATTCATATCAGATGGACTAAGATAATTGTTTTATGAAGAATACTTATTTTATCTTATTTGATGCTATTATTTTTGCTTGCTGCTTAAATTATCCCAGATTTGAACATTGGGAGCTCTTTCAAGTAGATTCTCATGTCCCTTTACTATGCACTCATAATTTATTGTATAATTTCTCACATTCTCATCACACAATACTGCGGACTCATCTTGCATTTTCTCTACTCCAACCATAGAATCAACCATTTCTCAAAAGAACTCTGTTCTATCTATTAAATAATGTTACTTAAAAACCATGATTTGATGATTTGGGTGCAAAGTGTGCTCATCATCGAAGACTAGTTATTGATTCCTGTCCCTCTCAATGGATGAAGCTAGGAAATACATGTTTATCTTCTCACACATACATCCCTATCCCTATCCCTATCTATCTATCTCTCATCTTCATGAGCTGATTCTGATACCTCTGATTGCAATGCATGAGGTTCATTTCAGCCTTCTCTTGTCCTTTTACTCCTTCTTCACTAGTAAAAACTAGTTCTTGTTATTTGTATAGCATGTTTTATCAATTTTAATATATGCAAATCAATTTTAGAAATTATAAACCAGGCCTCCGTGAAAAAGAAATTTGCAAAATGAGATCACAATTTACACGCAAATATTATTTACCTAGTGACTTGTGTTGGCTGTTTTCTTTCCCTCTCTTTTCAGAGTGGTCATATGTTTCTTTTGCAACAAAACTGTGGTTTATTTTAGGTATAAATTATTTAGGGGTGTGTGAAATGTGGTTCTGAAAACTGGCTCTATACAAAAGGTACACACAGAGAACTGTCACTTTCTTCTCATCCCTAGTACCAGCTTGCTATTACCCTTTATTTCCTTCCTGTTTTCTTGCATGGCCTGAAATATTTACATCCACAGCCATTATTTCCTGTTTTACCCTTAATGTGTTTTTTTTTTTTGACATAAAGGAACAGACAGCATACCTCCTTTTTTTTCATACACAAAGCATTGTATATTATAAATGCCATTTTTAAATTTTTAGTAGTAATTTTTAAAAAATTTCTTTGTTTATTCTAATTTGTTATATTTGACAGCAGAATGCATTTCAATTCGTAGTACACATATAGAGCACAACTTTTTATTTCTCTGGTTGTACACAAAATAGAATCACACCATTCATGTCTTCATACATGTACTTAGATTTATGATGTTCATCTCATTCCACCAACATTCTTATCCCTTACCCCCCCCCGTTCCCCTCCCTCCCCTTTGCCCTATTCAAAGTTCCTCCATTCCTCCCATGCTCCCTTCCCACATTATAGATCAGCATCCACATTCAGATAAAACATTTGGTCTTTGGTTTTAGGGGATTGGCTTACTTCACTTAACATGATATTCTCCAAGTCCATTCATTTACCTGCATATGCCATGATTTTATTCTCTTTTAATGCTGAGAAATATTCCAATGTGTATATATACCCAGTAGTAATTTTTAACAAATGCTTAGCTAGAAATCCAGTTACCCAATCATATCCTTCACTCTTCCCCCTAAAAGCAGAATCCAGTTTTTAAATTGCTGACTTGTAGGATTAAATCCAAGTTGTTATCCTATAAACATGTGGGCCGTTAGGAGGCAGTTCTTGCCCGTTTTAGCAGGCTTGACCTTCCTCTCCATGCTTTATTCCAGTTCCGTGCAGACATGAATTTTCACACAATGTTTTCTCCAGCCATCTTAAATCATACTCTATGTCTGCTTCCAGCATCCACATGTCAGTCTCCTTTTTACTTCAGGAGGAGAAGTATAATCCCCCACACTTTGTTTTAAACCTTGCTTGACAGATTTAGATTTAATGGCTTATTTCTTATTATACCTTATTTGAATCTCGGTTATAGTGATAATAAAATTATCTATGTCTTTTCCTTTGATCTCTTCATCAGAATATCTTCAGCACATAATAGATAATCAGAAACTATTGGTGAGTAGAAAAGAAGTAGAACCCTGTTTATTCCTTACTTGGTGCAGACCTTTCCTCAGAGGGATGGAAATTATCCCTACATCCCCAGTCATTGGCTGGAATCTATTTCCACACAAGAAACCAAGGGACCCTATATCCTCTAAGAGTAGGTATCATGACAACTTAGACATTCTTATTATCCTTCTGCTAGAGGAAAATCACTGGCAGAAATGCTATACACATCCATAAATATGCAGTTTTGTACTATGGGTCACTCTGTCAGCTATATGTCTTCAAAATAGTTTCTGGGAGCCATAGACAAGAGTGTTCTAGTCCTCCTTTTCTTTTCCTGCAAACCCACGATAGTGAAGCAGCTGCATATTGCATGGCTGATTCAGAATGGTTGGAAACATTCTACAATAAGAATTCTTTTACGAAAGTATAAATCTTGGCAACAAAATATCATTCTAGTTTTCTGTGTAGTTATCAGTACTCAGAAAATTATTCTTGCTTTTTCTCCCTAGATAGCAATGCATTTTCAATGGTGAAAATGAATACTTAAAGTGTAGTTTAAGCATGAGATAAGCTATTAAATGGGATGAACTGGCTAAAATTTTACTTTCAAATTACATCAACAAGCTTTAGCAAAATAATACTGATTATGAAGATGGTACATTTTTTACAGAATTAAGGAAAAGGATGTAGCTGAATTATCAGAAAAAAAAAACTTGAAGTTGGGACTTGGACAACATGAAGACTTAGCATGTGCACATTTGGATATGTGTGTAGCTGTTTGTCTCCGTTCTCCTATTCTTTGATTCCCTCTCCACCCCATTTTATTATATACTGGATTTCTCCACATACAGAAAAACATGATCATCAACAAGTCTTGAATCTCAAGTCATCAGAGACAGGGGGCAGAAAGGGCAGTTTCAAATAGATGGAGAAGGTGGGTACTTTTGCAGAGGAAATGAGGGTGTTTCTGGAAAGAAAAACCATCTGTTGCCTCAAGTACAATGTCAAATGATAATTTTTCTTGCTGCAAAAGTTATTGCAGAGTGACCCATAACATGTGGCCAATATTGGTAAATCCTTTGATTTGAACTACCAGAAAATTCATGATTTCCTAGGAAAACTTTACATCAAAATAAGATGCATATTTTCTTATCATTCTGAATAAAACTCACTTCCAATGTGACTTTTTTTCCTTACTATACATTCCATTATACTAGGATTATATTTTAAAATTTGTATTTCAATCGTATGAAATTCAGTACTGGAATATTTTCATAATCGTAACAGAAGTTAACTGTTTTCCCATTTTGCCTTCAGTATAATAGTAGTAAATGGGTGCTTGGAGAACCTGTCTATACACGGGCAGTTTTTCAAAACAGCAGAACTGTTGATTGTCAGCTGCCCAGTGATGTCCAGCAGTCTGATACCATGGATGTGATGGATCAGAAACCAATTATGAAGTGGCAATTAAAGGTAAAAAAAATTAAAGGTAAAAGATAACTATAAGTTAAACCTCATGTTTATAAGCCAAGCAAATTCTTATATATAGATTTTCATAATGAATTTATGAGGCTGCATTTAGAACAAATTATCTTATTATAGAACTACATCTTACAGGTATCTAATGATGGTTATAAATTCAGTAATTCCAAAACAATGATCATATATGATGGTACTTGTCAAGTTTGTGGTCTCTACAAAAATAACTCATGTACTATAAAGGTATGTATCTTTTCACTTATTTTCACATTTACATCATAGGTATTTTAATTTCCCATGCCATTGGCATATCAACTGTGTTTTTTTTTTCACCTTAATAACAGAAATACTAATAGAGAAAAACCTTCCTTAAATGCACCTAACGTTAATTGAAATGTTTACTCTTCTTATAACTCTTGTTGAAATGGTGAGAAAGATGTTTCTTCCTTAACATTTTGGAGTGCAGATTGCTTATTCCTAAAAAAATCAAAAAGGAGGTTTGCACTGAATTATTTCCTCCTTTCTACATTCACTGTTTTCTCAGTATTAATTAGTTTCCAAAAGATGTCTCTTTATGGTCCAGTACAGGGGAATATGCCTCTAATTCTAGAAACTCAAGAGGCTGAAGCCAGAGGATTATAAATTCCAGACTTACACTCTGTCTGAAAATGAAATATAAAAAGTGGTGGGGATGTAGCTCAGTGGCAGAATGCCCCTAGGTTCAATCCTCAGTATTAAAAAAAAAAGAAAGAAAAGAAAAGAAAAGAAAGATATTTCTTTGTGGTTTGTGATTACCTAATCCTCTTTGTGGCAAATGTTATACATTTGAGTACAGTTTGCAAAGTGTATAAAATTAGCACTTTTATAGAGAGTTTTCTGGCAACTAAATTCTTTGGACTATGCAAAAGCCTACCACTTGATGAATTATAGAATAATAGCACAACCTAAACCTAGTTGTTATAGCCTCACCCTCTGAACCTATCTATATCCAGACTTCTGAGTTTATCCGCAGGGCTTTCTCCCATGTGCATTGCTGAAACCTTTACCTAATATCAATTGACTTTTCAAAACCAAGGAATATATCAAGTATGTGGTGCACACCTGTGAACCAGCTATTCAAGAGTGTAGGCAGGAGAATCACAAGTTGGAGTTCAGCTGGAGCAACTTAGAAAGACCTGTTTCAAAATTAAAAAAATAAAAAATCTAGGTATGTAGTTTAGTGGTAGAGAGCCCTGGGGTTCAATCCATGGTATTACAGAAAATAAATATTCAAAAAGTATATTTTTCTAAATTTAAATTCCTTTTCTTTGAGATTAATCACATTATTTCAATAACAAGTTTTTATTGTTGAGAAATTATTGGATTTTTAGTTTTCATCAAATATTTCACTTCCACATGTTCTTAAGTACTTTAAAAAACATTGTTATTCAAAGTTGTCTTATCCTCTTAGAACTATTCTAATTTTCAAAATTATATCAAAGGAAATATTTTAAATGAACAAAATTTATATCTCCTAAAAAAGTTGTCTATTTCCCAAGTTAAAAAATTATTGCTATATTTATTGTCCTTTCTCTGTATTACAGCATTTTTTCAACTATTTTTTAATGATACCATTATGAAGTGTGAATAATAATGCTTTGGATGTATGGTCTAGTATAATGGGCTGTTAGGGAAGAGGAAGATAACTATAAATTAATATGATTTTAAAGATGTGCAAAAATGAAAAGTAGTCAAATAAATAAATTTCTTTTCTTTCTTTTTCTAGAGTCTTGTAGACCTTGATCTTGATTCCCCTGCCTCACTTCCCAACTAACTAAAATAACAGGTGTGCACCACTACACCCACCTCTGATTTCTTCATTAATAAAGCACTCCCAGCATGAATTTTAGCAGTAAAGATGACAAAAAAGAAAAGAGTGTTTTTTCCCCATGTTATTTATGAGGCATAATTTTGCACAGAGATACAACTTACATGCATTTTATTATTCCTCCAAGTTGATCAGTTTCTTAGGCATTTAAGCAGACAGGAAATACTTTATTTTATGACCTGGATTTGTGATCATGAAGTGTGAAAAAATGTTGCAGGAGAATACAACAGACACTAGTATGGCAGTATGTAAAAAAGTGGATGTGGAACCGATGTGAATCTGCAATATGTATACGGGGTAAAAATGGGAGTTCATAATCTGCTTGAATCAAATGTATGAAATATGATATGTCAAGAGCTTTGTAATGTTTTGAACGACTAATAATAAAAAGTAAATAAAATAATAATTTCAACATCATGCAAAAAATGTTATCTGATCAAAATTGAGTTGTTATTATATGCTTTTATTGGAATCATAAATATATATGCTGCTATAAGTTTATGTACAGGTTTTTTATACACTAACTACAACTTTTGTTTGTTAATGTTTTCCTTTTTAAAAAATTTTTACTAGGAGAATGTTTGCATTATCAGTGGACTCTGCTACACTGAAGGGAATAGAAATCCTACCAGTCCTTGTTTGATCTGTAGATCCCAAATCTCAAAATTCACCTGGTCATATTTAGAAAGTAAGTTATTCTTGTCTATCCAAACATCCCTAAACAAGATTGTTTTAAACTACAAGTTACATAAATGTGTTTAAAGTTAATAAATACTGAATTTCATTTAGCATCTTTCTTAATGCTTACAAGAACCTGTATATTTTTCTATACAGTCCTGCACCAGATAATGTCATTTTGTTCTACACAGTGTGCAAGTACAATAGTAGAACCAGAAGATGTGTCATCTAGTGATGTCATAGCTGTCTTAGGTTTTGCTTTTCTTTTCTTTTTTTTTCTTTTTGATAAGCATTCTTTGGATAACCCAGTGTCAAAATTGCCTGACAGTGCATTTGTCAGAACTTATGCCTGTCATTAAGTGGCACGTGACTATAAATAATTTTTATAACAATAATACAATAGAACATGAGATACTTATTTTAATATTTGATAGGGAAAGCAATGTGAATTATTTTTAATATATATTTTAAACTGTAGATGAAAACAATACCTTTATTTTGTTTATTGATTTATTTTTTTAATGTGGTGCTGAGGATCAAACCCAGGGCCTCACACATGCGAGGCAAAGCACTCTACCACTGAGTCACAACCCCAGCCCCAGCAATGTGAATTATTAATTGAAGAAATGGAGTTTGTTAGTTCAATTACACACCATTTCTTATTCCTAGCCTTAATTCTGTTCAGTTTCCTGATAAATCATTTAACTATTGAAGTTCTAGAGGATATGCACTTACCACTTATTAAATAAGGTATCTTGACTTAATTATCTATAAAGTGCCTTCCAACACTACTATTCTGTGATGTCATGAGTATAATATTGTATACAAATAATATTGAGATTTTTCATTTCATCCAAACAGCATTCCAAATTGTGTACCATATACCAGGTAACCTTTTCACTTTCCTAAACACAACTAGATATGATTCTACATGGGTGCCCAAGTTCTCTTTCCTCATAGGATGATCAGACATTATTAGTACAATGGAACATGATTATTCCCTGATGCAATATAATTTTATCTGAGTAATAAAACCTATACAGCACTTTATGATACCATTAAACTGTCATTATATGTGTAAATTTCATTACTATATTAGATCATTTGCCAGATGATTTACTGCTTAGGTGCTAGACTCATGAAATATTTTTGGAAGACAATGGAAATTTAAGGAAGAAATCAGTGCAAGAGACAAGGAAATGCAATATAACTTCTGAATTAGTGTCTGTTTTAGTGACTATGATATAATTGATTCAGTAGTAAGCCTTAGTGTTCAAAGATATAAAGGGTCATAACATATCTTGTTTCTAACCTCATCATATTGAGGTTGTGGAAATTAGAACAGATAAATCAAACTGTCTGTATAAGGATATACAGGGCAGAACAGGAGCCAGAAATACAGTCTCTTGGCATCAGTGCACCAAGGATACAAGCAGAGTATTTGTGACCAATATGATGAAGTGTGGCTTTTTATTCATTTATTAAGCCAGTGGGCAAGAAAGACAGATAGTTTTTTTTAAACATAAGAAGATATAAAAATATAGTTTAAATTGTTTCATGAGCTTAGAGGGAACTCTCCCTATCTCCTGAAACAGCCACTATAATAACCTGTGAACTCAGCCACTGGAAAGACCTCAGAGGAATAGGAATTTGGTATGATTGATGGCTGAATCAAATTCTGGGGAATCAAATGAGGAATGTAACTGGGATCTTAAAGGAAAAATAAGAGAAAGTGAGGTGCATGGGTAGAAAGTGAGGCTTAAAAATACAAGAGTTCAGAGGCAGGAGGAGAGAGAGAGGGAGCGGGAGAGCTTGCAAGCACATGCAAGCAGTGAGATGATCAACACAGAAGTAATTTAAGACGGAAGAGGAGGTGCATTCTGACTGGGCAGTGCAAATTTGCTTGTGTCTTTTATGTTGTATCCAAAGTGTTTTTATACTCTAATAGCAAATTTGAGGTCTGCATCTATCAGTTAATTTTATATTTTCTTAGAGTAGAATTGATTATTCAGAATGTTTAAAAAATGAAAGCAACTAAGAGAACTGGTAGCAGAATATTTAGGTGTCTTTTAATTTTCTTCATTCTTTTAAGTGAATATGTTATCATTTTGAATTATGAATATAAATTTATTTTTACTGAGTTGTTGAAAGAATGCAAGTATTGATTGCACCAGGGATTTTTGCAAAATCAGGGTTACTATACTTAATGATAGGAATTTATTCATTCAAATAAATTGTTAAGCATTGAAAGAGCACAACTTCATCTCCAATTGTTTTACTGAGGAAAGACTGACTTTTCTAACACATTCAACATTGGAAACTTTTCACAAGTTTTCACAGACAATGCAAGAAGTGGATAAAAGAAGTTGTCATTAAGCGAAGGCGAAAACCATTCTAAACAACCATTTCATTGTTTAAGAAAAAAGTCACTGAGTTTTTAAATGAACTACAAATGAATTCTCTAATATGATAAGCTTTTACTTTAAATGTTAATGGACTTTTAAGTCACCTTATTTATAGGCAATTTTTTTATGTACTTGAAGGGTCAAGTTGAATCATAAATGAAATCTAAGCAATGACCTTACATGTGATTATACAGTAAAATTTAAAAACAGCCCAGTTTTGTCCTCACAATGCATGACTTCTCTGTGAGGACTTGGAGGTCTTAAATAAATAATAGAAGAAACAAAAAAAAAAATGAGCCTGGTAGACATATTTCAAAATAAATCTCTTGAACTCTTTAATCTGTATTCTGTTTAGGCAAAAACTGCCAGGAAGATGCTGATGAGTGTGCATCTGGGCCTTGCTTTCCAGGAGTAGAGTGCTTCAGTACCTTTGGCTCCTATCATTGTGGTTCATGTCCAAAAGGATTTTATGGTGATGGGAAAACCTGTCATGGTAAAAGTTTATTTTCTGCTGTGAGATGTGTTCTGCTGTATTTAATTAGCTCAAATCACTCAATTCCATTCTCTTTCTTACACACTCATTTGGTATATATGCATTAAGTATTGTGCAATACACTAGATGCATGGGATGCAGAGATCAGACATGTCCTCTGATTTAAGGGGTTAGGGTGCAATAGCACTAATCCTTTGGTACAATATAATATTCTGTGTCTTGTGATAGAAAAGGGACTAGGTGGAATCTTACACAATGTGTTGTGTTTACCTGGAGGGATAATGAAAAACTTTAAAAAGGAGATATCTAGACTATAGTAGATATACAACAGCTGAATCTAATGTATGAGATCAAGGGGGTGAAAAGCATTGCAGGAAGAAGAAATAGCCCAAGCAAAAGCCCAGGGCCATGTAATACCACAGCACATCCTGAGCACTGAACAATTCAGTGTGCCTGGAGGACCACAGGCCCGAAGAGCTGCTGCAGGAGTTGAAGCTAGAGAGGTAGCCAGCATGTAGACCAGCAGCAGTCCCTTAAAGTTTTGAAATAAGAGAGAAACATGTTAAGACTTATATTTGAGAAAATTTACTCAAGTAATATAGACAATAGACCATCTGTGGGTAAAGAAATGTGAAAGCCTGAAGGTGGGAAGAAAAGCAAAGCCAAGATAGTATTTCAAATATGTAGGGAGAGATGAAGATATTCTGCCTTAAGGTAAGATAATGAGAAATGAAAGAGATGCTAAAGAAGCAAGCTGATAGTACTTGGCTTGGTCAGTAATTGGATTAGCGTAGGAAAGAGAGTCATTTAGTTGGAGGTATTTGATTTAGGTGAATGGTATGTGGAATTGGCACTCACATTGTTGTAGACTGAACTACATTCCACTAAAATTCCAACATTGAAGTTCATAGGGTTGCAGGCGGTGATAAGAGTAGAGTCCTAATCCAATAGGATTAGTGTCTTATAAGGAGAAACACCAGAGAATTATTTATCTCTCTCCTTTTTTTTTTTTTTTTTGATTGAACTGGTGATTGGACCAGGGATCTTTCTGTCTCTAAGCTTCATCTCCAACTTTTATATTTTTTATTTTGAGGCAGGATTCCCCAGGTGATCAAGCTGCCTTCACACTTAGCAATCTTCCTGTCTCAGCCTCCCAGATAGCTGGCTTTATAGCATTGTACCACCATGCCCAGCTCACCAGATAACTCTCTCTGCCAGGTGAGAACACATTGAGAGCATGTCTATCTCCAATACATGGAGAGGGTCCTCACACAAAACAAAACAGGCCAGCACCTTTCATCCAGAGCTTTCCAGCCTCCAAAACAGTAAGGAAGTGAATTTTTGTTGTTTAGTTCACCCAGTCTATGGTATTTTGTTATGGCAGGTTGATCTGATTAAATATACAGGAAGAAGTAATAGTTTGGGAGAAGAATTATAGTGAATTCAGTTTGGTTACTAAGAGACTAAAGGACAATGGAATACCCACATGAAGCTCAGCAGAGAGAACTAAGTTAAATATACAGTTATTATGGTCATCAGCTATGAGATGACATTACCAAGGGAGAATATGGAGGAAAGAAGACCAAAAAAAGGTGGACATCAATATTTTAAAAGATTAAAAGAGAAAAGTAAGTTATAGAAAACAAAATCAAAGAATTACATCTTTGGTGTAATTTAATGAGATCTACTCTGATGAAAAATAGATACTAATGACATAATATCACCTTAAGCTTCAAATTGGGTTGAATGTGTCTAGCACTGGAGATGACAGCTCTGAGGAACACAGGGCAGAGGGTAAGAGGATTCCTCACTACTTCAACTGCTTGCATTTCTCCTTCAGTATCCAGTTCCTAATATTAACACTTTCTGCTCTCTGACTAACATCCCTCCTTTCCAAACAAAGAGGATTGTTCCCTCAGTAAAACTTATATCAAGGTGACAATTAAACCTAACCCCATTACACATGAGTGACTCAGAGCTTTCTTAACCTTGTCAGAGATATTTGTGTATTTCACAAAGATGCTTATTGCTGCAGAAGAATTGGTTGTTGGTGATTACTTAGTTAATGCAGGCACCAGAATTTGAGGAATATAAAAATAAGCAGAACTGGGTTTGGTGGTGCATGCCTGTAATCCCAGTGGCTCAGGAGGCTGAGGCAGGAGGACTGAAAGTTCAAAGCCAGCCTCAGCAAAGATGAGGCACTAAGCAATTCAGTGAGACCTTGTGTCTAAATAAAATACAAAATAGGGATGGGGATGTGGCTCAGTGGCCAAGTGCCCCTGAGTTCAATCTCTGTACCTCCCCCACCCCCACCCCCCAAAAGTAAGTAGAGCAGGGTTTGTATTCTTGAGGTTATTGTTAACCAGTAGGAGAAAGACATGCACAAGAGTCAATAATACAAAGGACAGTCCTGTGAAAGAACCTAGGTGGTCCAGATGGATTTGGTGTGTTGGGACTACTGAAGAAAACTTTCTTACTCAGATCAGGCTGCCGTAACAGAATCCCACAGACTGAGTGGTAAATCTCAAACAGCAGAACTTTGTTTCTCATAGTTTGGAGACAGGGAGTTCAGATGAAGTTGCTGGGTTTGCTGGTTTGGGTTGAGACTTTCTTACTGGCCAACAGAAAGCTGCCCCCACTGGGCCCTCCCTCTCTCTGTGTGCTCTCCTGGAGTCTTTTCCTCTTCATAGGCCAACAAACCTATAGGACCAGAGCCTCATTCTTCTAACCTCCTGTAACCTAATCACTTCCCTCCTCCTGTCTCTAAATACAGCCGTGTAGAGTTAGGGCTTTGACATATGAATTTTGAGGCACTCAATTCAGTCTATTCCAGAGGGTTTGCTAATGAGAGGATATCAAAATTTATTCTTTAAGATGCAAAAGAGTTCCATGTGACATGTGTATTATATGTTTTTATATGTTCTTATATGTTTTTATTCATGATGCTTTGATTTTGTGATATTTTTATTCTGATTTGTTTCTGTTTTTTGTGTACCACTTACAGCTGAAATAGAGTTTTTAAATGAACTTACTACACAAATTGCAGTTCTCACAAGGTCTCACAAAAGTGTAACTATGGAAGAGGATGGTAAAAGTGCCAAACAGGGAGAAAACGACGTTAAGCCAGCAAGCAGAAATGCCTCTAGTAAGTAGTAGTGATTTTAGTTGAAATACGGTGACAAATGTATTCACTTTTTCTTTTTTTTTTTTTTTTGCTAATCTATTGAATCCTCTGGATCATATTCTAGAAAAATGCATTCACTCATGTCATATAACAACCAAATGATAGTATCATTTAAGGTGATTTCAGAAAATCATACTAATTATTATACTTTAACTTTCATGCTAGCTACTATTCTATGCTATCTTGAGTGCCCCAACAGGTAGCCATATAAGATCCTTGAAGGCAGGAGCAGTGTCATGACTTCCCTTTACTTTGTCACTCCTCATATAGTGTTACACATGTAGATGCTAAATGAAGGCATGAATAACTCAATGCCAAATACTGTGGGTAGAGCAGAACATTAATAAATGCTGTTGACTAACATTTCTATTTCTTTTTTTTTGTTGTTAGACTTGAATTTTCAGCCACTGTCAACAGAACATTCACTAACTGGTGCAAGCTTTACCCCTAGTCCTCCTCCGTTCAAAAGGTTCTTGAGTACAATGAACATCTCCTACCTGTCACCGACATCAATTACAACTCAGATGGATACTTCAAAGAAGTCTGTTTCTCAACAGATACCTGGTTATGAACATGTGGATCATATTCTCAGTGCAGATCTCACTGTGGATGAATTGGAAGATCCTACAAACCACAGCCATTCTTTAAGCATTAATCTCAACAGTTCTCGTGGCCAAGGGAGGGATATTTTCCATAGCACCATCCAAATAGAGACAGGAGAATATCATTCTTTCATTAACAGTTCTTTGCAAAGTTACACACAAGACGAAGATGAGTTTGTAGCATCAGTTACTAAAGCAGTCACTATTCTGCCACAGAAGTTTGGGTCAACCGAAATATCGACTTGTGCTGAGTCGCCTTGTTTTCTTGGTGTTTCCTGTGTGCCAACCACAGGTGGCCACTTCAAGTGTGGACGCTGCCCCACTGGGTATTATGGAGATGGTGTCAATTGCAGAGGTACTATGAAAATTTTTCAGAAGATACAGAGAAAACTACCTCATTCCAGTTTTAGTCACTAAGAAGATACACTTTTCCACTTACTAATTTCTCTTCCTTCCACTTTGTTCAATATGTTTTGAAAAAAAGAAGCAAAAGTGGGTTTTCTAAGTTTCTTATTTAAAGTGTTAATATTATATACTATCACAACAATATGATATATAAATATATTTATTGAGTACCTACTCTGTCCCAAGGTCTTCAGAAACATTCTGTATCAGTTATATATGATCAACAACTCCATATAATAAGTGTTATTGTTCCCAATAGATAGATGAGATAGTGGAGTTTTGAGGGACTGACTGTCCTGTTATTAAGCAAGTAATGAAAAAAAACAAGGATGTCAATATAGATCTGATTAACATTGTGGCCTGAGTTATTTTTAGTTCAAATGCACAGTTAACATTTTAAATTACTCTTTCTGATCTATTTACTTATTTGAAACTTACACAGTTGTCTCTGTAATTCCTCCAATTCTTTGGAGTCTTAAACAAGTTTTGCATCATTTTAATTTTACAAGTATTTTTATATCTTTCCACAATTATTAACATTGTTTTATCTGATACAAATCAAATTTTTGAGTCCTGTAATTTAGAGTCTGGTTTTTATTGTTGCTGTTGATATGAGTTTGATGTTCTTGTTTTGTTTTGTGTTTTGTTTTATTTGAGACCAAAATTAAGTGAGACAGTTGTTGGAATATTCTTATGTTTCCCATATTACCTAAAGGAAATTTGTTTTTCTTCTTTTTTTCCATAAGAATAATAACTCTCAATACTTACATTATATAATACCTATAAGAATTCCTTAACAAATGTAACAAATGAAAAAAAAACAATTTCATGTATATTAGATACCACAGGAAGTGTTAAATGTCCAGTAGAATATATCAGGTAGTAGAGAAGCTTAAGGAATCAACCTCATGATGTGTTCTTTGAAAATCTGATTATCCTTATTATTTATTAACATTTAGCTGATTCATATCTGAAATTTCATTGCCCCCTGAAAAAACACTGTAATTTCAGGTAGGGTTAGGTTCTGCCTCTAACAGGCACCATCTCGGGAGTAATTATTACATTTGGCACTTCTTTCTTACTCTAAAAACGATTTTCCTCAGTCATTCTAATGAATAAAAATATTAAGAAGACCATTTTAAGGGTGAATGGCCATTATTTAATACCTTATCAAAATGTTACAATTTGAGAAATTTTAAATTTCATTATAAGTAAATAATTGAGCGGCATGTATATATCATGTCAATGGTTCAGCCATTTCTCCTTGATTTTTGCAGCCATTTGTAGACATCCATGTGGAAGGAGCAGGGAATGTGTGGCACCAAACATATGCAAATGCAGACCAGGTTATACCGGTTCTAACTGCCAAACTGGTAGGTGTATCATTCATTAAATTGAAAAATGAATTTTACTTGATAATTGATATTTCTAAATGGGTTTATTTTATACAGCTGTATGTCAGCCTGCTTGCAAAAACCATGGGAAATGCACGAAGCCTAACGTCTGCAAATGTCCTCCAGGATATGGTGGAACAACCTGCAATGAAGGTGGTAATCCAAATTGAAAAATCAACTAATAGGGTTAAAATAAAATGTTATTTTCTCTAATAGGCTTTTATAAGATAATTCAGTTTCACTGTGTATATACTAATATGTAGTTATTAATATTGGTGAAAGAGCCCACTTTTAAGTGTTCACTAAAAACAATTCATTTGAGAATTTTAAAAACTTAAGTTTCAGAAATCAGAGATCCAAAGAATAGTAGCTTTTCTTTGGTGAAATTATCTTCTGAAATTTTTTGAAGATTTGGTTTTAGGGTATCATATCTCTACAAATAAGAAGATATAAGGTGGTAATAAGAAGAAACTTAAAAAATTAATTTTAAAAATACATCTTTAGCCATATAATTTGCATGACTTTAGGTGAAATATTAAGTGGAGAGTGTATGAAATAGAATTCCTAAAGCTAGGTTAATACTTTAAAGAAATGAGTTAGTTGATATTTTTAAAATAGTTTTTTTAAAAACAATGTATTTTGGTAGATGGTACATATGATTACTAATAAACTGAGTCATGTTAAATGCTTTAATGACAAGGCAAGCAACAAATTAACAAACTAAAGTTTTTAGGTCGAACTGGAACTTTCAACAGTAGCCTGTGGTGATAGCCATGAAAATATAGAAATATTCTTTTTTTAGGGTAGAAATATGTAAGTCCAAGATTCATTTTACAAAAGAAGCCTAAGATGATATATTTCCATCAGTTAACCAAATTTTTATAACCTTTTACACAACTGTCTGTGTTGCATTTTCTAGATTTATTTTATAAACCCAAACATGCTGATACCTGGTGAGGGTTTCAGAGTGTGAATCCACACAGTCAGTCCCTCAGAGCTGAATCTCATTGTCAAAGAGAACTGAAGTCATTATAAACTGCTCTTACAATAGGCTTTATTGTGACTGTGCTTCTTAAATATAAATGGATAATTCATTGTGATTATTATTAAGATCTGACTTAATAATGTAATCTGTTCCTGCAGAACATTGTAGCCCACTTTGTCAACATGGTGGCACGTGCTTGCCTGGCAATCTCTGTACTTGTGCTTATGGTTTTGTGGGATCGAGGTGTGAAACAAGTAAGCCAAGCTCCCCTTGCAGTCTGCTATAATGAACTTGCTGCTTTGATAAACTTTTCTTTAACACTAAATGGAATGAACCCAAACCTAAGTAAAAAACAGTCTTTCATAATCTATGATGACAGTTCCCATCCTGGGTAGCATTGGGAGCAGTTTGTTCTAAGAAATAACTATTCTTAAACCCACCTTTGAGATAAGATGAATTCAAATGTGCTCATTTGCAGATAAATTTATCTCATTTCATTTATGTCTATAGTCACTTTCATCAGTAGCTAATAATTTCCCCTAAGAGCCAATTTTGTTGACTGTTCAGTTCAATGGTTTTCTCCTATCCCCAGCTCTATTAGTGAGAAAATAACTGAATATGAAAAGGGAAGAGCATTTAAAGCCAAAGTATAAATTATTCCCATTTTATTCATTAGCAAAAACATTTGGCAGTCATGAGATAATTATATAATAGTTAGAATGGTGGTGAGCATTCTTAGCCTAACTTGTCTTTCTTTTATCTTCACTGTGGGTCTTAGTGGTTTGCAACAGGCACTGTGAAAATGGAGGTGCATGTCTCTCACCAGATGTTTGTCAATGCAAGCCTGGTTGGTATGGACCCACCTGTAGTACAGGTAAAATCAGAGTTGTTTGCAATGAATGTGTCCGTTAAAAGAAATTTAAAATGTGCCAATGTTCTAAAGACTTGCATCTAAGAAATGAAACTGATCTGATAAGTAACTTTCATCTTCTTATATTGGACTGGATTATGTCTTATAGCTTTATTGTTATCCAACCATAAACACCCTGTTTCATTAAACGTCCAATCAATTCTTAGTTATACAGACAACCATCCTGTTATTCCATTTATTTATCACAATATCAGATTCGCTTTTTTCATGTTTAATTAATTGGCAGTTATTCTAATGACTTTTCTCAATGAAAATTTAATTCAACATTCATAGTTTGCCAACTGTATGTGAAGCATGATGCAAATGGAAACAAAGATCAATTTGATTTTGCCCTCATTTCAAGTAGAATATTGATAGTTAAGGAGACCTGGGACGCAGCTGTAAAAAACACAAGACCAGGACAAGTTGGGTTATGATAAGTAATATCATTGAAGCACAGTTCCTTGAAAGCAAAGATGGAAATCAGTTCTGGCAAATGGAGTTTGGAAGAAAATAAAATTCTAGTAGACTTTGGAATACGCTGAAAAATGGAATGGGGTGCTTTTTAAACAAAATAAAGGTAATAGAGTAAATACAAAGAAATGTTTTTGAGAGTGCTGGGACCTGAGTAGTGTCCCTGTTTCATTTGGGAAGGAGACAAAGAGGTACACCTAGCCCCACTGGTTCTAGCAGGTTACAAGCCATCTCATTAGTGCTATTGAATGAATCATGTGCTCTTAACTTAGTCTTTTTTTTTTTTTTTTTGAGCTTACCAAGGGCATTCTAAATTCTACTCACACACTCCACATTCTAAGTTTAATATTATTTGTAAACTTAATAAATACACTTTGAAAGCTATTATGCAGTTATTTCATGCTTCATATGTTTGGCAAAGTCTAATGAATTATAGGTGCTCCATTTTGTATGGAGCTCCATTTCTGTGCAGCTTTCCTTTTAAAATTTAATTTTTAAAATAATAATACTTTTATGGTCTCTTTCCCTTTTGCTGTTCATTAGCTTTGTGTGACCCTATTTGCCTCAATGGTGGCTCCTGTTACAAGCCAAACGCTTGCCTCTGCCCGAATGGATTTTTTGGTGCACACTGTCAGAACGGTAATGATTCTTTCTTGATAAGTCAAAAAGTCAAATGGAATGTTAGACATCAATAGAGCTTTGAGAAAACATTAGAGAAGTTTGAAAGTGGAAGATGCTATTTGTTTCTTCTATTTATTGTGATGCTGCAGGTCTAGCCATCAAATGACCAGCTCATACAAAGGGTATTGGAGTTATTAAGTAAAATGGTTTTAGTTATTCAATGTATGTTAGGCTTACAACCTTGGCATTTATCAGTGCTTTATATAACAAAGATATGAAACCAATAAGCGGAGTTTACATGCAGTTTCCAGTGAAATTATATCATTTTACTTGCCGTCACAGCAAAAATGTTTGATTTATAAGCTACTGTATATTGATTTCCCACAATCTCTCTTGACTTTAGTTTCATTAAACATTTATGAAGAATCAACTATGCACAGCTCTCTGCAAGATGGTGTGGAGACATAAAAATGCATCTTATTCTTTGTGGCCCATTATTTCCTTCAAATAGTTAATGCTGTAGGGCTTTCTTCAGAGCAATGGGAATGTCTTGAGAGTGAGAGTATAGGTAGGAATTAATGTCAATAAATTTTTAAAAATATATTTTCTATATCTTCATATTTTGAGTTACACAAAATATAGAACTAACTTTTTAGTACAGAAAATATAAGCACATCATCATAATTTAATTCATAAAATTTATACTTTCCTAGCCAGGATAGAATTTGATTTCCAATTCTTATTATTTTTTAATTTGGAAGTTGGCCAGGAGTCTTAAGATGAAACTGAAGTAGAGAAGAAACCATCACTCAAACACAAGACATATGGGCCTAAAGAACATATCCTCTCATCCATATTTCCTCCATTGTGAAATGGAGGAAGCAAAGACTAAGTAGGCAAATCTTAGAAGCTAAGAGATTGCAATTAAATCCATGGTGAAGAATTATAAGTATAATTCTGAGTAGAAAAAATAAGGAGAGAAATGAAAAGCTTACATGTGCCTTGCTAATTTCAGATGTAAGACATAGAAAACTTCTCAAAACTATATGCCAACTGTGAAACTAGATAAAAGAGGGAATCTCTAAGTAATTTAGTTGAACTAAAAAGTATCTATGGAACATATGCATTTTTCAACAGCAGGTTGCTATAGTGAGATAAGAGCAAGTATGAGAATTGCCCCCTGTTGCAACTTCCTAGCTGGCATAGACTTTGACAACTTCCTGTAAATCTTCAGGCTTCATATTTCCTGGTTTTCAGGTTTGACCTAAACACTATTACATTACATCCACTGTGAGTCCAAATGTTGGGCAGGGAAGATGACACACATCAAAAGAAGTTGAATAAAATTAGGCAAAATGTGATTAAAAGTAAATACAAGGGACTGTTTGTACAATAGAATTTCAAAAGAGGAAGACAAAAATTGAGCTGGGAACATCACAATATTATTATACTACTCTTTAAAAAAAGGTCAGGGTTAAAGTGTATGGCTGAAGATGCATAACCACATCTTCCAGTTTCCTTCACCTCCTAAAATCCTCAATTACTTGGTTCAACCTGGGCATTGTTGGGAGAACCATTTGAGGCCTGAAGAATCTGGTAGGAGGGTTGGTTTTCTCCCAAAATTCCTTTTCTAACCTGGGATGATGGCTAGATGACTAAGTTCAAATTTTTTTCTCTTTATATATATTATTTCAATCATATGTGCTTTTTGTATAAATGTATTTGTCTCTACACTCAAGACTTTGTGAATTGTTATAAGGCTGTATACCATAAGCAACTTGGGGTTTATTATTATTTGTTTATTATTTTAGTGTTAAGTTCCCAATCATAGGTATTTACTATGGTGCTTCTGTAGTGGAAAAAAAGACCTTTTTTCTAATAAATAGAAATCATATTAAATTATGTAAAGAATGGGAAAGAGAACACATAAGAACATTCTACCTCTAATAAAACATAACATATACCTGTTTATAATTCTCCATGTGTAGTTTTTTTATCAGTCAGTATTTGATGTGTAACAAACAATCCCCCAAATCTCAGTGTCCAGCAATATGCATTTATTTCCCTGACTCACAAACAATACAGGTTGTCTGGACTTGACTGTAGACTGCTTCACCTGTCTGTCTTCCTCCAGAGACCCACATCTATCTGGTGTATGCCTTTCTCAAGCAAAAACCAGGAGAGCAAGAGGCCAAGGCAAACTACCCTGAATATTTAGAGCATCTGCTTATATCATGTCTGCTCTCAGGCCAACGGTCAAATTAAGTCCTGTGGCAAAACCCAATAACTACAGGATGAGAAAATAAACCCCACCTCCAATGTGGTGGGTACAAAGTCACCTGGAAGAAGGCATGGCTAAACAAGAGTGAAAAATTGGGAGAAATAATCTATAATCTAACCTAACTCCGTGTCATAGCTCATGACTGTCACTGTTTTCTTTTCCATGCTTCAATAAAGATTGTTGAACAAATGCTTTAAAAAATAAGAAAGTATTCATAAAATATCAGAGAAAGTAGAGTCAAGCATGAGCTAGAAAAGGCTCAGTATTACGTAGTGGAAACTATCCATTCTCTAAAAGCATCCATTTATATTGTTTTTTGTACTTGAAGTGCTTTTTATTTATAAATCCATTTGATGTCAGTGATATTTTTCTTACAGTCTTTAGAAGTGAAGAAAGCAGCTAATAAGGTGGGTCTAATTCAAACTGGAAGTCAAGTCTTTTGGTAATGACAGTCCCATTACTAAAACCTGTCAATTTGAAATTAGTTTTAAAAATACAAACTAAAATACACTTAACTATCATTCAAGGAAAAATTGAATTTAAAAATTTCCAGGCATTTTTGTCTCATATTAATAAGAAAGTAAGGATGGAAGGAAGGAAGAAAGGAAGAAGAGAGGGAGGGAGGGAGGGAAAGAGGAAGGGAAGGAAGAAAAGAAGGAGAAAAGCATAACTGCATTTAGTGGTGGTGTAGCTAAGAGTTAGAGCATGTGCTTAGTATGTACAAGCTCTGGATTTGATTCCCAGGAGGAAAAAAAAAAAGAAGTGAAAGAAAAAAAGAAAAACCTACACTTAAGTTAATCCTTTCATAAAATAACTCAACCTCTGAATTTCATGAGACAGAATCCTAAAAATAGAAGATACTAGTAAATTATAAGTTTTGAAGAAATATTCCTAACAACCACTAAGAATTATTGTCAAAAGATTCTATCAAGGATTCACAAGAACCAGTCACATTAAACTGCATCAAAAGTATTCAAAAGTTAAAGTTTTTTTTGATGTTTTTGTGATATGTGACAAATTGTAGAGATTTTTCTGATTTCCAAAAGAGCAAAACATTCTTATTTTGAGGTAAGTTCTGATTTATTTTCTTGGTTGTGTCCTGATCATTTTATGCTTCATTTACTTCACAGTATGGTAAGACCAGACCAAAGTGAAGGTTCATAATATATATACTATAATACTGAGGACTTCATTTGTTATGAATACTACTCCCATACATTTCAAATTGTGCTAACCCTCTAGCAGCTTATGGCTATAAGCATCATATTTTGTGATATAGAAAGGACAGTTTTAATGACTTGTAGTTGTAATCTTTTATTTTAATAGCACATTCCTCTGCCTTATGGCCCCATAGATAGCAAGCACAGGATGCAATATGCAATACATAATAACTGAATATGTAATATTCACACATTGCTGCCATGTGTTCTTTTAGCTATCTGTCACCCTCCCTGCAAGAATGGTGGCCACTGCATGAGAAATAATGTGTGTGTCTGCCGTGAAGGATACACTGGTAGGAGATGCCAAAAAAGTAAGACACTACTAAACCTATATGCAGACTACAGGTAAAGCAAATAAAACTGTTGCCTTAAGCTAATATTTCATGTTTCCCCTTAAGGCATCTGTGATCCCATGTGCATGCATGGAGGAAAATGTGTGGGACCAAACATTTGCTCCTGCTCTTCCGGTTGGAGTGGGAAAAGATGCAATATACGTAAGAAGAATACTCTTAAAATGCCAAAGTCGGGGCTGCTGTTTTTTCTCAGTGTTAGAGCACTTGCCTAGCATGTTTGAGGCACTAGATTTAATTCTCAGCACCAAATAAAAATAAATAATTTAAATAAAGGTATAAGAAAATACAATAACATTTATTAAAAAGATATCTTAAAAAAAACAATGTCTACATCCTTTGTGGGAAGATTAAGCAAAATATAAGACAAAAAAAAGTTTTCTTTGTTTTTATTTGTTTTAATTTTGGTGTATTCATTCCTGTATTAGAAGATATCTTTGAAATAGAATAAAATGAGAAGTTCTCTGAACCTAGTTTTTCAGGTCAGCAGAGGAAGTTGTACATTGTATTTCCTAGTTTCCTACTGTTTGCCTGGGATAAATAACAAAGTCTTTATATTATATTCTCCTAAACTGAAGTAGGGCTCAGTGGGCAGTTTAAAAAACTGCGGATTCCTTGGCATCAAAAGAAACCACGCAATTCAGACTTTTTCAAGTGAGAGATCCTACTGCCTCTCAGACTGATTAGTACCTGAGATGATGGCACTTCTCATTCAAATATTTCCTTTTATCCTTTCTATAAAATTACTCTAAATTAGAAGCAATTGTAGTGCATAGATCAAGGTGAAAAATGAGAAGTAACATATATGTCCAACAATTGAAGGAAACATACCACAATACTTTCAAATAACGGAATGTATATTATTGCACAACCATTAAAATCACATTTTCTAGGACTACATAGTAACATTGGAAAATGTTGTTTGATAAAATATCCACTAATTATTGACTTTTAACTGTTTTTCTTTAATTAAAATTCATGTGGTTTATGATAAGATTTGAGTAGTAATGTAAAATTTTAACTTGTTTATATTTCTATTTGTAGCTATTTGCTTTCAGAAATGTAAAAACGGTGGTGAGTGCATTGCCCCCAGCATCTGCCACTGTCCTCCCACCTGGGAAGGAGTGCAGTGTCAAACACGTAAGCCCACAGGATTTTTTTCTACGATATATTCATATTGGAACCCATTATAATAATTAAATATGACTTTAGGAGAAATCCATAATGGAAAAAACTACAGAATACTGATTCTTTTAAAAAATTATTTTACAGCTGGGTATGATGACTCATATTTATAGTCCCAGTGACTCGGGAAACTGAGGAAGATGGATTGTAAGCTCAAGGCCAGCCCCAGCAGTTAGGGAGGCCCTAAGTAATTTAGTGAGACCCTGTCTCAAAATGAAATAAATAGATAAATAAGGGCTGGGGGATATGGCACAGTGGTTAAGCACCCTGTGTTCAAGCCCCGGAACTATCCCCCTAAATGACTTTAGAAATAAAAAAAAATTACCCAATTTTATATTTACTTATAAAAAAGAAAGTATGATATAATATATAATTTTTTGTGGCATGGTTTTAAATTATGGTCTGTAGGTTGCCAGTGCAGTTTCCTTAGATGGGACTAAGGAAAGTTTAATATGCAGAAGTTCAAATGTTATTTGTTATAGGATAAATATACCCCTATAATGGAAATCTTAGAAATTATGGAAAAAAATAGCAAAAACTTAATCACTCCAAATTTCATCACCCAGAATTATCTTATGTTATTTTTTTAGTATTTTATGCATTTCCATCCATATTTATTCATAAAGTAAATCTTGGGCTATAGAAAAAATAAAATTTATCCACATTTGAAATTTCTGAAAACTTTAAATAACATGTTAAAATATTAACAAAGATTATCTTAATGGGAAAAACATGAAGGCCTCCAAAAATACCTTCAAAGATCAATAATTACATAATTTCAAATTTGCTGGCCAGTTGAAATGTATAATTGATACATAATTATGCCTTTTACTCGAAATAAGTCTCTTTGAAAGAAAATGTCTTATGAACCACACTATGGTTTTCCTGCATCAGAAATTTTGCATATAACGACTCTTAGCAGTAATTGTATTTGTAATTGTTACTATAATTTATTATTTCTTATTTAGAAAATATATCAAAGTACTATTGAGGACAAGTACTTACATAAGAAATGTGTGCTCAAAAATTGATAATTGTGATTGGAAGTTAGACATGATAAATAGCTAGAAGGGAAGAACAATCAACCTCAACCTGGGTTGCTCATTCTAGAGAGTAGTCTATGCAGATCATGAGAAAGATGAGAAGATGCTAAAAGCACAGGGATGTGGAAATAGACCCGAGTGATCATAGATTGAGGTTTTTTTGTGCACAGATTCAAGTACACTGAAGCATCTTTATGTAAATTTAAAACAAACTAACATCAACTTCCTCAAAATTGCTTGTCCAGAAATTTGTCTTAAATATATTGACTGTTACCTAAACATGGGTGTTACTGCCATCTGCTGGAAAATTGTTGTAATAACTATTTCAATGTATGATGGCTAAGAGTGCCTCCTTAGCTATGGAGGACTTGTGCATCACACAACCCAGCTGACTACATATGGCAGCCCTGATGAAAACATAGCTGTCAGTGTTGCATTTATATCAAAGGGAATATTATTCTTGAAATGTTTAAGCTTTTATTATGAGACACTGAAGTAGTATCACTCCCATGAAAAGCAATTGTATTGTATGTCATTTTATGGTCTGCTCATTTTCACTCAATATCACTTCAAAATATTTACTAGGTCCTAAAAGAACATAATGTTAAACCACACATTAGGTTCTATAATATAAATATCATAATTTACTTAATGTTTCCCTTAGTGTTGCACATTTAATTATTTATAAGTATGAAAAACATTTTTTAAAGGTAGATGATAGAAAAATAAATAGGCAGATTGGGGTGTGTGTGTGTGTGTATGTGTGTGTGTGTGTGTGTGGTTAGAATGGCCTTGGAAGATATTTCAAGAAAGACATTTCTAGTACAGTGTCATAAGTTTAAGTTTCCAACAGTTGTTGTACATTAAACAGTTGAGGATATTATATAAAAATTTCTGGGTTTTTTTTCATACAGAAACCAGTCCTGAATTGTCTCTTTTAAATCTTTTCCAAGCTTTTAAAAAGAAAGTTGTAAATACTATCTTCTATTTGAACTCTTTGTAAAAAATAAACACATGTATTTCAAGTATTCTAAAAAGTAGCCAGTAAAGCTGGGCATGGTGACACACATCTGTAATCCCAGTAACTCAGGCGTCTGAGGCAGGAGGATCACACGTTTGAGGCTAGTCTTGGCAAATTAGCAAAATACTGTCTCAAATTTTAAAAAATAATAAAATGAAAAAGGGGGGGTATAGTTCAGTGATTGAGTACCCCCGACCCTCAGTACTGTAAAAAAAATGAAAGAAATTTGGCTTATTTCAACAATACCTTTATAAAAAAAAATGAAAGAAATTTGGCTTATTTCAACAATACCTTTATAAAATTGTAAAAATATTGTCTGAATTTAGGGTGTTTTGTTTTTTAGTGTGTGTGTGTGTGTGTGTGTGTGAGAGAGAGAGAGAGAGAGATCCATGGATGATTCACAATAGATTATTTTCACCTGCTTATTTTCTGTTAATATAATCACTGGAAAAATTAAGGATACATATTTTGCTTACATTATTTTTATTTTTATGGCCAAAATTCATTCATTTTATATATTTTTAACTGATACATTTATGAAGTATCATGTTATGTTTCAATACATGTGTAATATGACAGCTTCTTATGACTGTATCAATGGCCATTACTACAATTGATCAAATATCTTTAAACCACTAAAACAGGATATGTCACAAGCATTCACTATCAAAAGACGTTAATTATAAAAATTTGTGTATTGCAGCAATTTGTAATCAAAAATGTCTTTATGGAGGCAGATGTGCATTTCCCAACGTGTGTTCTTGCCGGACTGGATATTCTGGAGTCAAATGTGAAAAGAAAGTACAGGTATTTAAAACTTTAAAAAGAAAGCAAATATTAGATATAACATCTGCATATCTATTCTACATATTCTACATAATTGACCCTGTTAATGTTTTATTTCCAGAATAAAAAGCATACAAGGTATTATGCTTAACATTTAGAATGTCCCCCATGTGTCAGGCAGCACAGCAATTTTCAGTGGTAAAAGATTGGATCATGAGGGTCTGACCTCATCAGAGGATTAATAATTTCAATGGATGTACTAGAAAGTGGTTTAAAAAAAAAAAAGATAGGCAGATGGGACATGGCTGGAGAAAGTAGGCCATGGGGGTGGGGAGCATGTCCTTGAGGACTCTATCTGTTCTAGTCCTGGCCCCCTTCTGGCTGTCAGTCTGTCTCTCCCCCCACCCCCCGACTCCGCCACCCATGCCAGGAGCTGAGCAACTTTCTTTGCCATGCCCTTCTGCCATGATACCTTGTAGCAGTCCAGAGAAGCTCTGACACCATAAGCCCAACTAAATCTTTTCTCTTCTAAGGTGTTCTTGTCAGGAATTTTGGTCATGGAGATGAAAAGATGACTAATGTACAGAGGTTGAATATTTGCCTCTAAAACTAAAAATCATCATTCCAGTGTTATCTTAGAGTTTTCACACAAAATTTTGATATGAGAATTTCAGAGTATAGGTACAACTGCCAAGTATAATGCAGGATTTCATGACAATGGAGCAAATATTCCAAAATATGGACATAAGACATCACTCACTTATGATTTGGTCAAATACCATATCAAGAGACCACCCTTAACTCTCTCAAAAAACTCCACTACTTTTAAATTAGTGAATCACTATTGATTTGGTGGTGGCCCTAAACAGTTTCAGTGGGTCATGTGACACAAAATTGTATCTATTCTCACTATTTTCCCTGACAGAAATGCTTTCTCATTTGCTTTCTGTTAAAATTCATTTCTAGGAAAATGATAGAAACTCTTGCTATCATTAGAAGTAGGATTTCTTTGTATTTCAGGAATCAAGGGACCAAGAGAAGAACAGAGGTTTTCTTAGAGTTGCTGAAATTGTCCAACATTTACTTGTAAAGCCAGTGCTAGAATCACCTATTTAAACTTTCCCTTGATCATATTTCTTCATATAAAATTAAACTGCATTCTGTTTGGTTTCTATTCTGAAATTTACAAATGTCAGTGGACAGGATATGTTTTTTATCCTAATTCCTCCACATACCAGGGTTGCTTCGAACACACAGCAAAAGCAATGATTTCTTAAAGCTAAATGCAGGAGTTTTATTTTAAAAAAAATGATTGTATGTTATTTAGCACTTCAAAAGGCCCAAGGGTCATGAATATCAAAGTGTGCTAGAATATTATAATTTGAAAAAATGATAATAAATTTTCTTCTTGAAGATGGATACTGAATCAGTCTGACTTAGAAGCAAAGTAGATTTATGTATGTTTTTCTCCTAGCACTGGTGTTTATCCTGCAAGAATATGGGTCCAGGGAGAAAAAAAAATGAAATAAAATAAAAAACATCAAAATAGGATTCTGGACTGGAAATCAAAAATCAAAAGTTATTGAGTACTTATTTTATTAGATACTATTGTGAAAAACAAAAATAAAAGCTTGAGTTCTCTGGATTTGAAGACAGCCTCACTGTATTTTACTTTAATTTTATTTGAGCCTTTGATGGAACAGAAAACCCTATAACTTCAAAGGCTCTTTACTCCACTTTGACAGTACTAAAGTAAGTAGCTTCTCTGTGTTCTATTTTTTTTTTTCTATATTTATTTGCTCTCTGAGTCCTTCCTCATATGATCAATAATAAATCATCTTCACCCCCATTATTGTTTCCATGGTGACACCTGGAGTCTTACCAGGGAAAAGGAGCAGAAGGTCATGGAGAAAGGAAAGAGTGAGAAGGAGTAGGACCACGTGTCCGACTCATTGTAACCCACTCTCCCTGGTTCTTGGCTTCAGTCCTCACTCTGGCATTCTGTTGTGCATGGTCTCCACTTGTGAGCCTTCTGTCTCAGCCTCTCAAGTCACTCAGATTACAGGCATGCACCACTGTTCCTAGTTATGTTTTTAATATTCTTTGGCTCTTAAACAGAGGGGGAAAAAAATTCTCTTTAGCAGGGATAAAAGCATCCATGACCCATGAGTATTCACAGAACCTTCCCTAAAGCCTTCCCTTGTTTCTCCACCCAGCTTTCTAAAGGAGACTTCAAGCTGGCTAATAGCCCTTGTCCTTCTTCTAGCACCTTGGGAGAGTGGATGGGGGGAAAAAGTGGAGGATACAGATTAGATTGCTAGAATTTTAATTAAATAGGGAATTTTTGGCTAGAGACAAAAGACAGAGCAAGAGGAAAACAGACTAAGGAAGATAGAGGTGCTGAAGTGGGCAGGTTGATGAAAAGCTTTAAGAAATGTCATAACCTGTGTTGCTGTTGGGTGTACTTCCAATTGACCTTGCTGCTTGTTCACTGTGTGAGTTTAGGCTAGTTATTTAACTTGCCTGAACCTCAGTTACATCATCTCTAATATGGGATATTGGCCTCTACCAAATATCAATAGAAAAGATATGTTTTCTGTCCTAATTCCTAATTTCTGTACAGGTACTAGTACATAGCAAATATTATGCAATAGTTTATCACATTGAATAGAGAAACAGAGAGAGGTAGTAAAGAAAAGGATTGAGAATGAGAATTGAGAAAAATGTTAAAATGCATTTTGAATATCTAGTCTTCCACAAAGGATATTGGGGAGGGGGATGGGTTAAAACCCATTTCTTGAATGGAATGCTTTGCCAAGATCAAATCATATTCAACTCCTATTCATTACAATTTCTCTGACCTTTAAATATGATCTTGATTAAATCCCAGGCTTATGAAAACAAAAACTAGTGTAGTGGCAAATAGAACTGGAAGCACTCTATTAAGTCAGAGGGAAGGAGTAAGAAAATAAAGATCAAGGGTTAAAGGATTTTCTACTAATCACTGAACTTGTTTCCCTCTTCTTACTGCAGATAAAACATCATTGAACAACATCAAGTATATGAATTCCAAGCCTATATGTTAAGAATTGAAATAATTCATTCAGAAAAAGATGAAGATGACTCAAAGTTTATTTGATCATCATTGAGAAGATCAAAGAAACTAATAGCATGTACTATGGTCTGACTCGTCAATGTTAGAGAAAAGCAAAAAATGACATTCAGTTAACCTACAATTGACTTTGAAATTTGATTCAGTATGTATGCATTAAGATGATATATTGGATATTCTGGTCATTTGTAATATTTAGTTAACTGAATATTTTTCCATTCTTGTGACTGTCTCTATATCATCAGGGGTCAGTCATCATAATAGATGTCACTTGATGTCTCTCATATATACAGTGTTTCATGCAGAATAGGGGATTCTCAGGATTGTTGAAGGAACTGGGGATTAGAATGGGGAAGTAGAGTCAGAAAAGCAGCCGCCAACGTTTGGAGAGGCTGGCACTGAAGTTTCCAGCCTAGAGCACCAAATAGTTACCTTTCAGAAGCTTTCTTGGACCCGCTGCAATACTTGAGAATCTTTAAAACCTAACACCAGCTCTCTCGGGCAAAGTAGATCATTCTCAAAAATGTGCTAGGGAAGCCACTCTGAATCTTCCACCTATCCATTCACTTGGTGTAACACACCTGTGGAAAAATGGTGGTTTCCTCATCATCTCCATCTATAACTCTCCAGTAATTTCTTCTCATTGGCAAACTCTAACCTAGAGGAACACAGAGAAGCAGATCATGGGAAGAATTATGCTTTTTATACTCAGAAAGAAATGGAGTGGTGCTGTGGACCATCAGTGAGCTGACACAAGACATGCTGAGAATTCTTCATCTCCTTGTTTTTTACTATATTCCAGAGGTCAAAGCCACCGTTTTTCATTGGTAAAAAATATGATGTTTAGTTTTGTTTGTTATTTTTCCACTCCAGTCTTTTATTGATCTGACCTATATACCATTCCCAGGAAAGGGTAGAAGAAATAAAATTTTTTGGTTTTAAAATATTTACTTTCATTGTGTTTATGTGTGAAAAGAACCCCACATGTATGTGGTATGAATACCATGAGTGCTGTGGTTTGGACAAGTGCCCCGCAAAGGTCCAGGTGCTAAAAAGTTTGGCACTCAGCTTGGAGCTGTCAGGAAGTGGTGAAAACTTTAAAAGGCTGGGCCTGGTGGGAAGTCCTTGGGTGTTTGGGGTACACTCTCAAAGGGAATAATGGAACCTTGACCCCTTTCTCTTCCTCTCTTTCACTTTCTGGTCATGAGAGGAGCAGTTTTGTTGTGTCACACACTTCCATCACGATGGGCCACAGGCCCAGAACAACAGGGCAACAGATCATGGATGGAAACTTCCAAAACCCTGAGCCCAAATAAACGTTTGCTCAAGTTTATTAATCTCAAGTATTTGTTATAGTGACAGAAAGTTGAAAAGCAATTATTCATTTCAGTGTAGGAGTGGAGAGAGATGATCACAAAACCAAATCCCACAAATAGCAAAAGAAAATTTTCAAAGCCAGCCTCAGCAATTTAGCAAAGTTGTAAGCAATCTAGTGAAAACTTGTCTCTAAATTAAAATAAATAAATAAATAAATAAGGGGGGAGGGTGGGAATGTGGCTCAGTAGTTAAACACCCTTGGCTTCAATTCCTGGTGCAAAAACAAAAAACAAATTTGTAGTGGTGCTTAAGAAAAGCAAAATTACATTCCATAAATTGCTGAGAAGCAGCTAACGTCAACAGGGAATATACATATAATTGAAACTTGCTTCAGAGAAACAAGTAATTGCCAGTTAGTGAGAATTATATATCCTCCTTTTCTTGACTATTTCATATTTGAACTCAACCTTTTCAAACAATATTTTAACCATAACCATTTTAAATTATGTAAATTTATAAAATTCATTTTTTTTCTTTTAAACAGACTGAAAATTCCTAAGCCGTATGTAAACTATAAGATAAGACATGATTAGAATAAAATTACAACTAACTTTGCAAATGATCTTTTAAGGAATAGCATTCAGGGTCAAAATTAAAGAGATTTTAATTTATCATTTTATTTTTGTTGAAAGGTAGTTTTAAAGGATTCCTAAAGATAATATAAAATGTTTCATGATATTTTATCTTATGTTACCACAAATTCAGAAATACAAATTCAAAATAAGCATTCAAAACTTGATGTATATTTAAATTTAAAAGATCTTATAGAAAATATGAGTATAACAGAGGAAAAATGCTGTTGTCAATAAAAATTAATAATGTTTTAAAGTTAATAATTGGAAGTGAAATCACAGCTATGAAATTGGTTATAATTTGGGGGGTTTTTGGCACTGGAGGTTGAACTCAGGGGCACTCAACTACTGAGCCACATCCCAGCCCTATTTTGTATTTTATTTAGAGACAGGGTCTCACTGAGTTGCTTAGTGCCTCACCATTGCTGAAGCTGGCTTTGAACTTGCCATCCTCCTGCCTCAGCCTCCTGTGCTGCTGGGATTACAGGATAATTTTTACATTAAAATCTATGCCAACTTTTCTCAGTATGCAACATGGTAATTCCATCAGAACTCTTACTAAATTGATTTTTCATGTAATCTTTTATGACTAAAAAAGTGTAATTGTTCCAAGGTATATTATGAAGTACCTAAACTAATACATTAATTTTTTTCATAAACACTTCCTATATTCACACCAAGAATCCCAAGGTAAAACTAAAATATTAACCTATAGACTATCCATCTTATAATATGTTTAATGGACCTGTATATGTTAATAGTGAAGAAATGATACAGCTTTTTAAGTTTTATATAAAAACAACTTTTATGAATGTCAGTGTGTCAAGGAAATGAAAGTAATGTTTTAAAAATACAACGTAAGTTTAGAAATGCAAGTAATTTGAATTTTTTGTTTATTTCTTGGTGATATTTTTTCCATCAATTAACTTAAAAGTATTTCATTTAAAAGCTAGAAAATACTTTGAAGATAATGAGTTGGGCAAAAGTTCTTTAAAATTTGTAATTTTCAAGGATTTATTTGCATTCAAATCATAGACCTTTTTTCACTTCTTTGTGCTTTTCCATGTTAACATGAAACAAAAGGTTTGCATTATCAACTATTCCTAAACTTCTTTTGACCTGCATAAAGAGCATCATTTCTCTAAACTTCAGAATATGCCTATTCTGAAATATCAAAATATCATTATTCTTTTTGATTGTATTATAAATTTATCTTAATTTTCATATTCACAAATTATGAAACTTATTGTACCTGTAACATACAAAATAAAATTTTAAATTTAAGATTAAAACTATTTGTGGACATTTGGGACTCACATAGATACATGGTATATAATATAACGAATTCAAAAAGCACCATTATAATTTATGTAATTGGTATTTATGTGCTAAAGTTCAAATCATGCATGTTGATATTAACTTAATTAATATGACATTCTGCCTTTTATGTCACTTAGTAATTTGTTTATTCCTCATGATAAACATGCCAGTTACTTCTAAAATGAGAATCTCCAGGTACAATTAAAATATCAATCAGTAGACTATCCATTTTATAATATGTTTAATGTATATGCTAACAGTAAAGAGGTGGTATGGCATGTCGGTTTATATGAGAACACACCTTATTAAGGCTCAAGTGAATGAGGAGTCCTAAATGAAGAGTCCTAAATGTTAACCCTAACCCTAACCCTAACAATAATTTAGGTAGGAGGAAACACAGGAAATGCATAAAATCTAAAAGAAGAAACACTGTACTATTATAAACTACAAAGAAGAAGTCTGTAGAAGTCAGAATTACAGGGTTCTATTCTTTAAAAAAAAAAAGAGAGAAAAAGTAGAGTCATCATTTGTTCATAGAAAGCAAAGTAGGAAATCTGAGTGGATATATTCATTGTTATGTACTAGGTAGTGCATAGTACAACATTTGATATTTTTACCTTCACCATTTGTAAATGGTACTAGAAATATCAATTCTTGTTTTCTTGGGGAAAAACTCACTCTGACAGTCTTCAAAACTGCATAAACTTAAAGAGATTTTCTGTTTTAAATATGGGAAACTCCCAGTATGTCACGGTTTCCAGAGCTTGGCTGTTGTGATGTTGAAACTAAGGTGAACAACTAGGCCAGAATGAGTCCCTAGTCTTAAGAAACTACAATGATTTTAGCCAGACCCTGATTGTCAGTGAGATGGTTTTTTTTGTTGTTGTTGTTTTTAGTTTATTTCTATAAAGCAGGTTAAATAAAAATTATGTGAACAAATACATCTGTCAAAAGATACTGTTGGATATGAGGACACCTCTGCTCAGCATGTACTTTTATATTTAGTCATTCAATAACACACTATGAGAGGGTTTGAGGGTATAGCTTAGCCACAGAGTGCTTGTCTAGCATGTCCAAGGCCCTGGGTTTGATCACCAGCATAACAAAAAGTGAAAAAGAAAACAGAGAATCATAAGTGTCTTCTTGATTGGAAATAGGCCAATTATATGTTTTTACTTAGAGGAAAGATATTAGGCTAATTAGAGGAAAGAAAACGAAGTATATTGAGCTTGATGCCAGGGATTTTAACGATATTAATCATTTAGACTTCCTAAAAATTTTGAAGCAAATATATTCCCATTTTGTAGATGAAGGCACCAAAAGCTAGAGAAGTCAATTGCTTAATATCCTACTACTTACATATTACACTTATTGTATTTGAAAGTTTGTCTATCTGAACACAGAGGGCTTTTTTCCCCAACTGCAGAGTATAATCTTTTAAAACTCACAAACAAAACCAATAATTTTAATGGCTCAAGACCATTTAATATTTTCTCAAAACAACCTCCTGAATATCTCATTTATCCTTCCAATCCACATTATGGTTCTATTGGGCGGGGGGGACCATGTATGTTAAAATAAGCGAATTTAACCTATTGGGAAAAACTGTTTTAAAAGAAGCACACCTCAGAAAGAATCCTTGAATCAGTAGCCTTATTTATGTTAGCTGTGGATGTTCCAGCATTCATAGGGAGAGGTGTGACTCAGAGCACAATCCATAAAGAGGACCAGACGCCTGAGAGTGGCAGAGTCCACTGGGCTGTGGCTTAAGTCAAACACACAGGGTTTCAGTTTGGCTCCAAATTCTGGCTCTCCCTCTCCCCAGATATTGACTTACACACAGAGCTTCACCTTCCTGTACATTTGACTTCCTTCCTTTGTAAAAAGACAGATAAATAATATTTATTTCATAGGGTCACTGGGTATGTTTAAATTTTAAAATGAGAGTTTTATAAATAATTTTTCCACAAAGGCTGCTATCTAACAAATGTCCAACATATTTGGGGTTTATCATGATTTTTTTTTTGTTCATTTATTTGCTAAAAATGTCTACATGTAAACATTTTATTTGGCTTTAGGTTTTTCAATGATTACTGAGTTAAAGAATTTACTTTTTAAAAGCCCCGATTACCTGATTAAATAATATGAGTTAAATATATGATAAAATCAGAGACCATAAATTTTAAATGAACTCTAGTACAGTTAATAAGAATTAGACTAAAAAGACGGAAAGCAGCTAAGATAAAAAAGAGTAAAATTTGAGTCAGACACAGTGGTACATGCCTTTAATCCCAGTTATGGGGTGGAGGTGGTGAGAATTAGAGGTTCAAATCCAGCCTCTGCAACTTAGCAAGACCCTGTCTCAAAATAAAAAATGAAAAGGGCTGGGAAAGTGTGTCAGTGCTTAAAGGTTCAAACTCTGGTATGGGGGGCGACGGGAGGGAGATGAAAATTTGAGACTGAATGAGCTCTAAGTAGTTTAAAAGGATTCAATTGACTATTTCCCATGGCTGCCCTGAAAAGTTCTTCAGCACCCCAGTTTGTGAGAGCCATATGATCTTAGCGCCCTAGGCACTCTTGTCTTCAGGTATCTCTCCTCCATTCAAAAATATTAAAAACTAGAGTGGGGCATGTAGCTCAGTGATAGCATGCACAGTTAGCATGCAGGAGGTCCTGGGTTCAATCCCCAGGACCAAAAATAAATCAATAAAATTTAAATTTTATTTGGGTTGATATAAAGATGAATACATTAATATTATGTTAAAACATTTAAGCTGGGTATGGTAGAATGTATCCATAATTCCAACAACTCAGGAGGAAAGCTAAGGCAAGAGGATCACAAGTTCAAGGACAACTTAGCAAGACCCTATCTCAAAATAAAATATTTTTTAAAAGGGCTGGTGGACATATAGTTTAGTGGTAGATCCTCTGCCCCAAGTTCAATCCCCTGTATAAAAAATAAAATAAAATTTAATTTTTTTTCTTTTAACCTAAGAATATTTTTTTCTCTGATTATTAAAAACAAACAAACAAAAAAATGAAAACATCCTTGTGGGCTTTGAGGACCATAGTTGTTGTGCTCCCTGACTAATCAAGAAGGAGCCCCACCTGCAAGACTGTGGTAGACTAAGGCAAACAAATTCACATACTGTAGTTCTCTTTAAAGGGCCACTGCATGTGCTTTGAGAGAAAGCAAAAGGGTGGGCAAACTAGATGGCATTTCAGATAATTTTTTATTGTAATGACAGCCATCTCCATCATTCTTGAAGTGATTTCAACCTCCATTTTAACGTTTTGTAAAATTTTCCACGGGCAGATGAAATTTGCAGATTTTGCCTGAAGATGGTGCTACATACTCAGTTCCCAGGCCACACACTGTGAATGCAAAAACAACGACCACTTTGATAAGAAAGCATATAAACATTTAATGCAAACATGACATTTTCAACGATAAAATTCTTCATTAACACGATATAGGTTTTTCCTATGAGCCTAGACATCTTCATTACACCTGATTATCCAATAATTATAGCCAATTGCCTGAGTGCAGTTAACAATTCCCATTGTGCTAGTAAGGGATATTACTTTCATTTCAAGATTTGGTGATTTACTGAATCTGTCTGAGATTAAAATTTTTTGAATAGTATTAGGTTACCCTCAAACATTTTGTCCTGTATACCCTGAACTTGGAAAAGTTAGACAATTAAAATAAACAATACTTTCAGGTATCTTAAGATCACACTATTTTCATGCTACTATTTTGTCATTGATAAATAATCATGCCATATATAATCATATGTATCATTGACAGAAAAATATATGTAAGGGATGATACTTTCCTAATGTCCTCCTTTCTGTGCACCACAATTTTGTCTAAAGTAAGTAGGTTTCTCCTGCTATCAGTATAAGTAGCTTAAAAAATAAGATTTTAGGGCTGGCCTCAGTGGCAGAGCACTTGCCTTGCACGTATGAGGTACTGGGTTCGATCCTCAGCAACACATAAAAGTAAATAAATAAAGTAAAGGTATTGTGTCCATCACAACTAAAAGTAAATAAATAAATAAAAAGAAATAAGATTTTAAAAGACACACATGTTATGGTAAGAATTATCCTAATTTATTACCCACACTTTGTGCATGTGTGTGTGTATGTGTGTGTGTGTCTTAGGGACTGAATCCAGGCCCTTGCATGTACTAGGCCAGTGCTCTACCACTGAGCTATACTGCAGCCCTTGTTTTCCAATCCAATAGATAAATTATAGATAGATGAGATAAGATGTTGCTGGGCATGGTGGCACATGTCTGTAATTCCAGTAACTTGAGAGGCTGAAGCAGGAGGATTATCAAGTTCAAGACCAGCCCCAGCAATTTAGCGAGATCCTGTCTCAAAAAATAAAAAGGATTGAGGATACAGCTCAGTGGTAAAATGTCCCTGGGTTCATTTGACCATTGGTATTTAAAAAAAAAAAAAAAAAAAGGTGTACATAGAGTTGATTCTGGTGTGATGTCAAACTTCTATCTTCCTTACCAAGCAATTACTGATAACCTTTGTCTACTGTGGTCAGGAGATACTGTTATAAACTAGTTTGGTTTCTTCTTCTAGAATCTCAGATAATCCTCTGCTTTTTCTTCACTGTTTTGGTTCAGTGTTGTCTGAGCTGCGACGTTCCTTTCTCTGGTGAGGGCTTTGATTAATCAAAGGAAATTCTTAGCATTTAAATTCTTGGAGGTTTGCTTATTCTGAAGCCTGAAGCCATGTCATTAGGTGCCAAGAACCATAGATTAATTAGGAAGATTTTGACATCAACTTCTGTATTAAGAGAGTTAACAGAGAAGCCTACAGAATACTTTATTCCCTGATCTGACTGCTCTTTGCCACGTCAACATTCTCTGACTTTTTCTGAGAACTCTGAGAGTGGACCAGAATTTTATTTTATTTTTTCCAAATCCCTTCTTGTGATAATAGTCAATCCTTTCTTTACAATTTTCCTGAAACCTACCTCCCCAATATCAGAATAAGCCATTTCCAGTATAATGCTAAAATCATACCCCTCCTGCAACATAACAGATAAATAAAATGAACATTACATATGACAGTCTTCCCATTTCATTTCAGTGTGAATGGTTGACATAAACTTGAAGACAACTGTCTCAATCCAGAAAAAAACATGTAAAAGCTGAGACAGAGGTTGGTGGAAAATGTGAACTCTTTCACAGACAGAACTACTTAGTGAATCACAGGCAAATATTTTTATTTGTGGAGGGGTTGTGGGGAGCTTTCATTTTCTTTTTCTCTCCATAAAAAATAACTGATAACTGTAGGAAATAGAAATTTGCACTACCAGATCATAAACCCTAAATTGTTCATTTTGAGGCTTGTCATTCAACTGCAGGCCTACTTCTATAGAGCAGCAGTGGGATTTTTCCAGAGCCATATGGTGAGCCAAGAAGAGCAAAGGACTAGAGAGGACAGAAGGCAGTTTACAGTTAGCGATAAAGTCCTGATGTACAATATATTCCAGAAGCTTCCAATTTTAGACTTGCATTAGAAAGAAATAGGATGCCAAGGAACACTTTGAAGTTTTATTTTTTTTCTCTTAAAATGAACAACACAGATTCTGAAACAATACCTGTTAGCAGCTGCTTAGATGAAATAATCTTATAGCAACTGTTAAACCAAACAGTTAAGAGAAAAGTTCTAATTGTTTTAAACACCATTATTGTTTTCCAAATGGGTAAATATTGAAGGTCCACTAAAATGCAAAAATTCCTCTACTAACTGGCAGGCTCTGCCAGTCCCTTTCCTAAGCACCAGAAAGACAACTTGCAGGGGAGTTGTTGGGTTGACCCCCCCTCAGGGGGTCCTAAAATGACAAGTATGCTTTAAATAAAAATGAATGACTACTCTGTAATTTCCGAGAGAACACTCATGCTGAAAACACACATGTGAGATTCTAACTAATTAGGCCCCAAGTTCTTCTTAAAAGCCACATTGCAATTAATTAAAGTGATTGCTACTCATTATTTTTTTAAAAAAAGTAAATTCTTTATTGTTCATACAAAACTGTCAGTGAAAAATGAACATGCATAAACTACCACATTACAGATTTTATGCTAAAATAGATAAAATATTTATAAGATCAGCTGTCTTATTATGAAGCTTTCATTTCAGTTGAAATTGTCATAGCTAATATTTAACAATTATTGAATTAACAAATGAAAATTGAAAACAAGATTTGTAACCTCACATTGAGAACCAAATTTAATAAGACTTATCACAATCACTTTAAGAGCAATGCAATGAAATAGGACCTATCAGTGAAAATTTTGAGACCTATGACCAACTAAGGGAGAAAATAAAAATTTTAAATACTTCTGATATATTAGTTATGCTTCTAATAATTTATCTTAATTAGAATAACAATTCCACTGCCAACAAGTATATTCAAGTTTCTAATACTAAAAAAATTAATAAATAATAAAATAAAAATAATTATTATAAATAATACATATTTATAACAATTAAAAATAAGTGATAAAATAGTTTATATAACCATCAAACAGAAAATCATTAAATTGTTACATATTCAGCCAGAGAATTTCTATACAGCCAATTTGACAGTGATTAATGAAGAAATATTCCTAAGATCATATAAAAGACAAAGATGTACAAAGCATATAAAGAAAAAATTCCCGACAATGACTATAGTACACCCTGCTTTCAAAATACATACACTTGCACATGTAATTTTTCAATTTCACAGAAAACAACTAAAAAGATAGATATCAAACTTTTAAGATTGGTTACCTTGGGAAAGTGTGATTGGGAGATGAGGAGGTGATTTGCTTTGTATATATTTTATTAATTAAAATTGTTATTTAATCTTTAATTAATTAATGTATTTATTAATTTTATTTTTTATTTTCTAGAATCTCCAATTAGACTCAAACAATACAGCTTTCTGGGAAAACCAATTTGGAGACATTCAAATAAAATGTGTTGAAAAACAAAGAACTACTACATTATTTTTTTTAAGAGGGGCAAAAAATAAATTAATTTAAAAATTCATATGGGATTTGTATAAAACTTTAGTTGTGATACTTACAATCATGCTCTTTTCAGAGAAAAAGATTTAGCAATCTCAATAGTACACATTTTAAATTTGGAAATGGTTGTATTTAAATTAATGGGAATGGTTTACAGTCCTTATAAGTTTTATAAGATTGAAATTAATTACTTGGAATTTTTACAGGAAGCCACACTGAACAGATAATCAGTCATAGGTTAACGTTATTAGCTTAATTCATGTTTTCAAACTATATTTCTGATAATATCAGAAAAGGGTACAGGTAGGAGAGAGGTACAGAACTAAATACCAAAATGATAAAAACCAAGTTGTTTCATTTGAAGTAGTTTTAATATTTACAGGTCACATTTATGACAAATAGTTATGTTGGTAGTGGAATAATTTAAGTAGTGAGCCTACATTTACATAAATTTATGGGTTCAAATACACCACAAAATGTTTTCTATTGAAAAGGTTGAAAATTGTCTTTTACATGAAATATTTGAAACCTTTAAAGAGTGAATCAATGATACTTCAAAATGAATTAACAAATTTTCATTTCAAAAATATATAGGATTAAAATGACTATTCAGTTTACATAGATGGTGTAGGTATGCAGGGATAAAAGAACCTGCCCACGATTCATAAATCAGATGAAATACATTGGTTAATTTTCAGTAAAAACTGGAATTATCTGAGTCAATCTTACATAGGTAAAGTTGGTTTTGTTTCAGCTGGATCCAGTTGTGCATGCCTGCCTGTAATTCCAGCTGCTCAGGAGGCTGAGGGAGGAGGATTGCAAATTTAAGGCAAGTCTGGGCAACTTAGCAAGACCCTGTCTCAAAAGCTAACATTTTTAAAAGTAATGGGGATGTAGTTCAGAGGTAGGGCAACACTGAGTTCAATTCTCAATATCACAAACAAACACACACACATACACAAAAAATGAAGAAGAAGAAGGAGAAGGAGAAGGAGAAGGAGAAGAGAAGGAGAAGGAGGAGAAGAAGAAGAAAGAGGTTGTTTTGATTCTGAAGATAATAACTTTCCTTTTGAAATTAATATGTTATATTTTATACATACAAAGAACACTATATTCCTGAAGTTGTAAAACATTAGAAAATGGATACTTACAATTTAATCAGCCAATTCAGAAACATACCAATGGCAACAAAATTATAATTTTATAATCTTGCTTCTCAACCTGCCCCACAAATAACTGTCCTGTATGTTGTGTTTATTCTCTATTCTAAGCAACTTCTAAAATGATTCTCAATGACCTGGGCTTTCTGGTATTCACACCTTTGTGTAATTTCCTTTCCTTGAGGGTAGACTGGACTTAGTAATTGATTTGTAACAAATCCAATCCAATGGCAGTAGTGTTTTTTTGTTTGTTTGTTTGTTTGTTTTTAATAACTACAGGCAAGGGAACAACAGAAGGTCAAAGAGACCTTGCTTCTGAAGTTCTTCCAGTCTCCTTAAGCTCAAAGAATTCAGCATGCCAATATCTATATTTTGTGGGTATCATGTTCTGAGCATTCCTTTTTATTGTTTATTTTGAGACAAGGTCTTGCTAAGTTGCCAATGTTGGCCTCAAACATGTTCTCCTCCTCCCTCAGTATGCTGAGTAACTAGGATCATAGGCATGTGCTCAGCCTTATACATACCTCTTAAATTCAATGTGTAGCTGAATTTCATGTTTAAATACTATAGGAGCAGAAAGGTATCATGCATTTCCTTGCCCATTTTACATGTCACAGTTGACACTCCTGTGACATAACACAGGTTAACAAGAGCAAAGCATAACAAATTTATGAACCCATGTTTTATGTGACATATGACTTCAGAAATGAAAGCTCAAAGACCCAGGGAAAACTTTCCATTTTAATGCAATGGTTCAGTGAAGAACGAGACAGACATGCAGCAATGTGAATAGGTAAAAGGGTTTGATCTAATGGTAATAGACTGAGGGTAGAAACCCAGCAGGACTCCTGTTCTGATTCTCCCTGGCCTCCCTGGGTAGCATTCTCTCTTACTGGATAGGGACAGGACCCCTTAGAATACAGGTCTTTGAGAAAGAGGGAACTTTCTGGGTTCTATGACTTAACTTCAGAGAAGAAAACCTCTAGTTTCTATGACCTACTTTGAGGAAGAGGAACTCTTGATTCCTCTGAACCTCAGCAGGCAACAAGGGACAGGCAGAAAATGGGCGGGAAGACAAGAGAAAGTCAGAGAGACCTTGCTTCTGAGGTCCTTCCAACCTCCTTCAGTTCCAAGCACTCAAGCATGCCCACAAATATTCTTTGGGGCACTGTGATCTGAGCACTCTTTCAACTGAAAAATAATTAAAAGTACTGTAGTCTTATATAGTATGTATATTTTATCTTATTTCCACCATTTTGTTTTGTGTTATTTTTCTTACTTATCGAACTTTCTTTTCCTTTCCTGATTTCTGTTGGGTAGACTGATTCTTAGTTTATCTTTTCTGTCTAACTGACGGGGGCATAGTATATACTATGTTTAAACTTTTTAATATTACTTTTGAAATTATCACAGTTGGCAAAATGTAAGTCAGTCTTTATCCTGTTTTCAAAAAATTTAAGACTCTGTCTACAGTTGGGCTCCTGTCAAAGTTGTTCTAAGTTTCATACTGTTTTTGTAAACTGTTTTAATTTTATCCTGCTCTACATCGAATTAGAAATTATTAGTATCATTGCATAAATACTATGTTGGCTTAAATTTGGTTAAATGTTTACCAGTTTGCTCACCATTTTTTTTTCCTCGTGACCTTCTTTGTAAAATCACTTTTTTTCCTTAAGTACATCCATTTGAAAGCTCCTTTAGTGAAAGTTTGTTGATGGCAAACATTCTGTTTTTATAGTAAAATATCACCATGATTTTCTCATAAAGCTTTGCTGATTACCTAGTACTACGTTTATAGCTATATTTTATTTTTAAGCTTAATCTGGTGCTTTATAGTTTGATTTCGAGGTGTCTGGATGTGTAGTTTTTATTTATAATGTGTAATATTTGTGTGCTTCCTATATGTACAGATTCATGTCAGACCTACTTATAGGTTTGCTATAAATATTAAGTTGGTTAAGAAACATTATGTACTACAAGGTGTGTTTAGTATTATTATTGAATAATTATTATTTTTATTATCATCTACTTTAATATTGTTCCCACTTCCACTATTTGTAATTATTCCACTAGGATGTCCAAAATAAAACACTTACCCAGGTGTCTTGGTGCACGCCTATAATCTCAGATACTCTGGAGCCTGAGGCAGGAGGATCATAAATTCAAGGTCAGCCTTGACAACTTAGCAAGAACTTGTCTCAAAAAAAAAAAAAAAATCAAAAGGCAGGGGATGGGAATGTAATTCAGTCAAAGAGCACTTGCCTAGCATGTGCCAGGATCTGGGTTCAAAAAAGAGAGAGAAAAAGATAGGGCCAGGATGAGGGAGGAAGGAAGAGAAAGAAAGAAAGAAAAGAAAAAGAAAGATGAAAGAAAGAAAAGCAACGAAAGAAAGAAAGAAAAGGAAAGGAAGACAGACTTATCTATTTAAATGTTGAGGTCAAGTCACTAATCTTTCCTAGTTTTCAAATCCTGTCGTTTTGTGCTGCTGGGCAATTTCTTTAGATCTAGCTCCTAAATCACCAATTATCCTTTAAATTATGTCTACTCTGCTGTGAACACATCTGCACTGGTGGCTGGCCATTTGAATACACTGCCCACCCTCTGCCTGTCTCTGTGCCCTCTACATTGATCTTTACAGAGCCCCTCACCTGGGCTCCCTAATGGGGCCAGGACAACAGGAGTCAGGAGCAGTGAGAGAGCAGGGTATTGAGTCTCTCCCCACGTTAGCAGAGCACTAGCATTTTAGTAGAGTTAACATTCTACTTCTATGTGAAGCTGGATCTATTCTTTGATATATGAAAGACACAAAGGATATTTTATCTCAAAGAAAACTGAATTGAATTCTGCAGAATCAGAACCAATTCCCAAATAAATGAGGAAACATAAATCATTCTTGCTTCACCTGAATATTACCATGGCCATCATCACTGGGTATTTTATATGAAATTGCTTCAAAAGTGTTAAAGATAAATAAACAAATCCCTTTCCAAACTAAATTAAAGGCAGAGCAATTCTCTTTAGATGTAGCACATCTGGTAACAGAATGGGTGTTGTTGAACGAAGATGGAGAAACTGATTACAAAAAGGAAAAAAAATTGCTTAGAGATTGGCATAATGTGATCAAAAGCTTTCAGGAAAAGAAATAATACAGACAGATGAAAAGTGAATTCTTGAGCTTACATGCTTTTTTCCCTCCCTTACATAAAATATGGACAATCATCTTAAAAATACAGTGCAATTTCTTTACATAGTTTTATTATTTATTTGTATGCAATTACTAGAATATTAATAAGCACATAAGTAAGGTTGAAAATTGTGAATTAACACAATGAATTCAAGAAAGAAAACCAGAATGAAAAAAGAAAAATTTACAAAACTACATAATGTGAAGGAAAACTGCTACATTATCACATAATATCTGGGCCCCATGTACACTCTACAAACAGTCCCTGACCACCTAAATCCAGGTAAGAATAGTCCTGAATTATGTTCCGTTTCTATGCCAAGCTGAATAGAGTTAAAACAAGTGTGCGGCATTTTTAGAGCTGCACTCAGCATTCCTGCCTTGAGTTAGCAGGAAAGCTTAGCCAACTCCCCAAGTCTGTCTGATGATCATCTCATTAATCCTAACCTGTCATAGTTTCCATAAGATCCTATCAAAAAACAAAATTACCAAAAAAAAAAAAAAATCAGTTCAAGACCTTACTCAGCTTTTATTTGTGATTCTAGAAAATAGAATGAGTGTTCCTGTGAGCTGAGCACAGGAGCTTGGCTTTTTGGACAGAAAAGGGCTGAGGAAAGCACACACAGGCAACAAAGCATGGATTGGTGATTTCTAAGTTCCTTGTGAACCTTAAAGCAGAGGGTACTTCTTCATCATGCTGCTAAATAAAACTAGCCTGTTTGGGGATTTAGCTTCTCTGTCTCTCCCTCCTGATTCTTTGGAAAGACAGATAAACACCTTAGTTTTGTCTTGCTGGTATGGAGTTTCAGTTTGGTAACTCCATTCTGGTTTGTTCTGTTGGACCTACAGTACAGGAGCTCCATCCAAACCAACAGCACCCTATAAAGTTAAATGGCACCTGAGACAGAAATAACGAGGTCAATTTGTCGACCCCCAACCCTTCTAATCAGTCCTCATCTCTGAGCTTTCCTTTTAACCTAAGGGTGCCTTTAAATAAAATGTTTAGAAATAAAGTAGTAATCAATGCTAGTGTGACAACTGTTTACCTTGATGGACATGCTTCTAGTCATCATGTTAGCAGTATCTTATTATTTATAAAAAAAAAAAAATCCTTTGCAGTAGTTCAGTATACAAATAACATAGTTCAACTGTTAAATAATGAAATATTTACATAAGGTATTGAGTGATGTTTAAGCCTCAGGATGTCTCTACCTTAATCCCATGTAAAAAACTGCAACCTAATTTACCACAAATAGCTGAGATTTAGTCACAGCAGCTGAGCTTCAGTCAATCATGGGTAGCCTGCTGATATAAACAAAGCAAAACATGGACCTGTAGCAATTACACTGTCTCCACATGTTATTTCTCTTTTCTGTCCATGTTTATCTGACCATGTTGCAGCGCCAGCATTCTTTGGACCTGTTCTGATGGTAAGACCTGTCCCAATTCTAGAATTTTGAATACAAGCCAATTAAGGTCTGTAACCTACCTTTGTTGTAATGTCTTTTGATGCAGGCATAAACTGAAGTTTCAGCATCTGTATTAAAGATCCTGCATACTCTTCAACCCTTGCTGACTAGATAGTCATGATTGTAGAAAGATGGAGTTTCATAGGTTGAGAGGCAAAATCATCTTGGGATAACTTAGGCCCTTTAATATCCAGATATCTTAATTTTTATACCTGATCCAGCATTTTCCTAACAGATAAACTTCACTAAGCTTAGTAAATCTCTAGCCTCCACCAACCCTAAAGCTAAGAACACTATAAGATAACATCTGAAAACTATCAAGGAGATTTCCCGTTCCCTGTAGCTGACTACTTGATGCTCCCACCAATGGAATTAGTAAATGATTTGTAACTTTCCTTTGCTCTTGTGACTATAAAAACTCATGTCAGCTCTTCCACAGTGGAACATATCATTCAAGGTAACTTGAATCTGTATTCCTGGGCCATGGTCACTCATATCTGGCTCAGAGTCAACTATTATTTCCTTTAAAGCAGAATCTTTATTTTATGTCAATTCGGGAAAGGAAAAAAACAAGTGAGATCTGATCTATAACAATCCAAGAAGCTAAAAGGTCCTGTTTTGGAGTTGACAAATTAAGCTTGTCTCAGAAGTTTTAGATTTATCTAGGCAGAACCCTAAGATCAAGGTATTATTGGCTAATGCAACAGTGAGTCTCTTTTGAAAGATGATATTTAAAGGCTTGCTTCAAATCAAAAAAGTCATACATTGTTTTCAAAGTTCAAAGCACATGGCAAGTATGAATATTTCTAAAACCAAATCCAATTTATCCTAATTTTAAATAAATTGGCTAAATATAAAATCATAAAGTATATAAAGTATAACAAGAGAATATGAAATAGTAGCCCTGCTTTACTTAAAAATAGGTAGGAAAAACATGAACAAGTGTATCTGTCTTGAAAAATATATAACTGAACTCAGCAAACCAGATATCTTTTATCAATTATTAAGGATGCATGGAAAGAGAATTTTTCAGCATATTTTTCTTCTTCCCTCCTCTGTGTTATGGACTTAAAGTTCTTTGTTCCTTTTGATTTATTGCCCTGTTTGTGCATTCCAGCCCCAGAGTAATAGTTAAGGGGACAGCTAAAATTAAGGAACTAAGGAATAGTCTGTCAATCTTTGCCCCTGGGTAGAAGGCTGCTGTAACACAAATGAAAAATGAAGCATCATTAAGAATAAATTGTAGGTTTTGAGTTATGTTCCTTTATTCTCAAAATGGGTTTTCTTTTTTGAGAATCGCCTCTTTCCATTTGAATTGGTTTGTATTATAAGCTGATTATGGCATTCTGATTTCATCTGAGTCTGCCCAGATGTTTCCTCAATTTAGGGGATAAATTTCTACTTTGTAGAAAGTTCTGCATGTATGAGCCCCATCTGTAAGGATAGTTTGAAAAGTCCTAGTAAAGCTCTTAGAAACTTATGACAGTATTGCTTTTAAACCCATACTTTGCTTTTTAATACAAATAGAATAAGAATAGAAATTTCATTGAAATTTTTGTTTTATTAAGCTTTGAAAGTTTTCCTGCATTAAATCAGTTAAATTTCAGATTGAAAGGCAGTATATTCATGTTCAAATTGCAACGCACATTCAGCTTTTAAATGTTTTTAATAGCTCTATTTTTCCCCTTCTTGGTTCCATTGTTGATCATTCTAGAAAATTTAATATTTGTATATTCTTACAAATATATTTAATTGACAAATATAAAAAGTATAAATGAGATATGATACTCAGTAAATGAGGAATAAATATTAATATGCATAGAAAGTGAAAAAAACTAAGAACTAATCTTTCAAAATCTTAATATAAAAGCAATTTTAGTTTCTTTCTCTACTTTCCCTCCACCATACTCTTCCTCCATGATGTTCAGCCTCATCTCAAGCCCTTATGAATGGTGCTTGCTGTGGTAGGGACTAAGACCTCTGAAACTGTGAGCCCTTAAATAAACTTTTCCTCCTCTACAATTGTTCTGGTCGGGTCTTTTAGTCACAGCAGTAAAAAAGCTGACTAAATCAGAAAATGGTACCAAGAAGTGGTGTTGTTGATGTGACTAATCTGACCATGTGGTTCATAAGTTTTGGGAGCATTTTGGAATTGGTGGAAGGAATTTTGAGGTGTTTTGCAGTGCAGGTCAGAATGCTTTAGATTGTCATAAGCAGAGCTTAATGGCTGATTCTGGTGGGAGCTCAGAAGACTAGAATGCCAATAGGACTGTGGACTGTGAAGGCAGGGTTCAGGAAGGTTTGAAGGGAAAGGAGGACACTGTTGATAATTAGACTAGATACCATTCATGTTATGTTCTGGCTGAGAAATTGTCCATGTTTTGCCCATGTCCTCAGACTTTCTGTGAGGCTGACTTTAAAAGTGATCAACTTCTTAATCTGGTGGAAGAAATCTCTAGACAACATAGTATTCATACAGTGTCATGGACATTGCTGGTGGCTTTTAGCCAAATTTATGGTGATATTCAGGAGCAGAAATATTTGAAACACTTGGATTTGAAAGGTGGAAATAAAACTAGGGCTAAGAATGTTGCAGTTGTTAAAGACATCACTGCAACTAAAGAAATGCTAAAGGCTTTATTCTGAGACAATGAGAAAGATGGTTTGAGATCATCTCAGGAGCTGGCAAGTTCATATCAATCTCAGACTTAAGGGAATAGACCAATGGGGCATCTTTCTTGCACAAGGGAGCCTAGGAAGTTTTTTCAATATGCTCAGCCACCCAGACACTCAGAGGCTGTTGCAGCTAAAATTTCTGGAGGCTTTACTTCTGCTTGAGATGTTAGCAGACCATGGCATCACCCATGTGGTGCTGGTTCTGCAGGAATGTAGGATCCTGCAGTTAGAGTGTCATGGAGGCTTCCACCAAGACTTCAAAGGAAGGCCTGGGAGCCCACACAAATTGCAGTAGGGTCTGAGTCCCTGCAGGGAACCCCTGAATATTCATGGAGATATGAAAAGGAAGCCAAAGCTTTAGTGGAGAACCCCAAGATTAAGAAATGCCAGGGACATCCACTGAGGAAGGGCTGCAGGAATTAAGCTGAGACAAGCCAACAGAAGGGCCACTTGGGCTTCAACCAACAAGGCCATAGGGCAGAGATGCACAAATTCCTTGGACAAAACATCACCATGCCATGTCCCCCAGATGCTGAACATGGAGATACAGGACTTGTTTGCCCAGTTGGATTTCAGTCTTGCTTTGGTCCTATCCTTTCTTTCTATGCCCCTATTTTTGTGAATGGAAATATTTACTTTGTACCTTTACATATTGAATACTTGTAAATTGCTTTTGATTTTTACAGATTTTCAAAATACAAGCTTGTCCTGAGTCTCAGAGGAGACTTTGGACTTGAACTTTTGGGCATGCCCAGTGTATTTATTGTTTATTTTTTAAAAATACAAGTGAATGCAATTCATTATTTTAAAGAACATATTAAATTTTAGTATTCTATGAAAATTAGTGTAAAACATTTTCTGACTTAAGGAACACATAACATTTAGTTTCAAACTCTTCATCATAACTCTGTAAAGTCTTTTGGTTAATTAGTGCCCCTCAATGCCTTGGGATATATATAATCTCAATTGAAATCAATATTCCATACTTTCTGCAAATTCCTGAGTGAAAGGTGGCATAATTGGTGCTGTTGTCTTGTAGTTTCTAGGCATTTCTTCATGTGCACATGGTGTTAACCCATAGATTTTATTATCTCCCCTTCTTTAGCTAAACAAGATTTTGAAGGAGCAGAAATTTTGCCAAATGATTATATCACATATAATAAATAAAATCTCAATTAGACATATATGTTCTTAGACATTTCTAGAGCCATCCATACCATTAAGGATTTCTAACTCACCATTTACCCCACATAGAATCCAGCCTTCCAATGACGTCATTGTTTCTTTTACCTGTTCTTTCCCTCTATTTTCTTGGCTTGCAAGAGCAGAAAAGAACAGGTGCTCTTTTTTGTTCTCTCTTTCTTTTCTGTAGAGTAGCAAAGTTTTCTCTTGTCTTTACTTTTGTAGGACAATACTTTCCTCCCCAAATAGTTTAACAAGATCTTATCCTTAAAGGGGCCTTTCCTTCCTAGTAAGGATTTGGTTGAAAACTATCGAGATTAAATATTTTCCCTACTGTGCAAACTTCAGTAATTACATGACACAGAGTTACTAAAAAATCTATTGTTTCTTTTTTAGGGGGAAAAACCCATTGGTAATATTATAGTGTGAGTAAAAGAGAAGCCACATTTTATCCACAAGTGACCTGCAAATCAGAGAGCATGAGAAAAGTGTTTCTCATATCAGCGCTGGTAAAAATGTCAGTGAAATCAAAGTTAGGAATTTAAAGAAGCCATTTCACCTAAGTTTCAATAACCAAACAAAGAAACATCTTTTGGTGGACAACAAATACACTAGGCATGGCAGGAAGACTGCAGAAGAACCTCAGCAAGAGCAAGAGAATTATGAAAGCCCTCCTGTAGCCCAGCCAGCATACAGGTCTGTCTTCCTTTATATCATATCCTGATAGCCAGAGAGTCTTCCCTTTCCATGTTTATCAGGGTCACCTAATGTTCCCAGATCCAAATACAGTCTGAAATACTGCTGGCCAATTCCTGTTAACACTTTTAGCCCTAGATCCAGTGTTATTTCCTTCATGGTCACTTCCTGAGTCCTCCAAGAAGCTTAAGTATCCACATTCCCAGGGCCTTGTATGCAGTTTATCTATGTTGTCATATTTCTAGTAACAATCATCATGCCTCATGTTTAGGCATTGATCAGAAATGTTCAGACTCAATAAGAAATCACAGACTGCTTTATATAACCTATACATTGACACAGGTTTGAAAACTACAATTAATATCTGCCTTATATGCTCTTAAAGTGGGTAATCTTTTTTGAAAGCAAACTTTTGAAACTTAAAAACTGGCTGCAGTTTTCCAAAGTAGGAAGATATATAAATGATTCTAGTATTTGCTTCTGATTATAAATTTTTTAAAAGAGGTAATCCCTCAGTTATTCAGTGAGGGGCAACTGTCAGGACATCAGTTTTCATTATGTCAAAGAATAGAACAAGACTATAGGACTTTTGCCATTAAGAGGCTCTGACATAGCTGGAGATGTAGCTTAGAGGTAGAGCACTAGCCTAGCATGTGTGAGGCCCTGGGTTCAATTCTTAGTGAGAGAGAGAGAGAGAGAGAGAGAGAGAGAGAGAGAGAGAGAGAGAGAATATATAAATATCAGCCTTCTGTCAGCTTCTAGAATTCACCAGAAGATGTTTCTCTGTTTAGATATTGAAACCTAGGTGAAATGGCTTCTTTAAATTCCTAACTTTGATCCCACTGACATTTCTACCAGAGCTGATATGGGAAACACTTTTTTTAATGCCCTGTGAATTGCAGGTCACTTGTGGATAAAATGTGGCTTCTCTTCTAGTGGTTCTATGATATTACCAATGAGGTTTTTCTCCCCTGAAAAGAAGCAATAGATTTTAGTAACTCTGTGTCATGTAATTACTAAGGTAAGCACAGTAGGGAAAATATTTAATCTCAATAGTTTCCAACCATATCCTTACTGGGAAGGAAATGCACCTCTTAAAGATAAGATCTTGTTAAACTATTTGGGGAGGAAAATATTATTCTATAGAAGTAAAGACAATAAAAGAGAAAATTTGGCTACTCTACAGAAAAGAAATAGAGAACAAAAAAAAGTACCTGTTCTTTTCTGCTCTTGCAAACCAGGAAAGAGGAGGAAAAGAATAAAGAAAAAGCAAAGAGAGAGGAAACAATGGGATCATTGGAAAGCTGGATTCCACACGGGGTAAACGGTGAATTAGAACAATTTTCTTTCAATTTTTGCTGACTTGTACATATGCATCATCACATACTTATGGTGTTCAGGGTTTTTGTTTTGTTTTGTTTTTTGTTTTGTGGTTCTGGGGATGTTTGTGTTTTAGTGTGGTCATCCACTGGAATTCTTTAGTTCTTTTCCAGTGCTAACAAAGAAAGAAAGGCTCACAGTGCATTAATAGGAGGTAAAGTTCTCTGTAAATACCAGGTAGCTTTTCCACTGTGCACTGATTTGAGAATTGTACCACCAAAGGCAACTGTTTCTTCTTTCTATATCTTAATGGCAACCACCAACACATTCCACAATCATTTTAATACCATACCACATATTTCTCAAATTCCAGTAATATTATTTACACCTAGGCATAATCCTAATTCACTATAAGTAAGGTCCTAATGATGCTCTAGCATCTCAAGGATCATCAGATTCTATTTACTTCCAGCAACGGACCCTGTTGGCATGGTGATCTATTTTTTTTTTTAAGAGACAAGATCTTTCTGTATTGCCTAGGCTGGCCCTGATCTCCTGGGCTTGAGCAATTCTCCTATCTCAGCCTCCAAAGTAGCTGAGACTGGGATTACAAGAACATGCGACCACACTGACCATAGTAACCAAAAGGAAATGTTCAGATTGCCTGATGCTGGAGTTCCAATACTCTGGAAATGAGTGTTGGTAGAAAGGAATTTAGACCCACTTGAAGAACAGAGGGCTAAGCTCTTCAAACCTCTGTCTTCTACGTCTTAGAGGCATGGAGGGTTTTTATGGGGAGGAAGGAGGCATGAGGCTGCAGCTGGGCAGGGTCTTCATCAATCAGGGTGTGTGTTTCCAGAGCATCACAATGGATTCAACCATCTGCTCTAGTTACTAAGGAAAGGTGTCACAAAGACCCTCGGGTTCATTAAATGTAAAGAAAAGACCAGCAATAATATCTAGGTGATATTATTAAATGTAAAGAAAAAACCAGCAATAATATCTAACCAAAGGACTGAGAAGAGTAAGGGCAAAAAGAAAGAGAAAATAAAGACAATTTCCCAGAGCCCCAGTTACATCAATGATCTTAACGTCACTTCTCCCCAGTCCAAATAGATCCTGAAATAAGAATTTGAGTAAAAGTAATTTATTGGAAGGTGATACCAGGTAGCACTCTCAAGGGAGTGGAAATGAGTCCAAGAAGGAAAGTCAATAAAGAAATTGAATACTGTTGTCAACTGGAGACTTACTCACACACAATGTTGAAGACAAACCTTAAACTTACCTAAAATCTGAGATCAGTGGCATTTACCTACAAATTCCCATCTGCCATAGTTTGAGGGATTTTGGGGGGTTTAGAAAGCACATGTTAATTCCCTGGCATTCCAGTCTATGTGAACAGAGTAGAGCAGCCAGAAAATATTTTTCTGGTAAAAACTGCACATGCTGACAATTGGGATGTCTAATATACTCTGGTAGTCCCAATAGCAAGACGAAGAGGCTGAAGACAAGAGTACTTCTAGATTTACAAAACCCAAAAATACCTTGAGAAGAAGAGTGTGCTACCTCACCCTAATCTTGTACTGCCTAGGTGACATAGCTGATTTTGTACCTGGCCCTTAATCTTGGTTATCTTTGGGAACAGGATGCCTGAAGATCAGAAGCTCCTCCTCAGGTGGGCTAGCCAAACCCAGCTGGATCCAAAATGGTGGCCACAGTGACCACCAGGAACTGCCAACTTCATTAAAATCTAATTTCCATACTAACTGGCACACCAACCAGTCTCCATGACAAGAAGCACCAGACCAGGCCATAAAAAGAGCAAAAAAGATGTGCTGTTTGAGTTGTGGAGAATATCTATTCAAAGAAAAGACATGAATATTTCCTCCCCCTCATTTTTTTTTTTTAATCCCACACTCCCAACAGGTTGAGAAGTTTGTGAGCCTAGATTCCCATTTCTCCATTCTCGGGTTGTTGAATAAACCTGTGCAGTAGGTGTATAGCCTGACCTCATCTTTGGTTTAGCATCACTAAATGGAAAAATATTCCTTCTCTGTAAGTATCTCTCTTAGGAAACGGGTCAACAATTTATAAGTAACACAGAGACAGAGGAATCTCATCATTTTGTGTAGTCAAGCAGATACAACTCCTTACAGACACATTTTCAAAGTGAACCAAAGCTAATCTTCCAATCAAGAATTGACAGCACTATTTGTCACACATAGTTCATCCTAACAACCTGGTAAGTGGTGTGACTATCTATGCTAGGTAATTAGCTTTATCCAGATGAAAAATAAAGCTCTCCTATCTTTATGAAGAAACTCATTCACAACTTAAAAGAAAGGAACACTGAGTGTTAGGTTCCAAATGCCTCTTAGAAGCCAGGAGGGGGAGGACTAGAGGTGTAGTTCAGTGGCAAAGTGCTATACTAGCATGCATGAGACCCTGGGTTCAACCCCCAGTATCACAAAAAAAGTAGGAAAAAAAAATTGGGGGGCATTCTGGGAGCTCAGAGTACTAGTTCTCTCTCAGTCTTTATATCTCAAGCAGAAGGCTACCAGGTCCTTAACAAAATTAATTCCTAAGTCAAAAGTAGACAAATGTTTATTTTATGTCTCAAAAGTTTCATAAAAATTTTATAAGATAAATGTTTTGACTAGAAGAGAGGGGAGGAAAAAAATCTCTGCCATGTTTTCCATAGGTAGAATTAAACCTCTTCCTTTTAATTATTAATTCTTACTTGTCTTTACACCTGCTGTTTCCCCAGGCACTTGGGGTCCATTTTTTTGTGTGCATGACAAGTTTAGAAGCACCAGGAAATCAACACCCTTTGAGGCAGCCCTAGACCAAGGGGAGGGTAATTCTGATGTGTATGAGTTTTCCATCAAGACTTAACTTGAGATGTCTGTAGCTGCAATTCTCTTGATATTAATACACACTTAATTAGTGTTTTTCCCGCTTTCCCCATTTTGTGCCCATGTACCTTTACCAATGCTTCCTGGCATCACCTCCCGTATTCCAATCTGCCTCAGAGTTTACTTTCAAGGGAACCAAACTAGGACACATGGCACATTTGGGAAATGTCTAAATTAAAACTTAATTTACAGCAAAACTTCTCGCAGGCCTAAAAGTGTACATTGTAAATCACTAAAATGAGAATATGGTATGGAATATTTCACAATTTCATGAAATTGCAGAGTTTCCCTTTTGATGTTTATAGAGAATTGCAAGCTACCTTCAAAAATGATTGTTCTAATATTGTCCTTTTCATAATGTGTAAAGACTACCACCTTTTTTCAAATGTCTGTGGTTTCAGTTTTTGCTTCACCTCAACTTTACTCTCAGATTCTATTAAATATATTTTATTCTTAATGATATCTCTCCTACCAAAAAACGTTCAGAGAAAGACAAGAATCCCTTACTGTAGCACAAATCTATCCTGAAAACTGCAACTCCTAACTACATTAATAATCATCTCTGTACTCTTCCTCAAAGTGTGATAAGTATGTAAGCATACTTACATACATATGCAGTAATGTTAGAATTGCAGTCAGCCAATAATAACAAAGAACCTGACCATTGTAACTTATTTTTCTTAAATAAGATTTTTAGTCGTTGAGTCACTGATGTGTGACTCTGGGTTTCCATGGTACAACCTGTAGCCTGGGCTCCTTCTCGTTCCATTCTGCCAGCTAAGCATTTGATTGCCAATCTCCTGCTTGTGAACACATGATCTCAAGACAGTTTTGCTCACATAGCAGCTCATACCCATGCTTCAGGAAGGAAGGAAAATAAAGAAGTTCGTGTCAAAAAAAAAAAAAAAAAGAAGAAGAAGTTTGTGGCTGTGCCTCTACTAGGAAAGCAAAAGTATTCCAGGAAAAACTAAGACTTTGTCTTTCGGAAGAGAACCTTGTAAACTGCAAACAGCTCCAGAGTAGTGTTATACAACTGGAAACACTCCCAAACTAAACAAAGCTGAGGATTTTTATTTAGTAAGAAGAAAGTAAGAATGGATATTAGGTAGGCAACTACCAGTATTTGTTAAAAGAATTATATTTTTATTGGTAGACAGTTTTTAGCAAAAAGTAACCATCATTTAATTGCTCAAAATTCCAACTTTCAAGGGTAATCAATTATAACAAAAGTAAGAGTTGATAATTATATCTGTATAACTATGTAATAGAATGATATGACTAATATAAATAATTAACAATAATTATAAAATCTACAAATTGCCACTTTATGTTGTATAGGTACAAACTTACATTGTTCTAACCATAAACTATAAATGATCAGTTATCACATTGGTTAAGAAAAGACTCAATACTGAGTATTAGATAAGTGTAAAGAATTTTAAGACACTGTGAAAAAAGAATTTTCTAAAGGCAACTGACATTTAAAGAAACTTAGTTGTTCTAGTCATTATTTCTCAGTATCTATTACCATTCTGGAATGTGAGTTTTTTAAATTAGAAAATGGGTTATGGGTAATGTACAATTAGCAAGAAATAAGCCTGCATATACAAAATTGACTTTTCTTTAATACTATAACTTGTTTGAAAAGCTACAGTGCAATAAGACTTCAACTGAAAATTGAGGTTAAGCTATTTGTCAGAGAACATCTATTTCTAATTTCAAAGGTCATTAAAATCATTTGCAAAGCTATCTCTTGCCACATCCTTTTCATTCCACTTCGGAGCACTCATATTGAACCCCACAGGGCTTGGCCCATCATACCAAGCCAGTTACCATGCGATGACATTTTAGTCTGTTGGCTTATTACATAGTCATTAAGAAGACTGATTTTTTTCTAAAGTAATTTTCATATGTATGATTAAATATTTTCACAAACTTACTTAAAAAGTTGTGGGACATACTAGAGATGCATGATAAAATAAATTAAGCCCAAGTTGAAACTTTATTTCAACCACTATTTTATATTTTATTTTAACACATTTAATGATTTTGCTTTTAGTAGAGGGTAATTTTTGAGATATTTATGTTTTGTTCCTGTTGCTATGCTGAATGCCTTCTGCATATCCCTATAGATAAAACCCTCCCTATCTGTCTCCACTCTGTTCTGTGTCCAGGAGGCAGAACCCAGGAGATCTCAATGATTTCCTTGCCCATTGGCTGTGGTTGCAGCCAGTTGGATAAAATCATGAGACTGAAGAGAAGAGAGTGATGTCCAGATATTCATGAATTTGTGTTCTTCCATGCTTAATTATCTTGTTCTCTGTGGTTTGCTGTGAGGCAGCATTCTTCTGGATCTGATAATTATCACTTTCCTTTGGCCTCCTAAAACCAGGACCAGTAATGATATCGTGTCATTATTTGTAAAGCAGTGGTGCATTCCCCCTTTATGTTTTTCTCTAAACTATGCTCTCATTTTTGTAAAAGATCATTTTTCTAAGTTCTGCTTCATGACCAAGCTTGAGTACACATGGACTTCTAACCAGACCACTTACTGATACAATTGCCATAAGCATATTTCTCTACTTACTAAAAGAAGGAAAATTTAAAAGCCAATAAATTATTTTAGAATTTACAACTATATGTCTACTGCATTTATACTCCTTACCTAAAAACTGAAAACTGACAGTTGAAGTTCTTCCTTTATAGACAGAACATGTTTCATTCTATTTTCCGAAATCACCTTTGAGATATGCTTTAACCACCCTTCCATGGACAGCATCCTGAGTATCAAAGAATTTTTTTTCATAATATAAATGATTTTACTTTTCTTTAAAAGTTTTTAACTAGTGTATTAGCTAGGTTTCCATCACTATGATAAATACTTGAGGTAAGCAACTTAAAAGGAGGGAAGGTTTATTTTGGCTCTCTGTATCAGAGGTGTCAGTCCTTTGATTGTTTGGCTCCATCACTTTGGACTGGTGGTAAGGCCAAACATTATGGAAAGGACTATGTGGTGGAGTAAATCTGCTCACCTCATGGCACTTTGGAAGAAAAACACAGGGAAAAAAGACCTCCCTTCCTACCACAACAGGCCCTACTTGTTTTGTTTTTTAATTGGGGGTTCTAGGGATTAAACCCAGGAGTGCTTTACCACTGAACTATATCCTCAGTTCTTTATAAATATCTTTTTACATTTGAGACAGAATCTCACTAAGTGTCCCAGGCTGGCCTCAAATTTGTAATCCTCCTGCCTCAGCCTTCTTTAACACTAAGATTATAGTCATGCATACCATCATTCCTAGTCAGGACCCTCTTCTCAACATTTTCACAGTTCCCAACAGTGCCATCAACTAAGTACCAAGTCTTTTGCATATGAACCTTTGGAAGGTACTTAAGACCCAAACCATAATATTCTTCCTTTCCCCTTCAAAGACTCATATCCATCTCACAATGCAAAATGCATTCAGTCCATCTCCAAGAGTCCCCCAAGTCTTAATTGTCTAGCATTGTTGAAAAGTCTAAGTCCAAAGTCTCCTCTGAAACTCAAGGCAAACTCTTAGTCCCCATAAAAATAAAAAAGCAAGTTACATAACTCCAGGACACAATGGCACATGGTAAATTTTCCCACTCCAAAAGAGAGGAATAGGGGCATAGAAAGGAATGATTGGATCAAAGCAAGACTAAAACCCAGCAGGGAAAACATTAAATCCTGTAGTTCCATGTACAGCATTCAAGGCACCTAGTAGCATTATGTAAGCCCCAAAGGTCTTAGGCAGCTTTGCCCCTACAGCCTTGTTGGCAGAAGCCTGCAAGGCCTCTATCTTGGGATGGTTCTGCTTGCTTCCTGTGGCTTTTCTCAACAAGCAATCTGTATTCCTGGCACTTCTAACTTCTGGGAGTCTCCACTGCAGTTCTGGCTTCACTCTCACAGCTTCACGCACCACCCATTTAGGGGCTGTTTTTAGGTACCCTTGTAACACACTGTCTGGCCTTTTAGACTTTTCTCAATGGAAGCCTCTGTGTCCCTACAACTCTTGCTGTACATTTCCAAACCCAGCAACACGTGGATGATGCTAAGACCTGCCATGCACAAGCTGTACAATTGAGTCTACTTGAACCTCAACTTCAGTAGTTTCTGAGTGTCTGACCCAATGAATATGGGTCAATGAATATGAGACAACTCCCTGGGTGTACCCTTCTGTAAATAGTACACCCTGGGCTCTATTCTCAATATAAACTCAAACAGGTTTACAGTTTTACACCTTGAGCCTGTGGATTTTTGCCAATTTCTGAGATTCTCCCAAGGTATCTTTCCTAGTGTATTGGTACAAAGTACTTGACTTCTTTTTAATGGCACTTATCTCTTTAGCAACCGTTTCCTACTTGGATACAACTTTAAATACACCCCTTTTCTGAAACAAACAAAAAAAAAAAACTGCAAGTTTTCCAAATCTGTTTTCCTCCCCCCGACCCCAACTTTTACTATAAATTCGGGGTGCAGGGGAGGAAGCAGTCAGCAATACTCATGATGATGCTTGAATACTGTGACTCCATGAAATTTTCTTCACAGGAAAAATTAATTAACTAATTAGTCCATCACTTTTAAACTCAGTTCCCCACAAGGTTACAGGACATGGACAAAATGCAGACAAATTATTTGCCAGAATGTAATATAAATGGCCTCTAGCCCTTAAATGAGCCCTCATTCCCACCTGAAACCTAATGAGCTTAGTCTTTACTGTTTGAATTCTTGACAACATTCTGTTCTTCTGAGCTCTCACCAAAATTAAGTTCTGCTTACAATGTTCTAATCTTTCTCTAGTCTGCTCCTACAAACTTTTCAAAACTTCTGCAAACCAAATCCAAAAACTGAACCACATCATCAGGTATAGTCACAACAATAACTACACTTCTTAATGCCAATTTTCTGTTAGTCAGATTTCCATAACTATAACAAAATAACTAAGATAAATAACTTAAAAAGAGGAAAGATTTATATTGTCATAGTTTCAGAGGTTTAGGTCCCTGGTTGCTTAGTCCCAACTTTGGGCCATGGTATCATCAAACACCACAGCAGGGAGCATGTGGTGGAACAAAGTTACTCTCCCTATAATGGCCACATAGCAAAAAAAAAAAAAAAAAAGATAGGAAGAATTCCAGGTACCAATATCCTTGCAATAGCACACCAGCAGTGACTTCACTTATTTCTACTAGGCCCCTCTGTAATTGTTCCACCAGGTCTCGATAGCACTGGAAACCAAGCCTCTAACATATGAGCCTTTGGGTGACACTTAAGATCCAAAGCCCAATAACCAGCTTATCGAATTCATATAAATTCCTAAAATTTCATTGCTACTTAATGACTTATAAAGGATTTTTTCTCTATTTTAAGCATGTTTTGATGCCTAATTAAAAAGAAAATTAAAAATCTCTTATTTGATGAATTTTTATAACATTTTATGAGCATAAGAAATAAAATTAAAATTAAATTGAACTTTGTAGTCAACAGCCTGTTAATTTTTGCAGTTTAGTAATAAAAGCTTAAATGTAATGAATATATGTAGTGATTTACTTTGGAAAGGAATCAAAGTATTAAAATAATTTAAGATCTTTTTAATATAAAGTAATTCATGTTTTGTTGTGCTGAATAAACAAGACATCACTGGATAAACTGTAGAAAGGTTTGTGTGTGTGTGTGTTCTTTTTGTTGTTTTAATTCACAGAAAGAAACATCTTAGCGGGAGCTCAAACATCAAAATTGTTATATTTCAACAAAATTTTAGTTGCATAATGAGATTGTCTTAGTTGGTGCTGTTAAAACACCTAAGACTGGGAAATTTATAAAGAACAGACATTTAGATCCTCACAGTTCTGGAAGCTGGGAAGTCCAAGATTAAGGGTCTAGTGGTTTCTCTCTCTATTGAGGGCTACTCTCTCAGCTTCCATGATGACCCCTTGAATTCTTTGCCTTTGGTTTGAGGAACTGAGGGACAAGAGAGGTGGGAGGGAAAAAGAGGGAGAAGGGGAGTTGCACGGAAGATGGAAGGAAAACCTCATTGTTATACAGAATACAAGTATGATGTTGTGAGGAGAAAAAGGAAAAAAAAAGAAAAGTGTGTCACATTAGATTGGATAGAGAGAAAGGATAGGAGAGGAGAGGAGGAGAAGGGAGGATAGGAAGGGCAGCAGAATAGAATATACAATATGATTGATGTATGTACATTCCATGTATGTATGATATGTCAAAATACATTCTGCTGTCATAAATGACTAAAAAAATAAATAAATAAAAGAAAAAAAAAAGCCTTCGCTAGTTCTCTCCATTCCTAATGCATACATAAGGGCAAATTCCTCATGACTAATCACTTCTCCAGAGGCCTTGCCTCTTAATACTGTTGCATTGAGGATTAAGTTCTATTGTGAATTAAGTTCCATTGTGAATTTTAGAAGGTGCAAAAATATGAAATTCATGGAAGATACATAATTTGAAAGATAAGTAATACATTCTATAACAGGTAATGATTAGCCTCTTGGATAGGAAAGAAAAAAGGATTGATCTATATCATAAACTTGAGGGTGTCTCTTCAAAGACACTCCTATTTACTACTCTACTTTAACTTCCCATGAAAGATTCAGTCACACAACAAACATATGTTGAGCATCTACACATGACAATTATTATTGTTTAAAGACTTGAGGATCCAATAGAAAACAGAGTCCTTGTCAATTTTCCTGTAACTTTAATTAGTTGTATCACCTGGATAAAGTTTGACATGTATGCACTGCCTGCATTACGATTTACTTAATAATTTCTTTAAAGTGCTTCATTTTATTTAAACTTATATAGCATATTAACTCAATGCATGTTAAAATGTGGTAACTTATCCTTAATAGATAGTAACTAGAAACATTAATTAATAGAAGGAAAACAAAATAGGAACTTTAAAATTTATTAATTAATAGATTCCAGTAGTCATGGAATAGACTTTAATGATACTGAGCTTGTACAATGATCATTTAAAAGGGAGAATGAGAATTATTAGATATTAATGTCTATAGTAAACTGGGACCTTTCTCTTCCAAAATTAGTTTTTTTTTTAAATACAGTGTCTCTACATTGAAATTATCATCACATTGAGTTTAAGTAGTTATTGTCTTATAACCCTCTTGCTAAATAAAGTATTTTAAGCAAATTGTATCTTGTGAACCACTATAATTAGAGTTATCTCATTGTAGGATAGGAAATCTTCCCTTGAGTTATTAGGAGTCTGGGTAAAATAAGGTGGAGAGTTTCACTGTGCTGGGGTCTTCAACTTTTGGTAGCTTAATAAAAATAAAAAGTGGAAAGAGTTCAAAAGTAAAGGTAAAAGGACTTCGCTGTACAACTTTGCATTTGAACCAACTATAAATGTCAAGGTAAATAACAATTTACATTTTAAAATTTATAAAATTGTCTAGTTCAATATAAAATGAATATTTCCCCAATTAAACTTCATTTTAGGAAATTACTTAGCTGAGATGAAACAAAGTATGGGATGAATGGGTAGGTAGATAGGTAGGTAGGTAGATAGATAGATATGTATACACAGGAATGTGTTTTTTCTCCCTGGATGTCATGATTTGAGTGAATCCCTTTAGTAAATATCTCAGCTCATGTCAGGAATTTCTCTAAAAATGTCCCTCTTTATCCTTTTTGCCCCTTGTTTTCTAAATGTGGGACTAGTCCCGAGAGACAGCACTAGCTCCTGTGGCTGTTCAATACCAGATCCAGTTATTTGCAAATAATCCTTTTATTAAACAATCAATGAATTACCCAACTTGAGTATATCACATTTCCCTGCTAGATGTCTGACTAGCTCAAGCAATTGCTTATCTTCTCAAGAACCTCAGTGGTTTGGGATCAAGTATTCACCTCAGAGAATTGATTTTTCAGAAGAAAAATTGGATTTTAAGATGAAATTTTGCTGTAGTTGTTTTACATATCAGAAAAAAAACAGATACTGTCATTGGAAACTTGGATCCCAGCAGCTTGGGAGGCTGAGACAGGAAGATCCCCAGTTCAAGACCAGCCTCAGCAATGAAGCAAGGTCCTAAACAACTTAGCAAGACCCTGTCTCATAATAAAAAAATGATAAGAACTGGGGATGTGGCTCAGTGGTTAAGCACCCCTGGGTTCAATCCCCAGTACAGAAAGAAAGAAAGAAAGAAACAAACAAACAAACAAACAAACAAACAAACAAAAGGAAAAGAAAAAACTTGAGTCCTTATATTTTTCACTATTTATGTTGGAAGGGTGTTGTGGAATAAAAATACAAAATTGCAAAAATAAACTGGACATGGTGGCACATGCCTGTAATCCCAGCTACTCAGAAGTATAAGGCAGGAGGATCACAAGTAAAAGGCCAACCTGGGCACATCAGTGAGACCCCTGTCTCATAACAAAAAATAGAAAGGACTGGAGATGTAGCTCAGTGGTAAAATGCCACTAGTTTCAATTTACAGTATTGAAAAACAGCACTTTATAAAAACAGAACAATAAAATATAATATCTTAAATTAATAACATTAAATATTTTAACAGACTACTAAACAGAGAACATTACACTAATGAATATGGAGGTAAAACCCCAAGAAAATCTTGGAGATCCACTCTGATTGTAACCCTAGAGTTTCTTACTCTGGTACCAGTTCAGTCTGTCCCCAGCAATTCATCAATGCCAGGTTGAACTGTCTCTAGCAGTGCTACGATTTGAATAATCAAAAGCTCCTGTTAGTGCAGGAATATTCAGAGGTAAAATGATCAGATTATCAACTGAAAGACGGGTGGTATAGGCAGGTAAGATGGGACGGAAGGAGGTGAGTCACTGGGGGTTGTCCTAGAAGGGTTGTTCTTCCTGTGGCTCTTTCCTCCCCCACCTTCCTCTGTGGGGGCCCTTCCATCATGATGTTCTGCCTCATCATAGGCCCAGGGCAATGGAGTCAGCTGCCTATGAAATGAGACCTCTGAAACACTGAACCTCAAATAAACTTTTCCTACTCTAAGTTGTTTTTGTTTGTTATATGGTCATAGCTATGCAAAAACCTTACTGAAACAAACAGTGCAGCTCCAGGAAAGCTGATCTCCTCTGTTGTTCTCCATATTTGCTTATCTCTTAGGTTTTAGGTGGTGGTTTGCTCTGATACATTCTTTGACGGATCCCAGAAAATATTTTTTTTTCAGCATCTTTCTTGGTATGAGGATCAAAGTGATAATCTCTCTCTTTTTTTTCCCCCCCAAAGTGATGGTTTCTAAATATATGTCAAAGTAGAAGTTTGAAAAAAAAAAAAAAGCTCAAAACTTACACTAACTTATAAAGATCTATTACAAAAAAAAAAAATTAAATGTGTTCTAAATAGACCTCCATAATATGGGCATCTGAGTTAAAATAAAAGCTCAACTGCAATTCAGGAGAACCATGACAATTTTCTCAACAATAGTGCTAGGTCATTTGGATTATGCATATTTTTAAAAAGTAAGAACATAAACTCTTTCTTTATATGATATCCAAAATTATTTGAAGATGAGTCATAGTCAAATATGTGAAAATGAAAACAAACTTCTCAAAACAGTAAAACAGGGGGACTGGGGATATAGCTCAGTTGGTAGAGTGCTTGCCTCAAAACAGTAAAACATATCCATATAGTACCCATAAAATATTCAATACGAAAATAAATTTTAAATATTAAATGTTAAAATAATAATTTATGTATTAAAATAGATTATTAAGGGAATGAAAGGTAAGCCAAGGTGGAGAGAAAATATTTACAATACATATGTACTCAACAAAAGGTTCATATTCAGTATATATAAAGTAGTAGTCCTTTTAAATAATAAAAAGAAAATTGAATTATAAATGAATAAAAGATTTAAACATTACCAAAGAAAATAGAAAAATATCCAATAAGTATTTTAAAAGTTCTTTAAAATATTTTTTTATCAGAGAAATAAAAGTTGCCACTCATGTCCATGTTTTAGAATGACTAAAATGAAAAATCCCAAGATATCAAGGATGGACAAGGAAGTGAAATAACTGTTTTTTACTTTTATCATCAATTAGGAAAAATATGTGGTATTCCCTACTAATGCTAACCCATTTATATATTTTGACTTACCAGTTCTTGCACAGCAATGAGAAAGAACTGATTACTGATTATGTAGCAGGCGTAAATCTGAAGTCTTGCTGTTGAATGAAATATGCCAGACACACTTGAGACCACAGTGAATGGCTATTTATGGATGGTTCAAAATTGAAGAATTACAATGATCATATAACAAGGGTTCACTTTATACTTAGAATATATCCCTTATAGCTTAGAAACTTTACATGTTTTTTTTTTCTTTTTCCCAACTTTCTTCTCCCTGCTCTTCTCCCTAACCTTCTCCTTCCTGATCTTCTTCCTGATCTTTTTTCCCCTGATCTTCTCTGTTCCTCTCCTCCCTATCCCTGATCTTCTCCTTCCTGATCTCTCCTTCCTAATCTCATTTTCTCTGAATCACCTCTATAAAAGCCCCCTCTTTCTACTGATGGGCAGAATCACAGTCTTTGGGACAGGAGTCCCCTGTGCTTCTCCTTTGCTAGCAAAGCAATAAACCTTCTTTTCCTTTTTCTCAAAACTGTGTCTTCATTATTGGGTGGGCATCAGGGACAAAGACCAAGCTTTTGACAATATCAAAGTTTGAGTAGTGCTGAGTATGGAGAAGGATGGTCTGGGGAAGGCACAGAAGACTCTTCAGGGAGGGCGATTGGAATGATCTAGAGCTTGACTAGGGTAGTGGTTAAATGAGTGAATTAACATAAAAAAATGATCAAGCTGCATATTTAAGACTTGGATAATTTATTTATGTAAGTTATATTTTAATTTAGTTAAAAAAAATCTCTTTCCGATATAAATGAAATGAATGTAGGGTTGAAATCTTTTCTCCCCACATAATTTAGTGTTGCACAGACAAAATAGGAACATTGTCTTTAAAACATAATAGATATTTTCCTTTAAAATTTAATTTTCAAAATAATGGGAAGCTACCTGTTAATTTCCTTCCTCCCTTTGTTCTTCCCTTCTTTCCTTTTCTTCCTTTTTTAAAAAATAAAAAACAAAAAATTGAGAAGTGGAAGAGTGCTAGAGATCAAAGATCTAAAGCAAATATGTTTTAGGGTCTAATGAGCACTTCTGCTGAACAGTGCCACTAGAGTAAACTGTCTTATTCATTGGACCCCTCATTGGTTTGCTGAGGTGTTCTTAAGTTAAGAGCCATAACTGAAACTGGTCTTGAAAATCAGGATCTAGTTCTTGTTGCTCCAGTGTTGAAGATCATAAACACCTGGGAAATGCCAAGGCCAGAAACAAGTTTTATTTAAAGGATAGAACAGAGACAAAGAGAGACTCCTGGGGGTAGGGTGCAGTGTCCAGAGCTGGTGTCCAAGGGAGTGGAGATTTCAGGTTTCTTTTCTTCTCAGGCCTCCTCCTCCCATCCTGCCTATGTGTTCAAAGGGCAGGAAGAGAGTTTTCCAGGAGGTGATGGCTTCTGTTAGAAAATGGGAACCTTCCCCTCCCCTGGAGGCTGTTAACATCCAGATGATGGGGAGTGCTGTGTACCCATTTCTTTTTTGTTGATTATCAGCTACCTATTCTTTGTCCTGCCTCATAATCATCCAGTGACCCTTTATTCGTAGTTTTCCCTGGGTTTACAGAGTCACCAGTTGTAAGGTTTGCTTAGTAACAGTCAATCACTTCTAGGTCAATCAATAATCCGAGGAGAAATAATAATTAGAATTTAATAGATGGTAAGCCAGGAATCTAGGCAGGAAAATATTTACACTAGCTTAATGGAAATATAGTATTTTGTTGGGGAGCCACAGGTAATATAAGGGAGTTTGGGGGAAACTTTTTTCTTGATGACTATTTGTGAGAGATTATAGCCAAAAGTTCCTTAAATTAGGAATGTGATGTTATTTAATTATGAGGCCTTGGTTGAAGCTTGGAGTTTCATCCTCCACATATAAATATATTTTATAAAGCAAAGGGCTAATTCTAATGTTCTGCTGTTCTATTGCCTAAGATAAAGTTCCATAATAATTTTAATATACTATATTATGAGTTTCTACATAATAGGCACTTATCTGTGTAGACTTCTTATTAGGAATTTAATCATTTTTCCATTTTATATATAGAAGCATGCTTTGCTTATTTCAGGAGAAAGAGAGCCACTTTGATATATACTTCTTAAAGTATATCTTTAAGAAAACTTCATAGTGTGCATAATATTCCTTCATCCTCCTTCTTGACTGCCTGGTAGTGTGAAAATATTATAAATATACACTTGAATTTCAGCTCACTCTTCTACCAAATCTTGTACCTAGAAAAACCATTAGGGCCTGTTATATAATCTACTTTAGCCTGTCCAAATAAAAAAGAATGTAAAAAATATGCCAACAGAGTGTTAAATAAGAGTCTCCACCTTTATAAGAACAAGTATAGAATTATAGAATAAAAAATTTAAAATATTTATAAATGAAAAATAACACAGAGAGTATAATTTCAGTTATTTCATTCTTTGCCAAATCATTGGAGAGAAATGCAGCATGCACAGGGCAAGGAAAACATTTTTTGGTGGGTTTGTGGTTCATCTTTTCCTGATCCAGCCCATACCTGGAATCCTCTGCCACCTGGTAACCTCAGGCTCCATGTCCTGGGTTTTTCTTAAAACATTTTTGGAAGAAGCCTGAGGCTGGAGAGCATGTTCTAATTGGGATTTTAAGACTCTTTGTTCTGCAACTATATATGGTGATGATGTAAATGGGAAACTTGCCTCTCGGTCTCCCACTCCACCCTCTCCCTCAGTTCCCTCCTTCTACCTTCTCCTTTTCCCTCCTCTTCTGCCTCCCTTCCCAACTCAACATCATCCTGCACTTGAGCTCTCCCCAGTGCCTGCAGGACACATCCCAACCCAGATCCATGGACATCTCTGCTAGCACCTATTTCTTGACCACCTTTAGGTTTAGGGGTGTAATCATGCCCTGCAAGCTAACCTGTAGAGAGACTCCAGGAAAGAGCCCCATTCCATGTGAGATAGGCTCAAGGCTTGTGGAACAGGCATTCCAGAATCTCTGACACACAGATGTGGTCTAGAAGGTGGAACTCAGGTTCTGGTGGACACATGTTCTTGATAGCGGGAAGAAAGTGTAGAAATGTTACCACAAGCTAGTCCTTGTCCTCGATGCCAACCCAATAATGAGAACATGGTTTTGAGAAAAAGGAAAAAAAAAAAAAACAAAAAAAAAACATTTTATTGCTTTGCCCCTGTCCAGGGGCTGTGATTCTGCCCACTTAGGGTAAGGGGGGTGCGTTTAAAGAGGTGATTCAAAGGCTACATTCCACAAGTTCTATCAGAGTTGTAATTCACTTGTTAATTTGGGAGATAGTCATATCTGAGATCTTCTGGTGCCATCCCCAAAGTCTGAATTACTTCCTTTCTGTGGTGGGTGTGTGTTCAAGGACAGAAAGCTCTGCCTAGGATTGGGAAGAAAGGTAATCCTGTTTTGATGAGATTAAGGACAGGGAGAGATTGGGTAGGAGAAAGAGATAGGAAGAGAAAGAAACATGTCCTTTTAAAAATAAATTGCAATGGCAGAGAAGTTAGGGCTATATGCAAAGCACAAAGTGGACCACTGTTACCAAAAGGGCCATAGCACCTGCTGGGGTAGAGGTCCCTGTTGTTCACATTGTCAACATCTCTTTCTTCTTTTATTCTTCCTCCTCCTTTCTTTTAAGCTGTACTGGGAGATTAAAATCAGTGGTCTCCTACTGAGCTAAATCCCCAGTTCTTTTAACTATTTTGAAATAGTGTCTCACTCAGTTGCCTAGACTGGCCTTAAACTTGCCATCCTCCTACCTCAGCCTCCCAAGTACTTGGGATTAGAGGAACATGCCATCGGGCTGATTCAGGGTCTCAGTTGTATTAAACAGGATGCTACTGGGAAGTGAGGAAATTTTTGTGTTCAGCACATAAAATACAGTGAAATGTGTGCTGTAGCTTAAATCCGAAATCTGAGAAGAATATACAGTGAATGGAAACACAATCTTGTTCTGGAAGTTCCTTTGTCTATCGAAATCACATCTCCTCTTAGGAAGAATGGGAAGCACAGGGACTTTGTTTCATGCACGCCCTCTTCCCATTCTCTCTTGGGAAGTAGAATCCTGTTTAAAACTTGGTATGATTGGGTTATTTTTATTTATTTTTTTGGTGTTTAGCTTTTTGAGTTCTTTATATACCCTAGAGATTAGTGCTCTATTTGATGTGTGAGGGGTAAACATTTGCTCCCAAGATGGAGGCATTTTATTCACCTCACAGATTGTTTCTTATGCTGATAAGAAACTTTTTAGTTCGAGTCTATCCCATTTATTCTTGCACCACAGGAGTCTTATTAAAGGAAGTTGGGGCCTAATCCCACATGATGGAGATTAGGGCCTACTTTTTCTTCGAGTAGATGCAGGGTCTCTGGTTGTATTCCTAAATCTTCGATCCATTTTGAGTTTAGTTTTGTGAATGGTGAGAGATAAGGGTTTAATTTCATTTTGTTGCATATGGATTTTCAGTTTTCTTAGCACCATTTGTAGAAGAGGCTATTTTTTTCTCCAATACATGTTCTTGGCACCTCTGTCTAATATAAGATAATTGTAGTTTTGTGGATTAGTCTCTGATGTTCAATCAACAAATTCACAAAAAAAGTGTTCATCATCACTAGCAATTAGAGAAAAGCAAATCAAAACCACTCTAAGATTTCATCTCACTCCAGTCAGAATGGCAGCTGTTATGAACAGAGACAACAATAAGTGTTGGCAACGATGTGGAGAAAAAGGTATACTTATACATTGCTGGTGGAACTGCAGATTGTGTGCAGTCAATATGGAAAGCAGTATGGAGATTTCTTGGAAAATTGGAAATAGAACCACCATTTGACCCAGCTATTTCTCTCCTTTGTCTATACCAAAAGGACTTAAAAACAGCATACTACAGGGATACAGCCACATTAATGTTTATAGCACCACAATTCACAATAGCTAAAATATGGAACCAACCTAGATGCCCTTCAAAAGATGAACAGATTAAAAAATGTGGCATATATACACAATAGAATATTACTCAGCAATGAAAGAGAATAAAATCATGGCATTTGCAGGTAAATATATGGAATTAGAGACGATAATGCTAAGTGAAGTTAGCCAATCCCAAAAAACCAAATGCCAAATGTTTTCTTTGATATAAGGAGGCTGATTCATAGTGGGATAGGGAGTAGGACCATGGGAGGAATAGATGAACTCTCGATAGGGCAGGGGTTGGAGGGGAAGGGAGGGGGCATGGGGTTATTAATGATGGTGGAATGTGATGATCATTATTATCCAAAGTACAGGTCTGAAGACATGAATTGGTGTGATGAGCTAATTTTATAAACTGAATGGCTTTGCAGAAAGTGTATACAACTAGAGATATGAAAATTTTTGCCCTGTATGTATAATAAGAATTGTAATGCATTCTGCTGTCATATTAAAAAAAAAAAACTTGGTATAAAACTGTCCCACCCAGAATCATTCCCCTTACAAAGCAGTGACTTGATTATTCTCCTTTTCCTTTTCACCCTTAGAAATTCCCTTTGTCTTGAGGGCAATAATGTTGGCTAGATAGGAGAGAGAAAGCAAAGGTGAGAAGAGCAGTTTCCTTAACAAAATCTTTTTAGGTCATTTTTCATTTTAAAGGACAAGGCTTCCTGACAGAAATGAAAATTTCATTGGTGAAGATCCAAGTATTACAGTCAAGCTTACTGAAGAGATTATTGGGCCATTGCATTTCTATTTTTAGCTTAGTTGAAAGTCAAGGCAATATCAATATCCTGATTGTGCATTTTGGAAAACTATAATAAAAATATATAGGGCTATGAAGATCTTTTTAACCTAGGACATAAATAATACTCTCATATCACATAGAAAATGCAGGTGATGCAGGATGGATGGGAAGGCAGAATGAAAGACACATGAAAAAAATGTATAAAATTTGTATCAAGTGTTAAACAGTGAAAACATCTTTAAAATGTCTTGGTTGCAAAAAAGAACAACTGAAAACCTATCTGTCTCCTCCATAAGACAAAAATGGAAAATGTCTTTTTGAACCATTTATTAGACATTTATATCTTAAGTGCCTATTCCAGATTCACATTTTCCTTCTTTACAGCCTAGGAATGATTTTTAGAGGGGCAATTAATGACTTTATTCTCATTCATTAATATGAGAATATAATTATTTCATTTGAGAGCATGACTATGTATTATTTCATATTTTATTTCTTCCTTAACTTTGTTCATATATTAGTCCCATACAGTACCTACCTTAAAGATATCAAAAGAAATTATCAGGAGAGATTTAATGCAGAAATAACAATGGCATATTATATCCCTACTTATTCATTTATGCTTACATAACTTTGGAGGTGTTCAAAGAGTTCCACAAACATTGAGTCATTAAAGCTTAGTAGTCCTGTGAGGTGCGCACTTGGCTATTATCATTATAGTTTATTATTATTCAGACAGATCAAGTTTCCCCTGGAGTCCTGAATGGCTTTTGCAAAAAGTGTTGGCTTTTTAATATTCTGCATCTGAGAATCACAATTCAGGTTCATAAAATTAGCTCATTTTTTCCTAGAAATTGCCTCTTGTGAGTTACCAGGATTCATCCACTTTAGGGAACATTGCAGAAATTGTGCTTACCTTGCTCTTGGAAAACCCCAGTTGAAAGACCACTTTATCTCATTCCAGAGATATAAACAAAGAGAAAAAATACTTGAGGGATGAAAACTAATCAGTGGGTAAAATGTAAATTATTGATATATGTGCTATCATTTATTGAAAAATATACTGTGGGAGTACTCTGTAGTAGAGACTCGCTTAGCATGCACAAGGCCCTGGGTTGATCACAAGGAAATAATAAAAAGAAAGAAACAACTATGGGCCTTCTGATAAACCCATTCCAAAGACAAGGAAATTGAGGCTTTGAAAAGTTAGATATTTTGCAAAAGCACCGCTCCCCAATTGGCAGAACTAATCCCAGAACTCTGGTCTTCTGACTCCTAGACCAATGCTCTAATCTTAATATGTGAATTTGTCTAAATATGATACTCTTTTTATTAGTACCACACTACTTGTTTTTGGTTCATAAATATATTTTAATTTAATAATTATGTGTTCCACTGGCTATTAAAAAAATTTCCCTAACCAAACTGTGGTATTATAGGAATTAGTGCTTATAAGAAAACTGAAGTAAGTTGAATCTATGACTGGGAGTAAGGGAAATGACAAGCATGAAGGTAAATAGAAGAGAAGAGGTTGGCAGTTCTACCTTTAGCTTCTGTTTATTTTTGAGAAGACAAAGCTGTTGAAAATGGTTTCTTGCTTCTACTTCTAGATATTAAAAACGTTGAAAAATATTTAAATAAGTAGCCCATCCTATGAGGGTTTAGATTCACAAGAATTAGTGTTAAAAATCCAAGTATACCTACTTACCAACTGTGTGACTTTAGAAAGTTAATTAACATTTCTGAGTGCTGGATAATATTCTTTTCTTATCTACCTATCTATTTATTTTTTGAGATGAGTTTTCACTTTGTTGCACAGGCTTGCACAAATATCTAGCCTCACCTCCTGAGTAGCTAGGACTACAGGTATGGATGACCTTTCCCAGCTAGCTTCTTTCCTTTCTTTTCTTTTGGTGAGGCTGGGAATCAAATCCTGGGCCTCATGCATAGTCAAGCACTGTATTAATTATTAATTTGTAAATAGTGATGATAACTCCTTCCTTTCAGTGCTGGGGATAAAGAATGTTTATAGAAAACTTATAGTACACAGTATTCAACCAAAGGTATCTGCCATGTTTTTATCATAATTGTTATTATCTTCTGGTTCTAAATCTTGCAGCTTTGAATGTATCATCATTTATAAAAATCATTATAATTTTTTTAGTTTCAGACTCATTGTCATTTTCTCCAACTCTATTCTGATCTTTGATGAGAACATGAATAGTCCCTGTAAAATGTGGGCCTCTAAGTTTTTTTAAGCTCATCTCTTCCCAAAACCTTGTTCTCCACCTTAATTTAGCCACTCATTCCCAAGGTGACATAATATATCTTGACATCAATATCTGGCATCCTCTTGTCAATGCAATCTCAATATGTAGTCTCTTAATGCCAAAGTTTCAACAAAATCCACAGAGTTCTTTCATCCACCCTCAGCTTCTTGTTCTCTTTTGTTCTGTTAGTCTGCTCAGGCTACCAAAAAATACTCTATTTGGGTGGATTAAACAATAGAAATTTATTTTCAGGATTCTGATGGCTGGGAAGTTCCAGATCAAGGTGCCAATTGATTTGAGTTGTGGCAAGATTGCTTTTTAGTTTACAGACTGAAGACTTATTGATATGTCTTCACAAGACCTTTCCTTTATAAGGAAGGAGAGACAAGTCACTCTTTCTTTGTCTCTTTTTCTCTCTTTCGCTTCTTATGAAGCCACTAATCCCATCACAAAAGCCCCACCCTCATGACCTCACCTAACCCTAATTATCCCCTAAAGGTCTCACCACCAAATGCTATCACAGAGGAGGGAGTTTCCACTTAAACATACAAATTTGGAGACTGGCTGCTTCCCTGTCCTAACCCATTTTAAATGTAATCATCAGGATCTCTCCTCACCCTCAACTTTGGTATTGTTCTTCCTTCATCACTTTCACCTTACAAAATTAAATTTGTGATTAAATCCATTCTCCAATACTTTGGACTTGTGCATATTAGACTGAAAGTGGCTGGAACAAAAGACACAAAAATGTTGATGAATTCACTTTTAGTCAATGATAATAAACCCAAGTAGGTACTTAATGCTGCCAGACACTCAAACAGTTCTTTCCTCATTCATTCAACTTTGCCATTTTCCTTAGAACTTTGCTACTCCCAGTGCGGTCCATAGGCCAGCAGTATTGGTATTACCTAGACCCTATGAAAAATGTAGAATCTCAAATCCTATCTTAGACCTACTGAGAATCTGAGTTTTATCAACATCTGAGGAGATTCTTATGCATATTTAAGTTTGACAGTACCAACCCCCTTAAAAGACTCTCTTGTCAAGCCTCCAATTTTCCTCCCCTATCTATACTCTCAGCCCATGGCCAGAAGTCTCCACTATAGGAAGGCATGATATTATCTTTGTGAGGAATTGTGACACTAGAATCTAAGAGTCCCAACAGATAGATGACTGATACATAAAGAAGCCATTCACACAAAAGGCAACTGATTTATTAGCCCTATAGCTGCTTTGTTCTTGGAACTCACATAAATCCAAACACCATAATCACCTTTACAGTGTCAGCACAATTCACCTACATTATTTATATGTACTTCATAAATGGCACATTCATTTCAACAAGCATACTTCATGTAAATATTGAAAAGCAATGTCATATTGCTTTTCCATAATCTTCAGTTGTCTAGCCAATATATATAGCATTCTTGCTCCCTGAAAATCACTTACTAATAGGGAAGAAAAAACTCTAAACTGTCTTCAATCTAGAAAGTAGATTTTATAATAGCAATGTCTTATTACTATATATAAAAAGAGACTAATTGTAAAACCTAAGTTTAAGTGAATTATTAAGTATTTCTCTGCAAAATAAACATAGCCTGCCTATACAGAACATTTGGATCACTTATCAATGCAATTATCAGCAATGATAAGTTGTTTTAGTGACTGTGTTGCTCACACTGCAATTGAATGATATGTATGGTTAAATAAACATATTGCATATTTTTTCTTTTTGTAGTGTTAGAGATCAAATCCCGTACCTGTGCATGTTAGGCAAGTGCTGTACCAATGAACTATACTACTATCCCTTAATTTCTTTTTCCCTAAACATCCTCAAAAGTCTTTCTCTGGAACAATTATGATACGTACCTGGTTCAGTATACTATTTATTTAAATTATATTCAGTTATTATAGAAAAGTAGAAATTATGGTTTAAAATTAAACAATGGTTTAATTTTACTTTATTATTATTATTTATAATTTTAAAATGGGTATGCATCCTTTCTGAATTTTGGTTTGACCACTTAGCTCACAGTGAATTTCCCCCAGGTCACATAGTAATATAAGGTCACTACTGCAACATGACCTATATAAGAAGCTGCTTACAGGGACAAAGGAACTCCAGGAGAAAGGCTCTGTGCTGAAACTATAGAGAACAGTGCAATATGTAGGTCCTTATGGCAGAGTCCTTGAAGACCTTGCAGATGCCCTCCACAAAGGAGCCAATGTATGGTTCCTTGCTACAAGGGAAAGCTTGAGGGTCAGTCTTTATCAACTCAATAGGAATTAAAATACTACCCCCTAAATAAAAAAACCTGAGTCTTTCCCCCTCTAATTACTCCTCCTTACATATTTATACCCCACATACAGAAAACATAAAGGGAAGAAGTAGATCAAGAATTACATGGAGAGACCATCTTTTCTTCTGCTTATTTGTGACCTAAGGAGATAACGCCTGATCTGCGGTTGTGGAGAAACTTTAAAGTCAGAATGAGACTGAAGTTTTGATTTAAACTCTTAAGAATTTTTATTCCTGAAAAAGAAAGGCTGCTGCTTTTAAACATTAAAGTACTATTGCTTTTCCAGAGGGTTTTTTTTTTTTTTTTTTTTTTTTTTTTTGTACTGGGGATGAACTCAGGGGCACTCAACCACTGAGCCACATCCCAAGCCCTATTTTATATTTTTCTTAGAGACATGGTCTCACTGAGTTGCTTAACACCTAGCTTTTCTGATGCTGGCTTTGAACTCGTGATCCTCCTGTCTCAGCCTCCTGAGCTATGTGCCACCGTGCCAGGCTTTTCCAGAGCTGTTGAGGATATAATTTTGTCATGTGAGTTACCTGTATTTTTTCTCAATTATTGTTGATATTTTATCTGAGCATTTATATTGTAGGATACCAAAAGGGAAGAAAACACCATCCAAGGATTTTGCATCCTTTTCTGGGGAAAGGATTAATATGCCTTCAGTACTAATGGATAAAGTTTTCTGTCATGTTAGGGGAAGGTATATTTTTTTTTTCATCATCTGTACTTAGAAACTGAATGTGGTTTAAGGAGATGTGCCAAGGGTAATAGCTTCATTGCTCAATCAACTTGACTAGGTAACAGTCCCCACTTATTCAATTAAACACTAATAGGGGTTGTTGAATGGCATTTGGAAGTTGTAACAAAGCCCTAAATCTTAAGTAAGAAACATATTACTGGATAATCTGAGTGGGACTGACTTAATCTTTGGGAGGGTCTTAAAAACTGGGCTGAGATTTTTTAAGAAAGAAATAACACCTATGAACAGTAGTTTCAATTATGGACTTTGATTCCTCCTGAGGGAATTTGATTCCTTCATTCCTTGATGACCTTCCTTTCCTGGTATCTCCTATGGACCTGTTGGGCCAACCCCCACAATCATGAATGCTAAGTCCTTGAAATGCATATATACATACATACATACATAAGACGTACATGACCAGTCTCACGGGGTCTGCCTGTCTGGATCTCATTCTTCTTTCCTGAGTTTCAAAACAAAAACTGTTGTGCCTATCAAGTGACAGGGAAGAAAGTTGAAGAAAGAAGAAAGAATTGGGAACACTGGAGAAGTGGTAGCAGAGATTTCTACTGCATTAAAACACATCAAGATCCATAACCTGCCATTATAAACCTCCTAGTAGACACTTCAAAGAAGTGGATTTTATTGTTTGTTTTTAATACTTTCTGATAGGTGGGGTCTTTTCAATATGAGAAATTTCTCCTGCCTAGAGAAAACTGGAGTCTATCATTTTAGATATTTTTCTCTTTATCTATTCCTTTTCTATCACAAGATTTACTCTATATCTCTTTTCCTTGTGTCCTAACTTACTACTTGGGCAACATCCCACACATCTGATACTTTGTTTAGGCATGGATCTGGGGAGCCTGTCATTTCTTTAGCCCATGCTTGGTTGAGCTATGTCAGAGTCTGGCAAGCCCAGCCATTGGTCCTGAGATTAAATAGCACAGGCAGTAGAGTTCTGGGGACCCAGCTTTCTGGGCAGTATTCTGGATGCAAATGGCTAGATTCATGGGGCATAGGCTGAAATGTTGCATGTTAGTCTGAGAAAGAAACCTTAAATGCCCACCATCTCCCAAGATCTTTCACATGCTTTGCTTTTTAAACTTCACCAGAGGTAACTAGGGCACTAGTTAAGGGGTGAAAAGATCATGCACTTGCTAGGAGACCACATTCAGCAAACAAAATAATCAGTTTAGAATTGGGAAACAGTGAGAACTAAACTCTTTTGATGACAAACCACTGATACTGATATACTGGGATAGTTTGATACAGTAGCTAACCTGCTATATAACTAATATAACTGCTAGATACAAAAATCATAAAAATATTCCTAATTTTTCTTCACCTTTAAAAAATGCTGTGTGGTTATTCTCGAATGCCCTAAGCAGGCATCTCTTTTTCTAGTTTTGTGAGCAGGAAATAAAAGTTACTTCTTCTCAGTCTTTCTTTCTTTCTTTTTTTTTTTTTACTAAATGCATTTTATTTTTTTAAAATATTTATTTTTGTAGTTGGACACAATACCTTTGTTTTATTTATTTATTTATTATATGGTGCTGAGGATCAAACCCAGGGCCTCACACATGCTAGGCGAGAATTCTTCCACTGAGCCACAACCCCAGTCCTACTAAATGTGGCTACATCTGAAGGTTTTGTAATGGAATGCCCTCAGAAGCCTCAAGACTCAATGATATCCATTTCATTCTCCTTTTTGCTTTGAGTTATAAATTTCCAGCTCTACAAAAGTTTATTTATATATTTATTTTGTTGATACCTACTTGTATTGCATTCAGGTGAATGCAAGTTACCTATGTAATAATATATAGTAATATAATCATATATCTTAGTATATATTAGTAATATACATTATAGTAATGAACTAGTATAAAGTAATGGTCTGACAAAATTTTAGGTGTTTTAAAAGAATCTGTACTCTCTGGTTTGGGTTATATACCTTCATACATGACTATTGGATCAAAGATGATTTTTAGTTTTTACTCAGATCTTCAATATTCTGAACTTTTCAGAGGAAGAAGTCAGTCTCCTGGATATATTGCCTATTTGTTGATTTCTCAGAGTGCTTTCTATATTTTGGAGTTGTTTTCTTTTGTACTGCTCCCATCATTTTACCCAAAGAGATGATCCCCTTGAGATTCCCTTGGGCTCTCTGTTGCTCCCCAACTTACCTCTTCAGGTACATAGCCTCTTTGCTTCCGTCTTTAGAACAATATTATTCTGTATAGAGGTGCTATGTTCTCCTTTAATACAATCCCATCTTCTTCTTTTCTTCTATTTCAGACATTTCTTTGGTTTCTAGTTAATCAAGAATTCCCTTTGGATCAGAGCTATTCCTTCTATTTCTAAATTTATTTGGGTTTGGAAGAATATATATGGTAGTGCGTATTCAATCTAATATGTTAACATTCAAAATCCTTACTTCATTAATTTATTCATATTAATATTCCAAAAAGAAAAATTCCCAAAGGAGTTGCTAGGTCTAGGCAATGTATATTTAAATTAAGTGATGGTGACAAATTAGTCTCCAATGAGGCTATAGTTAGTTTCCTGCCAAAAGAGTGCATATATGTATATGTGTATATATATATATAATATATATATATATATTATATATATATATATATACACATAATTTGTGACAAACTACTGGGGTACCAATGAGTTACTTCCCAGCTGTTTGTTTGATTTTTGAGACAGGATCTCATTAAGTTTAGCTGAAACTGACCTCAAAATTTTGATCCTCCTGTCTCAGCCTCCTGAGTCTCTGAGATTACAGGCATGAGCCATCATGCCTGGCCTTAATATAAATCTTTTAAATATCTTCAGTCTGAAAGAAAAAAAAAATCATAAATTTCTGCTTCTTTGTGAATTCAAGTGTAAATTCCCACTCAGACATTTCGATTAAAGCTGATATCTACAATAAATGGATTTAAATTATGAATGGTGGACTTGTGTTAAGTCTCACCTTCTTTGTTTACTCATGAGACCACAAACCTATAAATTGACTAAAAATCAAGCCCATATAATCAGATGATTATGTTACCTATGCCATAAAATAGAAAAGACTGCTCATAAAATGAGTAAACAGACATTGTTTCCTTCATATTCCAACTTTTCAGTCACAAAGTAACTTAGCCTTACAAAATAAATACAGATGAATACATCTGTTATTTGCACAAGTCTGAGTTCTAATTAACTCTAGATACAGCCAACTGGCTTGGCTAAACATCTCTGCAGCTGAACTGGAATCCTATTAGAACTGTCTGAAACTTTAAATAGTTTGTGAAACAATTCAAAGTGGAAGCTTGCTGCCAGTTTTGCCTATGGTCCTCCATAAACTAAATAAAAATTCTTACTACTGAGAGCATGTGTCCTTGAATATTTATTTCCACAGATGGAAAATAAAGAGTACCCGAACAATGTTTCTAGCACTTAAAAATCATGTTGCATTTTAAAGACTATTTCAAGTGACTCATCCTATGCAAAGTCATTCTGACTTCCCTGTAATTTGGTTTGCCTATATGACAAGAAATGGTATATAAGATGGTTATTCTCAAAAGTCAACTTTATCATACTATTGCTTTGAATTAAGAAAAAAATCACAAATATTTCTGTTTAAAATTATTTACCTTTACTAACTCTTAAAGTGATAAAGGTAGATCTAAATTAAAACTCAGAGATGTTTCAAGGAAAAACATAATTTTATAATCTATTTTAATGAAAATAGGTAAATATACCACATACTTTCTATAGGATATGATTAACAAGGAAAATTATTTTGTTTATCACTGCCTTAAAGTACAAAGATTCCCAACGTTTTTCCTCCATAGCATTCACATGAAATAGTTTTTTCAGCTCATTGGGACAAGCAAGGATACTGGCCAATAGTGGGCTGGCGTATCATTTGCAGTATACTGTTTGGAAAGCTCTGTTTAGTCTCTCCCCTGATTTTACTTTGGATGGCATTCTCACAGCCCCTTAACATAGAGTTATACTCCAGCTCTGGTCTCCATGGTGGTAATGAATTGAATAATAAAAAGTGGAGGGGGTATTTTAATTAGCTTTCTGTTGCTGTGACAAAATACCTGAGTAAACTAACTTAAAAGGAGGAGATATTTATTTTGTCTCATGGCTTTAGTCCATGATCACCTGGCTCTGTTGTTTTTAGGCTTATGGTAAGGCAGAACATCTTGGTGGCAAGAATGCAGCAGAGCAAAGCTACTCACCACATAGGTCTGGGAAGGAGAGAGAGAGAGAAATAGAGAGGGAGAGGGAGAGGGAGTGAGAGAGGGAGATAAACTGAGATTGACTGACTCCTCTCCAAGGCCATCATCCCAAGGATCCACTTCCTCTAATTCAGCCTCCTCAGTTTCCACCATCTGCCAATAGCCCCTTGATGAAGTTATAGCCCTTGATCGAGTAACCCCCAAAGGTCCTACTTCTGAATTTTGCTGCCTTGGGGGCAAAGTTTTTAACACATGGGATGGGGGGACATTTCAGATCTAAACCATAACAGGAGGGTAAAGTGTATAAGGGGTAAAAGTGGTGGGCTGTTTTATTTTTAGCCACTAAACTCTCTTTTTAGAGATTGGAACTTAAATATCGGAGGAACATTAGAGTTTTAGAGAGGTTATTGAGAAACAGTTCATGTACTGGGAAATCTGACAAAAGAGTAGCCTTCCAATGACAAAAGGTTCAGAGGCAAGTATTCACTAGGAAAATGCAGAAGAAAAATAAATTATTTGGATTCTTTGTTGGAAAGTCCCTAGTCACATCATCATGTTGGTTGGCTAGTTATGAATGGTGGGGGTTCTTTTATTTCTTTTTAATACAAGTATTTATCAGAATTGACCCAAGGTAATTTTTTCTTATTTGCAGTTATGACCCAAGGGAAGATTTCATTTCTATTTGTAATTTAAGCTACATTGAGGCTATTTTTCAAGTTTTACTTTGTGTGCTCAGAAAAAACTTCATGGTCCATCTCCATTTTAATTTTGCTTTAACACACTACATTTTCAACTTTTTTATTTTTATTTTTTCTTATCTTTGTTACAAAAGAGTGCCTTGTATGTGGCTGTTGCTTAAAGTTTACTCAACTGTAACTTTGGGTACCTATAAGCACACCATTTTGAGTTCTTGCCAATTCTTGGTATCATAAATCTTTAGGTATACCTTGAAAAACAAGATAAAAACAGTTTTCATTAAAAAAGATTGTGGTACTATTTAAAAAAAAACTTGCCTTCAATAAATCTTGATAAGAGGAGACTTAAATTAATACCCAGAGTAGCATGCATGAGAAGTGATGGGTCATTGTTCTGACATTGCTGTTTTTTAGTTGAAAATTCAAGTCAAAATTAAAACCCCAAATTGAACTAACCTTCTGTTTTTTAAACTGAAATAGAAAAAATACCAGCAATAATAATATATCTCATAAGTCTGTAAAAATTATACAAAATAATGCATAAAGAATTGTTACCATAGTGGCTAACACAGAAAAGATAATACCTTGATCATCAACTTTACTCCATTAAACACATTGGCTCCTGAAATAATTTTTCAAAGATTTTTATTTTTCTTGGCAGAAATTGAATGAACACAAAGGTTATAGATTACCACTAATCTTTTGAAAAATTATGTACATATGTGGCTTTAGAGGAGAGCTGGACAAATTTTTTTTCTGATATAAAAAACACAACATACTTTTTCAATTATTAATCTTTTCAGAGTATGACTTATAGTACTTATATAAGTAAAGCCTAAGCTAACTGAATTTTAAATATGACAGCAAAATTTTGGTCTTCTCTCTTTTTTCCATGTCACAGATGCTGCTTTTGAAATTATTATTGGTAAAATAACAATAAAAAGCATATAGTATACGTCTGAACAATGTTTTCACATTACCTTTTATAAAGCAAAGACCTCAAAAATATTTAAAAACTTTTTTAGATTCTGTAAAAATCCAACAATGTTCTTTGAGCTTTATTTTTTTATTTTTTTTATTTTTTATTTTTTTTGAGCTAGGTGTGGTGGCGCTCACCTGTAACTCCAGGAACTCAGAAGGCTGAGGCAGGGAAGGAGTCAAGTTTGAGGCTAGCCTAGGCAACTGCCTCAAACTGAAAAGTAAAAAGGGCTGGGATGTAGCTCAGTGGTAGAGCAACTCTGGGTTTGATCCCCAGTTCAGAAGAGGTTGTGTGGGAAAAGAGAGAAAAGAAGAAAGGGGGAAATTTTTTTTTTTTGGATGATAAGTACATAAATGCAGGCAATAAACAAGTAGATCATTAAATATGTACGATATTTTACATAGTGATAAATCCTGTGCACAGATAAAATGCAATCAGATGAGGTGGCACATACCTGTAAAGTTGTCTACTTTGGAGGCTTATGCAGGAAGATCACAAGCTGGAGGCCAACCTGAGTAGCTTATTAAGAAACTATCTCATGGTAAAACAAACAAACAAATACATGACAAAAAAGACTGGGGATGCAGCCCAGTGGTGGAACATTCCTGGGTTCATTCTCCATAACTAAAAGAATAAAAAAGACAAAAGAGGGGTGTTGAAAACTGTTAATTATTTCTGGGCAGAAGGTAGGGTGAGGTAGATGGGTGTTATAACTCAATGGTAGTGTTTACCCACAAGCTCAAGGCCCTGGGTTCAATTTTCAGCACTCCAAAAATATAAATGAAATGAGAGCTGTGCTAGAATTTGACTAAAATTAATTTTTTAAATCAAAAACTAGGAATATTGGTAACATTATATTGTGATATCATTCATATACATGTATGAATATAGTAACAATGAATCCCACTGTTATGTATAATTATAATGAACCAATAAAAATACAGAAAATAATGAAGTAAGTACATGAGGGAGTGTTTAAAAATTGGTATCTTTTCTTTTTTTTTAACCAGATAGGATTACCAAATAGTCATCTAGTTATTTTTAGAAGGAAAATAAGATAACTGGTTGGAGAAGGTTATGCTTTTAAAAGTGTGACAAATGATATATTCAAATAGTGTGATTTTAGGAAATTCCTTATTTCATAACTTAAAAAATATAAAAATTACCAAGAAGAAAGAATTTGACAATTTCAAATTTGTAAAAATTTTCCTTAAATACTCACTGAAAAATCCAACTCAAACCTTTTTCTTAATTTTACATGGGTTTTTAAAGATCTCAGTGATGTCTCCATTTAGATTTATTCCAAACAGTAGAAATAATTATTGGCAAATTTGTAAGAAAGCAGAAAAATTGGCTTTTATTCAGGGGGGACATCCTTTTATGTTTAAGGATAAAATATATGAAGATTTGGATTTATATTGACTTATCTGTTCTACTTTTGGTGTGTGGTGGGAAGTTACTGAGGATTGAATCCAGGATACTTGTCACGAGCTACATCCTCAGCCTTTTTTAATGTTTATTTTGAGACAGGGTTTTCTAAGTTGCTAAGACGGGGCCTGATCTTGGAATGGTCCTGCCTCATCCTCTTGAGCAGCAGGAATTACAGGTGTGTGCTACCATGTCCAATTGTTCTGAGTAACTTTTTAAGAATGCTATCAATAATACATTCCATCTATGAATCTGAAATTTATGAAATAAAAATGTTTTCCTTTTCATTATGAAATCACTTTAAAATGATAATGCACTGTAGAAAAATCTCTATCATTTAAAAAATTTCCCTTAAGACTACATTTGAAATGTAAAAAATGGAAAATCACTTTTTAAAAAATAATTACTTTTTTCTCTTGTCATTTTGAAGGCTATTTATGTAATATAAATTTAAGCTTGTATTTGCCCAGTGGTGAGATGTGTTTCAGTTATAAACCAAAGAAGTTCTGTTAGGTCACAGTAAGTTATCATCAAAGACACAGCTGCATAGTATGCTCCAGGCTGGTGCTCAGAGGCCACTGGAATTAAGAGCAATAGTCTTTTGCTTCAAACTAAATCAGTGAAGCCACATTTTGTCATTTATTGGGGTCCTCCCTAAGACGTTGCTCAAAAACTAAATTCCATACCCAAATATTCTAAAAGCCACTGATCAAGGAAACAGAAATTTATCAGAAAAAAAGAGACTTGTCAATTTGCTAATAATTAATTTCTCTCTCCCTCCCTCCTTCTCTCCCTTTCTCCCTCCTTATTCTACCAAAGTATTTTGTGGCACACTTCAACTAACTTCAGATTATGTAACTTGATGCAAGAATTTTAAAATAATTATTATAACACAAACTCTAAACTGGGTTTGGTGGGCACAATCTAATCCTGGCTGAGGTAGGAAGATGGCAAGTTAAAGGCCATCCTGGGCAATTTAGTGAGACTGTCTGAAACAAAATAAAAAAACAAATAAAAAGGACTGGGATGTAATTCAGTGGTTGCCTGGCCTGTGCAAGGTCCTGGGTTCTTGGGTTCAAATCCCAGTACCACCAAAAAAATACAAAAAGAAAGGAAAAAGCGCCATGAACTCCCAAGTTGACAAAAGGTGTTTTAGTAAATGGTGATTACAACAAAACTTTAAAACAAGTTTCATGTCAGTTTAAAATAAAAATTTTGGGGTTCAAAAACATAATCTTATTTGTGATTAGGTAATTTCTTTAAAAGTACATGTTTTTTTTTTTTTTTTTTTTAAAGCAAACCCTTGAGTAGAGAGGCAGGGAGGTGTGGGATGTGAGATGTGAATTGTGGGCATTGGGACAAAAAGAAATGCTCAAATAATTTTATATGAAATAAGACACAGAATTGGCAAAGGGATAAGAAAACTACTGTTTCCAAAGAATGCTGAACATCTCAGTTTGTCTTGGGTTGCAAGTTAGGGGCAATAAGAAGTAAGATGTGAACTTAGATAATGCAAAGTTCTTAATATTGGAGTAAGGACTTGGGCTTTATTTTCCGAAAATAAGGGATCCACAGCAACAGAGATTTCAAGTAGGAGATTCCAGAGATATTACAGAGATAGAACCGATAAAATTTGATAACTGATTGAAAGCTAAGTGAAAGAAAGAAATAGAAGTGAAAGATGAGGCTGAAATGGAGTTCAACAAGGACTATAAAGATTATAAAGAACTTAAAAATGGACTTTCAGTATCTCCACTCATTTGTTTATGCAAAGGGGATTTCAAAAGCATAACCAAGATATTTGACTGATACAAATTTTATTTTTCATGCTAAAATTTTTTATAAATTTCATTTTGTCATACACAATTACAAGAGTGACAGTTACAACTGAATTAAAAAAATAGGATTTGGGGGCATTTCTATTCATTTGCTATTATCAATAAGCATGGTTTATTACATGAATAGCAGTAATAGTTATAATTACAGAATTACTCGATTAGTAAATTTAATAAATATGCTATGATGGAGGTCACTACATAATATAAACAAAGTATAAATGCCAAATATATTTCACAATGAGAATTGAGGGTTAAACTCTAATAATACCATCATTGCAATACCTGACCAAGTGGGTCATGTGAACGAGCAAGCATTCCAAATCATTGTCCAAAATCTTTTTTAGTTCAGTTCTAGAAGAAAATGTAACATAAAATACAAAGACATGGCCTGCTGTTATCTTACATCTAAAACCAGCCATTACATAATGAAATTTTGGATCTTTTGCAACTTGGTATTTGTTCCACCTCACACAACAATTAGAAGATAAATAGCACTTTTAGTACTTAGAATCACCCAACCATAGCTGATACAATATCTCCCAGACTTCTAGTTTCTAAAATTCTGGGGGAAGTGGGACACTTTGAACTGTAATAGTCTACATGGTAGTAATATTACCTTTGCGCCATTGGCCCAATACTAATTCTTTTTTTTAGTATACAAAATATGCTGAAAACATTTCTCTTAAACACATTTCAATTAATGTAATTAAATAGAAGGCAACAACTTCCTTCTAGAACAGTTAGATTTAGCTATGAAAAACTTGCCATATATTAGGTAAATTAACTCATGAAATATTTTTAGGGTTAAATACAGAGCTTACTATGTTCTTCAATTTAGAATCTATGCTAAACGTGTGTAAAAAGAACTATAGACATAATTGTACGAGCAGTTCAAAAAATGGAAACTACCATTTTTTATCCCTATAGTGACTTTATTTCAGTTGATTTTATCCAAATTAAGGATAAATTTCAAAAAGCCACTGTGAAATTTGTTTTCTTAACAAGCACAAAAATACACAAATGTTCATTCTAATCAGAGGTTTCAGATGACAACTGAAAGTTTTTACTTTGATATAAGTACATCTGGAATACAGGAGTTAAATTTTGATCCAGGCACATCACAAACATATGTTGTTTTAATGTGACAATAAAAATTTTAAAGAAATATTTAACAGTCTTTTTATCCCACCATTTTGAGCACATATTTTTTTCTTAAAAATAAAATGGTTTACAATAAACATCTCATTTAAAATCTGATTTTACAAAAAAGAGAGAGAAATAAAACTAATTACTTTTAGATGCATTTGAGCCAAGTAGTTGCTGCTTCTAGTTACTGTGAGCTAGAAAGCATTACCTGGTGACATTATGGTAAGTGACCTTTTCGTTATAATCTAGTAACTTGATGTTCAATGCATATTGCTTATTAAAGAAGATTGGTATATACTGGAAAATTAAGAAACTTACATCATTTATAAAGTACCTAACTGAAGCGATTTTCTTAAATAAGAAAAATTATTATATAAAGAACTGTTTTTTCTAACTACTTTGAAAAATAAAGAAAATGGTGGGGGAGAGTTAGATACATGGCCTTCAATGAAATATCCATAATTATATTGCAATAATAAGGCTAAGAACCACAAAAGATTCATTAGGCCAAAGTTTCAAGTCTCCTAATATGTTACTTATATTATGTTTGACAGTTACTTCCTACCTATTTTTATATTGCACTGTCATTTCCAAACTATACACCAGAGGATCTGAGGTGAGTTATATTTTGTTTTTGTGAAATTTTTTAGAGAAAGTAATGACCTCATTAGCTTAAGCAAACAAAAACCTACACATAAATAAAACTACAGTCATTTAAATGTTATATACTACAGTAAAGATGGTCATTTAACAATTTTAAAAATTTTATCTGGTATCTAATATTTTCATACTGTTCTTATTTCAAATGTCAAATGCAATAATCACCATTATTTATACATAATTTACTGATACCATGTCAGTTTTATCTTTATTGGAATGATCAAGGAGCATTAAATCTTAATGAAAAAATTAAGCTGTAGAATATTCTCTAAATATCCTCATTTAAAATATTTCAGGGAACAACTTAAAGTCACCATAATCTTATTTCATCAGTACTATTTTGATTGTCACTATTAACCAAGTGAACTTTTCTCTTAATTTTTCATCCCACTAACCTGAGTAAGTAGAGCTTTCCAATGAACATTTTAAATGATAGGGCATAGAGGTGAGACACAGAATAACCAGGTATAGCCCCAATTAAATTATGTACTAAATATGTGATCTCATAGTAAGTCCCTCAATATGTCCATGCTGCTCTTGCTTCTAGGTGAGGATCCTATCATCTTCCTTTGGAATATGATCTAAGAAAAACTGCAAAAGAGGGCTAAAAGTAGCAAATGTGTAATATACATAATATTGACACATAAAGGCTTTATTACAGTGTTGGAGTTTGTGAGAATGACCTAACTATTAAATTGTAACTTAAGTTATTCCTGAAAACATTAGAAAAATGTTGTAATATCATTATCATGTCCCTGGGTAAGGTTTGAGAGCAATTATAAAAATATATTAATACCTATCCTATTCTAGTGTGTAAGAAACCACACTGGACACTGACCTAAGAAAAACTAAAAGTTTCATTCATTATTTCCAGATTGATGTTTTTTATGGCTATATTTTTACCTCTCCTGTAATTTTATTAATTTACAGTCTGTTTTGTTCTAGGCTTATTCTTATAGTTACTCAATTCTCTCTGAACATAGTCATAGTGATTTTATTTTTGTCTTCTACTGGTCTTTTTGCTTTTTTAAAATTCTAGGGTTTTTTTTTTTTCCTGGTTCAATCTCCATTGAAACTAGGTACAACAAAGAGTTTTCATTTTAAATAGCAAAGAAAAGACATTAAAAATTAAATCGTACAAAATGTTCTTCCATTTTCTTGCTTCTTCAGGGGATACTATGCTTGTACTCTAAGAAGGATAAGTCATAAACCATCTGAAAAATCTGTTTAATTTACACTCTGTAATCTTCCAAAGTTAAAACATGTAGAGCAGAAAAATCAGAACTGATTATCATATGAGGCATATCTAAAGAATGACTCTGAAGAAATGAATGGTGACACTGATGTAAAGGGAACACAAAAGCAGGGTGGAACAAACAGAAGTAATAAAAGTTCTGCAAAAAAATTTTTTTTTCCACATGGAGGGCCAAGGAATACTATATCTCTAGTTTAGTAGCTAAATGTGAAGCTGGTCAGGGATGGAGAAACAGATTTAGAATCCCTCCTATAGATACTGGCAATTTTTGAAGTCAAAGGATTAGAATGTTTGATGCAAAAGGGGGCCTAGGTCATTCATAGAAATAAATTATGTCAAAATGAGAGAATGTGGAAAAGTAAAAGGAGAATAATTTAAAAACATACAAACAGAATCAATATCAGAGAAGTATGTGGGTTCTAGGAAAATGGGAGAAAACACAGCAGAAGAAAAATGAAAGTAAAGACTGGGTTTGACTAGAAAGTCTGAATAAATTTAAATGGGCGATCTGGGATTAAAGTAAGAATGGCCCAGTTAACAATGGAATAAAAAAAGAATAAGTGGTAGAAAGAAAGAAGGAAAAGAAAGAAAGAATGAATGAAAGAAAAGAGAAAAGAAAAGAAATATTCTACCCACTTAAAATGTCTACTCAAGAAAACTTGGAGTAAATGATCTGATAGCTAAGGGGAGACCTGAGTGTGTTTAAAGGTCAGAATTAAACAATTAAAGTTTATATTTAATACTTGAAAGAACAGGCTGTTTCAAACCTGCTAGGCACTTGGGGATGGGGGAAGGGAAACCTGATTTCTGTCACTAGGGAACAGAAAAAAATCGACCTCTACCCATTTACATTTTTTGGCATCATACTCAGCTCTATGCTTAGTGGTATGTATTTAAAAGTTCCTTAGAACCTGGAAAGTTAAAAGGCAAAAAGACCAAATGGAAAATGGTACTGGAAATATAAAACAGCAAAATGAACATACCAATAATTTATATGTGAACATAATTTTAAATAAAACTAAAACCAAAAGCATCTAACTTTAGAAATGGAATTGCTAGAAGGTATCATATCCATGTGATGTGCAAAATGATTAGATTTTTAAAACCATAATATAGGTTTTATTTTTATATAGCCATGGCTATTTAGTGGCAGAATTTCTTGAATAATTTCTATCAAAGAAATAATTTCCATGTCTACAACATTCATAAAATTGGCAACTGGGTACCTATTAGTTGTGAAAAGTGTCTGCAACATTTTTTTTTAGTATGGAAAGCAACATAAAAAAAGTGAAGCATCAAAATAGTTTATTTCAAATCTGTTTTATGCCAGATCTAACATATAATTGGTATCTATTCACACTGTATAGGTTTCTGAATTTCATTTCCTATTTTATTTATTTTTATGATCAACTTGCTTAAATTTTGAATCTGTACCACTTCATTTGATGTTTATTAAACCTGATAAAAAGCCATGCATAGTTTATTTACAATATTGTACATTAAAGGACTATGTTTAAAGATCACAGGAAAATTTCACAAAACTATAACTAATAAGGGAAGACACATGAAACACTTCAGAAGTTTTTAATAATTTTAGGTGCAGAATTTTGCAAAGATTATTTTGGTTGGTAAGTATTAGGCAATCACTAGTTTGAAATAAGACAAAATCATGCAAATGAGTAGAATTTCAACAAATTAAACGCTAAAAATATTTAGCTAAAAGCCAAAATACTGTGTAGTTGAAATACTACCATGTAGTAATGGGAATTTATAAAATATGAAAAAATGAGTATTTTTAAAAGTTTTCCATGAATAATAGGCTTTCAGTAATTTTCTATAAAAACATTCAGAACATAAGTTTCTCAAATTATATTTATCACCAATGTCATGTTGTCAGTAAAGGTATGAATTGGAGCTATGACTTTTAAATAATTATTAAGTATAGTATAGAAGTCTCAGTTTTTCCCTTTGTGTCAGGGGAAAAGAAACCGAATCAGTAAATTCATATTCAAGTAACAGATCCTGATACAAATATATCATTAACACAGAATGGAGAGATGCAATAATTTCAAGTCCACATACTTTTAACCAAACTCTTAAAATAGAAGTGTAAACTTTAGGTTTGTTCAACTTAAGATCTCCTATTAGGAAATACCTCCTTCTTGAGAGTTTGGAAAATATTTGAGTATACTGTCTTCTCTAGTTTCACTTCCTTCAGTTTTTACTGTTGTGGCTGAAGAACATTTAGATATTCAGATTGCCCCAGCTGGTAAGTTGTGTTCCTTCCACAGTCGACATATTGGTACCTCTCCTGGGATATCTGTTCAGAGTGGCCAAAGTATGTTGTTGTCACGGTAACTCTAAAAATAAAATAAACAGGGAGAAATGTTCAATAGTTATATGAAAAGGTTTTCTACAGTAAGACTATTTTACACATAAATATCTTTTCCAGGGAAATATTATTTGATTAATGATAATGTTGTAAACATGATCGTCTTAGAGAATATGTCCCCCATGGACACACAAAAAGAGCTATCTGAGCAAGCTGTATGCAAATAAATACATATAATGAATATTTTAAAAATAGTTATCTTTAAGTTTAATAATATATAGTTCCCTCATCATAAGAAACATGTTAATCAAATATTAATTAATAGCCAAAATAGCAAACTTATAGCCAACAATATTTATTGGCTTAGAACATCCATTTTCTAAAGTAATAACATTACTTCTCCTTGTTGCTGTTTGAGATCATTTATCAAAGTACCAAGGAATTGGATGTTGAGCTTCATTCTCCCTGTTCCAAACCCTGCCATTTTTCTGAGCTCCTTTTTTGGAGGGGGGGCAGGGAGTACTAGAGATTGAACTCAGGGGCACTTGACCACCCCAGCCCTATTTTGCATTTTATTTAGAGACGGTCTCACTGAGTGTTTAGTGCCTCGCTTTTGCTGAAGCTGGCTTTGAACTTGCAATCCTCCTGTCTCAGCCTCCTAAACCACTGGGATTACAGGCATGTGCCACCGCACCCAGCTGAGCTCTTATAACACAGATTCACTATTCGGTAGCCATGTGATTCTTCATTATTTCTCAGAACAACCATATCCTAGTTTGTTAAGTGTGCTAATATTTAATTATATATCATTTTTGTAAAGACTTAAAACTCTATTGAGATGGCATTTGTAAAGATGTTGTTTATAATATAAGCTAATGGTATAAATCTAAAATTTTTATAAAAAATCTTTTTCAAGAAAATACTTATACTTACTGCATCATGAGTACTATGTTATGCACTTTGATGGATATAAGTGTGCAGAAATCACTGTTAAAGAAATTAAAAAGCGAATACATAAATTAATACATTACAAATTTAAAATTTTTCTGTGTTAAAGCTAGCAGAGATATTATTAAGAATACTATTTAAGAAGTATATTTTGATTGACATTTTCTATGTTCTAAATAATGATTTATATATTCATGCCTTTTTATTCTAAATATATTTATGCATTCATCACTGAATTTATACAGTTGTTTTAATGTGTGCTACAATTACTTTTACATTTTGCTTACCTTTTAACATTTTAGTAACCAGTTTGCTAGTTACCCAGAAATTATATATCAAAAGATGATGAAATTTATAATTAATTATTTTTATTTAAGAAAACTTATTAACCATTTATACCCAATTTAAAAGCTTTAGAACTTCAAATCAATATTTTTAATCTTACTATACTAACACATTAATATGACACTATGTTTTTTATAACATAATGACTAAAAGTATAAAGTGACATATATGATCCCCTAATATGATGCTAAAAAATAAAAAAATAAATTTCATCTATATAGGTATATATACATAAATGTTATTTATGTTCAGACAGGAAGATGAAAAAAATGACATGAGAGGCCAGAAGAAATATTGCAAAATGTCATGTTAACAGATAAGGGTATAGAAATTTTAAAAGAAAAAGTATATATAGATTTAATAATAAATTATAAAAATCAAAACTTACTACATATAACTCATTTCTTCTGCTATAATAGTAGGTACTGTATAATCAATCTGAAAGGCAAAATAAATAAAAGGGTAAAGAATCAACAGAGAATTGGATCCAAACATAAAAACTTCAAATATATGTCAAAAGTTCAATGAATTAGAAACCTTCCTTCTGAAGAACTTGATTCTAAGATTTTTATCTTATCCATGTAACACATTACAAAATCAAGTTTTTGAAGAAATCTGCAGCCCCCCTTCCCACATAATATGATAGACAAGGCTGAGACTGGTGTAACTCATTCCAAGTATTTCATAAGTGAGACTTACTTGTTTCATATCAAGTGGACCAATATTGGTTATGTTGTTTAAGCGTGCCTTTCCGATAACTGTTTTTGAAAACTGTACTTGAGCAGTGATGTTTTCAACTTCAACAGAATAATAGTTATTATTCGTTATATTTAATGTGTTCTGCAAAAGAAAGGAGGCAGAAATTGTACATTTACTTGAAAAAACAAATATGCATTAAAAATTAACAAGGTAAATAACTTCAGCTGTGGCTATGCTTCATTTATCGAAAGGGAGAATAGTATCACCAAAAAATGTCAAAGAACATTAAATGAACTGATTATTTGGCTTTATGCATGAGTATTTATGCCTATAATAAAAATTTTAAAAAACGGCCTCAGAAAATATGTAGAATGTGGAACAATGAATGCAAGAAAATGTATTTGTGGTCTTAGCAAAATTCAACAAAAATAATTTAAAAATTTCACCCACATTTTTACTAACTTTCATACATGTTTCCACCAACTATATTAGTATTTCTGTATTAAATATAAGATGGCCTCTTAGAATGTTAAACAGTATTGAAATAAACTTTTTTGTTTAAAGGAAATTGGTATGTTAACTTCACATGCTAATGGGCATTTATACCAGCTCACCATGAAGACATAGGTTAGATTCAAGCATGGTTGTAGACAAATGTGGTTGCATTATTCCTGTACTTATATGACAGCTGGGGTTAGTTTCCTCATTTCTAATTCACAATGATAATCTCAAATTACTTTAGAAATTAGCCAAGGAAAATAAGAAAAATATTAAGCTAAAAAATGACAGATAATAAGTAAGACATTCAAACCAGGAATAGGAAAAGATCCCATAAACAAAATCAACAGACATGAAATAATAAATATAGAAGAAATATTTATAAGGCAAATAGCAATAGTTATCATCTATTATATACGAGAAGCCCTTAAAATTTGGATGGAAAAAAATACAAAGGTCAAACTAAAAATAAAAAACAAAAATGTCATACAAGGAGATGCATAAACATATCAAAAAGGACAAATCTAAAATTTTCAAATTCATTTATAGTCAGGAAAAAGTTGATTTAAGTAAAAACAGAATATTACTTTATATTCATCAGGCTAGTAAAATTTGTAGAAAGTGATGAAGTCTATTCCTATTAGGGATATGGTCAAAGATTTCTTTTTACATTACTGGTAAATATTAAATGTGAAGTGTTACAGCTTTTTTGATAAATAATCTAGCAATAAACAAAATTTATGTAAATCTTATGTAGCCATCACAATGAATGGATTAAATCTAAATCAGATAAGAAGTTATTTCCACAATGTATTAACAAGTGAGAAAACCAAGGTGTATAAAAATGTGGAAAAATATTATGTTTTAAAACAATTTTAATCTAAACATGTAAATCTGTATCTATATTAATATCAATCTGGAGAAAGAAATGAAAGCTATAATATGGGAGAAGTGGACAGAAATCAGTCTTAGTAAAAAAAGAGTTAAAAAAGGATGTACTAGAGATTAGCAACCGATGATCATATTTATATTTTCATTAAATTATTATATTTATAATCATAATGGAAATTTTTTAAGATTCCATAACATGGCAGATATAAGTTTTGTTACTTATTAAGTTGTTAGTATTCATGTCAATTTCACTTCTAGACAATAGGAAAGGGGTGGTTAATTTGAGGTCAATGGATCTCCTGAAGCAGACTAAGAAATGGGATTGAAGAGAACGTTAGAACCCTCTCTATATGCAAAATAATGTTGGTTTATGTGTTTTTTTGTTACAAGTGTCCATAATTGTCATTAGAATACTAAAAGGAAAAATGATGCAAAACAAGTTGAAAACAAAAATACTAGGAGACTTAGAAAAAGATATATGGAGTGTTAGAAAACACAACGATAAACGTTGAAAAAAAACAACAATAAAATAATAGGATGAACGACAATTTGGTACTACAGGGAAGATTTTTTTCAATCTTTTTTCTTTCTTTCTTTCTTTCTTTCTTTTCTTTTTTTTTTTTTTTGCAGTCTCTGGTGATAGAACTCTATGGTACTCTGCTTCTGAGCTACACCCCCAACTCTTTATTTTCAGACAGAGTCTTGATATGTTGCTGAGGCTGTCTATGAACTTGAGATCCTTCTGTCTCAGACTCCCAAGTTGTTGGAATTGCAGACCTATGCAACAGTGCTTGGCTACAGAGCAGTTTTTTTTTGTGCTGAAAGCAGTAAGGATTGATTTAATTTCTAAGTCAAATGGGTGAACAATCATCAGCTTTAAAATAAAAATAACAATCAGAGGTCTTAAACTTTCTATGATCTTGAACTGACAAATTTACTTTCAGTAGTTTATTCTAAAGAAACAACCTGAAATAGAAACAAAGTTTAAGCACAAAGATGTTTTCTGGATAAATATTTGTAATAATAAAATTCACACAAAGGACTACATGTGACAATTTAATATGGAAAAATGTGGTGTGTTCTCAGTTAAAATGTGCATGTGTATGCATGTGTGTATGTGTCCTTTATATATAAATATATAAGAGAATGACAACAACTGTTAATATAATGAATATGTAATATGTGAATGTATGTATGCACTGTCAGAAAATATACAGATGTTATAGTTAACTATGTTACAGTAGGAGTAAAAATCTTTATATGTCATAGGAATTTTAAATGTCTAATAATAACAATTACATAGTTTCATACGCATAAAGACAGTAAGTGTGACTATGATATTATGACATATATTTTTTGATTTTTACCCACTCTTCCTGGCATAGCCCTTGTTATTTCCTAAATGCTAGAACCACATGGTTAAAGTATTTGTCCTTTTATCCTTGCTCCCTGAAGCAGCTGTGAAAAAGCTTCACAGCAATAAAGGTGAAAGAGTCTTTTGTTTCAATGCCAGGACGCATCAGGCCTCAGAAGGCACAATCTCTTTCTTGACCTTCCCTTGCCCACCTTTCACGGGCTCCTTCTTTTCCCCATGGCAGAATGTAGAAAGTGGAATTTTCTTTCCTAATGTTAGTCACAGAAACTAAAATCATTCTCTAATCTTCCCCTGCCTCTATGTCTTGGAGATGGCCATTAGGAAATTCTCTAATTCACCTTGTCTGAGAGATCATAAGACCCTAACTTCAGAAGGGGTCTGCACCATCCCTGGGATAAAGGGGTGCTGCTCAGAGAGGCCAAGCAGAATTTGAACACACAGGTCTTGTTGGGTTTCCTCATTCAGTTCATATCCATTTTGTCCAATCAAAACTGTCCATCTTCAATCATGCATATGTAATGAATTCTCCATAAGAGACCAAAAGAATAGGGCTCAAGGCATTACTGATATAAGAACACATGGAAGCTTACAGGAAGGTGAAATGTACTCATCCTGTACAAAGGGTGGTGCACTCCTACTCCTCAGAGTCAGAGTCCTGCTCACTGGAACCTCCAAGACTCCTATATATCTCTTTATCTGGCTGGTTAGTTACATGCTTTAAAATATCCTCTATAGTCAACCAGTGACTATATGTTTAATGTTTCCCCAAGTTCTATGAGCTGCTCTAGCTATTAAATCTGACCCAAGCAGAGGGTTGTGGGAACCCCAAATTAACAGCAATTGACATATGAAGTGGGGAGCAGCCTGGTGGGACTAAACCTTCAACCAGTGACATCTGACTCCAGGTAGAGTCTGTATCCTCTGGTATCCTTTGCAGCACTGTTACAGTTTGTATGTGAGGTATCCTCATAAAACTCATATGTGAGACAATGTGAGAGGATTCAGAGGGGAAATGATTAGGTTTTGAGAGCCTCAATCTAATCAGCAAATTAATCCCTGACAGTATTGACCAAGTGGTAACTGGAGGCATGTGGGGTATGGCTGGAGGAGGTGGGCACTGGGGTGACTTTGGATATATATTTCTGTCTGATGAGTGGAGTCTTTTTCTCTGCTTCCTATTCATCATGTAAGCTACTTCTCTCTGCCACACTCTTCATCCATGATGTCCTGCCTCACCTTACACCCCAAGGAATGGAGCCAGCCTCTCATGGACTGATACCTCTGAAACCATAAGCCCCTAAATAAACCTTTCCTCATCTACATTTGTTCTGCCCAGGTTTTTTAGTCACAGCAGTAAAAAAGTTGATTAAAACAAGCACTGACTGCCTACTTGGTGCTGGGGAGAAGCCCCAAATATCATAGGATCATAGAAGTAATCTATATTGTTTATGTATAGTAAGAGAAACTGCTTTTTTTCTATATCCTCATTAACTAAAGGAAGAAAAAAGTAGTATATATATCATTACTTACATTTCTATTTATTTTTTTAAAATACAATATAATTCTGCTTTTCAAAATATTGTTATGGAACCTATTGGCCTCTTATCTTAGTGCCTGCTAGTGAAGCCTAATTTCATCTAAATAGTGCTCTTCTTATTAAATGTTCAATTTTTCTTAATTGAATTATGAGGCAGTATCCCTAAATGTGTGAATTCCTACATGATTATTTAAACTAAAATATCATGTTCTTATTCAAATACATTGAAATTTTTTTAAAGTCACTTTTTTATTATTTATTATTATTTATTTGCAGTATTTAATACCAGAGCAGACTTTTGAAACAGGCCAAAAAAATCTGGGTACTTTTTTAAACAGTTTACAAAAAGAAAAATATCTTCCTTGTACAAAAGGGCTATTAAAATGGGAAAATGATAAACAATAATTTCCCACCCATATATAATTCTTTATAATTTAATTAGCCTTGTTATGTTTTATTCACATACATATTTTTCCCAAAGATATAGTTTGTTTTTAAGCCCTCAGATTATCAACTTTTGATATTAAGCAATGAGGATAAATGGATCCATAGGAGTTCTTTTTTTTTTTTTTCCCTGTAATTAGGGAGCAATACCATTTTAACATGCTATTCCCCTTTACTCTCTATCCCTCCAAAACTTTCTCCTCCCAAGTACTACAACAGTCATTTGCCACAACATTAACTACTTGTTTCTACAAGGAAAATCAACCAATTCCACTGTCACAACCAAGCAGATTACTGCCACACTGACACACCTTGGGCCTGAAGATATAAATGACTATGAAATACATGACTAATATATACATTCCCTTCTAATGACAGGGATAGCAATCTATGCTCTTTTTATTTTAGTTATTTATTTTAAGATACTTATTTTACACTGAAGCGTTATAGTTATACATAATAATGAGATCAAGTTATATGCATGTACAAATATGGCATAAGGAATCCTGGCTCCTTTTAAACAAATATTAATGTGTAAAAAACAGATGACCCAATCTGATTTCTTTATTTTGGGAATGGGAGGCTAAAAGTTTCTTTTGAAAGTACTGTACTGGGAAACACAGAGAACATTTTCACATATACCAACACATGACAGAGAAATCAAAGAGCTATATGTATCTGTACTTTAAACACAATAAATATATGATCTACTAAAATAATGAGAATCATATTTCCCAAAATGCAAGGGAGTGGAAACGGTATATTTATTACATCTACTGAATCAACTATGTTAATACCTTGCTTGGATCTATTTGGAATCAAATGTTGAAAAGTAAATTATTTTTAAGACTCTTTTTTTCTTTGTCAGAAATTGTTCAGTTTATTGTACCCTCCGAAAGAAATCTCCAAATGTCAAATAATTCTGTATACACAGAATTGCCAGTATTGGGCATTTTCAGCAGAATCAGACATGATAGAGAAGGGTCAATATAGCACAGACAAACAAAAAGTAAATCAGCCTGTGTCACATTTAACAAATATTATCTCAATACTAAAGGTCCTGCTTAACAAGATAAAAAATGAAGTAAAATATTTTTAATACAAATTTGTACTTACTGTGATATTTAAATATATTGTTCGCTTTTGAACATCATAACTGACATATGCTGATTTTACGCCAATGTATTTCACGTCGATAGAGCGAGGGAAAAGGAAAAACACAGCCAATCCAGAAAGGAGCAGACAGACAAACACAGATGCCATCACATACAGCTTTCTGAAAAGCAAAGGGGAATATTTAAATGTATGAGAATCAAAAATTATATAACATAATGTTTGGAAAGAGATTTTCAACTTGAATTTTTCTTCCATATATCACACTGGGCAAGAAAACATGTATACTTTTACCATATTCTCATACCCTAAAACTATTGGGGTGAATTGCTCTGAGTCTAAAATGTTCTCCTTAGAAGATGAATTTACCCTTTTGGAGAATGGTATTTCAGGCTTACAATAGACCATTTACTAAAGTGATTCCCTAACATGCTTCATATTAGAATCAAGCTTAGGAGCTTTATAGAAATAGAGATTTCAAGATTTCCTTCTCACTACACTGAAGCAGAGTTTTCACATAGGAGTTTCACAATCTTAAGATCCCCTAAAGTCACAGCTCATCAGATCGGCCTATGAAGTTCTTAAAAATAAATATATAACGATTTGTCCCATTAATCTCACCGAATATGATCAGTCTTCTGAGTTTCCTCATGCCAAAATATTTATAAACTCAGTTTAAAAAATATTGCTTACACTAGTCTAATTGGCTTTGAAGATGTTGTTACACTGTTTTTTGAAATGAATTAAAAAGATAATATTAAGCAGTATAAGACAAGGGCAAGGGAAAAAACAGCCCCCACCCCCCCGCAAAAAAAAAAAAAAGGCTAAAACACCTGCCTTTGCTATCCTCCTAATGCCCTAGAAATGTCTCTTCTGATTTTCTTTCCAATCTCCACACAAGAAATTTTCCTTTTTTTCTTCAAGGTTATCCTCTTAACTTAGAGATCCAAATTTCCTGATTTTTTCAATATAGATTCCTCTGCTAAAAGTCCCTTGTTATTCATCTTAAGTCACTTATTTCATCTTCTTTATATTCTAGTCATAACAAAAAAATTCATTTTATCTTTTCTTCCAGTTTCTTCTCCCCCAAAATATTCTATGCCTTGATGAAGTTAATATTTGTGTACCTCAAAAGAGCCTCCTGAGGATGTATTCTTTTTTATTTCAGTATTTTAAGTTGCTTACAGAAAAAAAAGCGCAAAATGGTTTATTAAAAAAAAACCAAGTAAATAAAAATTTGCCACTTACTGTTAAATCCATGCTAATATACTGAGCAAACAAACCAATTATCACTCGTTTGTTTTGGACTTTCTCAGTCTGAGTAGGGCAGTGATCACTATTGGATTACTAATAAGTACTTTGAATACATGTTTATAGTACCTATAATACACTCAAATACCTAAAAGAAATATAAAAAGAGTTTAAAATCAACATGATAAAAAAATCTGAAACTCAATGGATTTTCTATACAATACTGTTTTATTTTTAATTACTTGTGTGCAGATGAGTCCACCAGAATCAATTTAGTGCTTAGGGCCTATAAGTAAGCCGTAGTTGTGAATATATGAACCAGTGTTCTAAATTACTTTGCATATTCAGTTTAAACCATAGCAAATATTGAAGCTTATGGGACAATAAAATAACATTTCATGCAATATTTCATTCCAAATTGAGAATGTGGCTATTTCATGACAATGTATATAGATCTTTATTATAAAATTAATCAGTACTGTTTTTCCTTATGATCCTAGAGAAAGCAAGAAAATCCTGGTAGTTACATAGTGTTAATGAAGTTGTGTGGTATATGTGGCATCAAGTTAGAATTTAATTACCTCCATTCCCTACCTGCACCATTTAAAGTAATTTACTCTTTTACTTTAAAATCTATAGGTTTTGAGGATTAAATAATATAGCTAAAGTATATAGCCAGAATAATAAATAAATAATTTCATAACTGCCTCAAACATAACTTCAACTCATATGCAAATAAAGACCCAAAGTTGTTTCTAAAATAATATTATTTTAATACAAGTTGAAACAACTTTCTGGCCTTTCTGGTGTGAGCTCTGCAGATTATTTTCTCTGCTTCTACAGAGTGGTCTTCCCCAGGTTCAGGGACTTTGTGACATACTACACTGATGAAAACTGAGCAGCAAGTTAAGTGCAGTCTCTGCAGCTTTCCACCCTCTGCTGCTCTGCCCTGATTGCTCCAGTGATCTTGCTTCCAGGACTCACATAGCACCAGCTTCTTGCACCAGGAAGACTGCTACACTCTGTCTGGGTTCCTTTTCTTGTGCTGCAGTCTGGAACCTCTTTCCAGACAATTAGTACAATTATAGGGCTTAGCACATTTGTTTTCTTTTTTCTAGGGATGACTGTCCTGTGCTGTCTGATGTCAAGTGTAAAAGTATTATTTCATGTATTTATCCAGTTTCTTAGTTATTTCAGGTAGGAGGATAAATCTAGTCTGTTATTCCATCTTCTTCAGAAGTGGAAAGCCAATTTATTTGATTGTATCTTTTTGCTTTTATGCTGAAAATCTTGTTCCTTAATGGCATTTACATACTTACTTATTTGCTTTATGTATAGTAATTTCAAAATTATATCAATAGTACTCCTAACAATGCAACTATTGAATACATTTTAACATTTGTTGTGGTTCCCTTAGATATTTATAATGTATCATTAAAAAGTAACATTCAAAATACAATAATTTCACTGTGCCTTGCCCGGCTGCCTATAAACCCAGTGGCTCAGAAGGCTGAGGCAGGAGGATCACCAGTTCAAAGACAGCCTCAGCAATGGTGAGGCGCTAAGCAACTCAGTGGGACCCTGTCTCTAAATAAAATACAAAATAGGGCTGGGGATGTGGCCCAGTGGTTCAGTGCCCCTGAATTCAATCCTGGGTACTCCCTGCTCCCAAGAAATACAATGATTTCAAGTTATGTGTTTTAACTTTAATGTACAATATGTAGATACACATACATACCATATATATGCAAATAATAGATAACTATAAATATGTATGCATACATGTAATATACATATGTACATAATTCCAAAGGTCAAACAACACACACACACACACACACACACACAGATTTTACTTGCTTACCTGCTCATTCTTCAAAGTGAATAGGTAAACCAATTTTATCATTTTTCATTTATCAATGCATATGTTGTTTGTTTTTTTTTCCCAAGAAAACAGTTTATTAAAGACAATGTTCAGCTGGGTTGTAGCTCCTGCCTGCAATGCCAACTACTTGGCCCAGGTCAGAGGATGTCCAGTCCAGTGCAGGGAGCCACCTTCCCAAGCAGATCTCAACAATGGCTAAGCCTCTGGCAGTTCCCCATACCCCCAGTCTCCCCTGGGGGCCCTTTGGAAAGGGGGAATCAAAGGCACAGGGAACCCAGACAACACTGAAAAGTCTGTAAATCTCTGAATTCCCTCTGTAGTCGAGGGAGGGTTAGGTTTGGACATTTCCCCAATTGGACATGAATGTCAAACCCACTGGCCACTAGAAATTAGGCATATTGAAAATAGGCTAGAGTTAGGGGTACCCAGTAATAATGCTTCTAGGGGAAACTACATTTCCATTTCACTCCTGCATGTCCTCTTTAGTGGGCTTCCTAGTAGCTTAATAGGGTCCATGAGACCAGGGTTCTCTACCCCCACTGGCAACTCAATATGCTAGTCTTATCTTCATGTGAACAATTAGCTGAGGCCAGGGTGGGCAGTGCTCAAGCCTGTAATCCCCAGAGGACTGCAGCAATAGTAGGTGAGCCTGGACAATTTAGCCAGACTGTCTCCAAGGGCTGGGATGTGGCTCAGTGATTAAGACCACTGGATTTAATTGCAGGAACCAAAGAAGGAAGAATTAGCTTACTCTGGGGGCATGAAGACTTACTGAGGGCTGGACATTGGTGCAGAAGTCGCAGACATCCAGAAGTGTGGCTGTGCAAATCAAAAGGCACACTGGCTCCCTGAGGCCTCCTCAGACAGCAAATGTATATGTGTTTTCAAATAAAAATTTGTTCTGGATTTTACACAGTTCTCCCTTTTTTTCCATTCTAATACTGTGTAAATGTAGCATAATTTACTAGTTCTCTATTATTGGCTACTTTTGTTGTTTCTATTACACATTGGCATATTGAATAATTTGTGCAAATGCCATATACTATATTTGACAACTATCTATAGAATAAATTTTTCCAGGAGCCCAAGAGTAAATGCATAAGTAATTTTGCTAGATAATGCCAAATTCCCATTCACTAGAAGGGATGAGTATATGTGTTTTCCCTTAGTGTTGCCAACAAAATATGTTGACTAAATTTTGTACTTTTGCCAATCTGATACAAATAGTGTCTCAGTGTAGTTTTAATTTGCATTTCTTTTATGAATAAGATTGAACATTTTTTTTTAATTTAAAGGTCATCTGCATTTCTTTTTTTGTGAAATAGCTGTTCATAGCTTCTGCTCTTTTTTCTTTTGGTAATTGGCCCTTTTCTTCTCAAATTTTAAAACTCTGTGGATGATTTGCAGACATTACTTCCTAGTTTGCCATTTGTGTTTTAATTTTAATTAACATTTTGTTTTCAATTTGTAAAAGTTTATCTACACTGTTTAAAATTTATTTATCTTTCTTTCATCACTTCTGGACTCTAAATCATAGTTGGAAAAATATTCCCACTCTCAGGTTATAAATGCTTTAACCCAAATTGTTTACATCCTCATATGTCACATACATTTTATAATAAAGGGTCAGATTGACTGTTGGTAAAATTCTTGGTTCATTTTATTTCCATAATTACTAAATGTTCTATGCTTCAGCTTATTTATTCAATACACTGTCATCAAGAAGTAATGTGTCAATTTTGTTGTACCCTTAATGAATTAATTGATCATTCTGCCTGAATGTTAAAAGAGATTTTTGCCCTTTTTTTATCTTTAAAATCTAAAAACTTTATTAGTTTGAATTATTTTCAGGATGGTGGCATGTCTTTTTAATATGTAGGGTCATGTCTTCTTTTGCTTTGGAATGTTTTCCTGAATTAAACCTTTAGTTATTTGTTCAGTTGTATTTCTTTGATTTTCTTCTTTGTAGGAGCTCTAATGACATGCATGTTCAATATTCTTTATATTCTATGGAATTTTTTTCTCAAATCTTTCTCATTAATTTGTCTATATGCTTTCATTTACCCCTGTTTATTCTCAATTTCCCTTACTTCACTATTTAGAATATCTTTTTGCACTTTTGTTCTTCTAGTTTTTTTTGGGGGGGAACATATTTTTCTAATTATTTTAAAGGGTCTATATGGTTCACATTCTCCTACTGTTTAGTTATCACATTTGTGAGCTTTTTAATTTCTGACTTAGACAGTTCTGTCATTTAGCTGCTATATTTTCCTTAATTTTTATAGTACATTTTATATTAAGTTCTCATCTTTTCCACAAGCTTTTACTACCTGTTAGCAATTTGGGGGGTTCCATCCCTGTTGTTCAAATTTAAATAAGAAAATTTTTTTAGTTGTAAAACAATGTTTCATGTAGGGAGATGGAGATAGGACAGGGTTCTAGGTTCACTGCTCATCTCCATTAAACAGATGGCTTCCATGCATATTCACCTCCATAGATCTATGATTCACTTCCTAGTATTTGAAACCTTTCTCTTATTCTTAGTTCCTGCCCAGCATGAAGTGGATCCCAACCCAACATGTGTGTGTGTGTGTGTGTGTGTGTATGTATGTTTTTTTTCCTCCCTTTTCCTTAGAATGTATGTCTTTCCTTTCATAAGAGTTTCTGTTGAGGTCGTCTAAGGTTTTGGAGGACTGAGGATGGTCTAGTACCTTATGATTTTCTCAAGACCTCTATGGCATTTTTGAACTCTCTCCAAATTAGAGCATGTACAGTGTTCTCATTTTAACAAGTTATTTTTGAAAGTATTCTGAGTTGGGTTCTTTTCTTTGGGGGCAAGTATCAAGTATTTACTCTGTACATCAGGATTCTTAGGAACTCCCTTTCACTTCCTATTACCACTGCCACATAGCTACTAAGCATGTTTGGTTCCTTGTCATCACCATAGTTTGAATACCCATTTTTATTTGTAGTTGATAGGAACACCTTATTACCCATTTTTGGATAAAAAGGATGTGTATGTGTTTCCTACTATTATTCTAAATCTGATTTAATAAGAGACTTGAGAATATGGAGATACCATGCTGCTTTTCAGACCTTGCCCAGATAGGAATCCTTTTGTATTCAATGACATGAAGCATATGATGGAATAACTTTACAAGTCATAACATCTTTCCTCTTAGTAGTCTTAGAGTAATTACTTATACATAATTTGAAAATAAAAAGATAAAAAAAAACAGAAAGCATTGACATTTTCTCATAAGCACTTACGTTCTTCTTGGCCTTAATCTCTGATCACTATATGGAATCAATGCCACCAACTGGTTTTCTTGCCCTTAAAGTAAAAGCAGATTTAGAGATTTATTAACATGATTAAATAAAAATAGTGATACTCCATTATAATCTGATTTGGAAAGACCAGAATACCATTTGGCTCCCATCTCATTTCTTAGTCAACAGTTGTCCAAATTTTCAAAAAAGTATACAGCGAAAGTGTACCATACTTTTTCACATTAGATATTTAGCTAATAAAAATATATAATAATGAAGGCTCTGTTACTCTTTTATCCACTGAAAAAAATCTAAAAAGTCCTAGCTTTCAAATGATCAGAATTTACCAGGCCTTCCCTCAACTCCACTGTTTCCCATTAAGACTCTGATTTGGTGACATAGTATAGTGATAAAGCCACATCAGTGTTTATGGTAGTGTAATTCACAATAGCCAAGTTATGAAACCAGCCTAGGAGCCCTCCAATAGATGAATGGATTAAGAAAATGTGATTATATATATATATATATATATATAGTTTCATTCTTCTGTATGGCTAAGAAAATCTCTACTGTATATGTATGTGTGTGTATATATATGTAGGTGTGTGTGTATACAGTAGAGATTTTCTTAGCCATACAGAAGAATGAAATTATGGCATTTATCAATGGATGGAAATGGAGAACATCAGACTAAGTGAAATAAGCCAGACTCAAAAGTCAAGGGTTGAATGTTATCTCTCTCACATGCAGAAACTAGAACAAAGCAAGGGGGAAAAATAGGAGAGATCAGATACAGATACCATAAGTATAGAAGGAAAACCAGTGGAAGACAGAGACTGCAGAGAAAGGAGGAGAGTTGAGAAAAAGAAAAAGTGGAATGAATTTGACAAAATTATACTATGTGCAAGTATAAATATGCCACAGCAAATGCCACCTTTATGTATATTTATAAAGCAACAATTAAACATAAATACATAACTAAATAGAAGCAAGACCAGTAGAGTACAGGAAGAGTAAAGGGAAGAGGAAGCAACAGGGACTAAAATGGAACAAATTAAATTTCATACATGTATATTTATGTCAAAATGAACCCAATGATTGAAAATCATATATTAGGGAAATAGAGTCACAGGCTTGAGAATAAAAAGAAAAGAAATGAGAGAAATATAGTATGATTCTTAGTATCATTAAGGACCACTTGAGATTAGTAATGAGACCAGTGACCTCTTAAAGCTTGAGACTTAGAATATATCCATTTTTATTTTCAAGTGGAATAGTACAAGAACCTCTAAAGCAAAAGAGTTTCAGGAAAGAGAGACAGCAACATGTTTTTCTGCTGTCATTCAGATAACCAAATCAGAGACTTTGTGTGGTGTGTGTGTGTGTGTGTGTGTGTGTGTGTGTACTTTTATTAATTAATACTGTATTTCCCTAATTCACACCCTCAATACAACTTTTTAAAAGCACAATTTCATAATTTCAACTTTAGTCAAATCTTTAATATTTTCTCTCTCATCGTTATTCTTGATTCATGATATGTAAATAGAACAGAACTTTCACAAGCCTCTATTACCATATTGATAAGAATTCTGAGATGCCCTAAATTAAGTCACAGGCCAGAGAATGAAGAGAAAAGAAATAAGAGAAGTTCACATTAATTCACAGAATCAAGCTAAATCAACAATAAAAACCTTTCTACATTCCTTTCCTTATGGTGAAGATTATCTATCAAGGCCACATTTTATTCTGCTTTAGGAACTATCCAACCACAAAGTAGTAAAAAATTCTCTTTTTAGATTATCATCCTATCCCAGGATTTTGCCTGCTTTATGTTGTCCTGACCTCAAATCTACAGCTAATATAGATTCAACATAAATAATTTTATGTCTCTTCTCCCAAAATTTTATTATAAAACACCTTGGCCCTATGGTCCAGTATACTTTTTTTTTTTTTTTTTTTTGACTACTATATATCCATGCTGCTGGTGGCTTGGGGAATTTGTCCCAGAACAGGTCCTTTTACCTTTGGGAGAATCTATAACTGTTCAATAAATCCTTTATTTCAGAGACCTCTCGCCTTAAAATTTTGATTTAGCAATATCTACTCCACTACTTGTTTCTAAGTCCAAACACAACTTTCTCTTTTATTACTAAGAATAAGCTTCCTATATTCTCCTATAAAAACAGCCTCTACACTTGTGCACTAGATTCTCATCACTTTTATTTACTTAGGCACACTGTTCCAATACTTCTCTCATCTCTTGCATTGCCAGTATTTTCTCTATGGGTCACTTTCATCTGCATACAAACATCCACTATTCATCTATCTTTAAAAAACAATTCAACTCCTAACTTCATAACCCTCTCCAGCTATTACTTCTCTATTCTGCTTTTCTATAGAGCGAAACTTGTCAAAAATAAACAAACAAATTTTCTCTCCACATAACTTTTCCTACATGCTCTTGATTGCACTCTACACATATTACATATGCTTTTACAAACTGCTCTTTTAAAGCTCTCCAGGGGCCTCCATACCAGTAATCCAATGGTCAGTTCTCAGTCCTCATATAACTTGATGACTTGATAACATTAACAGTTGACCACTCTTTCCTCCTTGGTCCACTTTGTTCACTTATCTTTCAGGACACCACAGACACAGGAACTTCCTCCTCCCACTATAGATGCTCTTTCCTGGTGTACCTTGACAAATTCTTTCTCATGTCACTGATCTCAAAATGCTGCAATGTCCCAGGTTTCATTGCTAGGATCCTTTCTTTTTTCTATCCACACTGATGAAGGCTTGTTCTTGCACTTGAATTCTAGATCCTTGTAAAAACTGCTTATTAAAAGTAATTACTTTGATGTCAAATAGGCATCTGCAAGCACATATGTCCAAAACTGATCTCCTAATCCATGTTCTGACAAATATACACAACTCTTTTTTCTCTGCTATAATAAGCTGCTACTCCATTCTCTCTGTTGCTCAGATGAAAAAATTTAGAGCCATGCTTGATGACTTTCCAAACTACAGCCCAGCTGCCAAAATTGGTCACATCTCAGAAACATAACTAGATTGCTCAAACAGCATCCCCCCATCTCTTGTGCATTAATTTCTTCACATACAAATTCTTTTATTCTCAACTAGCTATTATTCCCAAAAAGATAAAACCATTGTATTCACTGGCCAATGCAAATGTAAACTATTTCACCTCTAACTCAAGACATTTCTCAGACACTATGGTATAACTTCTACTGTTAATCTGTCTTTCTTTCAGTGTCTCTCCAGGGTCATATGTCTACTTACCACACAGAGAACAAAAACAGCCCAAGGTGCCTTTATTATTTTTACTTATTCCACAGCAACTAAAATAGTCTACAATGAGCACATTTCCCTCTGACTTTGCCTATGGTACACCACAAACTGAATTTTTTCCTCTACTTCGCTCAACTTCATATACCTTGAAATTCCCTTTAGGAAATAGCTAACTAGGACATGGGCAACTTACTACTATTCTTTAGTAGTAAGTAATGAAATTACAAATGTTGGATCACCAAATTACTTAAATTGTTTCCAATAAGCGATGTTGCAAGGCAATTACAATATGATCTCTAAAGATGGCAAACAGCACTATAAACTTTTCAGTGAAATGACAATGCATATGGCTATAATAGAAAGCAGGAAAGAAAAACTACTGGACAAGTGAAATCATTTTCAAGAGTGTTTTAGGAACCTTCATATATATATATTTTTTTCTCTGTGTCCTTTTGACTGGATAACTGATAAGCAGTTTTAACTTTAATTTTGAAGCTTTTAAAATTGAGTTGCTTAGACCCAGAGGTTCTATAATATTCAAGCAAATGCCTAAAATCATTCTTTAAAGGAAAAATAATATAACAACACATACCCCTAGGAATTCTTCCTGTTCCTTGACAAGTGGGACAAGTGACACTATCTCTTCCTGTAAATTCCACATATGGAAACTGAGAGACATCTCCATTTCTTCCATCTTCATTATGGACTTCATTATTAACCAGTCCATTTCTCATGTTTTCAGTTGATGTGATTCCATCATAAGAATCTTCTTTACTTGTATGCAAAGGCAAATGAGAAAGAGACTTTCCCATGTCTAATGAAAAAGAAAAATCTTACAGTAAACCTCAGGGGAAAAAAAGTACACTTAAACTCTATGAGATATTTATGCTAATCTAATTACTTCAAAAGAAACTTGAAGAGAAAGTTCAAACTCTTTTCATATTAGAATTAAACCCAATCAAAATAATGTCTGAAACAAGGAAAACATTTACTAGAGTCCAAAAGAGTTCTTCATGCTACTGGGGAAAGAACGTAGGATCTTGGGCAAGCTAGGCAAGCACTCTACTACTTAGCCATATTCCCCAGCCCTCAGAAATGTAGAAAAAAAAGTCTACACCTTCTTAAATAAAGTAAAGACACATCCTACCTTTTCTTAGAATAAAGCAAAGACACATTCTACCTTCAAACCAGTTGGCACTAAAGGCCAAAGCTGCTTTAGAGAAATGAAACTAGTTATTATAGGTATCACTAGGTAATTTCAAAGTAGTACTTTTTACTCATTTAAAATTCACACTACTGAGAAATCTTCGCTTCCATTGTTAGATTTCTTATTGAGAATACTCAAAAAAACTAAAAAATTCCAAATCATAGATATTCTTCTTTTGTTCAACACTTGGCAGTTAATATTATAAATTTAAAATTCTAAAATACTAAATATAATTTACCAATACAAGGAGCAAAATTGAGAACATTAACTTCAAAATTTTAGGATAACAGTATCAAAATAACATGGAAAAAATAAAATATGAATTCAAAAGCCAAATAAAAATAAATAATTATTAGGACCTCTCCAAAAAACGTCTGCAGTAACATTGCAGTTAAGCTTATACAATTTCAAGGCTAAAAAGAATTTTGAAAGTCACCTAATACAACCTGATGATATTTTGAGAAAAAAAATAAAATGGGAAAGTAAACTAAAAAAATAACACAATTCCACTCTGACTAAATTTGACCAAGTACAGATTATTATAGACATTCATACATATATTTCTTTTAAAAATTCTCATTTATTTGAATAAGGAAAACTGACACTATTTCAAATTACCCCACAGTATGAAAAAAAAATTGCTTTCTAAAATTGGTATACCACATATTTGTTGAAATTACTCATAATGCAAGGAGCAGGATGAAGAAATCATACAAGTTGAATACAAGCTTAAAATTGTACAAAATGGAATAAAAATTTTTTTCATTATTAAAAAATATGTACACACTGTCCACATAAATTCCAAAACATAAATGACTCATGCTTCCTTAAAAACAACAAAAAAAGTATTAATCTGGCTCACTGACATTAAGTGAGGGCCAAACCGCACTTGCCAGCCACAGGTGGTTCAGGGGTGAATGCTAATCATCACTGTCCTCACCTACTGTGACCTTGGAGTCTTGGAACTACCAGAACTGGGATCAGTCTCAAAAACAAGCTTTCAGGTGCACCCTTTCTGGGTTGTCAACACACCACGGGTGGAAGGTGCACCCTATTGGAAAGCCTTAGGGGAAATGACTCAGAGGACAAGCCAAGTGGCTTTTGGTCCTGGCCTGTTTTCTATTCTAATGTAACCACCACCTTGACTGATTCTGCTTTAGGCAGGTGTTTGGACAATCGCCCAGACTTTGCCAGGTATTAAGAATCCCTGCCTTGCCTACTACATTTTCTTCACAACATTGACAAATTTAACCACTTTATTCTTGGAGACCTATTGGCTTCATAAGGAATGCCAGACCCCTTTCTCCCTTCCTCCTGCTCAATATTTTTATCGCAGTCTCTTGCTGAAAAAAACCAACATGGTTCTCAGGTTCTGTTTCGAGAGAGGGGGAAAAGATGAATACAACACTCCAATTTAAATAGATCGTGATCTTTCTGTGCATAAACTGGTTATAGTTCCAAAAGGGCACGAAAACGAAGAAAATCAGCACCTTTCAAAAAGCTCCATACACAAAACCCAGGACATAGGCTACTCTGTAAAGGTTAAACGTAAGATCCAGGCAAGTGTGCAAGAAAAGAAAACCGTTTCAAGAACAGAAAAACCAAGGGCCACCTGGCCTTTCGAGGTGTGGGGGCCTGGACTCAAATCTCAAGCGCCAGGAGTGGACAAAGCCGGGAGCTCCCTGGCAGGAGGCTGGGTGCGGGTAAAAGGAGGTGACAACACCTTCATCACTAGCCCAGCGCGGCGCCGCGACATCCGGCGGGCCCTGCTTCCCCGCAGCCTCCCCTCCTCCACCTCCTTGACAGGCCCGGATCTTGGCGAGGCACGCAGCTGGGCCCCGCAAAGGAAGGGGGCCTGGGCGCTGCACGTCCGGGGTCGCTCACCGGCACGCGGGGCGCTGCGCAGTTCCGGGCTGCTCCGGGCCGGATAGGCCCGAGGACAGGGTCACGGAGTCCGCAGTCCCAGTTGCTAGAGGGGTGGGAGCGAACGGCCTAGAGCGTCCGGCAGCCGCCGAGATGGGCGGGGGAGGGGCGGGACAGCGAAGGCCTCGGCTGAGCCGGGAGCTGCGGCAACCTGCTCCTGCGCCTGCGCAGAGCGCGCCCGGAGGGGCGGGGGTGCTCCGGGTACGCGCTTGACCGTGGCGTCCTTTCCCAGCCGAGCTGGAGCCCGGAAGCGCGCTGCCGGGAGTGTGGGCTTGCAGACTTCGGTGCCGCTGGGAACCTAGACTTAATGAAGTTTGTCCGCGCTGTTTTCGTGTGACTTAAGAATAAGTCGCTCTTCGTTTACCCGCTCTCAGACCATTTCCTTTTGCAGGGGGGAAAAAATATCCACCGTTTGACTCAGTTTTCAGCTGAGCAGCCTCCTTTCCCAGGCTCTGGCAGTGGTCTCTAAGACTAGGAAAAACTGGTTAGAAGTTTTAACATACACCTCTGGCAGCTAAGAAGTTCCATATATTGAAACTTCAAGCAAAAAACAGTTCCTTGGTTTTTGCTTGGTCTTGGTTTTGCTTAAGCTGCCTTCCCTTAAACCGCCTTAACTAGGTGGTGAGTTACCCCAGTGTGAGATCCCAGCTCCAATCCAGTCACTTATGAACTCATCCTTGAGAGCTGGGTCTAGTCTCCCAGCCTAGTTTATCTGATTTAAAAAAGAAGAATAACCGTACAAAGTTGTTTTGAAGGTTAAGGTAATGGTAGTGAATTTGAAAGCAGGCTAGACCACATGTGGAGAGTTTGACATTAGAGAACGGTACCTATTGTTATGGTCACAAATGAATCCTAACCAAGCAATGAAGTGGAATTTTTTTTTCTCTGTTCTGACAGGATCAGTGTTTGACCAACGGTATATGAAGATAAGTAAGAAGCCAAAATGATCTACAATTTAATGTTCAAAATTATTATACCTGTTACCGCTGTTGACCGGTGACGAGTTCTTGCTCCCCGATGTTGAAGAATAACACCAAAGAAGCATGCCGAGGCAAGGCCAGAGTAGAAATTAGAAATGTTAATGAAGCCCCAGATACAGCCCCCAACAGATTTGGAGATAGCTCATCCCAAAGAAGTGCTAATGAACAGCAAACTTGACCAGATTACTCCTTTGTCCCAAACCCTTCCCACCTACATTACATCACCAAACCTATAAAAAGGAGAACCCATTGTCCGCTAACTGGATTCCACCTCTTGGGTCCCCTTCTTCCTCCGGGAGAAGTCTTTTTCTTCTGTCCTTTAATAAATTTCTAATTTCTACTCTGGCCTTGCCTCGGCGTGCTTCTTTGGTGTTATTCTTCAACATCGGGGAGCAAGAACTGGTCACCGGTCAACAGCGGTAACATACCCATGTATGAGATAATGAGCCATCTCATACAGTGTTGGTGAAAAGATAAACTCTTGCAAGTTTTCTGCCAGTCCAGGAATTTGTATCAAGACTACTACAAATTTTCACATCCTTTAGCCCAGCAATTACTCTTCTTGGAATTTATCCTAAATCTAATGAAAACCCTGAAAAGGTTTTTTTTGTGTGTGTATTTGTGTATAGTGTGTGTCCATTTAAATATACCAAATGTCTAACAGTAAGTGTATTGATTAAATCATCACTTTCCAACCTCTCATTTAGCCCATATTTTCCAAAGTGGGGGTGGGGGGCAGGGGTGTCCTCCATTAAATCGTTTAAAATTTCAAAATAAATAGGTTGGTTAAAACAAATCAGAATGATGAGGGTGAAAAATAAACCCCAAATTTCTTCTATCTGACTGTGCAGATAATGACCCTCTCCTTAGAATAACTGGGTAACTTAAATTAAGGAATAAGCATGCAATGAGATCTTATAAAGTCAGTAAAAATCATATGATATTTCATGTATAGATATTTTCTTACATAGGAAGTTTAGTAATTAAATTTAATGAAAACAGTAGCCAACACATAGAATATGAAGTAATATAGGATGTAGTGCATATCAGCATACAAAATATGTTGCTATACATGTATGTATCTTCCTTGAAATAGAAGAAAATGTACAAAATCTTTAAGTCATCTGTAGTGTCAAACTAAGTATGTTTTTTCTTAATACATTGTTGAATTATAAAATGTTTCTGTAATTTAGCATAAATTACTTTTCAATTAAAAAACAAATCTCTGTTTAAAAAAATCCTAAAGAAGTAGCCAGCATTCTCTCAATTGCCTTTATCATTTAAATTAAACCACTTTCACCACACTACAGGATCATTCCTTTTTATTGGAATTCACATAGTAGTGAATCTTTCTAAGAAAAAATCTCTGTTAAGAACCAGTTTAGGGGCTGGGGATGTGGCTCAAGCAGTAGTGCACATGCATGCGGCCAGGGTTCCATCCCCAGCACCACGTACAAAGATGTGTGTCTGCCAAAAACTAAAAAATAAATATTAAAAAATTCTCTCTCTCTCTCAAAAACAAACAAACAAACAAAAAACAGAACCAGTTTAGTGGCATGGTTAGAGAAACTTGCCTTAGGAGCCAGATTGCCTGAGGATAAGCCAAGCCCCATAGGAATACACAAAGTCTGTGTAGGGGTGGGCAAAATACTTACCTAACTCTTTATATCTGTTTTTTTTTTAATTATAAACTATAAAATGATGATAGCAATGATGCCTATCTCAAAGGGTTTTATCTAGAGACTGATAGCTGAAGGACACTCAGTAAATATTAGATATTATGACAGATTGAGTACTTGGTTCATTTGTCCCCTACTTTAATTTTTTGTTTTGAAGGTACATTTTGAAAGGAAATTTTTTCTGAAAAGCTTCCAGTTATTTGCTTAATGATTTCCTGAATTCTGAGATATCTACCAGTCTATGTGCTATCAGATATTAAGGGCAATGATTTTAACAGTCCAGAATAACTTGAATAGAAGACTATTCTTCCTTAACGTCTGCTTATATTCAGCATGATGCTGAAGCTAAGGGACTTCTTCTTGATAAATTAAGCCTTGGAACTTAGCCTTGTCTTTTCCTAATCCTTTCTATAACCTCTTTTAATGGTGAATTACCCAAATCCTAATAGTAGTCAGCCATGTTGCAAAAATGACTTTCTTAGAAAATTGCTATTAGAGTTATAAGCAGACATGCAATTCATGATCATTTCATTCTTAATTATTCTGAAGTATACAGTTTGTCAGGTGTTGATGACAGCCCTACCCCTTTCACTTTCAGGCTGGCTAGGCTACATTATGGTTGTTAAATTAGTTTTAGGTCATAAATCTCTTTTAAAGGGTTGGAAATTTTCTAGCTAGACTTTTGGGGAGTGCTCTCTAGACACATAGCAAAACTGTTATTTCCTTTAGCCATTTGGTCTACATTCACTTGTGGTGAAATCCTGGTTTTATTGATACAACCTGGTCATTCCCTCTCTTTTAAAAGCCTGTGGCTGGTTTGAAATTCTGTAGGTAACTCATCTCTCAGAACCTCTCAGCTTCTGTCTCTGACTCCTTTTTTTGAGACAGGATCTTTTGTACTTCCATGTCATCCATGTTGCTTCAGACTTACGTAAGGCTTGGCCCTCTTCATGTATTAAAATTTCTTTCCTTAATATGAATTTAAAACTAGTGACTTTAAATTCATTTTCATCTTTTATAGAGTCTTTGTTATAACCATAATTTCTAATGAGAATAATTTAAAAAGTTTTATGTTTACTGAATGAATGAATTTATTGTATAGGCATTGCATGAAGTGTTTTACGTCCTCTTAATTTTTATAGAAATATTATGGATTAGATTTGATTATTATCTCACATCTCTTTTTAAGCAGAGAAAATACAGGATTCAAGGTACTGTTTGCCGTGGTCACATAGCCAGAATAGTAGAAGTATTCTGATTGTAAAGCCTGAGCTATTAGCCACTGTGGCATAAATATCTGTATTTATTTGAGGAGGAAGGATTTTACCAAAACGAAACAAAAACAACAACAACAACAACAACAAAAAAAAAACCTAACTGACCACTGAAATATGTATGACAATATAAAATTAAATCTTAAACTTTATAATAAAATTTTTCAAGGGAATAAAATTGCTACAGACTTTTATGGAAGAGAATATCATAGACAGCAAGAATAATGTTTTAAAAGCTTCTTAGAGAGGATCTTAAGCAAACATGCTCACAGATGTTCTTTCCCAATACTAGTGACCTTATTATTCTTTATATTTTAAAATTCTTAGCCTAATAGTTCTCATATAATACAACCTTGGGTTATTGTCTTAAGAGAGAATAGGACCTTTAATAAAATTACAGTTTATTCAAAATATATTTCAGAGCAATGGTTGTTAAATTAGTTTTAGGTCACAAATCTCTTTTAATAATCTAAAAGAAAATATGGGCTTCCTCCTTATAAGAAAACAAAAAGAGCCCTGACTGCCCTCCTAAAAAAAAAAAAAAAAAAAAAAAGTATACATCATATATGTTTCAGAGTATTCACAGATTCCCTTGAAGTCATCTATGAACACAACATTAAAAACCCTGGCTGTAAATTAGGTAAGGATCAATGTGGCAAGGAAATAGATTACAAAACCCAAGTTGATAAAGAAACTATATTTAGACTTTGATTATTATGATAATAATATTGTTTTTGCTAGCCATTGTTTCTCCTCATTTTCAAACATGGCTTTAGAAGCAATAATTATAAAGTAGAGCTAAGGATGGGGATATAGTTCAGTGACAGAGTGCTTGTCTAGCATGCATGAGGGCCTGGTTTGATCTCTAGTACCATCAACAAACAAACAAACAAAAACAGAGCTAGAGAGGAATTAAAGAATCAACTGTGGCATAGCACTATCAGGTAATTCCATATTTTTTTTCAGAAATTCCTGAGTGAATTCATCTTTCTCTTCAGTTTTTCCATTTCTTCTCTTTAAATTGCAGTTTAATGTCGAAAGAATAAATAGGACATAGCTGGACATCCTTGGTTCTGACTTAGGGTTTCATCAAAGTTGCCTTAATAGGCACTAGTGGGAGGAAGAAGTGGGGAAAGATCTAAATGGTTTCAAACCTATACATATTATCATTTAAAAAATTTCTGTACCCTAATTACTTATTTCCTAAATGTATAAAAACTCATTTAAGTGAAGTAATGTTTTATAGTTTAAGTCTCAAGTAATCTTCTGTAGATTTCATCATTTCTGCCCCTAAATCTCCCAAGCTCAAAATAATGTTTTGTAAACATCTATTTAGAGCCTATAGCTAAATAAATTTGGTTTTTTTCTCATTAAATATTAGATCTGAAATTGGAATTAGAGGTAGGGGAGAAACTTAAAAATGTCTGAGTGGGGATTCTCCATCTGTAGTTTCTCAGTGTGTATGCCTAACAGATTAGTACCAAAGGCTTGTAGATAATAAATAAGTAATTTAAGTACAAACAGGGAAACAACTTGAATCTGAATATCAGACATTACTTCTTATTAAAGTTAAATGTTTTCTGCTGAGTTATATTGTAGCAGTCTTCTCTGTCCTGAGCCTAGTGTGCCACTAACTTACCAGGGCTCATTCTGATTCTTTCCCTTACATTTTTATGAGTCCTGGAGCTCAGACTTTCCTTTTCTCAAGCTTCTGCAGGGGAAAAACAATAACAAATAAACAAAACAGTTTGGCTCTACGTTCATGTCTTCTTCTCTCTTATAATACCAGCATGGATAAGCCCCTTTGTATTGGTTCCCAAACACAGCATTATCCTTCTAACACTTTAAAATTCAGTGACATCTATTATTAAAAATTGGGCATAGTTTCTTATTTTACTCCTCTGTTCAAAATAGAATAACAAAAACATAAAATTCTAACCTATGAATAAAGAAAATCTTCCTCTGAAATGACAATTAACAGATCAGACAGTAGGCAAAAGTGTCATTCTCTATGCCAGTGCTGTCCAACAAAAATATAATTTATCAACAGATGCAAGCCAGGATGAGGATATAGCTCAGTGGTAAAGTGCTTGGCTCACGTGTTCAAGGCCCTGGGTTCAATCTCCAGTACTATAAAACAAACTAAAAATCAAACACCAAAATAAAAGTCAAGTAATGTAGGTAATTTAAAATTTTTCTAGTAGCCATATTTGCAAAAATAAAAAGAACTGGGTGAAGTTAATAACTCAGTATGTCCACAGTGTTATAATTCCAACTACATGTCAATATAAGAAATATATTAATAATTATTAAATGTATAACTATAAAATTATAAAATTTTATTTCCCTTTATTTAGTGAGGTTATCAGGTAAGTCAAAGAAACAATATAGTTTGGTTAGATAATGTGAATTACAGAAGTGTGCGTAGAAGAATTCTATCTAATAGGACAAAAAGATTGATAAAAATTCCCTGAAAAAGGTGAAGAATGAGTAGAAGATTTTCATTATTTTTAAATAACTTATTGAGGTATAATTGACATCCATAAACTGTACAGTTTTACAAGATTGGATATATGGTATATTTTTGAAACAATAGCCTTCATCAAAATAATGAATGTATTCATGCCAGAAAAAGCTTCCTTGTGTCCTTTAGAAATCCTACTCCTTTGTCACTCCTTCTCTGTTTTATTTTTTGTCATTACATATTAGCTTGTATCTTGTAGAATTTTACATTGATGGAATCAAGCACTGTGTACCTTTCTCTGGCTTCTTCATTCAGTCTGCTTATATAAGGTGTAAGTCTGGAAGTACTTCCACCTTGTATAAACACTAATAATTCATCTCTTTTTTATTTTATTTCTGAGTAGTATTCTCTTATGAGAATATACCACAAAATATATGGTTGTGTAGGTCAGCTTTGAATTACTGTGACCAAAATTTCTAACAAGAACAAACTAGAGTAGAAAAAATATATTTTAGCCATGGGTTCAGAGGCTTAATCCATAGTTGGCCAAGTCCATTGCTCTGGGTCCGAGGTGAGGCAGAACATCATGGCACAAAGGCATGGCAGAAGAGTGTTGATCACCACATGATGGCTGGGAAGCAGAGATAGTGAAAGGAAAAGGGTAAGGGACTAGGCAGACTTTCAGTGAACCATCCCTTCAGCTGCACCCATGTGCCCACAGTTACTACACAGCTTGTCTATTTAAAGTAGGATACACTGATTATGTTATAGCTCTCATAATTCAATCATTTCAGCTCTAGATATTCCTGAGTTAATGTAGGAGTTTTTGACTGATAGCTCACTTCCAAACCATCACAATGGACATTTGGGTTGTTTCTATTTTCTGGTAATGCTGCTTTGAACATTAATGTACTAGTATTTCCAGGCACACACTTTTTCATTTATTTGGGGAATACATCAAAGAGTAAAATGGCTGAGTGTGGTAGGTGTATATTTAATGTTTTAAGAAACTTAGTTAAAAATAGTTTTTGAAACTATTTTCCAAAGTGGCTCTATCATTTGCATTCCTACCAGAAGAGTTGGGATCTACATCTTTAGTGGAAGTTGATAGGGTCTTTCTTTTTAATTTTAGCCATTTAATAGGTGGGTAGTAGTTGTTTGTTGGGGTTTTAGTGTGTATTTCCCTAATGGTTAATGATGTTGAACATCTTTTCAAGTGCTTGTTTACCAAACTCACATCATCTTTGGTGGAGTATCCAATATTTTGCTTATTTTTAATTATTTTTATTTTGCTTTATTTTCACTGACTCATAAGCATCCTTTATAAATTCTGGATTCAAGCATGTATCAGTAAATATGGTGTGCAAATATTTCATCCCAATCTGTGACTGCCCTTTCATTTTCTTTACTGTGTCTTTCAAAGAGCAAAATTCTGAAAAAAACATTTTTTTTTGGGGGGGGGGGAGGTAGGTGGGTGGGTTGGAGGCAGTACTAGGGGTTGAACCCAGGGTCACTTTACCACTGAGCTACATCCCCAGCCCTTTTGATTCTTTTTATTTGGGGACAAGGTCTCTATCTCTCCAAGTTGCTGAAGGTCTTACTAAGTTGCTGAGACTGACTTTGAACTTATAATTTTCCTGCCTCAGCCTTCACACTTGCTGGGATTATAGACATTCACCATTGAACCTAGCTAAATGTTTATAATATCCAATTCATTGAGTGGGGCATGATGGCATATACTTGTAGTCCCTGCTAATCAGGAAGCTGAGGTGGGAGGATCATTTGAGCATTTCAGTTCAAGGCCAGCAAGGGCAACATAATGAAACTGCATCTCAAAAATAAAAGTAAAAAGGGGAGAAAAGAAAGAAGAAATCAGTCAAATTCATCAACACAAAGTTGAGAGAGGAAGAAAAGTACACTAATGATTACAACCATGTGATAGGTACGAAAGAGACGAACAGTATGAATAGAGACATGGAATTTATTTCTGACTTGGGGACTAAGGAAAACTTTAGAGGAGGAGCTACCTCAGGAAGAGCAGGCTAGGTAAAGTCAGAAAAGTAACTGTACATTAGAAAAGAATATGTGCATAGGCCATGTGCTATGGAAGAGTATGGGATATTCAAGTATGAACATCCACATGACTAGAACTTAGTTTGTGTGTGAGGATGAAGCAAAAGATTAAATTAGGTTGAAAGCAAGTTAGTGATAAATGATCTTGTGCATTAAACTAGGAAGTATGATGTAATGCTAATCATTATGGTCATATATGCATTTCAAAATGAATATTCTGGAATCATTGAAGAAAATAAGAGAGGTATGAAGACACAAATTGGTGTGAATATACTGTGTATACAATGAGAGATGTGAAAAGTTTTGCTCTATATGTGTAATAAGAATTGTAATACATTCTGCTATCATATATAAATAGAAAATAAATAAAAAATTAAACAAACAAAAAGAGGTGGGTTAGGAGGGAATTGTTAGGCCAAGAGATTAGATAAGAATTGTGACAAAGATCCAGGGCAAAGGAAATGCCTCAAGGACAGAGATGATAAACACATAGGAATAATTTGGAAATAGAATCAGTGAACTTTGGTTATCAAATATGTTCAGACAGGCTGTGGGAGGAGTTAAGAATGTAACTTGGCAAAAGGAGTTTAGTAGCTTGAGCAAAGTCAGTAGTGTAGCTTAAGAGTAGGGGTTCATAATTTGAGGTTTTATCATTTTTTATGAACTTTGTTTCCAGACAAACCAGTGAGGTGAGATCATTGAGGTGACTGATAGACAAAATAATTAACAGCCAGCTGTAGTCAAGGAATAGAGCAAGCCCACTATACTCAAAATACACTCCCATATGGTTTTCAAATTGAGGATTATTGGGGACTCAAATCTTGTTGAAGTGTTCTTTGTAGGACAATAATACTGTAGTTCAGCATCTTAATTAGCATCTTTTGTGTTAATATTTTATGGATGTATATTAAATCACATGAACAGAACAACAATCTCAAATTAGACAGCCAATCTAGTAAGTTACTTGAGAAACACTGGGACTATAATCATGTCACTTAATGATGGTGCATGTTCAGAAAAAGTGGTCATTAAGTGATTTTGTCGTTGTATGGATATTGTAGCAGGTACTTACACAAACCTAGAAGGCATAGCCTCTTACACACCTATGATAGATCATATCATATTGCCCCAAAGACTGTGTTACTGTACTGAGTGCTGTAGGCAGTTGTTACACAATGTTGTTTATATATGCAAACATGTAAACATTAAAGGGTACTGTGGAGAGCAGCCTTTGCCCTGCTCTGAGTTACTTTATAGTGGGTAGAATAGTTTTTGGACTCTGCCTAACCCTGAGTTACTCCATTTTTATAAAGCAGCAGTTTGCCATGAGTTGCTCCATTTTTAGTTAAGTGTTGAAGTAGAATAACCCTACATCTTATCTGTACAAGTAAGTAACCACCATCTGTCTAGCACAACCATAAGACACAAACTGATTTAATTAGGCATGCTAATAAAAATGACTACCTGTGAACTTACTGAATTAGTCAGAAGCACATGGGTGTATGGGCGTCTCAAACTTACATGGGAAAAAACAGGCTTATGAGCCTATTAAACATACCAGACTACCAAATAAAGCAACTCCCTTGCCTGAGGCTCATAAAAGGAGGAGCACCCCAAGAAGGGACATGTGGCACGCTGACCTTCTCACCCAGTCTCTCATCAGTGGTCCGGGAAAACCACCACAGTGATGAACCTCTGATTTCCTGTCCCATCAGGGCTTCAGCACAACAGAGTGGGGTTTCTCCTGCCTATGTGGTCTGTGCCTACTCTATGCTGATTCTGAAACTGCTCAGACTATGGCCTAAAATAAGTTCCTGAGCTTTGACAGCTCTGCGCCCAGAATGAGTTCTTCAGCTGGTTCATAGTCTTATCTAACTACACATAGTAAATCTTACCAGTTGTGTCTGCTCTCTGTGTTTGTTCTCAGTTCAGCCTCATGAACCCCTGTGGCTGCCTTATACCTTTCTTAGCCTTCCTGTAATACATGTATGTGTATGGGGCAGGGTGTAAAGTGTCATGTGTGACTTGAGTGTTATGGATATTGGTGGTTAAGATTGGAATAAAAGGATTTGTGATTGCCTGGTTTATTATATAAGGCAACCCATGAGTATTTGGGAAACTTCCACTGCTGAAGGAAGTGTAGCTTGTCAATTAGGTTTATGTTAATGGCATAGCTCACTCCTGATAGGTACAGTAAAAATACTAGGGAATTGGAATATTTAAGCTGTGTTATAATTTTACAATACCATTCTTGTATATATATGGTTTGTCATTGACCAAAACATTATTGTATGGTACATGATTTTACTCAAGTTGGAATTCTAGTAATTGAAGCAAGGGAAAGAGGAACTGACAGATCTCCACCCCTGAAAGGTCAGAAGCCATTAGTATGGACATCTGAGAATTTAGGGAATGATAGCCAAGTTTTATACATTCATCTGGGCAATTGGTCAAGTCCAAAACATCAGCTTAGCTTGGAGGTAGCACTCTCAAGTTTCAGACTTAGATAGGTTGGTTAGTATTAAGTGAACAAAAGGTGTCAAAAAGAGGTACTTCTTAAAACAAGGGAAGAAACCCTGAATAAAGAGCCAACATCATGAAAATTAAGGATCTAGGCAAAACGTCTAAAGAATACATCTGAGATAGAAACCAATCTAAGAATGGAGTATAACAAAGAACCAAGTATCTTTAATACTTACATATTTCTTCAAAATCAAAAGTGTTCCTGGAATACAGGAAAGCCAACTGTATAGAGAAAACAGAGAAGATGATTGGAGTGAGGGTTGGGGAGTGAGCACAGGCCAGACCTGACAGCCACAAGGAGACCAAGTAGCTTTCCTCTGCATGAATGCAAGTGATGAGAGGGAATGAAGTCAAGAGGTTAAGGGGAAAAAACAAGGAAATATTTTCAGGAGGAAGATGGCCAGTGTCTCATTGTGTGGTTCTTCTGCCCAGAGGAATCCAAGCTACCCTAAATAGCCATGCTAAATCTTAAGATCTCTAATAATTAACAAATAATAAAAAACAAACACTCAGAAATATATTTACAAAGGCTAAGCTCCTGATAGATCTAGTCTACATGGGTTCTGGAATTAGACAAAGGGAAGATGGCTCCAGTGGTTTATTTAAGGAGATACATCAAAGGCAGGGATAAGGTTTCAAGGGCCAGTCTTGCTTTGTGAGGTCTTGCAGTCAGCAGGTTGAGTGACATGTTGGCAGGTCACACCCATCTCTGGTGCTGTGTGGGATCTTAGAGCTTAAAGGGAAAGTTCATCTGCATAAAGTGGTCAATCCCTGTGCAGAGTGCCCCAGGGAATTCTCAGAGCCAGACTTATCCCTTCAGGAGACTACTATGTGCAACATAGTCCACAGACAACTCATATTTTCATTCTTTTCCTAAGTGATCTTCACTTACAGAAAGGAGGAGAATTAGGTCCAGAAATCCTAAAGTTTAAAAAAGAAAAAGAGTCCAGTTAGGATTATGTTATAAGAAATAGTTGCTCCACCTCAACTGACACAAACAAAAAGAGATTAAAAAACAAAATAAAGCTCAGTTTTAAAAATTCTTATTAGGTGGATGAGGATGCAAAGAAATAAACTTACATTCAAAAAATAATGAGAATTTTCAAAAGTGAAGAGAATTATTCATACTTTTAACTCTTAGAAAACAGTGGGACAAAGAGAAAATACCATAAATAAGGGGAAAGGGAGAGACACCAAAAATTTATTGGCTGTGTGTGGGCTGGAATGTCAGATTACATTCAAGGAAATCCAGGCACAGAGGGATTCTGCACACACCCTCCAGCTCTTTCCCAAAGGCTTTCAGGAAGTGTTCCACTTGGTACCTAAAAGGCTGAGGGTAGGGCAGCATGGCTGAGAGCAGTCCCTGTGCAGATCCCAGGCCTTCATCTGCTACACTGCAGAAAGTCTCTGAAGGCTGGAGGCAGGGCAGCACATGGAGAAAATTCTCCTGAGGCACAAAAAGATAGGCAAAACTGCAGACTAAAGACAATATACGATGGATATGCTGAAAACAGGGCTTTGGACTTAAGAAAATATCAGTTTTATGGAATGAGCTAGAAGATACAAAGTGATCTCCAGAGTCTTGCCAGTGGTAAGAACCCAAGTATATTTGAAAGAAACTGTGAACTGAGTCTAAATTTCAACAAAACTAAGACTCACCATTCCAAATAAGAAGACCTACAGAAAAAGTGGGAAGATAGGTTTTAAGATACTCACTACTTTCTTCTTGTATATATGATGTTCTTCTAATATACAGTGAAGATTATAAGCATGTGAAGGAGAAGGAAAACGTGAAACATAATCAACAGAGAAAACAGTTAATGGGGCAATCATAAAAATGGCTGATATATGGAATTATTTGACAATCTAGGACAAAAATCTTATGAGATCTATAGTGGAAAACATGCATAAATAGGGCATTTTAGCAAAAATGGAAACCATTACGAGAAACAAATGAAAATGTTAGAAATTGCTAAGAATGAAAAATTCACTTCATAGAAGTATCAGGAAATTGAACACAACAGAGGAAGAAATCTGTAAACTAGAGACAAGTCAATAAATATTGTACAAATTGAAGATAATGAGCAAACACAGGGACAAATGAAAATACTTTTGTTTGCCACAACATGGATGAGCCTGGAGGACATGAAGTGACATGAGCAAGCAACAAAAAGACAAGTACCCCATGACTTCATCTGGAAGATGAATCTAAGAAAGTTCATCTCATAGGAGTTGAGAAGACAACATTACCAGAGACTTGGAAGAGTCAAGGGAAAGAGAAAGATGGAAAGAGGCTGTGGTTAAAAGGTACCATGTTATAGTTAGATAGGTGCTCTATTTTATGGTATTTAACTCTTGACTATAGTTAACAATAAAGCATTGTGTATTTCAAAAGAGCTTAAAGAGAATTTCATATGTTCTTATCACAAAGAAATGATAAACGGCTGGGTGTGCTGACACACGCCTGTAATCCCAGTGATTCAGAGGCTGAGGCAGGAAGATCACAGGTTTGAGTCCAGCCTCAGTAACTTATCGAGATCCTGTCTCAAATAAATGAAAAGGCCTGAGGATGTAGCTCAGTGGTAGAGCATCCCTGAGTTCAGTCCCCAATACCAATAACAGTGACAACAACAACAAAAAAATGATAAACATTTAAGGAAATGGATATACTAATTACCTTGATTTGATCATGACATAATATACCTGTATTGAAACATTACATTGTACCCCATAGATATGTACAATTATTATGAGTCATTCTAAAATAAAAATAAACCAAGAAAAAGAAACATGACTATAAAAAGATTTATATATACATACATATTCATAGCAGCCTTATATTTACTAGACCATAACTTTAATGGGGAAAAAAACCACACCAAATATCCATCAACAGAATAAGCAACATGACTCAACAGAATGAACAGTGATATAATTTGTACATTCATGTAATAGAAAATTACTCAACAACAGAAAGGAACAAACAAGAAACATGGATGGATCTCCAAAACATTTTGTTCTGCAAAAGTATTTAAATGCAAAAGAAAGCATATAATCTGATTCCATTTATGTGAATTCTAAGAAAAGACAAAACAAATATGTAGTTAAAGAAATCAAAGTGGTTGCTTCAGAGTAAGAAATTGACAGGAAAAGGAGGCATAAGAGACTTTTGGGAATTATGTGAATGTTCTTTACCCTGTTTGGATGATAGTTATGGGGTCATATGCAGTTGCCCAAACCCATTAAATTGAACATTTAAGATCTGATGCTTATTTTAAATAAATTATACTTCAATAAAAAATAAAAATTCATCCTTATAAAAAGCATTAGAATTTTTTTTTCTTTTAACCTTACCTCATCTTCCATTCTGGATGTTTTTTGTCTTGGCTTTTCATTTCTTTTTTTTTTTTTTTTTTGGCGGTATAGAGTGTTGATCCCAGGGCCTCATACATGTTAGGCAAGTGCTCTTCCACTGAGCTCCATTCCCAACCATTTCTGTTTTATTTTGAAAAGGGTCTTGGCAAGTTGCCCTGGCTGGCCTCCAGGTTGCAGTCCCCTTGCCTCAGCCTCCTGTGCGTCTGGGATTACAGTCACGTGCCACCAAACCTGACTTGGCTTTCATTTCTGAGGCTCAATATTTGGTACCCTTTTCTCTCAAGCAGCAGGTTTACAAGTCAAATTCATTAGTTCAGGGGCCTACGTGATATTGACCTATAATTCCCATTAATATTCAGAGTTGGCCTCTCAATTCTGATTACATGCAAAGTCTATTTTTGTCTTGACAGTGTAGTCCAGCCTTTTCTGCCCTGTGTTCCAATCTCAATTACTTTACTTGTTTTCCTTGATTTTGTATATCTATTACCTCTTTTGACTTCAATACACAGGTAAACGTTAAAGTCTCTTCTTATGTCCATGTATCTTTATCGATCATTGCACTTATCATGTTCTTATCACAAAGTGCTCCTCCTTGAAATGAGGAGTGATATGTTCCTGTTGAAATATATGTTAATATTGCCTTCTCTGACTTCAAACTAAATTGGTTTTGTGAAAATCAAATTAAAAACAAAGAGGTGCATAATAAATGAGATTTGACAATTTAACTCTCTTTTTTGTTTTGTTTTGTTTGATATTGGGAATTGAACCCAAAGTGCTTTAATACGGAGCCACATCCCTAGCTCTCTGTGTTTTTTATTTTGAGACAGGGTCTCACTAAGTTGCTTAGGGCTTTGCTAAGTTGATGAGGCTGGCCTCAGACTTGTGTTTCCCCTGCCTCAAACTCCTAAGCCACTGCAATTGCAGCCATGTACTACCATGCCCAGCTATGCCTCTGTATTTGAACAAATTCATTTTTTTGGAACACCTGGCCTGATATGATCATCAATAATTTTGATGAAACTTAAAAATCTAATACATACATAAAATCTCATGAAAATGATTATATATTATCTATCTTCATTTCAATTTTCCTTCACAGTTACTGTTGTTTTCTGATTTATCTTTAAGGTCCAGTGGGACAGAGAGACAAAGAAGAGAGAATATAGGCATGTATGCTCTCTAGAATTTTGAAACAGGAAAGAAAGATTGAATCCTATGACCAAGGGGCAAATCTGACAGTAGTTTTAAAGAGCTGATATGAAATGATAATAGCAACATGCCACTTGCTCCTTCACCTAAAGGAGTTAGAGAACGCATCAGATACAAAAAAAAAAAAAAAAAAGAGATAAGAATTGTGTCCTGCAGTGTTGTTGGATTAATTCCACACATGTGTGCTTTTCTGTGCTGCTGATCACATTTGCATTCTTTAGCCCCAGTGGCTGACTCTGGGCACATGGGCCAGTGTTTGCTGGGATGATTGTTTAACAAGACACTGGTGCCTTTGAAGAGAGAATCCAATCTGTCAGGACTCCGCCTTTCCTGGGTTGTTCTATTGGCCACTGTGCTTTATTCCTATCCTGCTTTCTGTCTGGAAAGCATTCATCACCCTCATTTCACCATTTCATATTTTTTACTGCTTACCTCATTTTTTTTTTTTGCCAGCTAATGATAAGTACACAGTGTATCACAAGTCACTTTTATAATCCTTATGATTAATAATTCGTGATCTACATGAAGGGCTTTTTTTTTCTTCTTCCACTTGCTTACAGATTTACTTAAACTTTTCCCTTATTACAGTCATTCTTCTGACGTTCTTCATTGAAATATTTTGGAGAGCTCATGAACGACTTAGCAGCAAGAGTCACAAACACAAAAGTAAACAACACACAGGGAACATTTAACAGACTTTGGCACCAGCCAAATAAACCAATAAAAAGATGCAATCTGCTTTTTGAATCTACTAACTGATGACTAATGGAAAATTACAGAGCCTCCCTTCTGACCTTGACATTCCTAAGGCTTTAGTTTCACATGATATTAGGCATGCATATGTAACAAGTAGAGCACCTAAACAAAAACAAGCCTTGGGAAGAACACTCATCTGTGAAAAGGTTCTGCTTATTTTGATTTTTTTGTTCCAGGCACCAGAGTTTGGCTAGAGTAATTGCATAAGGGACATTGTTGTAAATATACCTGAAGAGGTTATTTTTTCAGGACTATATGAAAAGTTTATGTTTGGAACCACTGAAGTCACTGTATAATGAGAACTATTTAAATGTTCCTCTGCAAACAACTGGGAACATAGTTATGTGCAACAGTGGGTTTCTAGATTCATTTTCCACTAAGAGTTACAATAAAATGTATCCTGGTGCATGTGAAGATGTAGTTTTCTTTTTTGGTCAATGGTATGTTTATTACCATCACTTCCAAGCTTGTTAGTTCTGTGTGTCTTCTAAAGCTTATGTCCCATATTGGTTTTGTACACTTTTTGTAATTCCAATTCTAGGTCTTAAAAGTTTGTTTTAAGCATCATCCTTATTGATTATATTTCTGAAATAGTGATGTCTATTTTATATTCTTTGTATAATGCTAAGTGCCAGTTTTACAGTTCTAGATACAGCTTATTTTTCTTTTTAGCAAAAATATGTTGTACCTACCTCTTTTTTTTTATTATGGATTTTTTTTTTATGTTTTCTGTGTGGTTACCTAAGTGGTCTATTCATATCAAGGCAATAGGAGGAGTACAGAATTCTAATATTGCCGGAAAGAATCCAAGTTAAAAAGAGCAGGAATATGTTGCTTTTTGTGTAATACCTCAAAAATAGCCCTGGGATAATAATAATAGACTGATTTATACTGACATGTAGATGATCTACAGATAACCCTACATATAGTATACAGAGAATTAAACATCACAGTTTGGACACAGTATCTGAAAATAGTTGGTTTAAATATAGTCAACATTAGGACTTAATGTAGAATCTAGATGAGAAATTCTAGTTACTTTCAACTATTTCCACAAACCACATATTCATAAAGTAGTAAAAGTGTATTTTCTTTTTGAAAAAAAAAAGAACTCAGGAAAGAATTTTTGATCACTATAGCAGTTGTAAATCTGTAGAATCATTAATGAAATATGTAAATAATTTGGATATTTATCAGTATGGCAAATGGGCACACTGGGCATTTTTTTCAACGTGAAAATGTAGCCTGCAGGAATGATTCTCTACCTGGTTTGCAAAGTAAAACGTGAATTTAAAGTTCCTTAATGCATTTTCTAATTATGTGGATATTTTATTACAATGCTCATTCACCTTTATATGTTTCTTGAAGTTCAACTGAGAAGGTGCCTATCAGATATAAGTGCACAAAGCAAGGGACCTAAAGTTCATATTTATCAGGAAATTTGAAAAGTCAGTTTACTCCAGATTTCTTTGCCCGATATATCATAGGTGAACAAGTAATTATTGAATGAATGAATGAATAAATTGCAAAGAAGTATAAAATGTCTTAATATCAAATGACTTGTACTCTCTGTTTTCTCCAGATAAATGGTTCTAAAGTCTGAAATATGGAAAATTAATTAACTAACTCCACTCATTCTGTAGATACTATTTAGTCTTTCATTGTTACTAATTAGCTCCATTTGTTTTGGCTCATTTATTGTCTACTTCCTTCCCACCAACACCAATTCTTTACCCCCTCCACAAAAAAACATTTATTACATTGAGTTCTTGTAAACACTTGTACTTCCCAAGACTCTAAAGGTAATCTTAAAATGTGAAGGAATTAAGACTTATTTAAGTAATGACATGCTAATTAATAGTCACTCAGGAGGGAACTCATTAAAATGAACCACATTGTTTGACCACAGTGCTGTATTGATGGACAACTCCTCCACTCTAGGGGCAGAGAAAAACCTTACCTTCATTTGGAACTCTTAACGTTGGTAAGCAATTTCCCTCTATTTCTTAGTAGAAAAAGCTACTTATAGGAGAAACAGACTGACTGAAAGATTAAAAGTTCAAATGATTGTGATTTCAATTTATTTGTTTTCTGCTACTTTCCTCATCCATGTACTTTTACCCTGTCCGTCTCTTCTCACTGACTATAAATCAATATGTTTATATAATTTGAACTGGAATGTTTTCATAAAACATTTTAATTTGATTCATGTGCTAATTTACATTAACAAATTACAAATTGACATTGACAAAACTGCTGAGAGCCACAGCCGAGTCTGTATGGCCCCTGGCATTTTGCCAACAGTATTGATTGACAGGCAAGTCGTTAATATCCGCCTCTGCCACTACTTTTGAGTTCTAGTGCTATTTTTGAGTTCTCGCGCTATTTTTAGTTCTCACGGGGATTCCCTGGGAGTTCCCATTGGTTGGCAAGTGCACGAAGAGGGATTTCCCGGGGGAGATATTTCCGGCTGGGGGTTCCTGCAGGAGCCTCGTGGCTTTCGGGAGGATTCCCCAGGAGCGTGTGTGAGGTTTTTTCTTGCAGTAAAAAAAAAAAATAAATAAAGTTTGTTCCTGCTTCAGTGGCTCGTGATTTGTGCCCAGCCAGACTGCGGCATTTGGCGGTCTGCACGGGGAACGTCTGAAGCTTCGGGGTAAGTGAAATTGCTTACCCCTAAGGGAAGGCAAGAGAATGGGTGACCATTTTAAAAAACAATATGTTCTTGGTTCTTGCTTTGATTTGTTTTGGTTTTGTTTCAAGCTGCCTATCCCTAGAATTTTCTCAGGCAGACTGGGAAAAATGGTTGGCTCAAGGTTTGAAGTTGTTTGCCCCTGAGGAAGAGATAGAAATAGACCACAAATGCACATGTCCAGAAAATAGGAAAATTGATACAACGATTTTTTGTTCCATTTTTGTTTCATTCTGTTTCGGTTTTGTTTTGTGTTATCTTTTTGGGTTGCGTTATCTTTGTAACAGATTAGAAATTAGTAAAAACCAAACTGAAAGAGTGTTAAATAAATTGTTATAGGTTCAAACCATGGAGAAAGACAATTTAGATCAAGCAAAAGAGAAGGTCTCTCAAGCTAGTCAGACAGAGGAAGAAAATTTAAAGGAAGAAAGCTTAGAGGAGAAACAGCTATCAGGGGGGAAGCAACAACAGGAGGCTGCTACTAACACCGATCTATCACCAGAGGGTGTAATTCAACCAACAGCTCTACCTATGGAGATAGCTGAGTGGCCCTCAACCCCCTCAACCCCCGTAGTTGATAGATGGGATCCTGAGACAGGACCTCAAAGATTAGCATGCCCTGTACTTGAGCAGGCAGGAGGGCAGCGAATTCACCGTGTGTTAGAGTTCAAAACAGTGAAGCAGTTAAAGGAGGCTGTAACAACCTATGGTCCTCATGCACCCTTCACTGTAAGCATGGTCGAATCCATTACTAACTTGGACATGACTCCAGCAGATTGGGCTAGCATGTGTAGATCTGTGCTAAATGGAGGACAATATTTGTTATGGAAGGTTGCCAATGAGGAATTTTGCAGGGAGACAGCTAGGCGAAATGCAGCAGCTGGTTACCCTCAAAGAAATCTAGATATGTTGTTAGGAAAAGGACCTTATGAGGGTCAACAGCAACAAATTGAATATGATCCTGGCGTATACGCACAAATTGCTGTAGATGCAGTTAGGGCATGGAAAACTTTACAGGGGCATGGAGATTTACAAGGTCAATTATCTAAGGTAATACAAGGAACTAATGAACCTTATGCTGAATTTGTAGATAGGCTTATTCAAGCAGCTTCCAGAATTTTTGGGGATACAGAACAAGCAATGCCATTTATAAAACAACTGGCTTATGACCAAGCAAATTGTTGCTGCAGAGAGGTCATTAGACCATGGAGACATGAAGATTTAAACACATATATTAAATTATGTAGAGACATTAATGAACAAGGACAAGTCTTGGCAGCAGTACAACAGGCTTTAGATGCCAGGCCAAAAACATGCTATAATTGTGAACAAACAGGACATTTTAAAAGGAGTTGCCCCATAGGAGGAAGGTTTAACAAAGTTAGATATCAAAGGAATAGAACACCGGATATTTGCCCACGATTCCGTAGAGGGAGACACTGGGCTAATGAATGCCGTTCTCAAACCACCATAGAGGGTACTCCATTATCAAAAAATGGACAAGGACCAGGTGGTTACCCACGATATCGTGGAGAAAGGCATCAGGCTCCATTGCCAAAAAACGGACAGGGGGACCCAATGCTCCGGGGCCCACACCCACAAATGTACGGGGCACTGGAGGAACCCAGAAACACCATGGAGGAACCCAGCAACACCATCAGGGTAGTACCCAGGACACATTATCCATCAGATCTCTCATCAGACGAACCAGAGGGAGCGCAGGGTTGGACATCTGCACCTCCACCAGAGCAGTACTAACTCCAGAGATGGGAGTTCAAATCATTCCCACAGGAGTAAAAGGACCTCTTCCCCAAGGAACAGTAGGCTTATTGTTAGGACGCAGTTCTTCTACGCTAAAAGGACTTATGATAAGTCCCGGGGTAATTGATCCCGATTATGAAGGTGAAATAAAAATTATAGCTAGTTCTCCAAAGGGTATATCAGTAATTTCACCAGGAGATAGAATAGCACAGTTATTAATAATATCCAGCCTACATGATAAATTTTCCAGTAGTACTATGGAAAGAGGTTCCAGGGGTTTAGGCTCCACAGGTGTAGATTGGGCTATGCTGTCTTTGAATTAAGATTCTCGCCCAATGCTAAAACTAAATATTCAAGGACATGAATTTAATGGGCTACTGAATACAGGTGCAGACCTTAGCATCATATCTCGTCAAGAATGGCCAAGACATTGGCCATTACAACAAGCCACTCAAATGCTTCGAGGCCTAGGAGTGGCAACTAATCCCCATAGAAGTGCAATGGTCTTAGATTGGAAGGATCCTGAAGGATGTGAAGGAACTATACAGCCATATGTATTGGATCATCTTCCCGTAAATTTATGGGGACGAGATGTCTTAGATCAATTAGGTTTGACATTAACAAATAATATCAATCAAAATGCACCCACTATTATGGCTAGACAAGGTTTTAGGAAAGGAAAAAGATTAGAAAAACAAGAACAAGGTATAGCAGCACCAATACAAATAGATCAAAGAATAAATAGACATGGACTGGGTTTTCAGAAGGGGTCACTGAGGCAATAAAAATCACTTGGAAATCAGATAGACCGGTATGGGTTTCTTAGTGGCCCCTGACTAAAGAAAAGATACAAGCAGCCCATGACCTGGTCAAACAACAATTAGCGGAGGGACATATACAACCTTCTGTATCTCCCTATAATACTCCCATTTTTGTCATTAAAAAGAAATCTGGTAAATGGAGATTATTACAAGATTTAAGAGCAATTAATAATGAGATGGTTATTATGGGACCTGCTCAATCAGGGATTCCTCAATTGTCTGCTTTACCAAAAACGTGGCATGTTTTAGCTATAGACATTAAAGATTGCTTTTTTTTCGATTCCAATTCATCCCGAGGATAGTCCACGTTTTGCATTTACTATCCCTGCATTAAATCATGAAGGTCCTGATGAGAGATATGAGTGGAAAGTACTCCCTCAAGGTATGGCTAACAGTCCAACTATGTGTCAAATATATGTTAATAAAGCAATCCAGCCACTTAGAAATCAAAATCCTGAACTAAAAATATTTCACTATATGGATGATGTATTATTAGCACATAAAGATAAAAACACATTGCTGGAATGTTATGCCACACTTACAAACTTGTTAAAAAATTATAATCTAGAGATAGGAATAGATAAGGTACAATTAAATTTTCCAATTAATTATTTAGGAGTTCTATTATCCTCAACCATGGTCCGTCCACCAAAAATTCAAATACGAGTAGATCAACTCAGATCACTTAACGACTTTCAAAAGTTATTAGGAGACATAAATTGGATAAGGCCTTATCTAGGCATACCAACAGGAGAGTTGGGACCTTTATTTGATATCCTAAAAGGTCCATCAGATCCAAATTCACCCCGCATATTAACTCCTGAAGCAAGAAAGGCATTAAAAATTATTGAAACATATATGGAAAATATGCATTTGGATAGAATTGATATAAGTTTGCCTTTATTATTTATTGTAATACCAACAAAAAATATTCCTACAGGAGTATTTTGGCAAGATGGTCAGTTATTGTGGATACATTTATCTTATTCTCCTAACACTATTCTTACTAGGTATCCTGAGGCTGTAGGACAATTGATACTCAAAGGAATAAAAACAGCAAAGGCAGTGTTTGGAATTTCTCCCAATAAAATTATTACTCCATATACTATGGATCAAATTGATGAGTTAGCTAATGAGTTAAATACTTGGGCAATAATCATGTGTAAATCGAATGTTTCATTTGATAATCACTTACCATCTAATCCTTTGTTGTCTTTTTGGTCTAAGCATCCTGTAGTTTTTCCAAAAATGACAAGAAAAACCCCTATCATGAATGCTCCAAATATATTCACTGATGGGTCAAATAATGGTACAGCTGCAGTAGTTACCCCTGATCAAACTTACATTTTTAGTACCCAAACAATCAGCTTAAAAGGTAGAGCTTAATGCAGTTTTACAAGCTTTTGTGATGTTTAAAGATTCTGTATTTAATTTATTTTCTGATAGTCAGTATGTAGTTAATGCTATAGTATCCCTTGAAGATGCTGGTAGGATTTCCCCTTCCTCTACTGTTTTCTCTTTGTTTTCTGCTACACAAAGTCTAATCTGGGACAGAAAAGATCCATTCTTTATAGGACATATCAGAGCACATACAGGATTGCCTGGAGCCCTTAGTTTGGGCAATGATTTAGCAGATAAAACTACACATGACATACATATTTTCTCTACACTAGAAGAAGCTACACATTTTCATAAAAGGTTCCATGTCAATGCTAATACTTTACAAAAGCGTTTTAAAATAACTAAGGAACAAGCTAGACAAATAATAAAACAATGTCAAAATTGTGTGACCTTTTTACCACAAGTTAATCTTGGAGTCAATCCTAGAGGACTGATACCTAACCATATTTGGCAGATGGATGTCACACACTTGCCAGAATTTGGAAAATTAAAATATTTACATGTTACAGTTGATACTTCTTCCGGATTCTTGATGGGCTCTCTTCATGCCGGAGAAAAAACTAAAGATGTTATAGCTCATTGCTTACAAAATTTTGCCACTGTGGGTGTTCCTAAACAGTTAAAAACTGATAATGGTCCTGGTTACACTTCTAACTCTTTTAAACAATTTTGCTCATCTTTTGGTATTACTCATATAACAGGAATCCCATACAATCCACAGGGACAAGGCATAGTTGAAAGAGCTCATCAAACTATTAAAACGTACTTATTAAAGCAAAAAGAGGGAATTGGAAAGGGGTATATATCCCCCAAAGATAAACTTAAAATAACCCTTTTTACTCTAAACTTTCTAAATTTGGATTCATCAGGACTTAGTGCTGCGGAAAGACATATGTATCCGAAAAATGTACATAAGCCTAAGGTACTTTGGAAAAATATTCTAACAGGACAATGGAAAGGTCCTGACCCAGTTATTGTCTGGAGTCGGGGTTCCGTTTGTGTGTTCCCACAGGGAGAACAGCAGCCAATTTGGATTCCAGAGAGGTTAACCAAAACAATTTCTACAGAAAAAGAAGATAATTTGACTGAAATCTATAACAGCTGATATCCAGAGCTCCAGCTTGGCTATTCTTACATCTGCGACAGTGATTAACCACGGTGCCTTTTTTCAATATCTATTTTGTTATTGCATTTTTCCCACATCATAAAGTTCTGTTTTATTTTTTGAGCTCATACAAACCTAGGTTAATGTTTTTCTGATCAGTTTTGTTTTTTGACTGTGTTTTATTTTTTGACTGTTGAGTTTTTAAACATTGCAATGGAGATTTTACCTAGGTAAAGCTACAAGGCCGTTATTATTGTCTTATATGTTGTATGTTATGTGTGCACTGTTTTGTGTTGTATGTCTGTATGTGTCTATGTCCATATTTTTATATGAGGAGCGCTCATGAAAAAATGGATCCGAATTTTTTTTATTCACGTGATTTAAGTGGTTTAATCTAAATTAGGTAAAAAGCTGTTAATGATTGTTTTCAAAGGTGGTTAACAGATCTGTTTGCTTACTATTGTTTTTAAAAGTGATTAACAGATCTGTTTGTTTACTTTCACTTTTCCTTTTCATTATATTAAATAATTCTGTTCAGGATAATGTAAATTGTTCAAAAAATTGTTTTCTTAATGCCTGTTGGAATGTTACATAATTTTTTTCCTAGCATCATTGCCAGAATTCCTATCTTCATCCCAGTGCTGGTGAAGACAAAGATAAAACCAAACTACAGCTTCTTCGGTAGCTATCACAACAAACTGTATAAACTGATGCATCAGTGAATAATAACTCAACAAGTAATGCTCAATCAAGGAGTCTATTTACTTTGGGAAGAAATGGACATATTGACAGATTCCTCTACTTTGAACTGCTTGCAGAACTTGCCTGGACTATGTATCACTTGTATGCATTGTGAACTATCTGTTGGTGCAGCGAATTGTGGTAATGCTGGCATCTTTGCTGATGGTGTCACCGGTGGTACAATTTTTCAAAGGAGCCCTCAATTGGCTTGGTGTCATGGCATTTTTCATCCTCCTCCCTTCTACTATTGATGGTCTAAAATTTGGGGGCCAACAGAGGTGAGGCAAAGAACCTCACCCCCCCACTGGCACCAAGGACAAATTTGGGGGCCAACAGAGGTGAGGCAAAGGACCTCACCCCCCCACTGGTGCAAAGGCCTATCCACAAGTATGGCTGTATGCTGGACCGGTAGTCAGTGACGGGTATGATCCGACTGCAGTGGTACCAACCTAAGACAGGAGGCTGACGCCTAGAGGTCAGTTCATCCGATGACGGGTAAGGACCATATGTTGAATTGGACTACCTAACAGGCACGGTCCCTAAGCCACATTACTTGTTGTTTAATTAAACAGAAGGGGGGAGATGCTGAGAGCCACAGCCGAGTCTGTATGGCCCCTGGCATTTTGCCAACAGTATTGATTGACAGGCAAGTCGTTAATATCCGCCTCTGCCACTACTTTTGAGTTCTAGTGCTATTTTTGAGTTCTCGCGCTATTTTTAGTTCTCACGGGATTCCCCGGGAGTTCCCATTGGTTGGCGAAGTGCAGGAGGAGGGATTTCCCCGGGGAGATATTTCCGGCTGGGGGTTCCTGCAGGAGCCTCGTGGCTTTCGGGAGGATTCCCCAGGAGCGTGTGTGAGGTTTTTTCTTGCAGTAAAAAAAAAAATAAAGTTTGTTCCTGCTTCAGTGGCTCGTGATTTGTGCCCAGCCAGACTGCGGCACAAAACACCTACCAGTACTGTGGTGCCGTAGAGTGCCTTGAAACCTGCACTGACTTCCATTGGATATTTTCAAATGCTGTTAGAAGTAGTAATGGTGATACAGCAAAAGAGTACTGATTAATCACTTAAACATCAATAAAAAATAAAACGTGTATCTGTGGCAAACAGAAAGTAAACATAGTCAATAATAAATCATTATTAGGAAAACACAAAATAGTATCATCATGACATAATAACATCATGACATACACATTTTTAACTTTGGGGAGAGAAATGAGATACTTGAGGTAATGGCCGAGCATCAGTCTTTTAACTTGAGGTTGCATCTTGAAATATATATACTTTCCATTTGTGACACAGTATAGTTAATTTTAATGTGAACAAGCTTAGCTTATCATTGATGATCGTTATGCAATATTTTTAAGGAGAAATTTCTCTAAAAAGGATCATAATTCTGCAGAGCAGGATTACCTATATTGTTTTATTGTTCTACCAGAGTTTCTTCCATGGATTTACTCCATCTATCACATGTGGTTTCCTAACAGTTTCCAAAAGGGAAGAGAATGTTGTGTATTACTATAGCTGCTCTGTCAATTAGATATGTAATGCTTTTATTATATCAAGGCAATAACATGTATTGTAGTTTAATGAATGTTGTTTTTTGGGTTAGGAAATCACAGGAAATTATGTGGAATTTAATAAGTTGCATTAATTCATGGAATCAGCACTAGTAAATTTGCTTGAAAGACCCACCAAAATGATTTTATGAATTACGAAATTGCACATAATAGAATCTAGATTTATAAAGCATTATAACTTAATAAACAATAGGTTTAAATAACATTTTCATGTAAATAATACTGTATATTTAAAGTCAATAGCATATGTACTCACAGGTCTTCCTGATCCAGGGATCATTCATCATATTTCAGTTTCCTCTCTCTTTCTTTCATTCACCATGCACATACACACATGCACATGCGCTTATATTACACACACACACACACACCACACACACACACAGAGAGAGAGAGAGAGAGAGAGAGAGAGGGAGAGAGAGAGAAACAGAGATATAAATGCATAATCTTAAGGGTACATTCTGGGAGTATTCAAAAGACTAAAATTAAAGCTTAAAGGAACCTATGTCTGTTTAGCACAGTACTCATATCAACTCGTTCATGCATTATCTGTACTCTAAATTTCTTGCATTATTCAAAGTCCTTAAAAATTAAGTTTCAGCTAGATGTGGTGGTGAACAGCTGTAATCCCAGTGGCACCGAAGGCTGAGGCAGGAGAATCGCTACTTCAGAGCCAGCTTCAGCAATTTAGTGAGGTCCTAAGCAACTTAGCTAGACATTGCCTCAAAAATAGAAAAATAAATAAATTAAGAGAACTGGGGTTGTGGCTCAGTGGTTAAGTGCTCCTGGCTTCAATCCCTGGTACCAAAAGCATTTTTTTCAAAGTCAGAATTTTTCATGTTCTATATACTATCCATATTGTAGTATGGCTAATAAATAGTCTATTTATTATGAAATCTGTTAAATTTTAATCATAAGACCTGAATTAAAAATGCTATATTGTTTATGAAATGTAACATGGGAAGAATTACTTCCTAAGTTATCACAGACACAGGAGCCTATGGGTGTGTCTCTGTATGTTTACTTCAGAATATTCTGGATTTTCTTAGAGTGAATGAGTATGGATTTATTTGGGTATTACTAACAGTGACTTTCTAAAGACCTCATTTTTGCCTCTCAGATATAGCAGAGTTTGAAAACAAAACAAAAAAAGAGTGGCTATATTGATGTTTATACCTCAAGCAGGGAGAATAGGGTAATGGAAAATGCAAGGCTGAAGATTTAACAAATGAATCTAAATCCAGATCCTTCGATGGACATATGTATGAGTATATAATTTCCTCCTTGTTTATAAGGTTGATACCACACCCTAAAGAGTTTTTGCCCATCATGGGAATATTATGTTAAATTTTTAGTCTAAAACATTGTCATATTTTACTTTGCCTGAAAATGAATACCTTTAATATTCTGAACATTGAAAGGCGATATCCAAATGTAAGAATCATTGATGATCTCTATATCTATTCAGTAGAAATTTAAGATAGAATTTTCATGAAATGTTTCTCCACGTTCTAGTTTTGTATCAAGGAGTCAACAATGGCGCCTAGAATGTGATGGTACTGGACAAAGCAGGAACCCAGAATCATTAATGACCAGATGATATTGCTGCCAGGGGAATACCCGAAATTCAGTTTTCAAATAGAAAAAGTGTTTCATAATATTTGTATCCAATCATATCTTACACCCTACACCAAAGATTTTGAATACATTTTCATAGTGTTTTACTTTTTGGCAATAGTTTTTACATTTCACTTGGTTTGGATATTATAACAATTTTATCAGGTGTTAAACAGAAGTGGAGGTTAGTGGCATTTTCACCATTTTTTTCTTCTCAGAAACATTAAAATATTAACGTCCTAATTAATTAAAATACTAACATCCTAAATCACCATAGAAAATTGAAACTTTAGACCCTAAAAAGGTATCAATTATATACTTAATTCATAACTTAGACTTCATTTTGTATACTCACCTTCTGCTCCCTGGGTTTTTGTCTTGAGAGTCTCAGGTATAAAATTTTACAATGTAATTTTTAAGCCTTAAGTAATGAAAGGATGAAAAAACCCTGCCATAGTCAAAATTGAAAGAACAGTAAAGGATTTCTTCTTTTGAAAATGTAATGTTAATTTCTGTAAATTATAATCAGAATTACATATGCATAATACTTAACTATTCAGTGTTGAGTAGAATGTTTAATTTATTAATCTCTAATCCATTAGCTCACTGAGGATGACACTAAAAGTTAAAATTAACATGTTACAGGTACATTGTTGTGTAAGCTTCATAATGCTTTATGTAAATTTTTTGAAATCAAAGAGCCATTTGGATGTTAATATTTTTTGTGATTTTCATAAATCATTTTTGTAAAATAATTTGAATATAGCACAATTTAACAGGTTTGTCTATCTCTACTAAGCAAAAATTCTCCTTTTCTTTTCCTTTTTTCTCTCCTATCTCAGCTTCTTACTGCTCTTGACTATATTATTAGGCTGAACCTTATATAATTGAAATTCCTGCAGTTTCTTTCATTTGGTTCAAATTAAGAGGAATTACTATGGAAATGGGAAAATGTTTATGATGCTGAGACTATGATGTTTTTGAATATCCAATGAATAATGCTATGTCATTTTTTTTCTTGGAAAAATGATAAACTGGAAATACTAGACAGAAGTTTGATTTAGCTTCATCAATATAAACATTATTTTTAGCTTCATCAAGATTCCAAGATCAATTCATCTGAGGTTAATCATGTTACAGACATTATTATTTGTTGTGAAATAACATTTATCTTACAAAGAAGATGTAATATTTCTACATGGAAGCACACAAAGCATATTCCTTCTTGATTAATTATTTTGTCTTTGAAACTTGATAAATGACCAGTCACTCAAAGTACTGAATTGTGGATTCATTGTAAATTAATAGTTATTACATAGGTAACCTATCTCGGTAAGATGATCTTCAAATATCTTTTTCTTGCTTTATAAACAATCTGTAAGATTGGCAGCCTTTTAAATAGCTAAAAAATGAGTAATAATAATAAAATGCACTAAAAATAATTGTAACAGTATCCTTTGCTAATATAAATAATGAATAACTAGGTAACTATTGATTCTTTCTTTCTTTTTTTTTAACTAAATAGATTGTTGTTCTATAGTGGTGGGGCAAACAAATGGGAGTCAATATTAAAAACTGTACCTAATTTCCTATCTTGTACTCTAGTCAGATTAGAATGAAGATAAATCCTCTTAAAAATTAAGAATAGCTTTAGCTATTTTTTAAAGTGCTGCTTCTATTGGTAGATATAGAAGAACATTTGGCATTTGGCAGAGGATATTTAAGTATCAAGAGAGAAAAGAGGAAGCAATACAGAACATTTTAGAATAAAAGGAAAAAGGAATTTTTAGTTTTTAAGATAATATTAGTGGGATAAGGCTAAACAAAGCCAGAAATCTGTCTAGAGTGGTCCTTTCAGATATTATTTAAACTATGCAAGGAAGAGAGAATGAACATAATCATTTTATTAATTACACTTTCTATTTATTTTTCAACATGGGCTTTATTGGTGTTGGCTAAATTATATTTTGGTGGGATTAAAGAAAAAGAAGATATAAAACTTGGTCAATACATTAATTTTATCCTGTATACTAGAAATTTGTGGCAATTTTATTTTGTCACAGAGAAAAAAAAACCTTCCATTCTTCCTTTGCTCCCCCCCTTTCTTTGCCTCTTGTCTCCCTCACTCTTTCCATCTCTTCATCTTTCCTTTCTTTTTTCTTCATTTCTTTCCTCATTTAATGGAATTGACATAAATGGGAAAAATGGGTTGAGTAAGCAAGATGAGAAATGCTCTTGAAATAGCAAAGACTTTCAATGACACAATGACAATCATGAAGATAGGGAAAGATTTGTTAATTCCTTCACCCATGTATTGAGGAGGTCTTTTCTCCCTATTAATGCTATTTGTGAGATGACAATGATCTATCTAGATATCCTTAATGTTACTCTATCACTCTCACTGTTAAGGCTCTTTATCCAATTTCACAGATGATAACTTCTAGTTTGTAAACCATTGGTTATCAATTAAAAGAAATCATCCATAACTAACTCTTTCACTAGTGTAATTAATCTTTATATAGTCTAATCCCTATGTGATGAAATGATCTGCATCAAAGGAGGGAGTATTTACTCCAGATCATCCCCTTAGAGTTCTAATAATCAATTTTTACCATCATTAACGTCATCTAGAAGAAAGGAGAAAGAAAATGATGCATCTCACATATCGGCTATCATTCATCATGATGCAAATCATATAATTTCTCTAAATAAGGAATTCTGAAAATTTCACCTTCCTTTGCAAGGTCAACTTCGAATATAAAATAACAGAAACAAAAATAATAAATAATAACAACTATTAAATATTAGTCCATTTAGTTTTTAGTATATGACACATCCTCATTAATTTGCACATGACAAATTATTATATTATAGTAGAAAATATACTTTAAATCTTACTTTAAAACCTGGGTCTAAATTCTGTAACTGTTCCATAACATTGGATATATATTACTTTCAACCAGTGGTTCTGAATTGGGATTGTTGGTTCCTCCCATCAAGGGGACATTTGGCAAGGTCTGAAGACATATTTGTCATAACTTAGGATGGGCTACTTGCATATAGTGGGATGGAGTCAGGAGGGCTGCTAAACATGTTGTTGTGCTTAGGACAGCTACTTACAACTAAGTATCTGCCCCAGATAATCCCAGGGCTGAGGCTGTGCTCATTGAGCACTTTCTGTATGTTTGAAATTGAGCTTAGGAACATTTGGAGATGCAAAATAAGCCAAGTAATCAATACACTCTAGAAGCCTGAAATCTCAGAGATGAATTAAGTTGAAAGTCCAAATGATGCTGCTGATCATGATGATGATATCAAACTAATGACTACATTACAAAGAGGCAAGACAAAAAGCCATAGAAGCTCAGTACAGTGTAATACAAATTTACATGAGGAATAAGTAAAAGTTTTTCAAAGATTACTGAATTTGTATAGTTTTCACTATCTTTTTTTTAAAATTTTTTTTTAGTTGTAGGTGGACATAATACCTTTATTTTATTTGTTGTTATTTTTATGTGGTGCCAGTGATCGAACCCAGTGCCTCATGCATGCTAGGCAAGAGCTCTACCACCGAACCACAATCCCAGCCCCTTCACTATATCTTAAAGTCTTTAATTAATGTACATCGTTATAAAATACAAAATGTGCAGAGGAATATTTATTGAAAAGCAAATTTCCCACTTCTGTCACCCTGGTCACCTCCTTCTTTTTCTAAAGTCAGTGTTGTTTTGACTTTCTTATGAATCCTGTGAGATCTAAGGTATCCAATTTGTTTAAAATACACATATATCATATTGTACAAATGTTTTATAATTAACTTAATAAGTTCTATTGATAAACATGTAATTATCTTTTTTTTGTGTGTGTGTGTATGTGTGTATGTGTGCTGGAGATAGAACCCAGGGCTTTGTGCATGCAAAGCAAGCACTCTACCAACTGAGCCATATCCCCAGCCCCTTAATTTTTTTGCTGTTGCTAACAATACTGAGATGAATATTTCTTGTCTACATCCGAGTATATATTTGAACAATAAGTAACTAGAAGTAGAATTTTAGTTTCAGAATATATATGCAAACTTGATTTTGAAAAATGTTTTCCACATTGTCTCTTGTGGTTACCAACTTCCAAGATGACCCCCAATTATCCTTCCCTTCTGAAACAAGCCCCTGTGTAGTCTGCGCCTACACTGAACAGTGCAGTATATGGGACTGTAAAAAGACACCACAGATTCCACCTTGGTTCTTGGACCTGTGGCTCAGGATAATCCAGTTGTCATGTTGTGAGAACTCTTAAGCAGTTCTGGCAGAAGCCTATAGGGAAAGAAAAAGGATTCTTATCAGTAGCCAGCACTAATCTGCTTCTTATGTGCATGAGTCACCTTTTTTTTTCTTTATTAAATTATTTACTTATTCTAATTTGTTGTACATGATGGCAGGATGCAATTCATTTCATATTACACATATAGAGCACAATCATGAGTCACTTTTAAAAGTAAATCATTCAGGCCTAGCCAAGCCTTCACATGGCTGTATCCTCTATTACTTCATAAGAGGCATTGATCTAGAACTGCCCAACTTAAATTGCTTCTATACTTCTGATATAGAGAAAATACTGGAACATAAAGTAAATGTTTATTGCTGTTTTAGACTTTGGCATTTTGGAATAATTTTTTATAGTAGCAATAGATTATACATTCTCCACAGAGATATTCCAAACAACATTTCTAATAGCAGTATGTGAGAGTGCCTCCTTACCCTATCTAATGAAGCATGGTTGGCTGGCTTTTCTTTCTTTCTTTTATCTTTTTCCTTTCCTTTGCTTTCTTTCTTTCTTTCTTTTTCTTTCTTTCCTTCCTTCCTTCCTTCCTTCCTTCCTTCCTTCCTTCCTTCCTTCCTTCCTTCCTTCCTTCCTTCCTTCCTTCCTTCCTTCCTTCTTTCTTTCTTTCTTTCTTTCTTTCTTTCTTTCTTTCTTTCTTTCTTTCTTTCTTTCTTCTCTCTCTTCTCTTTCTTTCTCTCCTTCCTTCCTTCCTTCCTTCCTTCCTTCCTTCCTTCCTTCCTTCCTTCCTTCCTTCCTTCCTTCCTTCCTTCCATACTTGCCAACAAAATAGGTAACTACAATGTCATTATAGTTGGATTGCATTCTCTTATTGGTGCATTGGAGCATATTTTCATATACTTAACATTATTTAATTCAACATAGTCTAACTGTTACAATACTTTGCTAATCTGTCGACTGGATTGTTGGTTGTTTCTTATTTATTTTTAGAAATTTATTATATATGTGGATAAAACTACCACTTTGAGTGTGGTACAAATTACAGGTATTATTCTGTTAGATTTGTTTATGTGGTTTTTCTTTAATAAAGACATTGTTAAAAAATTTTGTTATCAGTTTTTTTCTAATAGTTTTTGGCATTTATGTTATATTTATAAAAGTGATTCCATTCTAAAATGACAAAAATTCTACCATGAGTGTTCTGGTACTTTTGGGTTTTGTCCTTTTATATTTAAATGTTTATTAGGAATTTATTTTGTTTTAAGATATAGGAATCTACTTAATTTTATTTTGTTGTTCAAAATAGTTATTAAAACACCAATAAGTATGAACCAAATTTTTGCCTAATTTTATACCAAATTATATTTGCATTTGGACAATTTCTGATCTTTTGTATATATTACATTTGATGAGGACTCTGTCATGCTAGCATACTATTTCATTGCTGTTTTCCTAATATACTAATTTTCAGAATTATTCTGTCTCTATTAACTCACTCATTTGTATTGAGTTTTGACTATATATCAAAAAGTCATTCTAAATTTGCTAATATTTTAATTAGGATTTTTACATCAATATTTATAAATAAAAATATCTTGTAGGGTTTTTTCCTGTTTTGAAGGGATTTTTAACAATATTACACTTATTAAAAATTTGAAACTTTTATTCTACACTGCAGGAATGTTATTACATTGTATTAAATTTATCTATCTTAAAAGGTTTTTTGCAATTCTTCCAATAATCTCAAAGTGAATGTATTGTTTTATTTGGGACAGGGAATCATTCTGCAACATATGGGAATCATAAAGTGATTCATGCTCCTTTGGCATCTGATCTAGTTAGATATTCTATGTCTTCTGAGTTTCATTTTAACAACCTATATTTTTCTAAAAAATCTATTTTATAAAATTTCTCAACTTTATTTAAATTGAGTTTAGTAAGGTAGTTTCAGATATTATTTGATTTTCTTTTTTATATGTGTTACCTTTTCTAAATTAATGATTTCATCTTTTTTCACTATTTTCTTGGCTTTTTCTCAATCTTAGATAACAACATCTTAACATGTCATCATTTAGTATAGTATTTTGTAGGCTTACTCCCAACTCCCTTTCATTGACATGTTTTGATAGTCTTTACATGCAGTTCTTCAACTGGTGAAGGTCCACTCAAATTTCTATTCTTACCTTGCTCTGTACTGTATATTTTTACCTAGGAATTTGTCCATATTATCTCACTTTACTTAGCATTATATTGATTATAATCACTTCCTGTGATCTTTTGATTTCTGTAGAATTTACTTGTTTTTGATGTTGGTACCTTCTCTCTCTTTCTCTCTCTTTTTTCCCTTGCTCATTCTGATCATGGGGCTACAAATTTACTAATATTTTCAAAGAATTCTCCTTTGGACATTATCTATTATTTATTGTATATATTTGCTTTCTATTTTTGTATTTTGTGCTCTTATGTGTATTATTTCCTTCTTATTTAGATTTAATTTGTTGTTGTTTGCTACCTTTGTCATCCATTCCTTTTCTGTATTTTTATTTTTTATGTAGCTTATAAATTTTCAATCTTGTCTGATAATCTTCACCTGTTAATACCTAATGTGATTACTGATATATTTGCAATTACCTACTTGCTTTTTGTTTGTCCTGCTTATACTTCCCCCTTCTTCTTTTTATCTGATTAATAGTTTTTATTGTTCAGTTTGTTCTCCATTGCAGTATTGTACTCTTCTTTTAGAGAATACTTTAGATGTTTCAGCAATGCACAAATAGACTTCTCTCAGGATTGAGTTCCTTTTCTTTTCACTGCCTCACCAATGAACTACCCTCTTCACAAAGGATTTATCCATGGTTTTCCATGCATCCTTTCTTTCTCAATTTCTTTAGACTTTCTACCAAATTAGATTATGGGAAGGTTCTCAAAGTCTGCCCACTTATACTTTCTTCTTTATTATAAACAAATCATTTTTGGTTTTGCTCTTCAAAATGAGATGCTTGGAGAACTGTGTGTTCTACCAGCAGTGTCTGAGATATACAGCTGAGGGTAGCCTTTCTCCACAGTTTCCTTCCTGCATCTCTGACCTGTCCTGTTTTGGGCAGTCCTTTCATTTGTTCTGTGTTCTTTTCGGGAATATTTTTCAGGGTGGTAGGGTAGGGAGGGAGGTTGTGATTATTTCTAGAAGAATGGAGAAGCCCTGTGTTTATTTGAACTTTCAAAAACTTGAATCCCTATGGTATAGCATGCAATCTTGGTTTTGAAAATTAGGTAGGATTTGGGGCAGGGAGAGTACACTTTGGGTTAATGGGACAGTGTAAGAGCAAGTGAAAAAGCATAGTGTACACATATATTTAGCAACCTGTTACTAAATATTGAAAAGGAACCAGGCTTTATGCTCGACAACTGGTGTAGAGGGATCTTTGCTAAGTATCTGTTTTCAGCGGTCACAGTAAGGAAGGAGCAGCAATTAGTAGAGTTGAAACATACAGTGATCATGGAGATCAAGTTAGGCTGGGGCGGAGTAGTTCTGGCTGAATTTCAATGTGTCTCATTAATAAACATATGATTCAGTAAACAAAGCTCACATGCTATTGTGAGGGCAGTCAGAGATTTTGAGTAAGGACTTTGGGGGTAAATTTCCTAAAAGAGATAGAATTGTCCTAGTAAACAGGCTTATTTTATAAAAGTGTGAATGCACGAGTCACCCTTAATTATGTGTCCAGAGCACAAGCTATCCTTTGTTCCTGTAATAATTCAAATTCAGTAAGAAATTAACACAAAGCAGAATTTGCTTTAGTAATGTTTATTGCCTCTTTTTTTCTTCTTCTTCAAGACAGAACTGAAAAAGAAAAGGGACATTCGTTCTGCTGTTAGGAAAAATTATTTAAGTCATAGATGATATTCTAATGAAACATGAATGTGTATTTCAAGCATTTATGTTTTAACTTCACAGGACTTTTAGCTTCAGGGCACATCATAAGTTTGTCATGAATTATTATCATATAAGAGAAGATGATTATATAATATTTTATCCATACATTGTCTTTCATTTCCTTATGTATATTTTCAAAGAAGAACAGCAAAATTAGGAATAAAGTTCTAATTTTTATAATTCTCTTCTTTGCAGTATGGAATTTAGTTCACTGCTGTCATTTTTATTGTTTTTACCCATTTAATGCATGATAGAGAATAATGGTGGTTTCCAGGAGTTGGGGGTTGAGGCAAATGGGGAGATGTTGACCAAAGAGTATGAACTTTCAGTTATAAGAAGAGCAAGTTCTGAAGATATAATGTACATCACAGTGGACTTGTTAATAATACTGTACTGTATATTTGAAATTTTCTAGGAGAGATTACAAGCATTCTCATCAAAATAAAAAGGTAATTATGTGAGGTGATGGATATGCTAATTAACTATAGAAATAATTTCACAATGTATTCATATATCAAATCTTCACATTATATACTGTTTCCAGCTTTTTCAACTATACCTTAATAAAGCTGAAAATGCTCACAAGTTGTCATATTTTTTAAAAAGTCATATATAATTATTTTGTAACATTAATTATGTGTTATTATTTTTGTACAACAGTTCTTTAAAATCTTAAATATTTACATTTAAGATGTTATATTTTTTATTTTGGTACTGAGGAGTGAAACCAGGTGTGCTTTACCACTGAGCCATATCCCCAACCTTTTTTATTTTCTATTTTGAGACAGGAACTCACTAAGTTGCTTTGGGCCTCATTAAATTACTGAGGCTATCCTTGAACTTGTTGTGATCCTCCTGCCTCAGCCTCTCAAGTTGCTGGGATAATAGGCATGCACCACAAGTTCTTAAGTATACTTTGAAATATTTACCTGTTATTATTCCATCCAGTGTTCTGTGCATAATAAAAAAGAATTCATGGTTGCATATTAGGATCAATATAATCATTAGCCCTATATAGAGAACATTAGAATAAGAGACAGTGGGAACAGGGCAAAGCAGGGTTTTACTCAGTCCTTCCTGATCACTGATTTAGCAAATTACTGCACTTTTATCAGAACATGATATGGAGTATTGTTACCATTTGTTAATCATGTATTATCCAAAGAGTTCTCTGGAACTGTCTCAGATTCAGCATTCTGTATGCAACTCAGGTTCACATATTAATCTGAGCTCCCCATAATTTTGAAGTATTATCTGGCTATAATCTGATGTCCATGAACTTCACACACTAAATAAATTGTTCCATTTTACAAGCAGTAAAACGCCCACAAATGTGTAAAGTGCACTGTGGGTGCCTTGCAGAAAATATGCTTGAATGGCTCCAATAATTAGGCAGGCACTCCAAGGATATCTCTCTAATCTTTCAAATATTTTTAGAACCTATATAAGATCTATCTTCAATATTTTTTATCATTTTTAATCAGCTCATTTGAGATAGAAGTTATATGCAATAAAATTCACCAGTGAATGTACAATTTAATGGAATTTGACATTATTCATAATATCAAACTTTTTCATCACAGCAAAATAGTTACCTATGCCACTTAGTAGTCAAAGTCAATTCCCTTATCAACCCTAGCTACTAGTACTGACTGCTTAGCTTTTTCTCACAATGAGCTAGTGTTTTATGGACAGTTAGTAGAAATCAAGTAATATGGTGGCTAGTGTTCTATGTCAGGCTTCTTAAATTTAGCACAATGCTTATGAAATCATCTATGTCTTTGCATGTATCAGTAGTTTATTTTTTATTGCAATATATTATGTTGTGTAGATATGAAAAATTTTTTATTCATTTCTTTATCTAGTGTCCAGTTGACCGTCATTTGAGTTGTTTCCAATTTCTAGTTATTACTAGTAAAGCTGCATTAATGTTTGAATGCTCTTTTTATAAATGTACTTTTTTATTTCCTTGGGTTAACTAGTAATGGGATTGCTAGGTTTTAATAGTGTGTGTTTACATATGAAACTGCCACACTTTTTCCAAAGTGATTGTATCATTGAGTATTTTCATTGACAGTGTTCAAGATTTCCATTTGTTGCATCCACATCTTCATCCATTTTTGCTACAGTCAGCTTTTGGAGTTGGTATAGAGTGGTATATCATTGTTTCAATTTTTATTTATTTATTAATGATGTTGAAAAACTTTCATGTGCTTATTTCTTGTTAATTTTTTTGTTTGATGAAATGTGTGTTTCAATCCTTTATAAATTTCTAATAAAGATTCTTTGACATTTTACTGTTAGAACCATACGTTTGTTTCTTCTGTCTATTCTACAAAACATCCATTCATCAAATAATCCATTTTTCTACCAATGTCTTTTTTCCGTTCTAGAATACAACCCAGAATACTACCATGTGTTTAGGCATCATAACTCCTTAACTTCCTTGTCTATGGAGTGTCAAAGTGTTTTCTTGCTTTTCATGACTTTGAGATTTGTGAGGATTACAGGGTCAGGTGTTCTGTAAAATGTCTCTGTGTTTGGGCTTATCTGATGTTTTCTCATGATTATAATGGGTTTATGGGTCCCGGGGAAGTGTACAACAGAGGTGAAGTGCCCTTCTCATTGTCTTCTGTCAGAGGAATATGTTGCCAACATACATCATCCTTGGCAAACTTAGTTTTGATCACTTGCAATTGTATCTGCCTAAAGTGATTGTTTTTCCCTTTGCATATTCTGTACTTTGAAAGTGAGCCATTGAAGCTAGCCCTCTTTTAAGAGGAGGAGAATTCATTTGGAAGAGGAATATCAAAAACTATGTGTAAATATGTTAAAATCCCTGTAACAATTAATACATGGGGAAGGAGATACTTTGGGACATGCAAGTATCAAGTATCACTATTTTCACATTAAGATTTGTCCACTAATTTTAACATTCATCAATGAAACTTGTTGGCAATTATTACTATTGGATTATCATGGGCATTTTTATTTTTCATCTGTATTTAATATTTAGTATTATCTATAAGGAATTTCAATCCCTGTTTATTTATTCTCAGAATGGAGAATTTGTTTCTTCTGGTAAGGGCCACAGAGTAAATATTTTAGGCTCTGAGGACTGGACATTCAAGGAAAAATTTAAAAATACCTACTGTTTTAACTTCCCCTCAGTCCTTGTTCCAAAAATTTTGTGATTCTGGCATCAATCTACTGTTGTGTACTTGTAAAAGAGAACTTCATGATAAGATATATCTTTTTAAAAATTGAGACACTTTTGGCCATTACCTTCTGAATACAATTTAATAAATGTAATAAATGTAATAAATTTAATAAATGTAAAATTTACTCAAGGTCAACTGGATAGTGTTTGAAATTTTGACATTGGAGATATATTTCTTTTTTTATTTCTTGTGTGTGCATGAAGGTAGTACTGGGGATTAAACCTAGTGGCACTCTACCACTGAGCTTCATCTCCAGCCATTTTTGTTAGTTTGTTTTTGAGACGTCTCTAAGTGGCCCAGGCTAGCTTGGAACTCGAAATCCTCCTGCCTCAGCCACCTGAGTTGCTGGGATTACAGATATGTACCACCATGCCCAGCAAGATATAATTTCTTACTAGAAACACAACCTCATAAAACCTGAACCCATGTTAAGCTTAAGTTTCTATGTTTTATAGATGATAAAACTGAGGCTTGGAGAATTCAAGTCAATTGTGTAAGGTCACATGCATAGCTTAGGCCAGAATCTGCACTCTCACACTAGTGAATTGTATAGTCCATTATGTTTTGCTGTCCCTGCAAAAATAAATGAATATATTAGATTTTAAAATACAGGATTAAAATATCCCCCCAAAAGTTGTGTAACTAAAATTACTTAAAACTGACCATTATATATAATATTTGAAACAGGAATTCCTTGTCTATTTGGTCTTTATGATTGCTCACTGCTATGAAGTAAAATAAGTTCACAGAAATAAAACAACTGCTCAGGCTACCATTTATTTTGGCCATTGTCAGGAAAGATGAATTAGTCAGTATAAATTCTCCAGAGATGGCATGATGTGTACAACTAATAAAAACCGTACCTGGTGATTCCCTTGGAGAGTGAGCAAATAACCTCAAAGAAGAATCAAAATTAACAAGAAATGAGACCAATCTTTCATAGCACCATGAAGGTTAGAAAGATAAAGCTACAGCACTCCAGAAACCATGAAATTACTTCTAAAGGCAATAATCAATTTAGTGAGAAACATTAGAAAACTACAAGTCAAAAAAAAAAAAAAAAACCCAACATCAACAAGAATGGTAAGCCCTGGAGGTCACAACCATGGAAGAAGTAGCTGGTAAATCCTGTTTCCCTCCCCCTGCTACTCAGATAAGATTGATTCATGCTGAATCCTGAGCCCGAAACAATGGTTGCCAGAGGAGAAACCTTTCTACTTACTAAGAATTACCTTTCCATCATTTGCTTTTTATAGAAAAAGAAGGATAAAAGAGAGGGAGGGAAAGAAGATGGAAAAAAATAAAAGTCTATCATTGTTTGTTTTCTTCCTCAATTATTTCATTACTCATTGATTCCAAAATCTTCAATGAACTAGATTAGTTAAGCATCTTGTGTTTTCTACAATATAATTGTGTAAACTATCACATGTAATGATTTTCTTGATCATTTCAAGTATTTTCTAAATAATATATATTATTATGTAATCTGATTATCTGCATTGATTCTCTTACCTTCATGTGGAAATTTTCAATCCATAATTATTTATTGAGCTTTTTTTTAAAAAAATGCCTTATGGATCCTGAGATGGAAGATGGTCTCAGTATTCAAATAAAACACAGATTTCCAGTTTTGTGACCCCTAACTTCATTTGAGAAAATCATTTCCTGTATGAGATAGAACAACTCTGGACATTTCTCAGGAAAATATGGCTAAGTTAAATTATATTTCTATATTTTCTGTTTTGTAAAATGGACACATATTTTACTCGATAACTGCAATAATACCAAACTTTTGTTTTTAAATTTTAAGGACACCAAAACAGAAACTTAGAGACAAAAAATGAGAGTATGAGTATACTCTTTCTTTAATTTTGCATATGGGTTGCATTTCCATCAAATATTAAATATACTTTTTGAAAATTTATAAATTTTTTCCATATTTTCCCATCCCAATCCCAAGTCTCATTACTCAGTGATAACCTCTTTCAACTCCTTTAACTCCTTCTTCAAGTACCTTAGTCCATATTTTTTTTTTAAAAAAATTTCAGTTGTTGATGGACCTATATTTTATTCATTTATTTATATATGGTGCTGAGACCCAGTGCCTCACACATGTGAGGCAAGCACTCTACCACTGAGCCACAACCTCAGCCCTTTAGTCCACATTTTTAAGTAACATGAATACTGACATTTCCTGATTTTCAGTTAAAGATATTAGCTATTGAATTGTTTGGAAGGTGAGCATAAGATTTATTTTTCTTCCTTGGTCCTTTCCTCCTGACATGTAAACTTTGCTCTCTCCCTGTGGTTCCAATACTCATACTCAAAATTGTTTGAGCCAGTTTTTAGTGTTTGCAGTAATTCTCAATATCTAAATATTATTCACAACAAAAGGCTAGAGATTTTTCATTCACCAAAACAATATGCCTTTGGTTTACCTTTTGGGGGAAAAATTGTGTTCATTTTCTCCTGTTAGCAGTTTTGAGATATCCCTGGCCTAACCTTGAAACACCTTTTTTTCCCAAAGAAAGTACACTCCACAGAGAACTAGTGAGGCTTGAAAGGGGAGGCTTGAAAGCTGAATGGACCATATATTAAAAACCACACAACATTTATAGTTTTCTAAAAATCTGAGAAATCAGTTCCCATGTCTCTCTTTTCAGTTACCTAAAAGTAAAAATTTCTATTTTTATTTGTCCATATTCATTTCTATGATTCCCCATTCATATATCTTCTTCTGATTCTCTCACTTCTGTCCTTTCTTATATTACATATTTTGGTCTTTTTCAGGCTTCTTTTGCATCCTTAAAGAAAAATTTTGATGTTGCTAACATGTCTGTGAAGAAATTTTGAATCAGTTAGGATAGGCCATGTTATTCCTTGATAATGAATAGTCTATAAATTTCAAGTGCCTAATATAAAAAGAAAAATATCTTGCTCGTAATACATGCATATTAGCAAGAAGGGACTATAAAAGTTTGATTCATGCTTCTGAGATGGGGGCAACAATAGGAAGAGTGACACATATAATTTCCATTCACATTTTATTAGAAAAAGCAAATTACATGTAGACACCTAACTTCAATAGAATCAGGAAGTATAATGGTTACACTAATTTGTTCCAGGAGGGAGAAATAGAATGTTTTTGAATAGTTTTAATGACTTTGACCTTGATATGAATATTGTGATACTACTACAAAGGAGACTAGTACAAATAGCATACATTTTTAAACTATCTGTGAAAATATTTCTTTCTTCCATTATATGCAGTTTGCTAGCTTTTAGGAAATGTGAGGGCCACAATTAACATAATTCACTTCTGAATAACTCACCCACTGGATCCCATGTCATTTGAACAGAGGAAGATAAACTTTCCTTTATCTTGAAACATCTTCAGAAAACATCACCCTATGAATTGACCTTTGAATTCATTAATTATTAAATTAACTTAAAATTATAAAATCTATTTTAAAATATTTCAAATGTGACCTCCTAACTTCTGAGAAATGTAAACAAATCTAAGGCAAGACCTTAATTATTATGTTCCTCTTTGGTTTGTTGACAAATTTTGTTGTGATTATTAAAAATCTGAAATAATTATTTAATGTTGAGAAGACTGAAAACATTGAATGTAAATTTGTCTCAAAGAGTAAAATTCTAGTCAGAAGTTAAGCACCAGCCAATCTCATACATTAACTTTAGGGCCTTGGAAAAGGAACGTTAAGGTAATAATAATCTAGGCTTCACTCACAGCACAATATATTTCTCTTTGCAAGTAACTATCATTTCAGGTCCAATAAGCAAATAGAGAGGAGTCATTCATTTCATGCAAGCCTCTGACAAGCTGCCGATGGAAATAAATGCGTCCCGTTGCTCAACTAGCTTGTGTTCAAACTGGTGACTTGTAGGTGAAAGGTTGTGGATTCTGTTATCAATCATCTAGGATACCCACTCCTCCAGCAATAAAACACTAACCCAGACAGGACAGAACAGGGAGAATTGTATGATTCAATTCATTAGCACATGATTCCACTCTGTTAGCAAAATGCCATCCTGTACAAAATATGAACAGCATAAAAAGCAGCTTCCTCCTATTATAACATAGAACTGTATGAAGAAAATGTGCCAAATACAACATCCTGCAAATTGCTATGAGTTGTTAGTGAGAAAATTCATCTGTAGTTCCTATATATTTTTTCTTGTCTGTGACTGTCAAACAATGGCAGTATGATGGATTGAGTTACCCCAAGCAGATCTCCTGTGAACAGTTTCTCTGGCCTCTGTTGAATACATTACAGACCTGACTTTAACACTTACTGTTAGTATATTTGGGGAATAAGTTATTTTACTCTATGACCACACTATTTTTAAAATTTCTTTGCATTTAATAAGCAGTTTAAAGTAGAAAAAAAAAAGATTGCTAAGCTATAACAGTTCAAGAAAGAACTCCAGTTAGGGCAATTTATTGCTTAATGAAGATAATTCATTTAAATTATTCTTAAACAGAATAAAAAAAACACCCATGAAGACAGATTAACGTCTCAAGATTAGTTAGCATTAGATATTAAAAACAGTCTGAAATATACTCATATGCTTTGCCCTGAAATTACTCGAACTTCTAAAACCTTGAATTTATGTCAAACTGCTTTTCTAGAAACATTCAAAATGGTTTCAATTGCAATTTTATGACAAATTAATCAACTGCTTACTTTGTGCCTTATTTTGTTTTAAAATATAGAAATAAGCAAAATCAAAAAGTTATTTAGTGTCTTGTAGTTTGTATTCTGAGATGACAGAGATGGATAAAAAACAAATGATAAAAATAACAGTTTTAATAAGTACTATTTTAAAAAAATACACCAAAAGCAAGATAGGCAAAGTGGGAGTCATATAGCTTTCTACTTTAATAGGTCATTTGTAAAAGACCTTTAGGAGGAGAAAATATGTAAGCAGAAATTTTAATACAAAAGTAAAACAATTCATATTGAAGGGAAAGTTATTCTAGACAGAAATGGAAGCAAATTAAATTACCATAGAGGGGAATTTCTTTTTTGCATGTTCAAGAAACAGCAAGAATATCAGTATGGCTGGGGGATAAGAATGAATGAGGGGAGGAGATGTAGTTATGGGTCAGATCACTTGGCCCTTAAAGATCTCAGTGTTTCTAAGATGTTTTACCAAATCAGTTGAATGAATGGTGAGGCGGTTGATTTAGGGAACATCAGAGGATTGCAGAATTGAGCGGCAGGAGGATCACAACTCTGATTTTGGACATGATGAATTTGGCAGAAGAAACCTATTAGATCCTAGAATTTGTTTTCTATGCTGCAGAACAAATTATGACAAACCTAGTGGCTTAAAACAACACCAATTTATTAAATATCAGTTTCTATGGGGCTGGAGACTGGGCCTGGCTTAACTGCATTCTTTGCAAACTTGAAAACAAGGAATCAGATGGGTTCGCCTCTGAAAACTTAATGGAACATTCTGCTTCCAAGCTTACTCAACATAGTCTTCCCATTCTTGTAGTGTTACAATTAATTAATGAAAGCTTTTTATTGTTATTGTCATTGTTCTTTTTTTTTAATGTTCTAGTTATACATGACAATAGAATGCACTTTTTTAAAATTTAATTTTTTAGTTTTTTTTTTTAAAGAGAGAGTGAGAGAGGGGAGAGAGAGAGAGAGAGAGAGAGAGAGAGAGAGAGAGAGAGAGAGAGAGAATTTTTTAATATTTATTTTTTAGTTCTCGGCGGACACAACATCTTTGTTGGTATGTGGTGCTGAGGATCGAACCCGGGCCGCACGCATGCCAGGCGAGCGCGCTACCGCTTGAGCCACATCCCCAGCCCCTAATTTTTTAGTTTTTGTATATTTATTTTTAAAAAATTTGTTCTAATTAGTTGTACATGACAACAGGATGCCTTTCAATTCATCCATAAACAAATGGAGCACAACAGTTCAATTCTCTGGTTATACATGGTGTAGAGACTCACTATTCATGTAATCATACATGTTACTAGGGTAATGATGTCCATCTCATTTCACCATCTTTCCTACCCTCATAACCACCCCCACACCTTTGCCCAATCCAAAATGGAGGGTCTTTGAGTAGAATGCACTTTGACACATCATACATAAATTGAGTAAAATTTGTCATTTTTTCTGGTTGTACATGATGTAGAATCACAGTGGTCGTGTAGTCATATATGCCCATAGGGTAATTATGTCTGATTTGTTCTACTATCCTGTCTACCCACATACCTGCTCCACTCCATTTCCTGAAAGAATCAGAAAAAGGCCAGATCTGGTGGCACATGCCTGTAATCCCAGTGGCTTGGGAAACTGAGGCAGGAAGATTACAAGTTCAAAGGCAACCTTAGCAACTAAGTGAGGCCCTATAACTAATCCAAAGTAATTCTATTTTTCCCTAGAACATCTCCACTCCACACACACACACTGTGATTTAGCATCTGCCTATTAGAGAAAATATTTGAGCTTTGGTTTTTTGGAATTAGATTATTTTACTTATCATGGTATTCTCCAGCTCCATCCATTTACCAGCAAATGCCATAATTTCATTCTTCTTTAAAGCTGAGCAACATTCCATTGTGTATATATATTATACACCACATTTTCTTTATTCATTCATCTGTTGAAGGATACCTAGGTTGGCTAGATAGCTTAGCTATTGTGAGTTGAGCTGCTATAAACATTGAAGTGGATATATCACTGTAGCATGCTGATTTTAAGTCCTTTGAGTATAAACCAAGGAGTGGGATAGCTGCTCGGAAACTGTCTTTTTTAAAACCAGTAGGAAGAGCAAGACTCTAGAGCAAGTCATCCAGCAAGATGGAGTCTTGTAAAACATAACATTACAGGAGTGACATCCACCTCTATCATTATAGTCGTCACCAGTCTTGGCCACACTCAGGGGAAGGAGACTCAACAAGGGCATGAATACCAGGATGCGAGGATCACTGGGACAACTTAGTCTGTAGGACCCAAGTAGATAAATTGGGCAGGACGTTGAATGTACAGCCCTTAAGAAATATCAGATTGGAGATAAAACTTTACAGTGATAAAGGTACTGATTTTTTTTTATTTTGGTACTGGGGATTGAACCCAGGGGCATTTGACCACTGAGCCACATCCCCAGCCCTATTCTGTATTTTATTTAGAGACAGGGTCTTACTGAGTCGCTTAGTGCCTCACTTTTGCTGAGGCTGCCTTTGAACTCCTGATACTTGTGTCTCATCTGCTGCGATTACAGGCATGAGCCACCATGCCCTGCAGTATTGATATTTTTAAAGCCTTGGGTCTGGATGAAAATATAATCTATGAAGATATTGAAATCATAAAGATTTTGTTCTAATTGACATAGAGAATATCCCGGATAGCCAACATTTTTTAAATGATGCACAAAATAATTCTAGCATCAATTTTGATATTTACTAGATCAGTTCTTGCCTGCCTTACTACAGCTGCCAGTCTTCATTCATTCATTGCTTGCTTTATCTTATACTTCATGGTACTTTCCTTTGTGGCCAGCGTGCCTGGTTTTTGATCTCAAGTTTCCATTTGTGCTTGTTGAGTTCTTTATGTCTCCATGGTTTTAACATTCTTTGTTTTGTTTCATCTTGGCCTTCATGCTGATCCTGCTGAATTAGCTTCCTTCTTGCCCTGAGTGCTGTCAACACATACCTTCACAGGACACCATTACTTTAACATTGTCACAGATATACTCTTTCAGAAATTTTTTATTTCTTTTTCTCATTAAACTAAGAAATGTAAGAAATGCAAAAATAAATTTAGTGCAGTAGAATCAGAAAAAGGGGCTGGGGTTGTGGCTTAGTGGTAGAGTGCTCGCCTAGCACAGGTGAGGCCCTGGGTTTTATCCTTAGCACCACATAAAAATGAATAAAATGAAGGTATTATGTGCAACTACAAATTAAAAATAAGTTAAAAAAAAAAAAAGAATCAGAGAAAGGCCAGATGTGATGGCACATGCCCATAATCCCAGTGGCTTAGGAAGCTGAGGCAGGAAGATTGCAAGTTCAATCTTGCAAGACTGAATTTGCAATCTCAGCAACTAAATGAGGCCCTAAACAACTTAGTAAGAGCCTGTTTCTAAATAACAAATAGAAAGCTCTGGGGGATGTAACTCAGTGGTGTGGTAAAGTGCCCCTGGGTTTAATCCCTGGTATAAAAAAAATCAGAGAAAAATATGAACTAAAAGAAAAAAAATTCCAAGAGGATAGAAGGAAGGTATTTTTGAGTAGGAAAGAATTAAGTAAATCCTCACAGTTATTATGTGAAATATATAAGAATAAGCTAGGACTTAAGTCTTGAGGAATGAATTTTAAAAAGAATGATACAAAGTGTATTTCTCAATTATAATGGAATACTTTATAGTAAAAAATTTATTTGGTTTATTTTTGTTATTTTCAACATACTTCCTTGTGAATAGTTATAATTGATACATATTATACAATGTATTAATTTACTGTGGCTCAAATTATATATAGGCTGTGTCTAGTCTTTGATTCTAATTGTTGTTATCCTAATATTAACAGTAAGATATATTTCTTTTAGGTATTCAAATTAAGTGTATAAGAACAGACAAGATCCTTTTTTTTCTTCCCCCTTGGAAAGATAAAATTACTGTAGTTAAAAAAAAAAGGATTTTTGAAATTTACATTAACTTTTCCTAACAATACCCTAATCCAGTTTTTCTGCATAAAAGTATATACATTTTAAGAAAGCAAGAAAACACAGTGAAATCCACTGATGAAAATATTTGTTTGTGTCTGTGGTTTCATGCCTTCAGATTTAATATTATTTTCCCAGAGCTATGGCATTTCTACACAAAAGTTTCAGTTTGGATGAACTAGGATTTTGATTATGGAAAATCATAGTTAAACACTAAAAAAAAAATAACAGCATCTCTAGAGTTTGCAAATCTGCATTTACTTTTTGTTTTGGAGGCAGTATTTTTTATTTCTGTAGGTATAGTCTCCCTATGCAAAGTCATATGTACTGTATTGCCTCCAAAGGCCATTGGAACTAGGTATAACAAAGCGGGTGACTTACACCAGAAATTCATTGTTTCGCATTCTGGAGAAGTCTGAAGTCAAGTTATTAGCAAAGCCTGGTTCTCTCTGAAAGTGACAGGGAAGGAGATGTTCCATTCCTTTTTCCCTAGGCTTTCTTCTCAAAGCCTCAGGTATATTTTGGCTTATAGATGCTACACTCCAGTCCTCTGTATTCACGTGAAATTCTCTCTGAGTGCCTTTGTGTCATCTTCCCTATGATTCCCCTCTTTTAAAAGTACACCAATTTTATTGGATTAAGACCTGCCCAAATGACCTCATTTTAACTTAATTACCTCCCTAAAGACTTTATTTCCAAATAAAGTCACATTCTAAGGTACAGGGAGTTAAGACTTTAACATATCTGTTTGGGGATATGGCAATCAATCTATAATATAGATGAAAAGGCATGTGCACTTTTATGTATGTTTTGAAGATGTGTTTTAAAATTAAAAGTTTGGGCTGACATATTGCATCCAGAGTAAGTGATTAAAATTGGTGCCCTTATATTTACTATCTCATACAAACTAACTACATTGTCATTTAACTTATTTTAATATGTTATTGAAGTATGAACTTTTAAATTCTTTTTGTGTGATTCAGGATGACATACTCTACCCCCCAAAAGTTAATTATCATAGCAATATAGAGAAGAAAAGCAATAAGCAGTAAATATTTATCAAGCAGCTGAACTGTAGCATCAAAATGAATATTTATGAGCAATATGATATTAACTTATATTTAAATACATATTAAATAAATCACATATAGTTAGGATGGTGTTCTTGTGACTTTGAGCTGCAAGCATAATAGCTGAAAAGTAATTTCCAGCCTCTATATCTGTTTTTTAAGCTCTTCATATATATCTGTATAGTTCTGATGAGAGACAGATTATTAAGGATTTTAATTATGAAAATCATTAGAAATTTTATGAATTACTATTATGTTTATGTTTCATGAGTGATGCATTATTCTTAGTACAGTTATTATTGATTATCAAAAGTGTCATACCTAAAGATATTCAACAACTCTGCATACCTATAATCCCAGCAGTTTGGGAGGCTAGAGCAGGAAGATCGAGACTTCAAAGCCAGGCTCAGCAACTATGCATATTTGTTAAGAAATACTGCTGTTGTTGCTGATGCTACAGCAACTACTACTTCTAACAAATGCTTATATAGCAGTTACTAGTTCTCACTCAGTTGTCATAACAATGTTGTAAAGTAGGTAATATTATTGTCTATAATGCAGATGAGGAAACAAAAGTACAAAGAGATTAAATAATTTTCCTAAGATCATACAGCAAATTAACAGATGGGGGATTAGAAACCAGATGATCTGAATTTAGAGGTTATCTAATTAGAAATATTATGAAAAAGAATTTTTTATTATTTTCTAATGTAAATTTGCTTTTTGTTGCCATTTTCCCCAATGATAATCATTTTAAATCTAATATGTCTTGTATTAGCAAGAGAAATAGGAAAGCCTCATGCTAAAATATTCAACTTTTCTTTTTAATTGCTTTCTTAATTTTTCTATTTTAGTTACAAAGTAGAGATTTAAGGCATGTATTTTGTAGTTGTGTCAGGAGTATGAATATATGGGTTATAATTTAAATACAGAGGTATAGGTGGCCCTAATTTAAAAAAAAAATAGTGAGACATCAGTGAAGATGTGGAGTGCAGGAATTAGCCAAGTGAATGTCTTTTGGAGAGGGCCTCAGAGCCTGGGAACTGTCAGTGCAGAGACTCTACTTGATAATGTTCCAAATATGTTTTAGAAACAGCAGGAAGGTTTTTAGTTCTGGAAGAGATCAAGGGAGAGAGAGTAGTGGGTTAAGGCAGAAGGCCAGTGAGCAAGGGATGTGGTAGTGTGGAGGAAGATTGTGTTATGTGTAGGGACTTACAAGCTCTCATAAAGGAATTGACTTTTATTAAAGTATATCTTCATAGGGGAGGAGGGCCCTTTTAGGATGAATGGAAAATATGATAGAAAACAGGCAAAATTCCATGAATAAAAAATCTTATTTATTGAAGGTTAGACTCATGAAAAAGGGGGATTTACTTTGCATACATTATAAATTAATAAGGAAAGGATAAAAGGTAGGTATTTCATATTATTTCTGCTACAATTCTTAGTTTGTTCTTTTTAGTTCTGTAGAGATTATTATACTACAGATTGTGATTCATATTGAAATATATAATTCCATTATGTGACTCAATTTTAAAGACATCACAATAAACTAGACCTATGAAATGGGACACCTGCCTGCTTCTCATGTTTTAACTTGCAATATAATTTTGCATATTTATTTACATATTTGTTGAATACATGTAATGCATTTGAATGCATTTCATTTTGCTGTGGGGATATCAGTGATTTTTCTTCATTTAACTTCATCTGTGCTGTGATGCAAAAATAAATGCTCCTAGGAAAGCATTGCCCATGGAAGGCTCAAATATTGGCTATAATCGTGAATAAACAACTTATTTTTCTTCACCTTTATGTTTCTGCACATCACCTCCTATTCTTTCTGGTTTTAAAGGAAAGGGAGGTAAAAATAAAACTTGGAGTACCTCATAAAATTGAAGGAAAAGTAAGGACACATTATGATTTAATGTATGAAAACTATAATGTAAAGGTTTATATATTTTAAAAATAATTTCTATGTGACAGACTGATACAGGAGTTCAGTTAATGTTTCATGTTTGCTATTTGTATTCCCCCATTTATTCTTACTATAGCTATTAGAGTTTCCAGCACACTCAACCATAGATCTAATGTGAAATGAGATTAAGATAGAATAGCAAGATTTCTCCCTATAGAAAGATTCAAAACTCATGGTTGTTTTCCATTTGTGAGTACACCAGCCTCTTAAACTTTAGACTTGTGTCTAAATAGAAATGTACTAATTAATCAGATTACATTCTATTAATTTAAAAATTACCCAAATACAGTAGCATGAGATGAAAATTACATTAAAATATCTTGATTTTAATATCTTTTAGTTGAAAATAATCTGAAGAAGAGTAAAGTTTAGAGCCACTACAAATTCAAATTCATTGGTTTCAATTTTCTGATGTTTTGAATAATCCAACTTTGAGTAATCCTAGGTATCTGCAAATCACCTTCCTATCAGTTATGGAATGTATGCCTATCTACAGCTTCATGACTAATGTTTTACTTTTCTTAGAATAAGGAGGCACTTGAACTCCTAATTTAATGAAGAAATATTATACCCTGTAAATCATGAATAGTCACTGTGTCCCTCTTGCACTTGCTACTCATGGTAATCTAGGTGCAAGTATGGTCTGTAGGATTTACTATGTCACAGAAGCTTGTGAGTAACAAGTATGGATGGTACAGATGAACCTTAAAGGTGAACTGCATTTCCCCCCGCCCCAAGACCAGGTGCTCATCTTACTCATTTTGATATAGTAAAATCTGTTATAAGTAGCATGAAAAAATTATAGCCTCTAAATATATGTGATTTCAGTTGAAACAATCTCTGCCCAATCCAATTAGTTCTAATATTTTGTGGCATTTACCCTGAAGTTTCTAGTACATATTATTATATAGTTTTTAAAGAAAATTGGATTTAAATGTTTAATTTTATTTTTAAAATATGTTCATCTTTTCCTCATTATTTTTATTTCCAATTCTGCTCCAGAATCTTCAAAATATAAGTCAACTCTATTTTAAGTATGTAAGTAAATATATATTAGGTATTTGAAAACTGGTCCCTGAACATACCAATGGGACAATCTTTAATAGATTTGAACTCACCATATTTAGACAGGAATGGTGCAAATTGATCATTTCCCTCACCTTCCAAATGCCCTGTAGGAGCATAATAACACTAAATACTACCTCACATCAATTCATACATACTTTTGTACAATGTCCTGAAGACATAGAAGTAATAACAAGTTTACCATCAGCCATCTTACATCTTTGAGCATCCTAGTAAAATATCAGGGTAAAAATCCCAAGTCTCTTCTTCTGAACTTGTGACTCTTTTTCCTTAAAGGAATAATTATTTCTGCTTAAAGGAGAAGTTAGATGGTCTTAAAGAGATTTCACCTCTGGAGGACTTTAATTCTTCAATGCCGCAGGCTGCCCGGCCCCGGGCCGGCTGAGTCCCGCTCCTGCTGCTGAGCACTGCCTGTGGCACCCCTGCTGAGCGATTCCCTGCTGAGCTGTCAGTGCACACGGGCTTGCAATCTTGCAACCCGGTTGGGCACAAAAACACAAGCCAGTCAAACTAAGACAAAGTTTTATTTAGAGAGAGGCCGTGTGCGTCCCCTAACAGGTGGGTCCACCACGTATGTGTGTTCTACCTGAGCGGGGGGGGGGGTGGGGGGGGTGGGGGGGTGGGGGGGGTTCCCCTTCCCCCGGAACACCCTCCTACCATCCTTTCCCAACCAATGGGAACTCTCCCATTACAAGAGTGACATGAGTAACCTGAGTCCTGAAAATGGGCCCAGCTAGACAGCATGAGTCCAATTACCATATGAATGTGAATTGCTGGCTGGCGGTCATAAAATCCAAAGGTGCCTGTATCAATATTTTTGCTGTGGCTCCTAACACTTCAATATGAAGGGAAAATTGAATTCATATTGCTGGTGAAACTAAGGATCCAAACAATCTGAGCTTACTACAGCTTATACAGTGCGTCTTCATTTAGTCAGAGCATTTTATAGAATATTCCTTGACCTTCTTTGTGTTTGCATTCAAATGAGCCTATTCCTTTTTGTGGGAATATTGAAGACCCTTCAGACTCATTTCTAAAGTTTGCAGCAAGTATAACTATTCTAATACCACTAGTTAATGTAGATTATTTCACATGTAAAGTTCTTTAAACTATGTGGCATGTTGTGATATCATTCTTGATTAGTTAAAGATGATCACCTAGAAAGTGGTGATCAACTTTAACTAGTATGACTAAAAATGTTATTAGTATGTTCTGCCATATATCTTTAAAATACCATATTGCTTCACCCATATATTCTCTTTGCTCTGACAGTGACAACTTCATCCTCTAAAGCCCTTACTTACTGCCAGGTATTTGCCTTTGCTCACACAAGATTTTCATGCTAATTTTTTAAAATTAATAAACTTTATATTTTACTTATTTTTTGAGGAGTAAATATTTTTCTTCCTCCCCATGTCTTTATGATGTCCAGTATTTTATTTATGCTGGATTTTTTGATATCCATTATATTATTCTTAGTTGTTCAGTCTTTTGACTTTTCATTTGTTATCTGAATATTTCACCTCTTATTTGCAATTTGATTTTTATATAGATTTTTAATGTTATTTTAAATATTCTAGTTTTATTTGTTCTAGTATTCTCTGCTTTTTTAAAAGCTGTAAGATTTTCTAAGCTAATGAGTAGGAAAGGGAAAGCTTGTGTCAAATTTATCACAACTCTGAAGTCCATGTCAGCATTATAAAGTAGACATAATTCAGATTAATAGCAAATAGCAGGCCTGGAATGATATCATAGAAGCAATATGGAATATATGCTATATGAATATATTCTAAGATTTTATCCCACTTCTCTTTATTGTTGAAAAGTTGATAGTTTTTATAATATTAAGGCAGATCTAATTCAGAGCTCCTCTAATCTGAAAGGAATTAGATAATCATTGGAAAACACCTGTGATATGTTAGGCAAGACAGAATGGTATTTGCATTTGGAATAAATGCTAATATTCTATATCTTCCTCACATTTTTAATGTTCTCATGCAACTTGACTCTAATGATCACTGAAGGCTTAGCAGGGAGTGAAGGAAAAGAGTGAAGAGATGTATTAAGTACAACTGATAGATTGATCAGTTTTTAGGTGTTTGAATGTCTAAAAATATTTAGATCAGCTTTGTATAAAATTAGTTAACATAAGCTTTTAGCTTCATTACTAAATTAAGGTGTTAAGATCATTCATATCTAATTTTAAATGATTGTACCCTTTTTGCTGAAAAAAATACTGCATGAATCAGTACAAGTCTCATAGCCTATTAGAAATATTTAAAAATGATAACATATTACCAAGTTAATTTAAACATTAAAACATATTGTAAATAACTTTATAATTTTTTAGTCTTTCCATCCTCTGTGGCTTTCCCTCAAGTCCTTAAACAATCACGGATTTCTCTTACCTCACAGGCAGGTTTTGTGCATACTGTTCCCTCTTGCAATGTTCCACATCTTTCCTCACTTGTCTAAGTGGTGTTCATCCTTCAGTCTGAATGCTGATACATTAGTAAGTCTCTCCTAATGCACTTACGTAAGGGTCCAAATGTACATTTCCTCAGCACTACAAAAGTCTGCTTCCAGAATTTTCACATTAGTTTCTCAATACCTGGTAAATGCAAGTACAGTATTTTTCTTCTTTCTTAACAATTGATTGTCAACTCTAGGAGGAAAGGAGCTATTTGTTAGCCATGCTCATCATCTGAATGTGATGTTGTCTGTTGTTTGTTAGGTATACCCTAAATATTCATTAATGAGCTGACCAATACAGCAATTTAGGATTTATTATTATAGTTTCATATCCCTAGAATATTTTCTAACAAGTTTATTTCATTCCTTGTCTATGCTGAGTTTAGACAAGATAGTTGGCAAAAGTGAAAAAGAAAGAAAGCTAGAGAAAAAGATTGTAGGATGGATGAGGTAAAAGCGAAACTCACTAAAATGAAAATGAGCTATTATGGGCCACTGAGATGAGAATCATACCTTCTCTTTTCTAAAACATAATAAAATAAGATCAGAGAAATTCTCCATTTTCATTTCTTTCAACACAAGCTTTGCAATATAGTTTGATATTACTATTTAGAAGCTAATTAGACTGTATCTCCATTATCCTTATTCCTGTTCACTTTTGGCATTTATATTGGTCATTAACACTTTCTCTAGAGTGCCCATAAGAAGGTAGTGGAGGTGAAATTTAAGCCAGGCAATTTGCTTCCTGATGACAGATTTTGTAATATGATTGATGAGGGCAGAAGGTGAAACTATCTGGAAAAATGAATTTTTTGCATTATCTGTGTATTTCATATATCAATGCCAGTATTTTTAAAACTGCAGGTCAATACTCCAGAGGGAAGGGTTATGATATAATTCAAGGAGTTTCATGTATGGGAGTTATTTGGAGATAGACATTGTGGGTTACACTGGGAATATGAGGCTTCTTTTCTTCCTCAACTGTCCAAACTTCCTCTCTTCTAACATATTAAAATCTATTATTCTCCAATAGGAGGAATCAAAATTTTTGTTATATTATTGGTAATATAAAAAGTTTAAAAGCAAACATTTGTGGATGTTAAAATTATTTATCTATGCAATAATATCTTGTACATTGGCTCATGAACAATATCTATGGAATGATTTGCTTTCAATTTATTCTTATAAATGACTATATTGTGGGAGAAAATAATAAAATGGAGGATAAGCACTACCTGTTATGTTAATTAATGATAATCTTAGAGAAGAAATTAAAAGCTCTAAGGAAACATTGTTATTACTTTATATAGATGTTTTTCTCTTTTAAATCTGTGACTTTTTTTCTGTGGCTTTCTTTCTTTCTTTCTTATTTATTTATTTATTTATTTATGGTGGTATTGGGATTCAAACCCTGCCTCATGCATGCTAGGTAACTCCTCCACCAACTGAGCTACATGCCTAAACTTATAAATGTTTCTTTCATTTCATATTTGATTAAGAACTCAATTGTATTGTTGTATTCCATGTTTCCATTCCGTTTTGCAGCAACATTCTGTTTTATCCAAGAAAAAAAATCTATTTGTGGAAACTTAAGATTTTTATTACTACCAAAAATTTTGTTTTCTGATTACATTCACACTGAGTCAAGCACATTTAGTTGAATATTGAGCCTATGTAAACATTTTTCCCCCAGAACATGTAGAATAATGAAAGGAAATCTGAATCATTTTTCTTACATAAATTTTACCTAAAAGTAAAAATTAGAATGATGATATTTTATATTAAAATATTTTATTTGTCACATGTGGTGCTTTTATTGTTATTTATAATCAATTTAGTCTTATAAGTAAATAAACTATTGTCTGCAGTCACATATTCTATTTTTCTATTAGCCATTACTAAAAAGCAAAAGAAAAAAAGTACATCCTTAAAATTCTAAACATATATCTTCTGGAAAGTACATGCTGTATTTTAACTTCAATATTTAAATACATTTTTATCTAAGTGAAGTTAGCAATTCCCAAAAAACAAATGGTGAATGTTTTCTCTGATATAAGAAGGATAACTCATAGTGGGGTATGGAGGGGGAGCATGGGAGGAATAAACGAATTCTAGATAGCGCAGAGGGATGGGAGGGAAAGGGAGGAGGCAGGGGAATAGCAAGGATGATGGAATGTGATAGACATCATTATCCAAAGTACATGTATGAAGTCACAAATTGGTGTCAACCTACTTTATAAACAACCAGAAATATGAAAAATTGTGCTGTATATGTGTAATAAGAATTGTAATGCATTCTGCTGTCATTTATTTTTAAAAAAATCATTAAAAATTGCTTTCATATAAAAATAAATAAATAAATACAATTTTAGCCTGCAAGTGCTAGATAGGTAACCAACTTAAGCTCTATTAAAACAGGCTAATTCAACAGAACTCCCAAGGTAGATAGAAGGATAGTAACAGTTTGAAGCTGTGATATCACCGCTCAACTTACTTTCAGATATCACTTCATTTCTCCTACATTGTATTATTCACAACAGAACCATGGAAGATGATAGTACTTTTCTCACCTCCTTTGCAGTTTTGCAAGAAAGAAGAAGAGAAACCTTTCTTTTCCAAACCTTGAGAAAAGATTCTCTTTAGTGTGATCTGAATTGACATCATAAAAGTTGGTTGCACTGTAATTAGTCTTGCTTCTCTCTCCTGCCTATTCCAGGAAATCAAAAGAAGAGAAAATAGCTCAGAATAAAGATATTGCAAATTCAGGCAGTGAATCTATATTCTCCAATACTTACCTATGAAAATTTTAAAATGTACTTTCTCTAAATTGCATAACACAGTAACACACACATATATACTAGCAATCCCCAAGCTCTGCAAAGTACTGTTATGCATATTAACATCTGAGCATAAAAGCCTTTCTGAATTTATGAAGATATTAAGATATTAGGATTATTTTTTCTGTTTTCTATGTGTGTGTGTATGTGTCCTATTTTTATTTTTTACAAAGCTTGCTTCTAGAAGCAATAAATTTGGTCATTGCTTTCTTACAGATAACCAAGTATATTTGGAAGCTGAGCAAGAAAAGTGCAGAGTATAGAATTTCTTTTTATAAAATATTCTTTGAGTTCCTTGTGAGAGAACACAAAAATTCATAAACATTCCCTAACATTAGAAGTATATTTCTCCAGGTTAATTTTCAATACTAAGAAATAGAAAAATTATCCATTACAGTGAAGCAAAGAAACTAAAGAATATTTATAGTAGAATTGCCATCTCCAACCACTTCCAATACAAGAGTGCTGTACTGACTAAATCTTTGTAAAACAAAAATAATTGCTTAGAAAGAATTGGCTACTCATTATAATAAACAGATCTTAAATTACATTTTATGTTAGCACATATATATATTCATATTCTTTAATTATCTCTGAAGTCATAAAAGATGCCTTATTTTGTTTGTAAATGCTTTAATTATTTCATTTAACTCTGGTACAATTATGAGTGTGGTACCCCTTCCCTAGATAAATATCATTGTGAACATATTGGAGAATAACAATTATATCAAGTATAGATATATAAAAGGATAAAACCATTAACAGACTCTTTCAATACATCATGGCATTCAGAACAATGCAAATGACTAAATATTTTTTAAAAATAAAATATCTTGATAAATGTCTGTGTTTAGACAATGTGGAGAAACAGGGTTTGAATTTATTCTCTTTCCTGAAGAAACACACACACACACACACACACACACACACACACAGGTACACACACACACATACAAAATGTTTGGAGTAAATGTTTTACAAGAAAACGGACTTCAGAAAATGAAGATAATAATCCCTTGAGAGAATTTCCAGGCCATAACACTGGAAGGAAGAAACTGGGTATATTGAGTTTAGAGGTCATAGTGAGTTAAGGATATGGAACTCAAGAGTCCAGCAAGACCAAGGCACCTAGAGTTCACACAGTTGATTACTGAACAGGAGGCAGCTACTCAGAAAGGAACCTCCAGAGATCTTCAGAGGATACCCCCTTGATGAGATATTAATTTGCTGATTACCAATCAGAACACATAAATAGATTATGGGAGGAAGGGGAAATAATCTTTCAAAAAAGATAAGAGTTAACAATACTTTTTAGGCCAAAAGTAGTGCTTATTCCCAGTACTAAACTATATAATCTCAAGAGTGAGGGGGCCTTAGGTCAAGTATACAGTAAGATCTTTCCTCAGTATAAAGAATGTTTGACTCTACACTGAACACAACACTGCACCCATATAATTAATGTTACAAGAAAGATCAGAAAGTATAGCTTTATTTCCAGAGGATTCCCCCCCAAGAAACATTAAATAATTATAGGGTAAGTTAAACATTTTTAGTACCCAGCACGTTAAAGTTTCACAATGCCTGGTAACTAATCAAACCTTACCAGTTATGCAGAAAGGCAGGAAAATGGGACTTGAGATGTTCTCCAAAAGCTCCTTTCTTGATGTAGAAAGTGAAAGATTAGATTAGAAGATCTGTGATCTGATCAGTCCATCCTAATTTGAATGGACTGCTTGGTAACTATAGGCAGGTGGAGCATGAGAAGGAGAAGTGGAAACATGGAAGGACATCCCAAAAGGCTTCATCTTCCCCGCAACCCCTTCCCTTCTCTCTCTTTACTTCCTGGTTGCCATAGAGTTGGAAGTTTTCTTCTACCACCAACCTTCCACCATGATGTTCTCCCTGAGCCCAGACCAATAAGGTCAGCCCACAATGGACTAACGATCTGAAACCATGAGCCCCAATAAACTTTCTCTCCTCTATGCTGCTCTTGTCCGGTATTTGGGGCACAGTGATGAATGGCTAACTAACACAATGGGACTCACAGACAAGATAAATCAAATAAAAAAAAAATGATCCTGATCTCAGGGGCTCTAAACCAGTTATCGCTAATCTTCTCCATATGATCAAAAACAAGTAGCAACATGGATGGTATGAAAAACTCCCACTTCTAAAGATGAAAACTCTTATGTGTGAGACAAGGTTAATGACAGATAACATATTACAAAAGAAAAAATTAGTAAATTTAAAGATATAAGAATTCAAATAATTCAGAATAAAATCCAGAGGAAAATAGAGAAAAAAGGAAAAAAGCAATCTACTATCAATTAGATGTGTGAAAATCTCATACACCTTAATAAGCATTTTCTCGGAGAGCCTATAGGGCAAATGAGGAGTGTGGGGGAGAAATATTTGAACAAATAATAGGCACACATTTTCAGAGTTTGAGACAAGTATAAATCCAGATTGAAGAAACTTAATAAATATCAACTGAGGATATGAAAGGAAACTACATCATATTACATCATAGTCATCTTGCTGAAAAATCATGATAAAGGGGAAATATGAAAAATAAAATAAAGAGACATATTACATACACAGATACAAAAATAAGGATAAAGTGTATTTTATAAAATAACATACAGTGGAGTAATATTTTTAAAGAACTGAAATAAAAAATATATTAACCTCAAATTCTATACCCATGAAAAATTTCTTTCAAGATGAATGCTAAAAACTAAAGACATATTAAAGTTGAAAAAATCTGTATTATGTAGATTTGCACTATTCAACAGGTTAAAGAAACTTTTTCAGCAGAAAGATAATGATAACAGATAGAAATCTAGATCAGCAAAAATGAAGAACGTTTACAGGAAATAGTGACTAAACAGGTTAATATATAGGATTTCTTTTTATTTAAAACTTTCTAAATAAATTAATGGATTAAACAAAAAATAATATAATATGAAGTTGATGGCATATATAAAATTAAAACAGATAATGAAACTGTAAATGATGAAGGGGAAATGTAAGTATATTGTAAATTTCTTAAAACTATATTGTTTAAAGTCAGAATTAATTAATTATACAAGTAGCCTATAAATCCTAAAGCAATCATTAAAAAATAAGGCTGTAAATAAAAAGCCCACAAAGCAGATAAAATGGAATGATAGAAATATTTATTAACTTAAAAGAAAGCAGTAAGAGCTAAAGAGGAACAAGGAAAAGATGGGACAGAGAAAAAAAATAGCAAGATGATAGATTTGGAGCTGACCATATCAATGACCAGATCAAACACAAGTTGAGTAGAAATGTCAATTAAAATTACAGAGTTTTCAGATCACATAAAAATCAAGAACTACTTATATGTTGTCTATAAGAAACAAACTTCAGAAACACACATAGACACAGTAGGTTAATAAGAGGACTAAAAACATGCTGCTGTCATATATTAAAAAAAGACGACTAAAAAACTATGCCATCATTTACTTTAAAAACATATGATTGATGATATCAATATCAGGGAACAAAGTAGATTTCAAACAAGAAATATTATCAGGGATAATCAAGTTTATTTCATAAAGATAAAGGGGTTAATGTACCAAGAATTATACACCCTATAATAGAGCTTGAAAATACGTGAAGCAAAAACTACTAGACTTGTGAGAAGAAACAGACTGAGTTACACTCATAGTCAGAGATATCCATAACCCCTCAGTAATGGAGAGAACAAAATAAAATCAGTAAGGAAATCGAAGAAGTGTCGAGTAACAGGGACAATCATCTTTACCTAATTGACATTTATGGAATGCCCCGATATTAACAATATTTTCAAGTACACACAAAACATTTACCAAGACATACCATACTGGATCATAAAACAACTCTCAATAAATTTATTTCCATAATTCATTGTACATTAGTGACTATAATGACATTAAGCCAGAATCATTAAAACATAATGCTTTTTCTGGAAATAATACTCAAATATTTAGAAAAAATAATACACAATATTTTTCAGTACCAAGGATTGAACCCAGGGGTACTGTACTACCAAGCTTCATCTGCATGCCTTTATTTATTTGTTTATTTCATTCTGCGACAGGGTCTCACAAAGTTGCCAAGACTGGCCCTTTATTTGTGTTCCTCCCACCTTAGCCTCCTGAGTTGCTGGGATTACAGGTATGCACTACTACCATGGGCTAAATTACACACTTCTAAATGACACATGGGTCAAATAAAAACTAAATAGAGAAATTGAAATGTATGTTGATTGAATGAAAATGAAAGCATAATGTATCGATTTGTGTGATGTTACTAAAGCAGTATTTAGGGAGAAATTTGTAGCGCCAAATACCTGTATTACAAAAGAAGAATATTGTCAAATCAATGAACCAAAAGAAGAGTAAATAAAACCAAAGTAGGAAAAACAAACAATAAAGTTTGGAGCAAAAATTAATGAGAATAAGAACAAAATTACTGAATAGTAAGTCATAACTCAATACCCCTCAGAAATACCAACTTAATAAGAATATTCCCCCCCCCCAAAAAAAAAATACCTTTATGGGAATTCTAAAAAGCAGTTAAAAAGTTGTAGTACTCCAAGCAAATGCACAGAGGAAACAGCACATTGACAGTGGTAAGAAATGCCCTTGCACTTTAGCCATGATTGTCTCATCCCCAATCCCACACAGTGCAAGAGCCATTGGGAGAGGATCCTGGTTTGTGGCTTCTTCCTGGGGTAATGGGTAAAAGAGAATGGAATAATCCCAGTTTATTGTTCTGTTGCCTGAAATGTCTACTTTTCTCCTAATTTCTTACATTAGGTCCAATATTCAAAGCAAGTCTCAAATTCTAGTCTCTCCTTGAAAAGTATCCTCAACTTATTCTAATTGATCCCATCTAAATAATTATGACTCTTACAGTTTAACTTACAGTATTTCAGTGATTTAAGTAATATGACACCTTTTAACTTTCAAATTATATTTCTTATCTCTCCACCAGTATTACAACTTCCCTATAACTCAGTTTTTAAATGTTTTATAAGTTTCTTCTTATGATAATGCTGAATACATATTTAAATAAAATTAGCTTAGAGATATATAGTTTTATAGAAGATTTCTTTCTTTTTTATTTGTTCTAATTAGTTATAAATGACAACAGAATGCATTTCAATTCATTGTACAAAAATGGAGCACAACTTTTCATAATATGAAGATTTTCATATAGATCAGTACTCATATATATGGAAATAAAACAAAGAAATATAATGCTTAATGTGAGTATATTAATTTATTAATCATTTCAAAGAATGAGCTTTTGATTTCATTGATTTTTTGGATCACTTTTCTGCTCTTATTCTGATTGATTTTTTTATTGTGGTAAAAACATGCATAACATAAATTTCTCCTCTTAATTTTGAGTGTACAGTACAATATGTTAATCCCCAGGAACATTGGTATGCAATAGATTTCTAAGATTTTTCGTTTTGCATGACCGAAACTCTATGTCCACTGAACAACTCCCTGTTTTGCCATTTCCCTGAACCCTAGGAACCACCTAACAATTCTGTTTCCCCTTAGAAACAAGATGTGCTTTAATACCTAACCCAGTGACTCAATTGCACAAAGGTGTAAAACCTAGGATGGGCTGTTTTCAGGAACCTCAGATGTGTTACAAGTGAGACATGAACAGTTGAGGCGCCATGTGTCCCAAACATCTTTCTTGAGCCTTTGGAACTGACTAGCTTGCAAGGAATCCTACCTAAGCTTCTGTTGTTCTTTACTGCCTTTCTGTAAGTGATAAACCCACATCATGTAACTTGTGTAAGTTGGTACCCCAGTGCACAGTGAACCTGCTTCACAGGTTTATGCCATAATACATTTTGATCTTTTTAGTCTAGTACTATCCTAACAAATGTAAGTGAAGTTAATGATGAAACTACTAGAAAGAACTAAAAATTGTTTAAACTAAGAATGCATTTATTGATTAATGAGCATTGAGATAAATGTTATTTATACACAAATACATTATAGACAAAAAGCAAGAATTTTAGTGGAATTGGTACAGATTCTACCTCTTTTTAAATCCATAAACTTTGAAGCTAGTGGTGAGGAGTGGGAGTTAAAACTTCAGGATAGGTAAAAATACTGCTTTTCCAGCCTTCCTCTCTCTCTCTCTCTCTCTCTCTCTCTCTCTCTCTCACACACACACACACACACACACACACACACTTAACTGCTTTAAGACAACTTTTCAGCCAACTAAGATTCTGTTTGTTTGTTTTAATTCAAGAAAACATGGACAAAAGTTGTACTCATTCTATAAGTCAGTGATATGCCCAGGCATCTTTTAAAAACTCTAATGAAACATATTTTTGTACCTACACAAATTGTACCTCTTCAGCTTACTTTAGACGCAGATCTACATTTAAAATTGAAAACATTTTATGTGCTCATATACTTTAAAAAAAACACGAGTCAAACAATATAAAGTGATTTCCTTTTTTTACAGATTGTGTTATGGTTTCATATGCTAACTTGTTTGATAAAATATTAGGCATTCCTCAAACTTATTTGATCATGGCTCCCCTGTTCCATACTAAATATCTTTCACAGCAATATTCTCGAAAACATTCTTCAGAGAAGTGACACAGAAGTATAATTTCTTCTATTTTCTTTAATGTACTGATATGGATCCAACCCAGGTTTTTATACATACTAGGCAAGTATTCTACCACTGAGCCATATTCCCAGCCCAATTTCTTCTCTTTATACTAATATAAATTGATTTTAGAATATACTCAATCTTCTAATTTTTCTTCTATTTTTAAACTACAAATAGTCCTAAAATTGATGTTTTTTTCCTGCCCAATACATATAATATTAACATCAATTAGATATAATTTTTAACTATTTTAAATGTTTTCTAACAGAAGAAATACATATTTTAAAGAAATATTTTAATAATCCTTATTAATTGGGGAAATTTTTACTTTACATTATAAATATTATCATAGCTCCCATAAATAATGAAGAAATGATCATAGAAATCTAAATGTTGGTTATAAGCCTGAGTTTTACAGAGTTTTATGGTACTTTAATGCATGAATTATATGATGAAACCTTGATCAGCCATCTTCAGGCAGTTAAAATCATATTATTAAAAAAAGTGTAAGAGAGAGATTATATCATTGCCTGTTGCTAAGATATAAAGACCCAGAAACAGTTTATGAACATGCATAGGCAACAGGAACCTGAATATACAAACACTAGTAGTTATATTATTGAGTTTTTTTCTAACTAATTGCCTATATAGATTATCTACAAAAGAGAGTAGATTCTTGATGGTTTTGACTTTCAATGTCACAATAATTTTTTTAACAGGTAATAAAAATTAGTCTGTTGGTAACATTATACATAATAGATCATTTTAGTTTGGAATAATCATAACATTTGTTCTCTAACCAATTGTTAAACTTTATTTTAACTTAAATTATGAACTTGGTGGCCAAACCAATCTAACATTGCCTCTATTTGAAAATAGTGAGTGAATTATAGATTTGAGAGTAAAACTTGTTTTTCTGTGAGTAATGAAACATTCATATTTTGTAGAAAGTGAAAAAACAGTAAAATTATGTGAAGGCTCCTGATGCTATTTTTTATAATTAATTTTTTTGGGGGGGATGTTGGAAAGTTCATAAACAAATATGGTATCCTGAAGTGTAAATCTCATGAATAAGAGCAGTCAGTATCTCCTCTGTCTGTGGGGAAATGGATAATGCTCATCCTGTGCCTCTACTCTGTGGTGGGAATTTATATCTATGCAGTATGTATATTCCTACTCATCTATGCATTATTTCCTTATCTTCATTATTCAATATGCCTGGGTAGATGTGGTATTATTAATGTCATCATCACCAAAGATGGGAGGAAATATGGACCCTTATAATAGTACTATTATTGAATACCTAAAAAATAATTATCAATATATACCACTTTAGTATATACCTACTTTTCCATAGATATTTCTTTTTTTAACATAAAATGTGCTCTTTTTACATAAAATGTGCATTCAGTAATTTATATTAAAGTTTAATCCATATGACGTGTAAGAACTATACATCTTCTTTCCTTTTAAAAAAGATTTTGTTGAAGTCATTATATAAATAGATTCAATTAAGTGCATATCTCAATGAAATTTTTACAAAATGAATATTCTTGTGTAACCATAATTCAAATCAATATTTTGTAGAACATTATCCAGCATTTCCAAAAACTTTTTATTATCCTTCTCAGTCATTGCCTCCACCTGAAGGTCACTACTATGCTAACCTCCACCATCACGGTTAATTGGGTCAGTTTAAAATCTATGTAAATAAAACCACACAGAGTAAATTCTTCTTTGTATTTTTTTTTCACTCACCATTATGTCTGAAAGATTTGTCCAGGATTTTTTTTTGCAGTAGTAACTGTTATTTAAAATTGCTACATAGTATTCTACTGCAGGAACTTATGATAATTTATTTGTTAAATACTATATATGGCAATTTGGAGTTGTTTACCATTTCTTTGAATAATATTGTATTTACCTGTCTTGTATATGTGTGTATGCATATATCTTTACACATGAAAATATATACATAAACACATTGAACCTATTTTAATGGATGATACCTAGGTGAAAAATTGCTAGAAGTTCTTAAGGATGCATATATTCAGCTATGTTCAGCTGTGATAGATACTGCCAAACATTTTTCCACAGTGCTTTTACATGTGAATGAGTAGTATAAAAGAATTCCAGTCCTGAACTTCTATTTTGCACCACTTAGCATTATCAAATTATTTATTCAATTTGCTGGATGTGTCGTGGAAGCTTATTGTAGTTTATATTTGCATGTTCCTTATGACTCATGGTTTTGACCACCCCTTTATATAATCATTGGCTACTGGATACCTCAGTATTGAGGAGTCCTTTGCACATTTTAAAATGTTTTCTGTTGTTTTCTCATTTACAGAGGAATTTTTATGCATCGTGGGTATGCTTACTTTGGAAGATCAATATATTACAATTTTTTTCTGGTTCTAATGAAAAATTGTAATACCTTTTGAGGTATTTAAGAAAGCATTGTCTTTCATTTGGTTAAAAATATTTTCTTGTGCTATCTTCTGACAATGGAGTAAAAGAAAAAGATTACCAAAATGGAGAAAGAATTGAGGAATTAGGGTATTTGATAGTTTATCTGCACCAGTGGATTTCAAAATTTACTCCTAGACATTTGAGAAAACTGAAGAGTTTGAAAAAACTCTGATGCTCCAATGTACTGCAGACCAGCTAGTTCAGAATCTGTTGATGTGGGACACAGACATTAGTTTGTTTTAATTGGTGAAGAGAGTAATTAAGTAGGGAAAATCAGCAGGGGAAGGACAGCATTGGAGCAAATTTGGTGAAGAGCAATGAAGTGTAGAATATTGGTTCCAGAAAGTGAAGTTAGGGTGAATCACTGGAGTTAAAATGAGACAGAAATTTTATTTTAGAGCAAAGGCTGAAATTAAATTCATGGTTGAAAGAAATCTTTTGAGAAAATTAGTATGATTTATTAATACATTGGGAGGTTTAAGGAAATAGAGGGGTAAGAGTAAATTGGAAATGGGGGAGATAAGAGCAAATTTCCAATATCTAACTTCTCTAATTCTTCTAATCACCAGAAAATGTATGGTAAATTTTGTGTGCATGTAATTTTTCTGGCAAGAGACTCTCAAGGCATCATCAAATTTTCAAAGGAATCTGAACCAAATGGCTAAAAATAGCCAGATTAGAAAAGGAACTAAGTTAAAATTTGTTACACTTTGCCACTTAAGAGTTACTGACCACATAACCATGTTTGTGGCAGTTGACATGGAACAGAGATGGGTGATGGTAGAAATTTTTTTGTGTGTGTATGTGTAAACAGAAATTGTAGAGGTTAATGGAATATGTGTGTGGAGTAAGAGTGTTAAAACATAACTTGAGCCAGGCTATGGTAGCTCACACCTGTGAGCCTAGCTACTAGGATGCTGAGAAAGGAGGATCTAAAGTTCAGATGCAGCCTCAGCAATTTAGGGAGGACCTAAGCAATTTAGTGAGGACCTTGTCTCAAAATAAAAAATAAAAAGGAACGGATGTGGCTCAGTAGTTAAGAGATCCTGGGTTCAATCCTTGGTATGAAAAAAAAAAATCTATGCACTTAAAAATTTGGATGTAGATGCAACTGTTGAAAGAATTGAGGACTACATTTTGATTATGGAAGGACAAATTTTAAAAACTCCAGTTTTCTCAAATAGGAATGGAAAAGAATGACCACACAAGCAGCAGAGGCACAAGCTATCTTTAGCACTACTTCACAGATAAGGCAGCAGGTGAATGAAACAATAAATGGTTAGGGGTCCTGGGGGAATTGGCAGGTCCTGTCTTCAGCAGCACACATACCCTGCATGTGTGTAGGGTATGAACAGTAACACAAGTGTCCTTTTGTTAAATAAACAGGCCCTCACCCCTCCTTTTTTGATAAACATTTGTTAGTTGAGTGTGCTTTCTTGAACCAGAGTGTGGTTCTAGGAAACAAAGCATGAAAGGATACTGATCAGAGTATTTGAAATACTGGGTACTGAGGGCTGAGTTAGATAGGGAAGACGGCAAAAGCTGGATGATGCCACTGAGCAGTGAAAGTGTAAAGGACATGGTCATCTCAAATATGCTGCAGAACATTAAGAGTGGGAATAATTAACAAGATGATGAAAGTGTGGCATTTATACTTAGAATGTGAGTATATATTAAATAGATGTTCAATGAATACTCGTTCTAGTGTTATTTATTTCCTCTTTAGGAATTAAAAAGAATTTGATATGATAATATTTAACTCATTTGATTTACAAAAACAGAAAATATATTATGCTTTTAAAGTGATTCTTAATGCTAAATAAAAATAAACAAAGGCTATGGCATGTTAGGAAAGGAATATAATAGAAGAAAGTGACTTTTAAAAAATGAAGAAATATTTTTACTTAATATTCATTTTTTAGAGTCTCTTTCACTGTAGTAATTATAGTGTTCATAGTTTTTTGCAATGTACTGATTAAGCACAGTTGGAGATAGAACTAAAAAAACCAAACTACTGTAGAAGGAATAATATCAGACTGTTAGTCATTTGGTATTCCATGTATATTAAATAACCTAAGGTGTTAAATTATCACTGTTAAAATTACCTTTATTATCTTTTTATGGAAAACTTACTTAAAGATAATATTAAAATCTACTTAAAAGTTAATAAAAATATGGGGTACAGCAAGTTAGTTATAGTACTAGATCTTCCTATATAAAAGTACCTTTTCCTTGATTTTTGTAATAAAAGTAATAATAAGACTTTATTATACATTATAGCTGCTTTTACATGATAGGATAAAAACATTAAAAATATAATACATCATTAATTTATGATGAATTAGAATGCCTGCTGTGACCCAATTAGAACCTTGGTTAAATCTATATTTAGCTTTGTTAAATGTAGCTTAAATTTTGTTGTTGATACCTTTATTTCCCCTTACTTACTTGTTATGTGGTTGTTTTCATTTTACTGAAGAAGGGAGAGGGGCAAATATTAAACAAATGGATATGAAGAGAGTTTGCTTTCCTATTTGTTTCTAAAGTCTTCAAGGAATTCAGAATTTGTATATGAGTTTTAGTGGATCAAAACATTAAAAATTTTTTTAAAGAGAGAGAGGGAGAGAGAGAGAGAGAGAGAGAGAGAGAGAGAGGGGGGGGGGGGAGAGAGAATTTTTAATATTTATTTCTTAGTTTTCGGTGGAAACATTTTTGTATGTGGTGCTGAGGATCAAACCGGGCCGCACCCATGCCAGGTGAACGCGCTACCGCTTGAGCCACATCCCCAGCCCAACACTATGCTTTTAAACTCACCTTGTACTCAAGAGTTGCAGATAGGCCTGGATATTCCGGACAAGTGAGATCACCTGTGCAAAGGTCTAAAGATGTAAAAGAATGTTCCCTTCTCTAGATGCTAATATGATTAAGTGTAGCAGGAGTGTAAAAGAATTATGGAGCTATGGCACATTATGTAGGCTCAGATGTTTGTCGCTCAGCCCCTCGAGGGAGAAAAAGTCCTGGAATGTTTTTAGAAAGTGTCCTCTGGTTGAAATAAGGAGGATGAGGGCTGGGGATGTGGCGAGTGTGTCTGTAGGAAGAAGATGTGCAAACTGAGACTGCAAGACTGCAAATGTATCAAAGAAGTGATGTTTCAATTACCTTATTACAATAGATTTGAGCCAATTCTCATCTTGCAAACTATCTCTTTACTATCCCTCTAAAATATATATATATAATTCTATTTAAAAGCTTTTAATGTTATCCTAAGTAGCTTTTAAACCTCAAATATTAAGTCAGTCCTTATCCATAAGATTGAATTTTTCATGGCCCTCACTTATTTCAGCTGCTTCAACATCTAGCTGGTCCAGGAAATGGGCATGCAAACCAAGTGGAGTCTTAAACTTTATCTCTGAATGTTTTTAGAATTGGGGATGACTCAATACTACTTTGGTAGCAAGGTTACAAAGATGAGCCTAAAATTGTGGTCCTTTGTCAAGGATTAATTAAGCCAATAAGCAGAAAGAAGTTGAGAAGAGGAATAGAGAGCTCTTGATTATAGTTGCTGTGATCTATAAAGGACACCACAGTGTATATACACCCAGGACTTGATTATTGCATTTTTTCCTCCATTTCTGTAAGATTTTCTGGGATAATTTTACATTTTGATTAATTTATATTTTTGTGGCACAGGTTTTGAAGAGGCTTGCACATGCTATGCAAGTGCTTTACTACTGAGCAATTGAGCTATGTCCTGAGCCCTTTTGATTTGCATTTTGGGACAAGTTTTCAAAAATTGGCTAGGCTGGCCTCAAACCTTACAATCCTCTGGTTGCATCCTCCTAAATAGCTGTGTGCCGCCATGCCCAGCCCTTTCTGTTTTTTTAAGTTAGTTTAGAATGGGTGCTATCACATCTGCATCCTAATGCATACTTCTAGCCAAGACGTTCTCATTACAAATGAGACACTTATTCAGTTCTCTGTTCCTCTTTTTATGATGTTTATACACCAATTAATATTAATATCCTATCCTATCCAGTTATCAATTCCATTTCATAAATGTTTAATGAACTTGTTTTATGTATAGTGGTGTATATTGTGCACTGTTAATGCAGAAGTGGGTAATACACAGTGCCTGATTTTGAAGGGGTCATACTATATGAGAAAGTTGACATGTTTGCAGGAAGGAACTGTGTTGTATGATTAGATTGAATTAGCAGTAACTCTAGGAGCAAAGGAGAGAGTCCAGTGCTTATGTATCTATACTGTCAATGGAATCTTACTAGAATAGTACAGTCCTTATTAATTCTGTAACTCATGTCACATTTCATTTTGCTAGTTAGTCCCATTCTGTCTTATTTTGTTATTTAATGGTTGCATGGATGTATATCTCATTTCTCTTTCCCACAACTACATTTTAACCCCTTTCTGGATGTGGAATGTGATTTTCTTTTCCTTTGTAACACTCTTCAGCATTTATCACACTCTATGCTTCACTTACTAGAATATGAGATAATACTCAGGATTATAGATTCAGAGTTATTAAAATAACATGACTTCAGAGAGTCATGTTGTTACTTAATAGAAAGTGGCTTTAAATAACTTGCTTACAGAATTTCAAAGTTATTTGGTGAACATCTAATTTGGGATTTTTTTTTTTTTTTTACCTCTGTGCTATTGATATTGAGGCTGGGTAATTCTTTGCTGTGAAGGGATTCTCCTATACACAACAGATGTCCATCACTGGTCTCTTTCCATTAGATGCTGGTATTAGCATCTGCTTGGTGGGGGTAGTGGGGGAGGAAACTTGTTCTTGATTCCTCATTTCCTAATTCCCTTTTACTCTTCAGAACTGCACAGAAAGTATTTGTACTTTTTATGGCTATTTTCTTTTTCTAAGAGTGCAATCCAGCCATTAAATAGATAAGCCTAATACCAGAATGTACTGAAATCAGATTTAAGCCTCCCCAAAAAAGTTATAATGAAAAAATTCAGATTCTTAAAAGGTATGATAAAATACAGGAAATAAAATAAATTAAAAGAAAAGTTTGCTTTGGACCGGGGTTCTTTTCTCTATTGGTACCTTCTTCTCTTCAAAGTTGAAATCTGCAGAGTACAGCCCTTGATCATCTTCTCCAACCCTCATTAAGGACTTCCAGGAAATATCCCGTATTCTGTATTAGTTTTTCTTTGCTGCATAAAAATTACCACAAACTTAGAGGTTGAAAACAGCACATTTTTGTTACCTCACAGTTTATGTGGCCACGAATCTGAGCATGGCCTAAATGGTTGCTCTACTTAGGGTCTCACAAGGCTATACTCAGGAATTGGTTGGGCTACATTCTCCCCTGGAGCTTTGACTAAAGAGGTACCCAACTTCAAACTCATTCAGATTGTGGGTAGATCTATCTCCTGAGACTGTGTGACACAGGGCCAACTTCTTACTAGGCTAGAGGTTGTCCTTAGGTCTTAAAGGCCACTCGCAGTTCCCACCTCTTTGCTAAGCAGTTCACAACAGCAGTTTCCTTTTTTAAGGCCCAAAGGCCTTTATCTCCCCTGCCATTTGGCTGATGCAACCCAGTTGTATAAAACCTGATGTAATTATGGGAGTGCTATCCATTACTCTGAGCATATACTGTACCTAACCAAGGAAGTGACATCCCCTTACTTTTGCCACAGTCTAGTCTATTGGTTAAAAGCAAGTCACAGGTTTTGCTTATATGGAAAAAAAGGATTATTCCAGTATGCCTGATAGAGGTCAGTTTTAAAAACCTACATTAATAAAACTTTGGACGAAGTGTAAGACTCTAGAAAGTAATCTGATTAAAACTGAATAAGCTCTTAAGTTTCATGTAATAATCTTCTAAAAGTACAATTGGATTCATGGTCTCCAACAATTCCTCTTCTTTTGCATACAACATTCCAATAATTTCCCAATACATTTGGAGTAAAGGCCAAATTTACTAAGTTCTGTAGACATACATGAATGGGTCCTTGTTAATCATCCCCTGAGACTTTTTCCCTTTGCTTCTGAGTCCCAGTCACACTCCAAACTCATTCCTACTTTAGGACTTTGAAGTGGTTATTTCTTCTATCTGGCTAAGTTCACCTTGTCAATCCCATTTCAAAGTAAATGTCATATTTCCAGAAAGCTCTTTTCTGACCACCCAATCTAGGATTTTATCACTTACCATTGAGGGATTATATTATCTGGTTTCTATGGTCTTCTGAGAACTGTCCACTGGAGATATTTTGTTCTAGTTTACATTGGTTATTGCTGGTAAGCACTCACCTCTTCTCTACAGTAATAAAGATTTTCAAGAGCAGAGTCCTGATATGCCTGGAGTATCTCGTTTTTTTCTCAGAACTTCATCTGAATGAAGATTCTCAGTACATACTTGTTGAAAGAATGAATGCCTCACATAAACCTCCACTGGAAGCATTTTTTACTCTTACTAACAAAGTCACAGTCATATCTTTGAAAATGTTAAGTTTATATTGTGTGCTTTTTGTTTGAATCTTGACATAATTTGATGGAAACTTAATCACAAGTACTGTGACTTGTAATTCTCTGGAATCTCTAAAACTCCTCATAATCTACATAATTTCTATTGCTAGATATATGTTGGTTGCTTGCCATGACATAGAGACTCTTTCCATTGAGTTGTGATCATAGATTAACTACTTGTACTTATTTACTGATCAGCTAGATTTGTTTTATACAAGCCACACTGTTCTAACTCAATATATTGTGGACAATGTAAATGACTATATATTGAAAAAAGAAATAATGAAGAAACACATTGCAACTGAAATCTGATTCGCTTCTTAAAGAAGTACAAGCATTTTAATACCATGTTTAAAATTAAGACAGTCAATATCATGTTGAAAATAAGACAGTTAATAAAGTCATATCAGGGATTTTGGTGACTTGAGGAATATTCTATTACTTTAAAAAGAGAAAAGATAACACTATTTAAAACATGTTGGTTAAGTAAACATTCTGGAACTACTAATAGCTTGTGCAATATTATCAGGGGATGCGTTGATTAAAGGGGTTGGTTTGTGTTTGGTGTACAATTTATACTGCTGGAAATATGGCCTAGAGAAAATACTTATTGGGATGAATGATGAGCTGCAGAGTCTGAATGGGACCTAGTCAAATTGAAAAAGTATGTTTTGTTTAAAATGTATTCCTAAAATTGGCTCAATAAATCCTCTAAAATTAACAATAAAATCAAGAGATAAGATTGAAACTAGAACTTATGGATCACTATTTTTTAGATGGGTATTTATAGAGACATTTGTTGAATAACTTCTGACACAATAGCTTGAAAAGAAGCATGCCAAAATCTACATAAAATTAAGATGAAAACTGAAAATGATGGCAAGGAATCTCCAGTACATGTTTGTTCCATGAAACTCTAAACCCTTAACCAAATGAGCAAAGCTGAAGGAAGATTATTAATCTTCAGGAGTGAAGGTGTTATAATAACATTTGTCCTTTTCTGAGAAACATAATTAAATTTCTAAAAATTATAGAATCATCTACTTTTAAAGGTGAAACCAAGAATATGTGCAAATTTATTACGTTTGCTTAGCATTGCTTTTTAATAAAGAGTCCCCAAACTATTAATCATAGTGAGATTTCTACAATACTGATCAAAATCTGTCCTGAGGCAGGTTTACAAAATAGTCCCTGATCATACACCACTAGTGACAAAGAGTTTTAATGGATTTCATCAAAAAGAACTTCATGCATATAAGAGATAACTTCTTTTCATAAAAAATATATCTTTTTTTCTTTTTGATGCTACCATCTTAAAATATCTTTTCATGAATTATGCAAAGCTTATGGCATTACTTTGAGGCAGACAGTACATGTATGCCCTTCAGTGATAAAGTTTCAAAGAATCTTTCCCCCCATGAGGAATGAGGGAGAGGAACACTGCATTCACTATTCAGTAGAGTGCACAAAACCAGGCATTGTGATGTATAATAGGTTTACATTATTAAATAAAACAGAAAGGTTTCTTATGCTTGATTGTTTTCCATCCATTGGAAACAAGCAGGATTGTTTTATTTTGTTTTAGAATAACATTCTAAACTTATTCTTTAATAACTCAAACAAAGTCATCAGGATATTAGATAGTGAGAAATTTGTTTAGAGGGGACTAGGTCAGGTGGATTTTGAAGCAATATTTGAAAAATAAGAGGGAGAAATTACTAAGTGGAAACAAGTCAATGTAGCATTACATAAACCAAGAAAAGAAAAGAAAGAAGTTGTCCATGAACTAAATCTCTGCAGATCAGTCACTTAAGACCCATAACACACAGGTTATTAGATTTAGTAACAGGAAATGTATAAACTGCTTTGGCAAGAGTAGTTTCAATTGAGTAGTAAAAAACAGAATTCAAATTGTTCAAAATTGAGGAGTGGATGAGGGTGGCTCAGTGGTGGTAAAAGGGAAGTCATCAACATCGCCAAACTCTAAAACTATCCTAGCAGTTTCATATTCTTGGACTACCAAAATACCGAGCAACAGGAATTGTAAATTAATAAAACTTTAATTTATTAAATTGTAAATTATGACAGATACTATACAGCCATTAAAATGGTATAAAGATTATTTAATGTTGTACAAAACTGCTCACTGACTCAAATTTAAAGCAGAATATAAAATTGAATATGCAAAAATCTTTTAAAAATATGTGAGTATAATATTTTTGCCTATGATATGTGAAATTAGAATAAAATGTCAGTGTTAGGTATCATGGTGATACATTGATATGGTTGAGAGATGAGATATCCCCAAAAGCTCAGGTGTTAGACTGAATTTTCAGAGGTGAAATGATTGGTTTATTAGAGCATTAAACAAATTAGTGGATTAATCTAATAATATAGATTAACTGGGTGGTAATTGTAGGTGAGTAGAGTGTGTACATGTAAATATATGTAAATGTATGTAACTGGAACAGAGTACACTAAAATATAACAGGTGTCTATGTACTAATAATATTGGCATTAATTTTTATACAGTATGTTTCAGTCAGGTTTTTCAATGCTGTGACTGTAAGACCTGACAAGAACAATTTTAGAGGAGGAAAAGTTCATTTGGGGGATTCACAGTTTCAGAGGTTTCAGTCCATAGACAGCTGACTCCATTCCTTGGGGCTCCAGGTGAGGCTGAATGTCATGGAAGAAGAGTAAGGTAAAGGGAAGCAGCTCACATGATCATCAGGAAGCAGAGAGAGAGAGAGAGACTTCACTCACCAGATACAAAATAGATACCCCAAAGACATGCCCCCAATGACCTACCTCCTCAAGCCATGCCCTATCTGCCTTCAGTTACCATCCAGTTAATCCCATCAGGGATCAATTCATTGATTGGTTTAAAGGTCTCGAAACCCAATCATTTCTTCTCTGAACCTTTTTACACTGTCTCACACATGAGCTTTTGGGGGACACCTCACATTGAAAACATAACACGGTGAGTATTTATTATATTATAAGCACAATTTAAAATTAACCATTGGAAATAAAATATAATAAGGTATAATTGAAATCATATAGACTGGTTTCAAATCTGTGATTTGGTATTCAATAACTTTTCAGAATTGTAGTGTTAGCCTCTGTGAGAGGTGAATCAAAATACCTTCTTTGTATGGTTTATAGGAAGATTCTACTGGCACTCTATTAAAATTCCTAATACTTTAAAATATAATTATGCTTTGAGTAATTTGCCATGAATTTTAAAAATACATATAGATATCATAAAAAATACCAGTGCTGCAATAAATTAGGGAAAGATAGTAAAATTTTAAGCAAGTTACTATAATTATTAGACAGCTAGTGGGTACAGTATACATTAGTAGTAAGTATTGCCTTATATTTTAAGAATTAATATATAGTAATTTTAAAATAACATTTTTATTATCTATAGTATATATTCTTCAATTTTTTTTCTGTATGTATAAGATCTCCAGAAAGTGTCCTGTCATCATTGACTCTGTGCATCTGTCCTTGACAGAAACCAAATTTTCCATAGAGATGTTATGTCTATCCATAATTGTGCTTCAAGATTTTGGAGGGTAGAAAGATTAACACAGTAAAATGCAACAGCCAGTTGTAAATTGAGCTCACACAAATGAAAAGTGAAGAATTTCCTACATGGCTTTATTAAAAGCAGAGCCAGGTCATTGAGGTTAGTTAGGTTATATGATAAAATAACTTCTTTTCTTCTCATGATTAAATTTGTGCAGGTTTTGTAGTAAAATTTATATTTTCTTAAAGATAACAGCAAAAGGGAATCAAGTTTCTATACCTAAGGCTAACACAAAATTACAACTTGGAAGAAATTTCTCTCTGGCACCCTCTAACATAAATCCAGGTTCATAAATTTTAGCTTTTTATTTAAGGTAGTCTATAAAAATAGGACTATAAATTGAATTTGTCAGATATATAAAAGTCCACATACTACATATGTGTATTAATGATTTTTTATTGTGATATTAATCATGTTAAGCAACTATGATCTCTGGGTACATAGAGGATATTTACAGCCATGGTCCCTACCCTTAAGGTATTTGTGTTTGCTAACATGGATGAGGAGAGTGATATGAAGAATATTCAGGCAAATTAACAGTGCTGCCATTAAATGAAATCTAAAAAACAAGAAACAGTTTAGAAGAGATGAGCAAAACAGTTATGGGTGCATATTTGAATAAGCTAAGTTCATATAAAAAGTTATATTTTCCTGTTTCGAGGGGAAATTCAGGGAAATATGGAATTTCACTAATTGTTTGATAGTTAAAAGAAAGAAATTAGAGTTACTTAAGGGTAGATACTCAGATAACTCTGCTGTAGTAATGCTTTTCACCCACTGAAAACATAATTAGATTATATATCAAGTATCAGAATGGAGTTATATGATGATGGCATCAGTAACCAACAATTGAGAGTTCCATAACTTGGCCTGGTAAAGAGGAGGAAGCAAGATGCACATAAACTTTTTATTAATTTAAAATGCATTCTTTGATGTCAGACAATTCCAGTATTGGTTCAACCACTTATCATAGTGTATTCTCTTAGTCTACATTGTCAAATCAAGAAAATAAAGAGAGCAAATTGTCCTTGCATCCAATATTTGTCTTGACCATCAAGCTCAGTAAAACACACATATTTTAACCAACATCAATGTTTTTATGTTTAAGAAAGGATAAAAATGTGACCATGAGAAATAATGTTGAACAATCTCAAGGGAGCAATTAGCATTGCAAACCCTTCAGCTTTTTTCTTTTCTTTTCTTTCTTTTTTTTTTTTGCACATATTCACCTCAAGTGTTCACAATTAGCCTGATCTTCAGAGAAGTTCTATCAGTATAGGCTATTCATTAATTGCTCTGGATAATAAAGCAGATGCTCTCTAAGATGCATTTTTTTGGTTGGATTCTCACGTATCTTCTATCTGGTACCAACTTTCCTATAAATTTTGGGGAATATTTTGCTAAGAGAAGCTACAAGGGTCAAGTCCTGGCCTAAAACTAGAAGAAAAGACACAGATGCAGCTGCTAACTCTTCCTTTCCAAAATCAACCTTATAAGATTTTGCAAGGAATTAATTAAATAATACAAATAGAATGCTTAGCACAGTGAATGGCACATAGTGCTTAATAAATATCACTTAACAATTTTCTTTATTTATAAGGTTCAACATTATGAGATTAATACTTGGTTTTTGAGGGTTTTATCTGACCCTATACTATTTAGGACATGTTACCTATAACTCCAGTTACTGTCTTACATCTATTACTGAATGCACACAGCTGTACACATTCCTTAGTAACACATTTAGAAACAATTGCTTTATAAAGCAATTGCTGCTTTCAGGAACTTAGATACTTAAGAAACACACATATACACATACACAAACATAATATTTTCTGGTGAATGAACTCAGCACCTTGTGTCTGCTAAGTAAGTGATCTACCACAGAACTATAACCCCAACCCATAAATTATATATACACACATATATCACATACACATTAACTATTATGGAGAAATAAATTGACTATAACATCAAAATTATGCTTATTTTATAGAATCAACTTTAATTCCAAAGGCCATGCAGGCAAAGTTGCTAAACATCTTTTTCCTATCTTTAGAAAATTACTAGCATCATTGTTGAATTATAGCAAGTTTATTTTTCTGTGCTGAAGATTGAGTGCAGGGCCTCACAGATGCTAGGCAAAAGTTCTACCACAGAACCATATCCCTAGCTCCAAATTGTAATGAAATTTATGAACAGAATGGATAATATATAGCCTTAATTTACATACACACTTATTCTCCAAAATTATGACTCTAGAAGCAAAGCAGATTACAGAGATTACGGCATTTTGTATTATTAGTCTTCAGAGAACCATGGAAGCAGAACAAGGAAGGAAAACGAAATTTCTCTCTCTGCTCTTTTCAGGGCTGTTTTTCTCCCAGGACTTTCTGAAATCCATAAAATAGGGAACTATCATATACATATATTTAAGAATCTGGGGCCTACAGAACCATATATTCTATTATTTAGCAGATTAAAAGCATTGTGGAGAAGGTGATTTAGAAAGAAATTTTTAGTTTTGAGATTTTTTTTTTTTTGTCTCCCTTTCCTTTTTTGTCATTCTAGTCCACTCTTTTGTTTTTGTTTCCTATTTAGTCTGGCAATGTTTCACTTTACTTCAACAATTTTAATTAAATTGTTTCGCATGAGGGGCTTGGCCAAGTCTTCCCTGGGGACTGGGTTATTAAGGCCGAGAACCTCTGGCCCCAAGGAGCACATGCGCTCCCGGTCCGGTCCCCCAAACACGGAGTCCTGTAGCCCAGGTCTTACCTGAGTCAGGATGAGGGAGTGGTGGGTCCAGGTGGGGCTACTGGCTGTGCCCCTGCTGGCGGAGTACCTGAACATCCCACCCCCTCAGCTCTCTCCTGCTCTGCACTCATGGAAGACTTCTGGCAAGTTTTTCACCTACAAGGGACTGCTCATCTTCTACCAGGACTCTGTGGGTGTAGTTGGTAGTCCTGAGATACTTGTGCTTTTACATGGCTTTCCAACTTCCAGCTATGACTGGTACAAGATTTGGGAAGGTCTGACCCCGAGGTTTCATCGAGTGATTGCCCTTGACTTCTTAGGCTTTGGCTTCAGTGACAAACCGAGACCATACCACTATTCCATATTTGAGCAGGCCAGCATCTTGGAGGTGCTTTTGCGCCATCTAGGACTCCAGAACCGTAGGATCAACCTGTTGTCTCACGACTATGGAGACATTGTTGCTCAGGAGCTGCTGCAAAATTGATGTGGCCGGCTTACCATAAAGAGTCTCTGTCTGTCAAATGGAGGTATCTTTCCTGAGACTCATCGGCCTCTCCTTCTCCAAAAGCTACTTAAAGATGGAGGTGTGCTGTCACCCATCCTCACGAGGTTGATGAACTTCTTTGTATTTTCTCGAGGTCTTACTCCAGTCTTTGGACCATACACTCGACCCTCCGAGAGTGAGCTGTGGGATATGTGGGCAGGGATCCGAAACAATGACGGGAACTTGGTGATTGACAGTCTCTTACAGTACATTAATCAGAGGAAGAAGTTTAGAAGACGCTGGGTGGGAGCTCTTGCCTCTGTAACTATTCCCATTCATTTTATCTATGGGCCATTGGATCCTATAAATCCCTATTCAGAGTTTTTGGAGCTGTACAGGAAAACGCTGCCTGGTCCACAGTGTCGATTCTGGATGACCACATTAGCCACTACCCACAGCTAGAGGATCCCATGGGCTTCTTGAATGCATATATGGGCTTCATCAACTCCTTCTGAGCTGGAAAGAGTAGCTTCCCTGTATTATCTCCCCCACTCCCATATCTGTTGTATATTCCACTTAGGAAGAAATGCCCAAAAGAGGTCCTGGCAATCAAACACTGTTTTCTCACAAAAGTCCACTTTACTCACATTGATGGATCAGAATATAGAAAAAAGGCAGCAGAAACTCTGACAAAATAGCCCACCTCATTCCTTTGACGTCTGGTGAGGTATATAGACTTGTCTTTGTGTTATTAGGAAATTCTGATGAGCATGACTTCTCATGGATGCATAGAGACAGGCATTAGATATTCTTTTGCTTAGAAGACCTTTTAACACTTCTGTGGACTTTCCTAAAGTATCTGAAAGTGCTAATTTCTGGCCCAACCCGAGTTGGAATTCCACAGTAGAGAATGAGGAGTGGGGCCTGTTACCTCTCCTTGAACGGCTTGAAGGGTACATGGTTTTTAAAGTCCTCTAGGCAACATAGTTTAACTGAGAGTGAATATTCCTTGTCATACTTTGGATTAGTTTCATCAGCTGCTTCAAATTATAGACATTTTGTTAAAATATTTAAGTAATGCAGTATTTTAAAGTATGGTGTAAGAGTATGATATGCCTACACATTGTATATTGTTTATAAGGACACTAAAATGGCAGACCTTTACTCTGCCAAAGTAGTGAACCTTATTAAACGTGTATTTTCTGAGTAAACTAAACCCAAATTATTTGCAGAATTTCCTAAAATCACAGACATTAAGAACCAATTGCATCTGTGCCAGAGATTTACTGTTATTAGCTGGAAAGATCAATTCTAACAGCAAAGAATAGTCTAACTACTCATACCCCAGTGCTTAGAAGCATGACCCTCCTGGGCTGAAGTGTAGGGAGGGACCCTTGTATACTCGAGTTACCTTGCTGAAGTACACTGACTCCTCTGGTGATGGTGGCTTAGCTTCCCATTGGCTCTCCCAGAGAGGCTTTCTCATGCAGCTCAGCAGTTCCTGTACTTAGCCAACAGGATAGTTCCCAGACACTTTAAGAACAAATTCTCAAAGACCTATAAGCAAATGGTGCTGAATAGTTTTTTTTTTTTAAGCCACAGTTTCATTGTCTTAGTCAAAGTAGGATTATTAAGTGATTAATTTTAAATTCTTTTTTTTAAAAATTAGGAACTTCAAGTGTAACAACTTTGAAACCAGAATAAGTGTTTATTTTCTATTAATACAAATGAATTGTGACAAAAAAAGAAAGGTCGTGTAAGGAAGGTATAAATAAAATTGAAAAAATACAAAATAATACTAACCAATCAAAAATTTGACAATTCTTCCCTTTTTAAAAATTTTAAAACATTTTTTTAGTTGTAGTTGGAAACAATACCTTTATTATATTTATTTATTTTTTTTATGTGGTGCTGAGGATTGCACCCAACTCATACCTGCTAGGTGACTGCTCTATCACTGAGCCACAACCCCAGTCACAATTCCACTTTTATTGTCTACCAATTTCCAGTTGGATTTTCACTTAAAAGAGATGCTTTTTTCTTTACAAAGAGGATCTCTTCTCTATCCTGTTTTGTTTGCTTGCTGTTTATGATAAACAATCTATGAATTTCTAAGGGAGAGGACAATAAATGTTTTTAATAAAAAGACCACCTTTAGAAGTAAATGTGCCAAGAGATCAAACAGGGGCAACTCTGGTGTAATCAATGATTCTGTGCTTAAATGATGTGATTGTCAGTGATGGATAATCCTTCACTTTCCCAGCAAGCTCATGACTTAATGAGGACTTAATCATGTCCTGGTACATGCAAGCTTAATAGTAATATATGCTGAGACCCTAGCATCCAAGGTTGATGAAAAACAGGAGGAAGTAAAGATCCAGCCTGATGGGGGCAAGAAAATAAAAACAGCCGCAGAGCTGGATCTTGCAGTGAATACTTATCTGCATATTATCTGACCTACCCAAAGAAAAAAGTCATGGATTAGCAGTTGTGGCTAAATAATAAGCCCCGTGCTTCACTTGGATCTAGCAACATGAGAAGTCTAATTGGCACAATGTGAAATTCAATGGCATCCTGATCCTGGTGAACTGCTTACTAGGAAGGAATTCAAGCTAGTGATTGGGAGGGGATGGTGGTGTATAGATAGGACTGTTCAGAACTTTTAGGATGATATCAAGAGTTAAGGCAAGTCAGGATATCACACCAAACAAAGAAAGTGTAATAGAAATCTGTCCTTTCACTCTTTGAGAGCTGAATGAAATCAGATAAGTTAGAATCACATATTTGTGTGCCTCAATTAGTTCATTCCTGCAGAGAAGTTTATAAATTATAACTATCCATAGTGCATCAATGGGTGCACTGTCATTATTTTAACCTCCATAAGATGGAAGTTATGGAAGACTAGAGATTAACTCACCCAGTACCTCCTGCACACTGCTTATCTCCACCCTTACATGGATACTCATTTTAGTGATCCTTGGAAGACAACAGCAGAAGATTAATTTTAGTAAAAGATAAGCTGAAATATATTAGCACCAGTTTTCTAACTTTTCAATGAAGCTTTGTTTAACTATTTTTGAAATTTAAAATCTAGCCAATAATTGGGCCAATGCATTGGTGCCAAGGAGCAGAGACTTTAGTCCATAATATGAACACTGCTGTGGTTTTCTATACTTGATACTCATTTTGTAGTCTCTGATTTCCCTCAACTAATACAAAGAGTCTCACTGCAGAAACTCTAAGATTCCTTGGTCTGACATATTTGAATGCTACAAATATCATGCTATTAGGTGCTTTGCTCACCTTGAGAAGATAAAAGTGTGCTCTCTAGTTGAGATTATAAGTTTATGACCTTGCAAATTGCACATGCAAATGGTGCAACATTGCTATTTTGAATGAAATTTAAGGCAAATTGCATTAATAAATGGTAAACATCATTCATACAGTGCATTTTCTTAAAATGAAGTAGATCAGATATTTAATGGAAAATATTTACAGGTTTAGGTAATTCCTCTATTGACTATTTTATTTTTATGTTAGAAAACATTTATGGTGCATGTAAATGTAATACATTATATCTCCCTTCCAAAACTATGGTGTCAGAATCACCAGAATGCTGGTGTATGATATGGACAATGCATTTATTCAATCCTTGACATAGTGACCACTATGATCTAATTAGAGTTTAGGAATAGGCTAACAGTGAATTTAGGACTCTCAGATTAAGAAGCTACCTGGATTGCTTACTTCTCAGATTCTTTCTCACCCTGATTGTCTGCAGTCTGAGTAAAGCAGTTCATTCCAATAAATTCAAATATTTATTGACTTTCCGCTGTGTTCTGGGGACTCTCCTATAAACAGTGATCCAAAATGAACAAGACATACCTGTCTTCAAGAAATATGTCAAACATGACAGAATGAAGTTCTAAAACACATCATAATTTGATATATACTGTATTAGATAAATGCAAAGTGCTATAGGACAAAGAAAAAACATGTCACTTCCTTTAAAAAAGAAGAGAAGGGCAAAGTATTTCTTAAAAGATGTGACATGGAGCTGAATTGAGGTAAATTTTCAAAAAGGAGAAAGATGCCCCCGAGGGAGAAAAATAAATAATGCTATTTAGAAAAAAAAATGAGAAATCCTGGTGACTGGAGCTTACTATGTTTTAGCAGAAATTTAAGGAGTTAATTGAGAGGGACCCTATGAGTTACTATATAGTAAGGTTGTTTATAAAATAACCTTGTGTTAGACTACCAGCCTGAAGGTGATAAGAAAGATTGAAAGATTTTAAGGAAAATAGTAATATAAACAGATGGAAGACAGTAGCTGCTTAATTATTAAATGAAAAATAAATGTCTTAAAAATAAGGTTATACCCTAAGATCTCTTTCCTTGGCACCAAAACAGCCAAATAATATTGGTTATTTTGAGTACTATACAGGGTAACATATTCATCTTTGATTTTTAAAATTGAGTTAATTGGATCACTGCCACTCAAGATATAAAATCAAAGATTCCAGATATCTCACTGTAGGCAATGTTACAAATGACACAAGATTTTGTATTTTTGATGTGAAATTAAAAAGTAATAGTTTAAACATCTGAAATAAAATGATGTTATTTTTAATTCTCCTTGTATTAAGGGAACCCTTTGCTTATAGAGAGAATTTTAAAATGCTATTCGGCTGTGGCAGCCACATGTGCTGTGGAACTTCCCATGCACACATCACCAAAGTGGCCGCTCTCCATGCCTGTCCTTCATCAGCTCTGAAAGTTCCTTTTCAATCTTCAGGGACAGAGGAGGAAGGAAAAAAGCCTAAGGACAGGCCAAGGAGATTCACTGACTATTTATAGAATAACCTTGTGTTAGAGAAAATCAGGTCTTCAGAGAGAAGGAACTAAAGCTTTCAGTGTGTGTTTAATAGCAATGCCAGCAATGTGATACACAAGGCAACAACTCCAAAATAAAAAAAAAATACCTTGTAATTCTAAAAGAAGGGTGTCAGGAACAAAGGTAAAATTAACGATACGCTAAAATGAAATGATTTCTTTATATTCATCCTTTCTTTTCTTTTACTGATCTGTTGGGATATTATATCTTGAGACCTTTTTTTTTTTTTTTTTTGGCAAATTCCCTGCCCTCTCAACACCTGCCAAAATAGTAAATATTACAAATTCGGCATCACTTCTTCATCTTGAATATAAGTTGAGTTTTTTGTTAATATAAAATTGATAAATATAATTATAGTCGCTTTACAGAGATTTTACTACTTAAATAATATTTAAAATATATATTTTAAAAATTTCACTCTTGTGAATCATATTTTCTGTCTGATTTAAATAGTGGAATTGTAGCAAGATGCTTTGGTCCTTTTTCATTTGAAAACAATTTTATGAAACTGCAGGGTTTTTTTTTTCTTTTTTCCTTTTGGTAACACTTTGATTATATAACCCTGCCCAGAAGACTCCCATCCCCCATCTGCTCATTATAATGTTTTCTTTCCATTTTATTCCAGAAGATGCCAAGACAGCCTCCTGGTGGGTTACCTTGGCAACCTCTTGTGTCATGTTTTAGAATGTCCCAGGGCTGCAGTTTTATTTCAATTTGCATGCACTTCAGTTAGCTAACTGTAAATTAAGAAGACCTATTGTAGAAGCAACCTTTTATTTTTTTTTCTTCCAGAATAAAAAACAGATAATTAAAATAACTGTTCAGTACAACCCACTTATATTTAGTACTGCACATAGGAAAACTTTGGTTATGCTTATGTAAAATCATAGTATTTTTCCACATGGCATTTTAATAACCAGATTTTATAATGCCATATAACATAATACACAGTATATAATACACATAAAATAATAGTGTGCTTGATTTCATCCTTGAAAAAAATATGTCACTTTATAATCTCATGATGACAGTCACAAAAGACTTTTCTCAATAGAACTTTTGACATGTTACTTAAGGTAACATGGCAGTGGTTTAAAATGACTTGTTTACATCAAACTAAAATATCAAATAGCATCCAAACAAATATTGAAAATATTTCATTTTAATATTTCACATCTGAAGAGTCACATCTTCTTAGTTGCATCTTTTAAGAATTAGTGATGTAATTTCTTTTTGCATAAGCTTAAATTTTTTTGATACATATTTTGTTTTCTTGTATTAATTTTCAAACTCTTGAACGGTGCAGTTTTTTTAATGGTAGAGAGATAAAAAGTCTGATGTTTGAGCAAAGTTGGGAATAAATTTAATACCAAAGCTGAAATAAAATTCATCCTGAGACTCCAGGATGTATTAGGTATCAGAGTAAGAACAATGGATCATTGTTTTCTCTCCAAAAAAACTATTACCTTTATGCATGTTCTGCTCTCTGAAATATTTTCTGCAGCTCTGTAGAGTTTGGGTGTTCTATGATCCCTTATCATACTGAGGAGGACATTCTGCTATAGATTAGTGACTGTTTTGTTGTTTTATTTTTTAACCCAGATTCACTGTCACCTTGAAATTAGTAACCTGTTCTTTCTAAGAAAGGGTCTCTGAAGGGTGTTTTCTGAGTAATTTTGAGTACCACCATAAATTGAACTCTATTTTCCTCTTTCATTCCTTCGGGGCACTGGCTGAATCTACCTCAATATGTGCAGGATAATTAAGTTGCAACTTTCCTTTATAGTGTTTTCTTCCAGGCTCTATTTGTTTTTACTATATCATAGTATAGCTTAGAGTTTGAGAAATATGATCATGGGTTTTTATTTTCTAAGTCTTTCCCATCCTAAGAATAGTAGGATCTTCAGATAGGGGTGCATCCAATGAAGATGTTGATGTATGAATGTCATCCCTTTGGGACCTCTTCGGAATGATAGTTTCTTCAGACATGACTCTGTAATGACAGTTTGATTTGTAATAAGAGTCTTTAGTAAGACATGGTTTTTGGAACTCCAAATCGGAGCAAAACTAGCTTGATATCTTACTTAGTAGTATATCAATCCTTTGAAGTAGCTAACAAGGAGATGAAAGAACTGTTGCACTTGCATCCAGACTGATACACTTGGATAGTGTCATCCAGCTTGTTCACATCTGTGCCTAATCCAAGTCTTGTCCTTAAAACACTCCTCATGTCATCTACAAACTTCAGTTTCCATGACATTGATGGTGGCTTCTCTTTGATGGTAGCAGTTTTCATGCTTGCATCCCATAGGCAGGTTGTCACTCCTCTTACCACCGTGGGGTTAGCCAGCCCTGATAACTTGTGTCATAGATTACCTCTGATTCTGAAGAGCCACAATTGAGAACATTTATCACATAAGCTTGATTTTTCATTTAAAGTATATAGAGGACCATAGGTGTAGATGGATAGATTAGTTAGAATCATCTTTCCAAGGTCATGGCATATTGTCAGCCAATATTGTTCCATGCAAAGGGCCTCTCTCATTTTCATTCTTTCTTTCACTTTTAATTTTTTGATGACTTTATTATGCCATAATTTACATGTCATAAACTGCATATATTAAAGTGTATGATTTGATAAGTTTTGACATATGAATACACCTGTGAAGCCACACCACCACAATCAAGATAATGAGCACATCTATCAGCCCCAAAGTTTCCTAGTGCTTCTCTGTAATTTCTCCCTCCCACCACCTTTCTGTCACCATTGACTAGTTTGCGGTTCTTAAAACCCTCTATACATAATAGTAATACAGTATACATTTTGCCAAGCTTCTTTTATGCAGCATTATTGTTTGAGATTAAAAAATATACAGGTAGTTTCTATATGCACCTAAAGTTGAGATTCACTCTTCCAAAAAATGTTGAGGTACGAGACATGGTATTGAAAATTCTGGGGAAAGGCTGTGAGAATCACATGGGACATAGGATCAACTCTGCTGGCATAGGATCTACTGTGATGAAGACATGTCAGTGGTTATGGAAAATTATACAAGCACACAACACACACAAATTCCTGAAGGCTCTTTCAAAAGGTGAAACTTCAATTTTCAGCCATCATTATTTCAGGTGTGCAGCACTGAAACATATTAAGCCTCATTCTGCCTTAGTCTCTTAAAAGCTCTTTTAACTTCCTCCAGCTGTCTCAGCATTGTCAGACGATTGCAATGTGTCAAAATATGATTGAAAGTGAGATCAGATGTTCTCAAATTCCTCTTCTAGCAGTGAAGTGCTGTGAGTCTTAGAAGATGTTAATTTGCTTGCTTAGTTCTTCATTTGGTTCTGTGGTTCACCAATCGGCTCTCCAGTCATTTCAAATTGAAACATTTCTTTCATTTTCTGTCCCCATTTCTCCTTTCTTGTCTGAATAAAAATGCACAGCATTCTAAATAAAAGACTTCACAATGTCTTGTACTCTCAATAAGTTTCTTATATTTCCTGACAAGGAAAAGCCAAGATTTTCAACCTTTTTTTCCCTGGTATTTCCTTGCTACCAATAGGTTACCCTTGTATGTGTTCATTTATCTTTGTCTACTTCTTCCAACCACTTGGTGCTATAAATGGCATTTTAAAAGAACTTCTTTCAAAATATTATGGATTTCTAATTAATACAGTAAATTTTTTAAAATCCCTAATATTATCTGCAGGTACATTTGATGAGATAGTTTTAAAATACATCAGCAAGAGTTTTTTTTTTTTTTTTTTTTTTTACTGTGTCTTCTCTTTTGATCTTCACAGTTTGGATTGTTATTGTCACCACACCCAAGTCCAGCTGTTGGCCAGGACAAGGCAAATAATTCAAGAAAGGAGGTGTTGAAGCAAGGAAATCTATTTGAAAAGATACTAAATGAGAAGATGCGGACTTCTTGTTCAAAGCCCATCTTTCCAGGAGGCTGATTTAGGAGTGGTTTATACAGGAGATGGGTGACTGCAAACTGGTAGGTGCCATTACAAATTTCTAACCCCAACTGAGTTTTTTTTCTCTTCCAGATTCATATAACCAATAACAAAACCAAGAGCCAAGTACACAGTGAAGTAAAACTTATTCCTTTGCTAGTTAATAAGGAGAAGCCTGGAGAAATCACTCTCCTATCAGACTTCTTGCCTTGAAACAATGAGGGTCCTTTTGTAAGGGGAGAAAGTGCAGATTTTACATAAGGAGTAGGAGGATTATTTATGACTTCTTAGAGAGAGGGCTGTGTCCATTGCAGAGATGAAGGGTTGCTTTCTTCCAATCTTTATATGGGCATGATTCAATCAGAGTCAGAAATGGATCAGACTAACATAGTGCTGGTGGGTGGAAATTTTGTTAGGGACACATATTGCAAGGAGATGGTAATGAATCTGGGGTGACTTAAAATGTCCATGTGTCTTCCTTTATGGCTGAAACCACTTTTGCCCAGTTCCATTCTGTATCTGGTTTCACAGAAGCAGCAAAAGTCCAAGAAGTCTGAATGGCTAGCCAGGGGGGTATCTGGTTTGGAACAGAACACAAGTTACTAAAAAGGACTGTTTCTCAAGGTGTGAAAAGGTGCTTGCCCATGGCAGTGCCTTTTCACACATGGAGGTTTGTGGCCAGGTGGCACACTTCTGATCCCATTTGCCTATCATGAGATGCAAGTGGCGAGAACAAAGATAATTATTTCCTGGGGTTGTACTTGTCACTGATCAGCTTGCCCACGTGCAGTTCCTGATATTTCACAATTGACAGCTAGAGAGGGGGCAGCTGCCCCCATGTCCTCATGTTGATCACCAAACTCAAGGTAATGAAAGAAGGGCTGGGGATGTGGCTCAAGCGGTAGCGCGCTCGCCTGGTATGCGTGCGGCCCGGGTTCGATCCTCAGCACCACATACCAACAAAGATGTTGTGTCCGCCGAGAACCAAAAAATAAATATTAAAAAAAAATCCTCTCTCTCTCTCCTCGCTTTAAAACAAAAAAAAAAAAGTAATGAAAGAAAACATACCTTATCTGATTATTGTGGAAGACAAGAGTCAGATGAGGTTATTATGAATCTGGCACAACAACTTCATTATGAGACAAAAGAGACACCAAAACTACCCAATTTCACAGAGTGAGCTGACCAGATTCTAAAGCTTGAATTCAGGTTTATCAACTTCTGGGTCTTCCATTTGCAACAAGGAGTAAGCAGTCTCCATTGAAGTATTTTGAACCTCACTTTATTTTGAGTGTTCTTAAATAATTTTCAGGCGTGGTCCAGGTCAGTGAGGTAGAGAAATATCTGTAAGTGGTCAGAGCCAATGAAAAGCATACAGGATCCACATCAGGTGTGAGTCATTTTGGAAGAGTGAGAAGACTATAAAACCAAAACAGCAAGTTCTTGCTCTTTCATTTGCTCTCCATTTTGAGGAAAAAGTTATGTTTTCAGAGCTTTGGTTTCCCTCTTATTTATTTCAGAATTCCAAGAGTGGTAAATAAGAAAGCAGACATGAAAGTTCTTTAAGATTTGAAAGATGCAAGCTCCATGAAGAATTTATATGGAAAATGAAGGTATTTGAAGGGGAGATGACCTTTTTCCAGGATGTTCATAGAGGTAAATTGAAAGCAGCATTCTAAAATCAGAGACTAGTACATAGTGAAAATTCTGTAACTTCTATTGGATGCCTTTATTTTAGCTACTTAATAATTATGTGTCACATGTATAACTGCCCATTACAGTGGAGAGAATTAATCTCTGAGCAGTCATGAGACTGCATGAAATAATTATTTTCATAGTTTTTGTCCATTGTCAGAAAACTATGAACTGATGTAAAAATAAATATTAAAAAACATTTTAAAAAAGAAAATATGTAACTTGATTTGGTAAGTAACATCTTTTTATGATATTTGTAGATGAAGGCCTAAAATCTTATCTATTACAATATGCTGGATTTTGTTTTCCATTTTAAAATCAGATTAATCTGAAAATTTTTATGCATGTGCATTTTGGATAATTTAAAATTCTTCTGATTAGTATATCTATCAATTTCCTCATATGCAAGACAATTAATCTTACCTTTTCCCTGAAGTGTATTTTTAATACATTAGAGAAATACAACATAAAATGTCAGTAAACAAATTATCATGCACTTCACTGCATTTGGTTTGAATAATATAAGTATATATAATAGCCCCAGGAAAATCCTAAATGTTATTTCCTTTCCACTTCAAGCACACCAGGAATAATTTATCATGCAAAATAGGCTATTCTGAGTAACTTTTAGAATTCAGTACCAAATGGCTTAGATCAGTGATATTTAAAGGTTAAAGGGGAATGGTGTTGCCCAAAGAGAACTTTGGCAGTATCTAGTGATATTTTGGGTTGTAACAATTGAAGGAGTTGTTACTAGGTGTAGTCATAGAGGCTAAGGTATGTTGAAACTAAGCATGCTGCCATGTACAAGGCAGACCACACAACACACAATTATACTGCCCCAAGTTTGGGTAGTGGAGGTTGAGAAATCCTGACTTAGAGTCTATGGACCAGAACATTCTATGACTTGAGAAGCCAATTAGTTGAGCATTGTGGCTGGAAAAGGAAATTTTTCATACCAATGGGTTGAAATATATGTAAAATAAAGCATTTTAGCATTCATGTTAACTTTTTCTGTTGCTGTGACAAAATGTCTGAGAAAATCAATTTAGAGGAGGAAAGTTTTATTTTGATTATGGTTTCAGTTTGTGGTGGGGAGGCTCCATTGTTTCTAGACCTGTGATGAAGTTGTATGTCACACCTGAAGGGACCAGCATGATAGTTTGTGGTCTCCAGCTATGGGAAGCAGGGAGGGAGATAGAGAGAGCAAGCCTGGATCAAGTGGCAGCCATCAAGGACCCATGCCCTCCAACTAGGTCCCATCTTCTGCAGTTTCCACCACCTCTCAAGAGTTTATTCATCTATGAATAATGTTGGCGTCCTCATGATCCAATCATTTCCCAACACATGAGACTCTGAGGGTTGTTTCAGATCCATACCATAATAGCGCCCAGCCACAGTGCTATGGTGCTTTATATTAGCTACTTCTTGGCCACTTTCAAAAGTTACAGACTCAAGCTCACTTTGAATAAATCAAAATCTGAAAGTATTTCTGTCAATGGAGTTGGGAATTGTCAATGGAGTCAATGAAAGCTTCAGCATTAGAGATAACTAAGAACAATAAAGGAGGTGGGTGGGGTGATAAAATAAGAACAAAATCCCAAAGGGTGACCACCATGGAAAGAGAATATTAATATAATAGTGTGTCTTTTCTTCCTGTGGTGTTCTTTGGGCTGTGTAGTGGCGAAAGGTTTTAGGAAGGATGTGGAATATGTTGACTCCATCAAATCCAGGTGTAAGCTGGTCTCAACAGCGTCAGACACTAGCCAACTCTTGGCTGGGCATCGGATAGGGTGGGCTCTGGGGTACAGGCTTGAATTCCAAGGGTGGTCACTGCTCACCGTGGGGCCTGTGCGAAGAGTGATAGATCTCTGGGTTCTGAAAAGCACATCAGGACCGGCCTGGGCGCAGGCATCCCGGGGGCACCACAGGTTCTCCCTCCAAGGCAGGTATGGGATGGAGAGGTAGCACCTGGAAAGGTGCAAAATGTGCGCAGTTCCAGGACCTAGTGCAGGTGAACTGAGGCTGGGAGAGATGCAGGGGCGAGGCCTGGTATGTCAAGGTGGGCTGCACGTAGCGACCAGGAACACCAGGCAGGAGGACTGGGCACCTGGCTCCATGTGGCAGGCAGCGGCTCTGCTGGTCCCTGCTGCATTAGCCCTGACGCCCAGCGCCCAGGTCATTACAGTCTGGGAAAGGAGACTGAATATTTCAGGCAGCATCAGGAGCCTAGGGCACGGCAGAGCTGGAGCCTACTCACTCCCCGCCCTGGGCAGATTGCTCTCTGCCCAGATCCGTCAACACCATTGCTTGCAAGTTTTGTCTAGTTAGTTAAAAATATCAAGAACCAAAAGTTCCAAAATAGTTCCCTGCCACCTTTTCTGGTGAAGGTTGGAATAAGTGTGGGTGAGCAGAGGAATCTGACCAGGATGGAAACAGTACCTATTTTAAGTGTAGTATGTTTACTATATAGTTTTACATTCTCAAACTGTTCTTTTATTCCCTTGAACAAATAGGACCTGAAGTTGGACTCAGTGCAAAGTTCATATTTCGCATAAAATTTAGAGAACTGTTATTAGACAATGGAATAATTGTAACTAATGAAAAGGTTCTGTTCAGTTGAAACAACACTTGCTAACAAGAGTGGCAGGACAAATAGTTTCAAAACTAGAAAATGTGTTCTCATCTTGCATCTAGAGGTAACTGACTATTTATATGAAAAGTTAAGTTTAATGCCAATTGTGTTAAAAACTTGGGCATAGCATATCTTCCTGAAAAATACATTTGAACAGTTTTGTGAATATGATCAATGTGGAAAGAGAATTTGGGGGAAGAGATAAAGAAACTTTTCTGAAAAATGAGCGACAAACCTGTAAACTAAGCCATTTGAATATATTTTCAGAATGTTAGAGTAGGAGTCTGAAGTTGTTTTGTTGGGACTCTGATTACTGTATGACCACAAACAAGTCCCTTGGCAATTTGAGACCAGCTTCTTAAACCTTAAAATGAAAAGATACTGCTTTGATTAATGAGAGTCTAATATAAAGCTATTTTTAAAGATGTACATGCACAATCAGCTTGCCCCCCTGCAACAGCTTTAGGTAATCAGGTGTCTTTCCCAGGTGATTCTGGCCATTACAGCCCTCCCCCTAATTCTCCCTTACCACCACTAAGTCCTTGAACTCTACATCAGACTAGAGGATGCTTATCTTTTAATTTTATAAACTACTGACTATATTGTTTTTCTGCCAAAGACATCCCTTTAAACATACTTCTACTGAAGCACAAAAGTAGTAAATACAAATTTAAATTAGAAGGGGGTAGTGAGTGGCTTTGGGTTGTACTTAGTTGGAATGCTTTTTTGGGGGTGGGGTACCAGCGATTGAACCACCCAGGGATACTTAAGCACTGAGCCACATCCCCAGCCCCTCTTATTTTTTAAATTTTGAGACAGGGTCTTGCTAAGTTGCTTAGGGACTCAATAAGTTGCTGAGGCTGGCTTTGAACTTGTAATCCTCCTGCCTAGGTCTTCTGAGCTGTTGGGATTATAGATGTGCACCACCATATCTGGCAGAATTCTTTTATTTCTAAACATGAGTTTAGCATACCACATGTTAAGATTACAGTAGCATTCTTAGTATTTTAGGAACAAATAATTTCAAAGTTTTATTGGGCTAGGGGAAATATCTTTATAAGCTTATTAAATCTTTAATTTATCCTAATTTGGTTCATCTGTCTCAGGTTGCCTGGGCGAACTCCTCCATTTATATTGGGCAAATATTTCAGCCCTTTCTCAGCTTGAAGGTTTGCTTTGTCTTGTTTAGGGACTGGAATAATCCAAGGACCAAATCCTGGTTTTACTGGAATTTACCTTGATTCATAGTTAGTCTGAGTGAATCATTACTAATTGAGTACTTTAGATTTTTTCATTTGTTATGTGATGGTTAGAAATTCTTATTTTTATTATTTTTGGTACTAGGGATTGAACTCAGGGGCACTTGACCACTGAACTGCCTCCCCAGCCCTATTTTGTATTTTAGAGATAAGGTCTCACTGAGTTGCTTAGTGCCTGGCTGTTGCTGAGGCTAGCTTTGAACTATCAATCCTCCTGTCTCAACCTACCAAGCCACTGGGATTATAGGTATATGCCACCACACCTGGTTAGAAATTCTCATTTTATTTATATAGATTGCCATAATATATACATCTAAATGTAAGTGAAAGTGACTAAAATATTCACTGCTTAACCATAAATACAAATATATACCCCCAGGTTTTTGAAGAACAAGCACTGCTGACCCATTTCAGAGTTTGTACTAATAATGTGATATTAATATTTGAGTCAAGAGTCCTTAGCCCTTGATGCATTATTTGGGATTGCTTAAATTGGATGGATAGTCAGTGTGGATTCTGTTTCGTAATCTATTCCTTAGCTTATTTCCAAGGTAACAATTGGGAAATTTATTTTATCTTTAGATGTCCAAGATATCATAATAGGGTGTTCAAATGGGAGAGTCAACCAAGGAATATGAACAAATTTATGCCTAACATATTCTCAGTCAGATCTATGCCATTGATATGGATATTTTAAAGGACAGGGTAACAATCTAGTTTTCAATTTTAGCTTATCCATTGCCAGGAGGAAACATTGGAGGTACCTAGAGGCTTGATGAGGATGTGGAGGAGGCTGTAGAGATGTTGGTATAGTGTTAGGGTCCGTAAACAAGTCAAGATGGCGCCTGGCATTTTGCCAGAGGGAGTGGTTTCTGAGTAACACCAGCGAGCCATTAAGATGATAGAGATTCCTTAATGACTGACTGCTGTGTCTAAATTATGTCAATTAAGTTAAGTTGTGTGTCATCATTAAGATGATGAGGATTCCTTATTGGTTGACTGCTGTATCTAGTTTGTTAATTAAGAACAAGCTGTGTATTCAGTTATGTATATATACCCCTACTGTCCTACAATAAAGCAGCTCCCACTGTATCAATCTTCACAAGTTGCTTGTCACTCACCTCCCAGGGTTAGTTTTGCCCAGCCAGTCAGACTACAGCAGTATAGGACAGGTAAACAATGCTTCTACTTTTTTTTTTGGTTTTCATGGAGAAAGCAAAAGAGCTGCTTTATGAAGGAGGATTCCCCCTCACTGGAAAGTAAGTTGATATTAGAAAGTGTCCATTCATAAGGCCTGATAATTACTTGGGGTTTGGGAGATAAGTTTGAACCTGCCTGAAAAGATGGGCTTGAGATGTCCTCTTCTTGACCACAGAGAGGTAGAACACTGCCCTTGGGAGTGAGCTGTAATGACACATGATGGGAAAAGTATGTGCACTTGCTGATGGCTGATGCTTGGAAATTTATTGTGCTCAGAGGGCCAGAGGTAGAAGTTCTGGGATGGAGAAGAGTGAGTAGAAGCTACCAGCATAGGGGTGTGATCCATGTCATAGAAGTTCAGTGAGAAATGGACAAATGTGTTGCCCTTCTCCTGAGTCAGGAGTTGTCCTGTCACTGAAAGGACTCTGACTCCACATGACAATGATATCTCCTTTTTTCCTAAACCCCTTGCCCTGGGAGCCAAGCCACACAGCCTAGTGAGGAGTTGAAGAAAACACTCAATTCCATCATTAATACAGGCTCCTCAGCATGAAGTAACCCAAGGTGGGAAAAGAGAATGTTTTCTTTGTATGAAGTCTGAGGTTTTGAGTGGACATTTTAGTAGTGACACGAGATTATTTTGTGATTAAAGAAAACTGTTAAGCTGGGGATGCTCCCTGACATTCTCTCTAGGATCAGGGGAAGAACTAACCCAGAGAAGGTTAAAAGATGGTGGGAGATAGTTACTTGTGACACTTAAGAGTCCAACTTTTTTTTGACATATACAGTGATAATTATTTTGATTCTGGCTCACTTCTAAGACCTTGGGAGATGTCCTTAATCTTTCCAAAGCTGTAGTTTCTATATAAAATCTCATTGTGAGAAATAGGTAATTATTAGTGCCTAACACAAAGCAAATAGCAGTGATTAGACATGTCATTGCTTTTTGCACAAATTCCCTGTCTCCCCAGTATTGGACTCATGTATTCATTGGTCATCTACTAAATTAAATTATCAAAATAATTTGGTTGAGGCAATAAATTTCTAAATTTGGGCTGGAAAAAAAAGTAGTGACCCAAAAAACCTTGTCAGATTCTTTGGTTCTGGCTATTGTTCCCAGACATAAGGAGAAAAGCTGCTATTTCTCTAACCAGTCTTTCCAGCTCCTTCACTAGTAAACACAATAAAATAGCTTCTTAAAGATACAACTAAATATGTAGTTATGAAATGCAGGGTACAAACTAGGGACTTGATTGACCATTTTTATAAAACAGTTTTAGGAAAAACAAAATAGATTCTGATGACAGCATTCAAATGAATTATGGAACTATTAAAAAATTATGGTTTGAACGCATACCAATACTTCTAGACCAGATTATATAAAAGTCCAAGTGCAAATGTCAGGGGATGGTTTTCAGATCACCCAAACATCAAAGGCTCATGTAGGTCAGGATAATATGTAAACGTTTGAAGTCTCAGAAGCATTACTGTGGAAAGTTCCTTCTTGAACAGTGACCATCGAGGAAGTCATACTATTTTGCTTTCTTTGGCTTTGTAACTTTTCCTTGTCTGAGGAAAATAAACGAACATGTTTTGAAGACAAGAGACAAATACTGAATTCCAGAGGAATGATGTATATTAAGGAGGTCATTAGAAAGATGCCTGAAAGAGCTTTTATGGCCCCATAAACAGGAAAGCTTGGTTCTGGGCCTTTTTTATTAACTTTTAATGAAATTGCACAAGCAAGTCTCTGCATGCCAGGAAGATGCCCTCAGTTCATAAAACACCCGTAGGAAGAGGTTCATTGCAAAGTGCCTCACCACAACTTGCCCGGCGTACACCAAGCTTCAATGCAAGAGAAGTGCTGGGTGACCATGGCTCATTATTCTGCTGAGAGAGAACTTGCCCAGCACTTTTGTCTCTAGCCTTTTGCCTTCTCAGCATGGTTTCAAGGTCACTCATCTCTCTGTAAATAAGTAATCACTAGAATCTGACACAATGACAGTGCAACTCCTGTTCATTTTCCCTCCACAGCTTTTCAGCTCTTAAATTGCAGAGATAAAAAATTCCAAATGTTAGAGACAAAGGGTCAGCACAAAGTCACCTGAATTTGAGTCTTCTTATGTTTTAGCTAAGTTTTCATGTTGAGAGACAATATTACCGTTTCATAGAATAAGCTGTTAGTTTATAATAAAAATAAGTTGTCTTACATATGCTGTAAATAATATGGCTTTGGTAGATGTTTTTATAAACATAGGCAATGTCTAGCATTTAAATTTTTTCCTGTACCCATCTTGTCTTCTGAAAGCAAGTGTTCAAAGCAAAGTTGAAATATAATTCTGAATGTAAAGTACACTCGGAGGTTACCTAGTCTTACTCCTTCATTTTATAAATTTATTTTGGAGAGGTCAAGAGTCTAGGTCAACTAGAAAGACCAAACAGGAAACTAAAATCTCAATGTACATCTTCTTTAGGATAAAAATCAGCCCAGGAAAGTTAAAAATCCGAAGATTTTTTTTGTCTTATTTTGGATTTCATTATTAAAAGTTGGCATTGGCCATTTAACCTGAATGGTTTGGTGAAATAGTTTGATATTAGTTTGATTTAATGAGGGATTAGAAAATAATATTTATAAGTCATTTATATTTGTTTAGAGTTAAAAAGCTCTAGTCCATTTTTTTTTTTTTTGAGAGAACACTTAGACATTATCTGGGGGAAAAAAGCCATAGGTGGCTTAATCTTTTCCTCCTTTGATATGGCAATCTTTCCTAGAATCCTCATTTTTTCCCAACATTTTCTGGATTCTAACTTTTGTTGATAAAGTAAGGGGAGAGAAATGTTTAAGGAATTTGATGCAGCATTCTATTTCAAATATTTTTATCATGCTTATACATCTTAAAGTTTTACATATAAGTATTTTACTTGCCAGTGTTAGACTTTGCTTGAAAGTTAAAATTATGGTTAGTTCCAATAGAAGCATAAGGTGTTTATCAAACTTATTAACCAATTGATACACATTTTCTGGGGGAAAAACTGTAATAAAAATTGACTGGGTCATATGCTAAGAATAATTTAATTTAGCTGTTTGTAATTTGTACAATTCTACATATGCATGGAAATTCATTTACCAGTAAAACGCAACTGAGAATTTTTATACATGAAAAAGGAATTATTTAATTGATAATGGCAAAATTGGCAATCAACATGGAATAAAATCAAATGGATTGAGGACAAGTTAAAATGTTTGAAAACTAAATAAACTACTATGTTTACTATAATTAGGGTATATTTAAGCCATGATTATTTTGTAGAGAATAATGTGAAATTACAAAATTGTCAAAAATTGTGAAATTACAAAATGAGACTTAATTTAAGACAACAGATTGTGTTAACTTTTATATTACTATAATCAGTGTTGTGATATAAAACAGTGTTTGAAATACATATTCCATTTTTCTTGAAAGCTTATGAAAGTATCTATTAGATTAGACATTTCACAAGTATTCATCTACTCTTAAAACTCCTTTAATTAAATCTCAGTCACCATCATATAATGTAAAATAAGTATTGGATTGGGTAAAACATGCCTTCTAATTTAACCAATCATGTGACAGACTTGACTTGTAACTAAATAAGTAGCAGCGAAAGCTCTATTATAGGCAAAAGTAAAATGTAAAATGGTTTCATAGGAATTTTCTTCTATGTAATGTATGCTGATGCTATAGTCTTTGGGAGTATTTAAGGAACAACTTGGGCCATTAAGTAAGAGGTAGGTTGTGGTTCATCCATGCAATTCATGAAATTGGTTGTAAAATGCACCATGAAATAAACTTCTTTCTTTTCCTATTGTGTCTCTAGGTAACCTTGGTAGTATATGTTAAATTACCAGACTGAAATTGTGGGGCTGAAGCACTTAATTAGGTGACCCAGAATTAGATATATTGCTAAGTATAGGAAGGAGTCTGGGACATCCATAAATAACCATTTTAAACATGGTAGCTTATGTATCGTACTCTATCTAAGGCATGATTTTAACCAAGTAATATCCTAGTAACAGTTCAGGAATTCTAAGTTACATTTAGTTCTCTTACAATAATGTTGTCATTAACTTTGAATCATTTATTAGAAAACAAGAACAATATTCTTGCTAGTGTAAATAATCAACATGATTATGTCTTTAATCACACACTAAACATTTAATGTCCCGTGTTGGAGGCTATTGCACTATTAATTAAAAAAAGACAAGCAAATAAAACTAGCCCATTAAAAGAAGAATGTGGACTATGGAGCCAGTCAGGCTGTGTGCAAACCTCAGCATGTGATTTCTCAGCCATATAATTTTGGACATATTTTGAAAAACTGATGTTTTGCAAAGTGACATACTATTGTAACTTCTTCAAAAGATCACTGAGGAGTGAACAACTTAATATATATAAAGCACTTGATAATTCCTGTGTGTTAGGGGAAATTCTAACAAAAATTAACTAGCAGCTGTTTTTTCTGTCCTTTGCCAATGTTTTCCAAAGTATTATTGTGTGCTAAATTCTCATCTTCTTGCTTTTAGATTTTTCCCTGGACCCTAGTAGTTGTGTGTGTTTGTGTTTATGTGGATATATAAATGCATATAGGAGAGGGAGGAAGCTGTAATATTTTGATGGGTGTCCTATCAGTATGTATACAGTTTCTCTTTATCCTATGGAGCTGTCTTACTAATACTTGCATGGACTGTTCTACATATATATTTAAACACACTTACAAGTCCTGTTTAATGTCTAAGACAGATCACCCATCCTCACATACATTAAACTATTTGTTCTCAAACTGTTCAGAGATTCCTTTAATGGGAAGCCATAAGTAAGTACATGATAATCAAATAATTGTTTTTCTCCAATCAAAGGATATTAAAATTCAGTGTGGGAAGCTAACAGTATACTGATTAATTGTTTAGAAGAATGGTTAATTCAAGATCAATAACCCTTAAAGTCAATCTCAGCAAACCAACTCCCAAATTAAACTCTAACCCAGAAAGTTTCATGCCTTTCAGTCAAAAATGACACATTAGAAAATTGTTTTATGCTCCAAATTTATGCGAGTATTCATTTTATTTGAAGTTTTCAGAACATTCCATAGTCCCACATAAAATAAGAGGAAGTATGTTTGTGAGCTAAAAAGAAAGAAATCTCAATGAGCAATTACCAAGGCTTTATTCCTCATGACTGAGGACAGCTGCAGGGTTAGAGGCTCTTGCTAAGTCACTTGATATTTATGAAATATCTATATGTATGAATTGAGTTCTGAATAATATATCAACATCTATGAAATACATTTAATAATCACAAATATTTTAAAGCATAATAAAAATATCACCTAGGTACACTTTTGAATGAGGTAGAGCACTTTATAAAATAAAGCATTAGAAAGAGCATCACTGTTTGAAAAGGAAATTGGAGTATGTTATAGCTGTGACATTTAATAATGATCATGAGACCCTTTAAAAGCTTTAAAATATTTTAAATAGACTTCAGAAAATATTACACTCTTCCATGGAAACAAATTTATTTAGAAACATTTCTTAAGGCATCCTCTTACTAGAGCAATGATATATAAGAATATTTTTAACTGCAGATATCGAGGGAGTTGTGAAAGCAGTTAAGTCATTGTATGTGTCTTTGGTACCACATTCTACTCAGAAAGTATAAAACCCCAGGCGGCGGGGGGAGGTATTATTTACTGTGCAAAGATGTGAACACATAAGAATTGGAGAAAAATAGTAAGAAAAAATTATGCTGTCATCATAAATATACCCAAAGTTACCTTTTCCCCTCTTCTGCTTTTGCAGTGGACTGTGGAAAGACAGGGAGCAGGAACCAGAAAAAAGTAATATCCTCCTGGTAGATCAGTGTCTGTCTGCCAGGAACTGTATAAACCAGAGATCAAGGAGATAAAGGTTTTTATCATTTAGAATAAGATGGCAAAATATAAAATTCTGAAATTAAATACAGATAAGAATGATGTAAAGGGTATTGATCTCATAAGCACTTTTGTAACATTGTTCTAGCATTGAGATTCTATAAGATTCTATGCTCAAAAATATGAAAGGCAGATGAATACTGAACTATTTCAAAGGCAAATTAATACTGATTTTCTTTGAACAGACCCTTATACATTGCTAACTGGAAATATACTTATTTTGTAGCAGCATTGTTTTTAAAGATTTAGCAACAATATGAAAATAAATTCTTATCTAATCATTTATTTCCCTCTATTTTTGTATTCCTGGCTTCTTAATAGAGTACCAACCCTGTCAGGCCTTTTTACTTTTTGCCTCTTTTTTTTTTTTTCTTATGCTGTTTATAGCATTCTGGACTTCGGCTATTTTAAACATCTCTGAAGGGTCTCATCAAATTGTTCCTCCTTGATGATGCCTTTTTAAGTATTTTCTGCTGCATCCTTACTCCCTTTCACTAACATAATCATGATTAATTAATGAAAAATAATTTAAATAGAATTAATTATGAATTATTTATTATCATGGCAAACTGTGAAAAGGTAATTCCAACCAGAACACAAACTCTCTCAGGCATGGATGTCATAATTCACTTCTCCTGTTTGTTTCCTCAATGTCAGTGATAGTGATAGATACTATATTGAGCTTTGGAAACAGATTAGTGTCAATCAGTGGGAGAATTTTTCTATGATAAGATGCTATATTGTAGTCACAGAAATACTAAATAATTAACTGTTTTATACTACAGTACCATGCAGTAGTAGGTCATTCTATCATTCCTTTCATAAATTGTTCCAAATTTTGATCAATGTGTAAAATTATTTTTAATATTTCAAAAATGATGCTGGGCATCAACTAAATACTGAACCTAATGGGCCACATGTGTACTTGGAGTACCCAAACCCAGGGTTGAAGATGTTTGGGCATGACTAACTAGGAAGCTTCATGATGGGGCAGCACCATTGCAAGATGCTTGGGCTGTTTTCTCCCTTGTCCTGCTTCATAGAAATCTGTAAACAGGGACAAGTACTCACAAATATAGGGGTGGGGGGTGGCAGTATTCTACTTGAAACATAAATGTATTACTAAAGCCCACTATAATTGAAGTTTTTTTAGAGGGCAGAAATTGAGAGAATGTCACCTTAAAAATATGAAAACAAGGGGTTGGGCTTAGTGTTAGAGCACATGCCCAGCATGTGTGAGGTACTGGGTTTGATCCTCAGCACCATATAAAAATAAATAAAATTAAGGCATTGTGTCCACCTACAATTAAAAAAAATATTAAACAAAATGAAAATATTATGGTGATATTTCTGATTTACAATAATTTGTATGTTTTCTACTTTGTCTTAATTTACTATGCTTTTTATCAAACAAAAAGATAGGCAGTAAGTCCTGATCAATTCATTTTATGTTTGGGTCCTGTAGCAGAGTCACTAAGACGATCCTTTTATAAAACCTCTGGCATCAAGCACTACCCATTTCCCCAAAGATCTCTACTACTATTTTAATATTTAAATTATTTTCTGAATCTTACATTATTCCTTTTTTATTTTAAATTCATTTAGCTGGTTTATCTCCATTTTTCTATGACTTTATCTATTTTGAACATTATCATTACTTTGACAAACATCACATTTTATTTATTACTCTGAACTTGAATTTTATTTACATTGCATATTTAGGGCCCTCATTGACCACCAGTGAGGTCCTGAACAAAAAAAAAAAAGTTGAGCAATGAATGTGGGTAGATTTGAGTATTAATTGGTTTCATAAACGAACAATTCCATTGTGATATTTTTGGTTAATAATGAGTTTTCCTTTTCTCTCCTACTTTGCAAATTCAGGGATTTGAAAAATGAAAATTAAGATAGTGGGAGGAAATCCCTATAGATATTTTTAGCAAGAGAAAATATTTTTAAGGACAGATAGCAATTTGACTCAAGGACAAAGCTGTCCTTGTGGAAGTGTTCTCACCACTAGTCATAGGTGTCTGTGCCAGTGGCAAAGTGGATGTTCACATCTCCAGAAGGACACATCTCTGGGTGCAAATGACTGTTTCACATACTATTGTTCTCATCCTTTCTAAAACACTGTTCATGCTTCTTTCTTTTCCCATTCTCTTTCCTTCCTGATTCACTTAATGATTTATACTATCTAAAAGCAAATTCTAGCTGCTTCCTTTACAAGAGACTTTTTTTTTTAAATGAAGATTTTATTTTTGAGCAGTTTAGTGAGCTAAAGCTTTACTTACTCCATGTAGTTTCCCCTATTATAGACACTTTGCACTTGTCGTATATTAGTTGCAATTGATGAGTGAATATTGATGCATTATTAACTAAATCCCATAGTTTGCATTAGGTGTATTCTGATTTACATTCTATAGGTTTTGACAAATGAATAAAGACATATATTGGCAATCGCAGTACCATGCAGAATAGATTCACTTTCGTAAAAGTCCAGTGTAATGTATCTACCCATCCTCCCTTTCTTCTTCTTTTTTTCCCCTGAGGTCCTGAAAACCTCTGTTATTTTCTCTGTAATTTTGTTTTTTTTTCACAGTGTCATGATCCGAATCTCATATCATGTAGCTTTTGCAGGTCTGCCTCTTTCACTTAGCAATATGTTTTGAAATTTACACCATGTCTCTTTATGGCTTGTTTGTTCATTTGTTTTTATCACTGAATAATATTTCATTTTCTGGATATACCTACTGAAAGACATCATAGTTGCTTTTAAGTATTGGAAATTCTGAATAAAAACTACTATAAATATGTGTGTGCAGGTTTTTGCATGGACAAAAGTTTTTTTAACTCCTTTGGTTAAATACTAAGGAGCATGGGTGCTGGGTATATGTTGAGTTTTGAAGAGGAAGTACAAAACTTTCCTCAAAAGTGGCTGTTAAATTTTTCACTCTCAACGACAATGAATCAGAGTTCTGTGGTAACACATCCTCACCTACATTTGGTACTGTCAGTATTTCAGATTTTAGACATTCTAATCAGCATATAGTGGTATCTCATTGTCTTTATCTGTAATTCCCCAATGACACTATTTTGAGAATCTTTTCATATATTTGTTTGCAATCTGTATATATTCTTTGCTGAGCTGTCTGTTTGGACCTTCTGACTGCTTTTTATATAGGCTTTTTTTTCTTGTTGAGTTTGAGACATTTTTGTATATTTTGGATAATCATCCTTTTATTCAGATATGTGTTTTGCAGATACTTTTTCCCAATATATGCCTTTTTTTTCATTCTCTATCAAGAGATTTTTAAAATCAATGATTCTTCTGATCATATAGTATTTCATTGTTTTCCGATCTAATTCTCAAAACATCCATTCTAGTCATTCTGGATCTTGACATCTATAGTGTAAATTTGCATATTCATCTTAATCTAGCTTAAATAATTTGTTTCATTAAAATTAATATATAAATTTAATGACATATTGCCTTTATTTTCTGCTTATTCCTTTTACTGTATGTTTTTTTCTTTAGAAGAAAAATAATTTTGAAGTACTACAAATGAACCATGGTTTATATTTTGCCTTTCCCCTTCCCCACTAAGTACTGGGGATAGAACCAATAAGCACTCCAGTAGTTAGCTAGATCTTTAGTTCTTTGTATTTTTTATTTTGAGACAGGTTGTAGATAAGTGGCTTAGTCTCAAATAGTCTCAAACTTAATGATCCTCCTTCCTTGAGCCTCCTAAGAAATTGGACATGCACAGGCATGCACAATTGTACCCTGTGATATCTTGTACTTTCTACAGTGTTTGTTGCATTAAGAGAGATTTCTACATTTTCATTTTTCTTACTATGTTTTATGGAGGTATCTTCAATGTATATTATTGCCAAGTGAAGGAAACTAGTCTAAAAAGGCTACATATTACAGTTAGCCATCCAAGTGTAACAGTGACCTTCTGAAGAAGGCAGAGTTTAGAGAGAGTGAGAAGATCAGTAGTTGCCAGGGATTTGATAAGGACAGGATGAATGAAAAAGCTTACGGCACTTTTAAGGCAGTGAATTTATTCTATGTGATTTTTTTTTTTTTTTTTACTGGTGGGTATAGCATTATGTATTTATCAAACCCCCCAAACTGTGCAACAAAAAGGAGTGGCTGATGGGTTTTCTAAAAAATATGAAAAAGAAGGTTGAGGGTGTAACTCAGTGGTAGTGGTACAGTGTGTGCTTTAACATGCATGAGGTTCTGGATTTAATTCCCAAAACTGCACGCAGGCACGTGTGCACACACAGAGTCCTAGAGCTATTTTATTTTTCTAATAAATCTCTTATGAAATAGAATAAACCAGCTTATAAATTATTATATGCAGGCATATAAACAACTTCTTAGTTTTCTCTACTGTACTTCTAAAGTGCTAAGCTCTGTAGGAAAGCATGCCCTAGTTTTCCTCGACCTGTGCTTCCTAGTGGGTGTTTGCACATTCTATGCACTGCTATTTTCAGTCTGAGTCGATCTTCTACAGAAAGCTCTTCCAAGATTGACTCATTAAAAACAGTCATTCTGAGACTCTTAATCAAAGATTCATAGTTTGTATTCATCTGGTTCACAACTCTGAATTGCCAATTTTTTGTTGAATTATTTATATAAAAATGAATACATTTTAACTGTTCTTTAATTGGCAGTATCTAATAATATCTCTGTTTGCTACTCGCCTTGTGGACATTAAGAGAGTGGTTCTGAAAACTCATTTGGCATCTTAGAAGGATGGCCTAGATAATCCTATTTCTGGAAAATTACTGATTTATGCCAGAAAATATTCTAAAAAAAAAACCTCTTTGGAGAATTTCACTCTTTTTCTTTATCTCAATCTATGGGCTCTCCCTACATTTGTTCTAAAATTTTTGCCTTCTAATAGTTAATAACCTGAAAAACATATGCAAAAGCTAGTCAACAGAAGGATGAATCGAGGGAGATGTGTTAGAGATGCTAAGAACATGGAAGTAGCAGGCCAAACTAAGTGGATTTGAATCCTTTTCATCATTTCTTATCTGGGCTGCACCAGGTTTGTTAAGCTCTGGGGTTCACTTTTCTTATCCATAAGAAACACATAATATCCGATACCTTATAGAACATAAAAGAAGTTTATATGAGCTGATACAAATAACTATAGTTGGAAAACACTCAGTAAAATGTATGTTTTGGTATTTGTAAAATAATAGCTAATGAAACAAAAGCCAAAACCTAATCTTCCTCTACCACTATCAGGAGTTATACTAGTCCCTGTGGTTTTTTGCATAAAAAATAAAATTTAATAATTAAACTTCCCGTCCATTATTACCCTTTGCACAATGCTTAGCATAGTACCCTGAGAAATTAAACAAACAGAAATATAGGACATTAGAGTTTACATGGACAAAATTTTTTACTTTAAGAAATATTGGTTGCACTTGGAACCATATTTAAAGGGTTTTATTTCCTGGTTGGGTCCTGGGGTTTCTACTTACCTTACTTTCCCCTCAGAAGGGGCCACAGATCCCCTGACACTAAGGAGGTTGTATGCAGTAGCAGAGTACATGGATGGCAGTCAGTGCTCTTGAGTTTTTGCTGACTTATTACTTTTCATGTTTTTTTTTTTAATTGGGTCTATTTATATGTGACAGTAGAGTCCATTTTGATATAATTATATGAGCATGGAATATCTTATTCTCATTAGGACCCCATTCTTGTGGGTGTACATGATGGTGAGATTTACTGTGGTTTATTCATATATTCATACATAGGAAAGATTTATCAGGTTCATTCCACTGTCGTTCCTATTCCTATCATATGTCCCTTCCCTTCATTCTCCTTTCTCTAATCCAATGAATGTCTATTCTTCCTCTCACCACCCCATCATTGTGGATTAACTTCTGCCCCAGAACATTAGAATTTTTTTTTTTGGGGGGGGAGTGTCTTATTTCACTTAGCATGATATCTCCAAATACATCCATTTACCAGAATATATCATAAAGTCATTCTTTATGGCTGAATAACATTCCATTGTGTGTATCTACCACAATTTATCCATTCATGTATTTAAAGGCACCTAATTTGACTTCACAGCTTATCTATTGTGAATTGGGCTGCTATAGACATTGATGTGGCTGTATCCCTGTAGTATGGTAATTTTGAATCCTTTGGATATATTCTCAGGAGTGGGATAGCTGGGTCAAATGGTGGTTCCATTCCTAGCTTTTTGAGAAACTTCCATATTGCTTTCTAGAGTAGTTGCACCAATTTGAAGTCCCATTAACAACATATGAGTGTACCCTTTTCTCCACATACTCGCCAACCTTTTTTGTTACTTGTATTCTTGATAATTGCCATCCTATCTGGAGTAATTTTAATTTGCATTTCTCTAACTGCTAGAGATGGTAAACATTTTTTCATATATGGTTGACCATTCGGATTTTTTCTTTTGAGAAGTATCTGTTTAGTTGCTTTGCCATTTATTGATGGGTTTTTTTTGGGTGTTAAGTTTTTTGAGTTCTTTGTATGTCTTGGAAATTAATGCCATATCTGACGTGCATGTGGTAAAGATTTTCTCTCATTCTGTAGGCTTTCTTTATGTTCTTGATTATTTCCTTTGATATGAAGAAACCCTTTAGTTTGATGCCATCCCATTTGTTGATCATTGATTTTATTTCTTACATTTTAGGGGTCTTGTTAAAGAAGTCTGTTCCTGAGCTCATATGTTGGAGTGTTGGGCCTACCTTTTATTTTGGTATGTGCAGGGTTTTTGGTGTAATACCTAGGTCTTTGATGCACTTTGGGCTGAGCTTTGTGAAGAGTAAGAAATAGGGGGTAAATTTCATTCTACCATATACGGATTTCCAGTTTTCTCAGCACCATTTTTTGAAAAGGAAATATTTTGTCTAATGTATGTTATTGGTATCTTTGCCTAGTATGAAATAACCGTATTTATGTGAGTTTGTCTCTGAGTCTTCAATTCCATTGCTCTTCCATTCCATTTGTCGTCTGCCTGTTTGGGTGTCAATACCAGTTTGTTTTTGTTACTGTAACTCTGGTATAACTTAAGTTCTGCCTCCTGGTTAGTTTTTCTTGCTAAGGATTGCTTTAGCTATTTTGGGCCTCTTTTCCAAAGGAATTTCATGACTACTTTTACTATTTTAATGAAGAACATTGTGATTTTAATAGGAATTTCATTAAATGTTTATAGTGCTTTTGGTAGTATGGCCATTTTGACAATATTAATTATGCTTATCCAAGAAAATGTGAGATTTTTCCTTCTAAAGTATTCTTCAATTTATTTAGTGTTCTGTAGTTATCATTTAGAGGTCCTTCATTTGTTAGATTCATACCCAAGTTGTGTGTGTGTGTGTGTGTGTGTGTGTGTGTGTGTGTTTGAAGCTATTGTGAATGGGATAGATTTCCTAAATTTTCTTTGCTGATTCACCCACGGAATATGAATGCAAATGATTTTGGGGTGTTAATTTTGTATCTCGCTAATGTGATGAATTCATTTATGAGTTCTAGAAGTTTTCTAGTGGAGTTTTATAGGTTTTTTAAACATAGGATCAAGTCCATAGCAAACAAATAATTTAAGTTCTTCTTTTCCTGTTCATATCCCTTTAGTTTCTTTATTTTGCTTAATTGAGCTGGCTAGAGTTTCAACAACTATATTGAAAAGAAGTGGTGAAAGTAGGCATCCCTGTGATATTTCTATTTTTAGAGGGAATGCTTTCAGTTTTTCTCCATTTAGTATGATATTGGCCTTGGGTTTGTCATAAATAGCTTTTAAAATGTTGGAACTATATTTCTTCTATTTTCTCAAATGTATTTTCTCAAATGCTTTTTCTGCGTCTGTTGAAATAATCAGTGATTCAGGTCTTTGTCTATGTGATGAATTGCATTTATTGATTCTGTATGTTGAACAAATTTTACATCCCTAAGATGAATCCCATTTGGTCATGTTGCATTATCTCTTTTTCTTTTTAATGCGTTTTTTTAAAAAATGTGATTTACCAGTGTTAAGAATTTTTGCATCTATGTTCATCAATTACATTGCTCTTAAGTTGTGTTTCCTTGATTTGTTTGTCTGGTTTTGGTATCAGGGTGGTACTAGTTTTATAGAATAAGTTTGGAAGGGTTCCCTCTTTTTCTATTTTGTGGAACATTTTGAGAAATAATTGGTGTTAGGTCTTTTGTTAAAAGTCTGGTAGAACTGGGGTGAGAATCCATTCAGTAATGTGTTTTTCCATGTTGGTAGGCTTTTCATGGTGTATCCAATATCATTATTTGAAATTGATATGTTTAAATTTTCTATATCCTCCTGGTTAAATTTGGGTATGTTGTATATCTCTAGGAATTTGTCATTTGTCATTGTCTTCAAGATTTTCTAGCTTATTGGAGTATAAATTTTCAAAATAGTTTGATAATCCTCTGTATTTCAATAGTATCTATAGTGATACTTTCTTTTTTGTCACAGATTTTAATAACTTGAGATTTTTTCCTCTTTTGGTTAGCGTGGCTAAGACATCATTGATTTGGGGGTATTTCAAAGAAAGAGCTGTCTGTTTCATTGATTCTTTTTTTTTTTTTTCAAAAAAAATTTTAAATCTCAATTTTATTGATTTTAGTGCTAATTTTAATTTTTCCTGTCCTCTCATTTGGGTGTTGATTTGTTCTTTTTCTAGGGTCTTGAGATATAATGGTAAAATGTTGTTTATCTTTCTATTCTTTTAATGTATGAGCTCAATGCTTCTTAATTTCCTATTAGAATTGCCTTCATAGTATCCCAGAGATTTTCATATGTCGTGTCACTATTCTCATTTACCTCTAAATATTTTTTTTTAAAATTTCACCCCTGATTTCTTCTGCTTTCCATTCATTACTCATTAACATTGTTTAGTCTCCAAGTGTGAGAGTAGTTTCTATTTTTTATCTTATCATTGGTCTCCTATTTCATTCCATTATGATCAGATAGAATGCAAGGTATTATCTCTATTTTTTTAATACTCTCTGAGAGTTGCCCTGTGACCTAAGATATAGTCTATTTTAGAGAATGATCCATGTACAGTGCTGAAAATAAAGTGTATTCACTGATAGATCAACTATTCTATATATGTTTATTAATTATAAATTACTAATTTTTTTTAGTTCTGTAGTTTCTTTTTTCTTTTTTTAGTTTTTTTTTTTGTTTTTTTGAAGATCTATGCAGTGATGAGAGGGATGTGTTAAAGTTACCTAGTATACTAGGTAACTTTATATTGTGTTTTTATATTGTGTTCAGTTTGATTATTGAAATTAAGAAGTGTTTTATATACCTAAATTCTCCTTGTTTGGGACATATTTATAATTGTTATTTCTTATTGTATGATTCCTTTAAGCAGTATGAAATGACCTTCTTTGTCTCTTATGATTAATTTTGGCTTGAAGTCCACTTTATCTGATATGAGAATGGGAACCCCTGCTTGTACACAAGATCCATGAGAATGGTATGTCTTTTATCTTTCGTCTGTGCATCTCTTTGCCTATGAGGAAAGTCTCTTAGAGACAGTATATTTTTGAGTCTTGTATTTTTATCCAATCATCAGTCTGTCTTTTGATTGTTGATTTTAGACCATTTATATTTGACGTTACTCTTGAGAAATGATTTTTATTCCCTGACATTTTGATTTGTATTTTGTCTTTAAGTTGAATTATATTTTTTTCATTCTTATGTTCCTTCCAATGTTTCTGCCTCTGCTAATTTTTATTTTTTATTTCTTTATGAAATATTTTATTGAGTATGTTTTGTTGTACAGATTTCTAGTTGTGAATTTAACTTATTTATTGTGGGAGTTTTTTTTTAAACTTTATAATCCATTCCAAAGCTAAATTTTATAGATATAGCATTCTTGGTTTACATCCATTTTCTTTCAGAGATTGGTATGTATTATTCTAAGACCTATCTTTTAGTGTCTGGGTTAAGAATCAGGTGAGATCCAGTTTGGTTTACCTCTAAATGTGACCATTGTTTTTCCATGGCAGCCTTTTACATTCTGTCCCTTCTGTATGTTAGGTATTTTCATAATAATATACCTTGGTATGGGCCTGTGGTAGTTTTGTATTTTGGGGATCCTTTATTTGATTTTCTATTTCATCCTTTAGGTTTGAAAAATTTTAAGGTATTATTTCATTGAAAATATTGTGTATATTTCATTTGTATCTCCAAGACTTACCAATCCCAATAAATCTTGGTATTTTCCATTTGTCTCATATTTCTTGCAAGTTCTGTTCATTGTCTTTTCTCCATGGTCAACTATATTTTCAAGATTATATATTTTTGTCTTCATTGCCTGAAACTCTGTCTTCCAATTGGTCTGTTCTGCTGGTGTTGCTTTCCATTGAATTTTTATTTTGGTTTATTGATTCTTTCATTTTGAGGATTTCTGCTTTTTTTCAGAATATCTCTTTATTGACATGATCTTTCACTTCCTGTATTTTCTCTGATTTCACTTCTTAAGTTGTCCTTTACCTTGCAGGTTAGTTTAACTATGAGCATTCTGAACATCTCTCACAATTTATCCACTGTGGTGTCAATGGATTCTGTTATTGAAGTATTATGGTTTGTGGTGACTTGTTCTTTTGCTTTTTAATGTTGTTTCTCTGTCTACCCACCTATCAGTATGGACCTGAGGCAGTAGAATTTTTGCCTGCACTGTCTAGGGGGAGACAAGTAATAATAACCAATGCAAATAATATACAACGTTAAACTAGATAGTTTCTGCTATCATTATAGATGTTAATTGTCACAGTAAACAAATGATGTGATCAGTTATTGCCCATAGTAAAAACAGTAAGTTTGCAAAAGAGTTTATGATTTCAAATGATGAACAGGGAAAGAACAGATGTGATGTAGGATTTGATGATTATGGGGGAGGAGGAGAGAAAATAGAAGTAAAATATAAAGGAAGAGTAAAAGAATGATAGAGATTAGCTATTAGCAGAAAAAAAGAGGATGAAGGAAAACAGATAAGTGGAAGAAAATATATAAAATTAAAAAATACAAATACAAAATAGTCTGAAATATACTTTTTTGTCTTTTTAAAATTTTTTTATTATTAGTTATTCAAAACATTACAAAGCTCTTCACATATCATATTTTATACATTTGATTCAAGCAGATTATGAACTCCCATTTTTACCCCATATACAGGGTAAAAATACTTATTAAAACATAAAATATACTTATTAAACATCTTAGTTCTCAAAATATTGATTCATGAAAAATAACTGCTTTCAAAAATGTTAGAAATAAGAAAAATATGAAAATATAAAAACTGTCCATGAATCATTCAGGTCAAAATTAAACAGAAAAGAAAGAAAAGGACAATTAAAAGTTCTCTGAATGGTTAAAAAATTATTTCCATTGGAGTTCAAAAGATTCTCAGCTTGCCTTCTCAGCAGTGTTAGGTAAGGTGTGCCCTCAGGGAAGGATCACTGCAATGTGCTGTGAGAGGAAATCCCATAGGTGGAGCTCCTGGGCTTTATGCTTAGGTAGGCTCCCATTTCTTCATTGAATGGTAATTGGTCTAAAGACTGAATCAGTGCACCTTCTAGGGCTCAGCAGTTGCTTGTCTATGCTGGGAGATTGTACCTATGGGTTCTGCTTGTGTGATGTAGGAGCCAATTTAGGAGTCTTCTCTGTTTTCTATGAACCCTGTGTTTCCTGGTCTCTTGGGTTCAGTCTTCAAACTCAATTATCTCTGTCCCCCTTTCAAATTCACAGCTGTGCACAACTCTCCCAGCTGATCCTGCCAGTGGCCAGGTTGGAGGGCATAAGGGGAATTGGGTGGATTTCCATGACATCTATTCCCATGTATATACTCCTTTCCATGTTTGATTTTCTTCTGGTCACTTAGGCACACTTTGTCAATATGGTATGGATTTGCCTGGCTTGTATTTGGGGCCAAGCTCATATTTGCCAGGAATTTGCTCCCTGAGCAGCTGGTCCCTGTACTGTGGCTGTCAAATGGTTCCTTTTCCTGTCCTCCCCAGGCAGCTGGGAGAGATGTAGCTTTTTTCCTGCACAAGGATGTTGTACAGCATGCCTTTCAGGTGAGTCAGGCAGTGTCTTTGATGTCTGATCTCTTCATACCCAGATATACCTCAGGCTTCCTGAAAATGTGGATTCTTATTATATTTCTTATTATATCCAATCTCCTGAGTTTCCAATATGTTTTGAATGTCCAGTATTAATTCTCAGTGTTTTTTCATCTACCTTGTTTTTTGTTCATCCATCTTGATGAGAAGCTGCCTATCTTCTTTCTTGGTTTCATGATACAGAGCATCCAGGAAAGTGATCTTCTCTATTCTGCCATTATGAAAAAGTCTCTTCATTTATTCTTGAAGTATGTACTGAGCAAAAGAGTAGTGGTCAAGGGTGACCAAGCCCTTTTACTTTTTGTGTTATTCACCAAGTCACCAGTTGGAGTTAAAAAATTATCACCTTCCCTTCTTAGAAATATGATGTATGGTGGGATGGGAAGTACTATCAACTTCACTCCCAGGGTGGAGTTGCTACTGAGTTCTGTGATGAGTTTTGTAGGTGGAGTTCCCAAATCTAGGCAGAGCTTGTGTCTACTCAGGCCCCAGTTGTTTCAATGAGTGGTTACTGGTCTGGAGATGTTAAATCACTGTACTTCCAGGGACCAGCACCTGCTGATCTACAATGGGACACTAAACCCCGGGGAGTCTCCCCAGGATCCCATTCATGAGACAGAGAAGCAATCCTTCATCCCTTCTGCTGCCTATGGACTGGTGCCTTTCCTGGCTTCCTGGATTACTCCCCAAGCACAGTCACACTCACCTTTTCAAATTCCTATCCCACTCCAGCTAGTACTGAGAGCTGCAAGACGCTCCCCAGTCTCTCCAACCTGTATTCTCCACCTGATCAATACTCTCTAAGCTTGCTTTTCTCTTGGTTTATTAGGCACAGTCTGTCATGTGGCAGGTGTCTTTCAGGACTATGTAGAACCCAACTGAAATTTCTCAGTTCCTGTAGCCCCCTCAACATGGCTCCTGCCTCAGCTCTCCATGGGAAACATGAAATGTCTTTTATGCATGAGTCATTGTGAAATTCAGCCTCTGGATCAGTCAGGCAGTGATTTTCATCTCGGATTTTTCTGCATCAAGTCTAGTCCCCCTCCCCACTCTCCCCATAGTGGGGAGCTCTGGCAGCCACCACCAGAGGCAGTAGGCTTTCTTCTTTATTTTACTATATCCAACCTTCTGAGACCCCAAGGTGCTCTGAGTGTGCAGTATTAAATCTCAGTGAAATCTCTTTCACTGACCTGAGACAGCTACTTTGGTCTCACACCTCAGAGCAGCTTGGAAACAGCCTCCTCTAATCTGCCATCCTTCCTCCTCCCATTCTTTCATGATTTCAGAGAAAATGATTCAAGAGTTCTTTACACTCCAGTGTCCTATCTACTTTTTTATTTCCATGTTTTCTATTTTCTTCAGTTGCTTTTCTCTTAGAATTCTAAAGATGCAGATCAAGGTTAGTTTATGGTCACAGCAAATATCACTGGGGCAGAGAGAAAGACTATGGTTTTGTTTTCCTAGTCCTCTCCCCAGCCAGCTCCCCCAGACCTGACAACACACATTCCATTCAGAGAGCTAGGAAGATATAAGTTCATACCAAGATCTGGAGGTTGTCCTAAAAATGTCTCTGAACTTATGTTGATCATTATTTATTCTCTGTTAGTTAATATTACCTTAACATGGCAAATGGTTTCTATACAAATTTATCATTTTCAGGTATATTCCATATTTCTTAAGCTATAACCTTCATAAAGTCAATAATGTAAATGCACTTGAAAAATAATTGACCCTCAGATTCCAATATTGATCATAGTTCTACATCAATCAATACTGATCTCTCAGATTAGTCTTTACATTGAAAACAAAGTCATTATGTGTATATTAGTTAGGTGCTACAATGTAAATAGAATTGAAGAAGTGGAAAATATACAGCTTACTATTTTACTTGATTTTTGAGACAGCATAGTTTTTGACCACATTTTTACTGCTAATAAATATTCCAATGACTAAACGTTCTGCTCATTAAGTTTAAATAAAACATGTGAAATGTCTAGAACAATGTCTAGCACATAAAGAGGTTCATTAAATATTTTTACCTCAAATTTTATCTTTCAAAATGAAGCTAATAAGAATTTCATCAACTCTATAATATATAACATATCTATATATGTGTGTGTGTGTGTATAATATATATATATATATATATATATATATATATATAGAGAGAGAGAGAGAGAGAGAGAGAGAGAGAGAGAGATATAATAGGGAACACAGTGTTGGAATTGAGACAAAACTGCCTTATGTTGTGGCTCATTGATTCTTAGAATGGATGTGTGGTTGGAAATTACAAATTGGGGAGTCCTGAAACATTTTACAAGAGGATTTGATATTCAAACAGTAATTCTCCAGCTCCACTGAGGGCACTGACTATGTAATTCCTGGTGAAGTATTTTTCTGGTCAAGAGGGGGCATTTGAGATTCTTTTTTATTGATTGCTCTGATCTGTCATCTCTCCCACCTTCCTTTCCCTTATTGCCCCACACACAGAATGAATGAATAACTCATGTAGTATACCCAGGTCTATTCAATACCCAAATCATCTTTGTTAAAGCATAAGTAAATTCTGAGATCTCAACTGCACATGTTGAGGATCGTTTTAAGATTATGTCATCTTAATCCATGTTTAAATTAATAGATTGGATCATATGAAATTGCTGATATTTAGCCATATTAGACCTTCAGAAAACTCTCAAATTAATATCTTTGTCTCACTCGAACTACCTGGTCATTTCTCTGCTAGTCATCACCCCTCTATCTGTGAATAGACAAGATAGTGCACTGTCATTCTCACTAGTCAGGATGCTGCTGCTTGTTCTCTGTCAGTGCTTCTCTACTGCTCCTCTGGTCTGCATTATTTAGAGGGGTGCTCTCTGCTCCAGGCAAAGGCACTCCTTTCTTTGCTGTGATGAAAAACAAACTAGACTAACATTTTTCTTAGATTTAAATTTCTACCCCCCCCCCAAAAAAAAATCTTAAAATAGGTTTTGCTAAGCATAAAATGCTATCTGACATAAGGAGATGCTAAGGGCATCATTTTGTACTTGGAATAGGTAAAAAGCAAAAGTTAAATGAGAATATACAAAAAGAAACTGGTCAAATATATGGTCACTTGATATATTTGATATATCATTATAAGGAAATAGAAATTTGGCTCATCTTTGGCCTCCCACCCACTTTAAAGTTGCTTGGATACATGAGGCAAAGATGCATGTGGGTTGGGGAAACAGACTTAAGTAATATTTATCTACTCTTGAGGGTGCTAAACAACATTTTTGTCCAGTCATTTCTGGACCAGTAGTTTTTAGTAACATACACTAAAAATGAATTACTGGAAATATGGAATAATTAAGACCTCAAAAATACAACTTTTATTTGATTCAATAGGTATAAAATTACATAAATTCAATAAATAGAAGGGAAAACATAACAGGAGGAAAGGAAGTGTATGATTTTATGTGTTGTACACTAAAAATGATACATTGGGGATAGAGAATCACTATTACATGCATAATGTTTTGTGTAGTTGTTAAGAGTTATAAAGGAAATATCCTCATTGTCAATACCTACATGCATATTTTGAGTGATCTCTTAAGATACACACAGAAACACCACACACACACACACACACACACACACACACAGACACACTTTTTCAGTATTGGGGATTGAACCCAGGGGTACTCAACCACTGAGGTATATCTTCCAACCCTTTTTTATTTTGAAGCAAGGTCTAAGTTACCAGGGTGACATTGAACATGTGATCTTCCTGCCTCAGCCCCTTGAGTTGCTGGGACCACATGTCTATGTCACTGTGCCCATCTGTATATTGATGTTTAATATGCGTGAGCTGGATTGCGGTATATTCCAAACTAAGTTGTATTGGTGGGAATGTTACTCACAAGAGGTAATCCTCTATCTTGTTTTCAAATGTTAATGTCACAGTAAACTGTATCATATCCGTATGCTGATGACATAGGGGAAGAAATTTTGAAGCAATTTTGGCAAGTTTAGAAAATCCTCTCACTTTTATCCAAGACAGAAAAAGGGATTCTATACTTTCAAAAATAATTTTCAAATCACTTGTTGTGAGGCACTTTGAAAAATATACCTTTAAAATATAGATTACCTTTTGATTTAAGAGGTTGACTTCTGATCTTTTTGAACATCCTCTGGGTGTACCTACTTTTCTGGAATTATTGCTGTAGTTTTCCAGTCATCTTACTACCCTTTGTCATCTCTATTGTTGCCAGGGTTATTGTATGAGTATGAAATGATCATATCATTTTTCAATTTCAAAATTTGTCTATATAGATATTTAATTATTACAGAATTTTTGCCAAATGATTTTTGGTGCACTATTGATATTATAAGCATGTTATAAAAAGAGCCCTTGTATTTTGTTTATAATAGAAATAAATTAAAAACTAATATAACTTTTCATAGTTAGAATTATATGGATTTTAATTTTTTTCCTTGCACTTTGCTTTATTATTTTGTAAAAGAGATGGAACCCAGGGGTGCTCTGCCACTGAACTACATCCCAACCCTTTTGAGATGGGACTTACTAAGTTGCTTAGGGACTTACAAAATGGCTGAGGCTGATCCCATTCTTGATCCTTCTGCTTCAGCCTCTTGAATTGTTGGGATTACAGGCATGCATCACTGTACCTGGCCTGTTTGCTTTATTTTCTTATTTCTAATTTTAGGAAAATATTTTTTATAAGTATAAATAATTAACATTTATTACTATATAAAAATCCTTCAATGGCTTATATTTGTTTACAATAGCTACCATGTTTAGCACAATAGTAAAAGTTCTGCCTACCTTTCCATGACATTTTATTTTCTCCAAGTTTTATATTTCCAAATATACCAAGACAATTGAAATTCAGTTTTGATTTATCCTTTCTTGTCTCTGTATTTGTACTGTTCTTGCCATTGACTACTCTGTCCCTTTTCAATTTTAATTTATGTGCTTCTTTAGCAACCAGTGCAATACATATTATTACATTTTAATATAATGTATTTAGTCATGCATTTTTCTGACTCTTATTAGTGAACTACATACTTGAGAGAAGATATAGCTTTTCTATCTTTCTCTGGAATGGCATATAGTAAGTACAGAGTAATTGTGTCACTTTGACCAATATACCCAATAAGAACACCTTAGAGGAGAATGTATATTTTGGCTCAAGCTTTCACAGCTTCAGTGCAAGGTCATATAACACCATAGCTCTGTGCCCAAGGCAAAGCAGTACATCATGGTGGAGCAAAGCATCTCTGATACCTGTTACCAGGAAGGGGAGGGGTGAGAGAGAGGGAAGGGGAGAGAGAGAGAGAGAGAGAGAGAGAGAGAGAGAGAGACACAGACACAGAAAGAACAACCTTTCTGAGGCACACCCCAATGACCACCTCTTCCAACAATGTCTCATCTGCCTACAGTTTTCACCCACTCAGTCCATTCAAACTAGGATTGACTGATTGGATTATGAGAGCTACGACCTAATCATTTCACTTCTGAATATTTCCCCATTAACAGCAGATTTTGGTGGACACTTCATATCCAAACTACAAAAGCATTTGTTTAGTGAACAATTGAATAAATTTGTAGCCCCAAGAATTTTCCCCCATCTAGTACACTTTCCTTACCATGTTTAACACTCAGAGCCAAAGTTTCTAACCCAAAACAAAGAAACATCTGTACTATAAACTTAGATCATGGGATTGAGACATAAACTACTTTCTTTTTTTTTTGCATCTCTTCCTCCTCTCACCAAAATTCTGCTTCCTGCTTTTCCCACAAATATAAAAAATTGGAGATGAGGATAAATAAGACTGTACTCTATTAAAAAGCCCTCAAGGCCATTATTGTTTTATATTTTAAAGACCTGCCTTCTTTCACTTTTCTATGTGGGCTACACTAGAGTATAATTTACACATATTCCGCATTCACGGGATATATTTTCTTTAAAAGAAATCAATATCAAACTTGATAGCCACCATTTGTGCCATTATCTAAAAAATAGTCAAATTATTTTTTGTTGTTTTTTTAATACTGATTATAATCTTTCAACAAAGAACAATAAAATAGTGCCTCACAAAATGTTCTTTATTGGTATCCATTACTATAGCAGTATATTTTTTCCTCCTGAATTTCTATGTAGAGTATTTTCTGCTACTTTCAAAAACATGAAGAAGTTGTTTAACTTTTACATCTAGCTAAAAGCTGTTTATAGATTTAAAGAAACCTTTTAGGCGCCTCAGTGAAGCCATTAATTGGCAAGCAGGGAGGTTAGGGAAGGCCATCAGGTGGAATCCCACCAGCCAAGCCCACACGGACCCTTGGGCCGAGCACGGGTTCTCAGAAGGGGAAGGAAGCGGTACAGTCCCATCCCCCACAGCGGACACTCCGCCGAGGCAGTCAGCGGCCACCATCCGGGAAAGCTGAAGGATACACCGCCACTCTCCTTCAGAGTGCGACATCAAAACAGGTCGGTGTCATTCAGCTCACCCCCCAGACAGCGGGAATTAGCATAAAATCTCTCCTAGGCTTGCCGGGAGAGGGAGTATCAAGCTGAGCCTCCATACAGGCTAGGGGGAAACCAGAGACACCTGACCTCCACCCCTCCTCCCAGTAGCAGCCAAAAGGAAACCTGGCTAGCCAGCGCTGGGGGAGGGGCAAGCAGAAAAAATCAAAGTGATAGAGTGCCAGGGATCCCAGCAGCCTGCAGCAGGGCCCGGAGATCCAGGCCAACTGATTCGGGTGGCCTGCCCTGCGGCTACAGAAGGCGTGGCGCCTCAGTGAAGCCATTAATTGGCAAGCAGGGAGGTTAGGGAAGGCCATCAGGTGGAATCCCACCAGCCAAGCCCACACGGACCCTTGGGCCCAGCACGGGTTCTCAGAAGGGGAAGGAAGCGGTACAGTCCCATCCCCCACAGCGGACACTGCACCGAGGCAGTCAGCGGCCACCATCCAGGAAAGCTGAAGGATACACCGCCACTCTCCTTCAGAGTGCAACATCAAAACAGGTCGGTGTCATTCAGCTCACCCCCCAGACAGCGGGAATTCGCATAAAATCTCTCCTAGGCTTGCCGGGAGAGGGAGTATCAAGCTGAGCCTCCATACAGGCTAGGGGGAAACCAGAGACACCTGACCTCCAACCCCTCCTCCCAGTAGCAGCCAAAAGGAAACCTGGCTAGCCAGCGCTGGGGGAGGGGCAAGCAGAAAAAATCAAAGTGATAGAGTGCCAGGGATCCCAGCAGCCTGCAGCAGGGCCCGGAGATCCAGGCCAACTGATTCGGGTGGCCTGCCCTGCGGCTACAGAAGGCGTGGCGCCTCAGTGAAGCCATTAATTGGCAAGCAGGGAGGTTAGGGAAGGCCATCAGGTGGAATCCCACCAGCCAAGCCCACACGGACCCTTGGGCCGAGCACGGGTTCTCAGAAGGGGAAGGAAGCGGTACAGTCCCATCCCCCACAGCGGACACTGCACCGAGGCAGTCAGCGGCCACCATCCGGGAAAGCTGAAGGATACACCGCCACTCTCCTTCAGAGTGCAACATCAAAACAGCGGACACTCCATCCAGGCAGTCAGTGGCCACCATCCGGGAAATCTGAAGAACACACCACCACTCTCCAACAGCTTGCAACATCAAAACAGCCAGCAGCAGGACCCCGGAGATCCAGGCCAATTGATTCGCGCGGCCTGCCCCGCAGCTACAGAAGGCGTGGCGCCTCAGAGAAGCCATTAATTAGCAAGCAGGGAGGTTAGGGACTGCCATTAGGTGGAATCCCGCCAGCCAAGCCCACCGCCCACGCCCGGAACAGGCCCAGCGATCTGCCAGCATTGTAGTCACGACACCCCAATTGGAATAGGGACAGAGCAGAGCCGCCTTCCACTCCCGGAACAGGCCCAGAGAGCCGCCAGCGTGGTAGTCACGTCACCCCAATTGGAGTAGGGGCACAGCCGCCGCCCGCACCTGCAAGGGAGACTTTTCAAGTATACAAGAGCAACATAAATAAATAGGGGGTAAATTTCAAAACACAATAGTTGCACCAAGCAGAAAGAAACGCGAGCAGTATGAAAAGACAAGGAAAGAAAGGACCACAAGCAATGCAGGTCAACTCAACTTTAGAAGAGGTAATAGCTGCAACAGATGGAATATCAGATAAAGAGTTCAGGATATATATGCTTCAGATGATCTGGAGTCTCAAGGAAGACATGAGACAGCAAAATCAGACAATGAAAGATCACATTGACAAACAAATCCAGGAAGTAAAAGATCAATTTCACAGGGAGATAGAGGTAACAAAAAACAAACAAATAGAAATTCTAGAAATGCAGGAAACAATAAACCAACTTAAAAACTCAATTGAGAATACTACCAGCAGAGTAGATCACTTAGAAGAGAGAACATCAGACAATGAAGACAAAGTATTTCAACTGGAAAAGAACATAGACAGCTCAGCAAGTCTGCTAAGAAACCATGAGCAGAACATCCAAGAATTATGGGACAATATCAAAAGACCAAATTTAAGAGTCATTGGGATACAGGAAGGCACAGAGCTCCATTCCAAAGGAATAAACAGTCTATTCAGTGAAATAATACGAGAAAACTTCCCAGAATTGAAGATTGAGACAGAATCCCAAATCCTAGAAGCCTACAGGACGCCGAATGTGCAAAATCATAAGAGATCCACACCTAGACACATTATAATGAAGTTGTCCAACATACAGAATAAGGAGAGAATTTTAAAAGCTGCAAGAGAAAGAAAGCAGATCACATTTAGGGGTAAACCAATCAGGATAACAGCTGATCTCTCAACACAGACTCTGAAAGCTAGAAGATCCTGGAATAACATATTTCAAACACTGAAAGACAATGGGCTCCAACCAAGAATCGTGTATCCGGCGAAATTAAGCTTCAGGTTAGAAGATGAAATTAAAACCTTCCACAATAAACAAAAGTTAAAAGAATTCGCAGCTAGAAAACCATCTCTTCAAAAAATCCTTGGCAAAACATTACAGGAAGAGGAAATGGAAAACAACAACATTGAAAACCAACAATGGGAGGTAGGACAGTAAAGGGGGGAAAGTAGTCAAAGAGGATAACAAATCAGGTTTAGTAACATCAATAAACAAATATGGATAGAAGAACAAACCATATCTCAATAATAACCCTAAATGTTAATGGCTTAAACTCACCAATTAAGAGACACAGGCTAGTAGAATGGATCAAAAAACAAGACCCAACAATATGCTGTCTACAGGAGACGCATTTGATAGGAAAAGATATACATAGACTGAAGGTGAAAGGTTGGGAAAAATCATATCACTCATATGGACCGCGGAAACAAGCAGGAGTGTCCATACTCATATCTAATAAAATAGATTTCAAGCCAAAGCTAATCAAAAGGGATATAGAAGGACACTTCATACTGCTCAAGGGAACCACACACCAACAAGACATAACAATCATAAATATATATGCCCCAAATAATGGTGCAGCTGTGTTCATCAAGCAAACTCTTCTCAAGTTCAAGAGTCTAATAGACCAACATACAATAATCATGGGAGACTTCAACACACCTCTCTCACCACTGGACAGATCTTCCAAACAAAAGTTAAATAAGGAAACTATAGAACTCAATAACACAATCAACAACCTAGACTTAATTGACATATATAGACTATACCACCCAACATCAAGTAGCTACACTTTTTTCTCAGCAGCACATGGAACCTTCTCAAAAATAGACCATATACTATGTCACAGGGCAACTCTTAGACAATACAAAGGGGTAGAGATAATACCATGCATCTTATCTGATCATAATGGAATGAAACTGAAAATCAATGATAAAAGAAGAAAGGAAAAAGCAAGCATCACCTGGAGAATGAACAATAGGTTGCTGAGTGATCAATGGGTTTTAGAAGACATCAAGGAGGAAATTAAAAAATTTCTAGAGTTAAATGAAAACACAGACACAACATATCGGAATCTATGGGACACATTGAAAGCAGTTCTAAGAGGAAAATTCATTGCTTGGAGTTCATTCCTCAAAAAAAGAAAAAACCAACAAATAAATGATCTCATACTTCATCTCAAAATCCTAGAAAAAGAAGAGCAAAACAACAGCAAAAGAAGTAGAAGGCAAGAAATAATTAAAATCAGAGCTGAAATTAATGAAATTGAAACAAAAGAAACAATTGAAAAAATTGACAAAACTAAAAGCTGGTTCTTTGAAAAAATAAATAAAATTGATAGACCCTTAGCTATGCTAACGAAGAGAAGAAGAGAGAGAACCCAAATTACTAGCATACGGGATGAAAAAGGCAATATCACAACAGACACTTCAGAAATACAGAAGATAATCAGAAATTACTTTGAATCCTTATACTCCAATAAAATAGAAGATAGTGAAGGCATAGATAAATTCCTTGAGTCCTATGATCTGCCCAGATTGAGCCAGGAGGATATAGACAACCTAAACAGACCAATAACAATAGAGGAAATAGAAGAAACCATCAAAAGACTACCAACTAAGAAAAGCCCAGGACCGGATGGGTATACAGCAGAGTTTTACAAAACCTTTAAAGAGGAACTAACACCAATACTTTTCAAGCTATTTCAGGAAATAGAAAAAGAGGGAGAACTTCCAAATTCATTCTACGAGGCCAACATCACCCTGATTCCGAAACCAGACAAAGACACATCAAAGAAGGAAAACTACAGACCAATATCTCTAATGAACCTTGACGCAAAAATCCTCAATAAAATTCTGGCGAATCGGATTCAAATACATATCAAAAAAATTATACATCATGATCAAGTAGGATTCATCCCTGGGATGCAAGGCTGGTTTAATATACGGAAATCAATAAATGTTATTCACCACATCAATAGACTTAAAAATAAGAACCATATGATCATCTCAATAGATGCAGAAAAAGCATTCGACAAAGTACAGCATCCCTTTATGTTCAAAACGCTAGAAAAATTAGGGATAACAGGATCATACCTCAACATTGTAAAAGCAATCTATGATAAGCCACAGGCCAGCATCATTCTGAATGGAGGAAAATTGAAGGCATTCCCTCTAAGATCTGGTACAAGACAGGGATGCCCTCTCTCACCACTTCTCTTCAACATAGTCCTCGAAATACTGGCCAGAGCAATTAGACAGTCAAAAGAAATTAAAGGCATAAAAATAGGAAAAGAAGAACTTAAATTATCACTATTTGCAGATGATATGATTCTATACCTAGCAGACCCAAAAGGGTCTACAAAGAAGCTATTAGAGCTAATAAATGAATTCAGCAAAGTGGCAGGATATAAGATCAACATGCATAAATCAAAGGCGTTCCTGTATATGAGCGACAAATCCTCTGAAACGGAAATGAGGACAACTACTCCATTCACAATATCCCCCCAAAAAATAAAATACTTGGGAATCAACCTAACAAAAGAGGTGAAAGATTTATACAATGAAAATTACAGAACCCTAAAGAAAGACATAGAAGAAGACCTTAGAAGATGGAAAAACATACCCTGCTCATGGATAGGAAGAACTAACATCATCAAAATGGCGATATTACCAAAAGTTCTCTATAAGTTCAATGCAATGCCAATCAAAATCCCAACAGCATATCTTGTAGAAATAGATAAAAGAATCATGAAATTCATATGGAATAATAAAAGACCCAGAATAGCAAAAACAATACTAAGCAGGAAGTGTGAATCAGGCGGTATAGCGATCCCAGACTTCAAACTATACTACAGAGCAATAGTAACAAAAACAGCATGGTACTGGTACCAAAACAGGCGGGTGGACCAATGGTACAGAATAGAGGACACAGTAACCAATCCACAAAACTACAACTATCTTATTTTTGATAAAGGGGCTAAAAGCATGCAATGGAGGAAGGATAGCATCTTCAACAAATGGTGCTGGGAAAACTGGAAATCCATTTGCACCAAAATGAATCTGAATCCCTATCTCTCGCCGTGCACAAAAGTTAACTCAAAATGGATCAAGGAGCTTGATATTAAATCAGAGACACGGCATCTGATAGAAGAAAAAGTTGGTTATGATCTACACGCTGTGGGATCGGGCTCCAAATTCCTCAATAGGACACCCATAGCGCTAGAGTTAACAACTAGAATCAACAAATGGGACTTACTCAAACTAAAAAGTTTTTTCTCAGCAAAAGAAACAATAAGAGAGATAAATAGGGAGCCTACATCCTGGGAACAAATCTTTACTCCACACACTTCAGATAGAGCCCTAATAACCAGAATATACAAAGAACTCAAAAAATTAGACAATAAGATAACAAATAACCCAATCAATAAATGGGCCAAGGACCTGAACAGACACTTCTCAGAGGAGGACATACAATCAATCAACAAGTACATGAAAAATGCTCAACATCGCTAGCAGTCAGAGAAATGCAAATCAAAACTACCCTAAGATACCATCTCACTCCAGTAAGACTGGCAGCCATTAGGAAGTCAAACAACAATAAGTGCTGGAGAGGATGCGGGGAAAAGGGCACTCTTGTTCATTGCTGGTGGGACTGCAAATTGGTGCAGCCAATTTGGAAAGCAGTATGGAGATTTCTTGGAAAGCTGGGAATGGAACCACCATTTGACCCAGCTATTCCCCTTCTCGGTCTATTCCCTAAAGCCCTAACAAGAGCATGCTACAGGGACACTGCTACATTGATGTTCATAGCAGCTCAATTCACGATAGCAAGACTGTGGAACCAGCCTAGATGCCCTTCAATAGATGAATGGATAAAAAAAATGTGGCATTTATACACTATGGAGTATTACTCTGCATTAAAAAATGACAAAATTATAGAATTTGGAGGGAAATGGATGGCATTAGAGCAGATTATGCTAAGTGAAGCTAGTCAATCTTTAAAAAACAAATACCAAATGACTCCTTTGATATAAGGGGTGTAAACAAGGACAGGGTAGGGACGAAGAGCTTGAGAAGAATATTTACAGTAAACAGGGATGAGAGGTGGGAGGGAAAGGGAGTGAGAAGGGAAATTGCATGGAAATGGAAGGCGATCCTCAGGGTTATACAAAATGTCATATAAGAGGTAAGGAGGGGTAAGTCAAGAGAATACAAATGGAAGACATGATTTACAGTAGAAGGGGTAGAGAGAGAAAAGGGGAAGGGAGGGGAGGGGAGGGGAGGGGAGGGGGGATAGTAGACAATAGGACAGACAGCAGAATACATCAGACACTAGAAAGGCAATATGTCAATCAATGGAAGGGTAACTGATGTGATACAGCAATTTGTATACGGGGTAAAAGCGGGAGTTCATAATCCACTTGAATCAAACCGTGTAATATGATGTATTAAGAACTATGTAATGTTATGAACGACCAATAAAAAAAATAAATAAAAAAAAAACACACACACACACAAAAAAAATAAAGAAACCTTTTAGTAAGTTATTTGAAGATCTAACTTGATTGAAAAAGCAAGAAGCTATTATTTCACTGATTCCTGTTCTAGCAAAATGAGCACTTATATTTTTCATCAACTGCATAATCTTAGAAAATTTAATATCTGCTTCTAAAAACTCTGAATCTGAAAATACTTGATGCCATATTATACATATTAGTGATAATGAAAACTAAAATTGGATTATATCCCACAATTTCCATTTTTTCAAACAAAAGCTAACTGTAGATATATTTTCTCACATTATTATAAAAAATGTATGATATTAGATTCTTGAACAAATAGTTATGTTAAAAATATGAATCTTCCTAATACAAATGTATACATATGAAATAATTTTACATTGCTTCCAGTAGTGATAATAAAAGTTCATGAATATAATTTTAAGAAAATGATAAAATGAAAAACTAATGTTATACCTGATTACAAATAATCAGTATGACAAAATAAGAAAATATTTTTAATGTACAAGATAAAAATAATATACATATACATATATACAAATGTATATATATATTATAGTCATGAACTCTATGATGTTTCCATCAGTGATAGACCACATATACATTAGTGATCCCACAGTGAAGAATGGAGCTGAAATTTTCCCATTGCCTTCTGATTTCATAATGGTCATAATATCACAAAGAAATGCATTCTTTACTTATGAGTTTGTGATGATAGTGTACATAAACCTGCACTGACAGTTGCATATGATTATGCTAAAAGTGAGTTAATAAATGACTATTGGTTTATATATTTAGTATGTGTCTATCATGATTTTAGATTGTACTTATTAAAAACAATTTACTGTGAAATATTATGCCATGTTATGCTGGCAGCAGCATCATAAGTCTCCTCAGTACCACATTTCGTCATTGCATCATTTCCCTTGCACTTGATTTATTGTTAATTTTGTTCAACATGGACCTGGAGCAATAGGTCACACCACATGTGCACACATACATGTAGTTTCTTTTTAGTAGGATGTGCCATCCAGGTTTGAGTAAGTACATGTATGATGCTTGCCCAATGACAGAATTGCCTAATTAATTACTTTTTAGAATGAATGAATGCTTACTGAAGAGGGATATATAATGTGTGTGTAATATGTTACAAGTCTTAAAGCTTTAAGAGTATTTTTAATGTTTCAATTTTTTACTAGTTGTTCAAAACATTACATAGCTCTTGACATACCATATTTCATACATTTGATTCAAGTGGGTTATGAACTCCCATTTTTCCCCCGTATACAGATTGCAGAATCACATGGGTTATATATCCACGCTTTTACATATTGCCATGCTATTGTCTGTTGTATTCTGCTGTCTTTCCTATCCTCTACTATCCCTCCTCCTCTCCCCTCCACTCACATCTTCTCTCTCTACCCCATCTACTGTACTTCATTTCTCTCCCTTGTTTTTTCCCCCCTTTCCCTTCACCTCCTTTTATATGTAATTTTGTATAACGATGAGGGTCTCCTTCCATTTCCATGCAATTTCCCTTCTCTCTCCCTTTCCCTCCCACCTCTTGTCCCTGTTTAATGTTAATCATCTTCTCATGTTCTTCCTCCCTGTTCTGTTCTTAGTTGCTCTCATTATATCAAAGATGACATTTGGCATTTGTTTTTTAGGGATTGGCTAGCTTCACTTTGCATGATTTGCTCTAATGCCATCCATTTCCCTGCAAATGCCATGATTTTGTCATTTTTCAGTGCTGAGTAGTACTCCATTGTGTATAAATGCCACATTTTTTTTATCCATTCATCTATTGAAGGGCATCTAAGTTGATTCCACAGTCTAGCTATTGTGAATTGTGCTGCTATGAATATCGATGTAGCAGTATCCCTATAGTACGCTCTTTTAAGGTCTTCAGGGAGTAGTCCAAGAAGAGGAATAGCTGGGTCAAATGATGGTTCCATTCCCAGCTTTCCAAGGAATCTCTATACTGCTTTCCACATTGGCCACACCAATTTGCAGTCCCACCAGCAATGAACAAGTGTACCCTTTTCCCCACATCCTCGCCAGCACTTGTTGTTGTTTGACTTCATTAATGGCTGCCTATCTTACTGGAGTGAGATGGTATCTTAGGGTGGTTTTGATTTGCATTTCTCTGACTGCTAGAGATGGTGAGCATTTTCTGAAATAGAAATGAGGTCAACCACCCCATTCACAATATCCTCAAAAAAAAAAAATACTTGGGAATCAACCTAACAATAGAGGTGAAAGATTTATACAATGAAAACTACAGAACCCTAAAGAGAGAAATAGAAGATCTTAGAAGATGGAAAAATATACCCTGTTCATGGATAGGCAGAACTAACATCATCAAAATGGTGATATTACCAAAAGTTCTCTATAGGGTTAATGCAATTCCAATCAAAATCCCGATGGCATTTCTTGTAGAAATAGATAAAGCAATCATGAAATTCATATGGAAAAACAAAAAACCCAGAATAGCAAAAGCAATTCGAAGCAGGAAGTGTGAATCAGGCGGTATAGCAATACCAGATTTCAAACTATACTACAGAGCAATAGTAACAAAAACAGCATGGTACTGGTACCAAAACAGGCGGGTAGACCAATGGTACAGAATAGAGTACACAGAAACCAATCCACAAAATTACAACTATCTTATATTTGATAAAGGGGCTAAAAGCATGCAATGGAGCAAGGATAGCATCTTCAACAAATGGTGCTGGGAAAACTGGAAATCCATATGCAACAAAATGAAACTGAATCCCTTTCTCTTGCCATGCACAAAAGTTAACTCAAAATGGATCAAAGAGCTTGATATCAAATCAGAGACTCTGCGTCTGATAGAAGAAAAAGTTGGCTCCAATCTACATATTGTGGCGTCGGGCTCCAAATTCCTTAACAGGACACCCATAGCACAAGAGTTAATAACAAGAATTAACAAATGGGACTTACTTAAACTAAAAAGTTTTTTCTCAGCAAGAGAAACAATAAGAGAGGTAAATAGGGAGCCTACATCCTGGGAACAAATTTTTACTCCTCACACTTCAGATAGAGCCCTAATATCCAGAATATACAAAGAACTCAAAAAATTAAACAATAAGATAACAAATAACCCAATCAACAAAAGGACAAAGGACCTGAACAGACACTTCTCAGAGGAGGACATACAATCAATCAACAAGTACGTGAAAAAATGGTTCAATTTTGTAAAACTTAAAAAATGGACAAGTTACTAAGAAATTTAAAATGAATTATTTCAAGGATAATATATAAAAAGCAATTAAAATGGTGTTTGGTAATGTGTGACAACATTTTTTCAGAAAAACATGAGGCACTTGTTATCTTGCTTTGCTACACCCATCATTTTGTATTTTCCCCATTGGCTTTGTCATTTCCTTTCCTTATAAGGGACTTTAGCCCCTTAAACAGAAATCAGATACTTCCTCCCCAGATGTGCTGCCATCGTAGGTGACTTTAACATCTACACTGGTGTACCAACACTTCTTCAAATATCTCAATTCCTATGCTTTCCACCTGCTATCCATGTTAGCCATCAACTCCAATGGCCATATAAAAAGAGACATGAAAATTAGAACGTTAGAAAAATTATATATTTGAGTAGATATGTATTATTTACTCCCCTGACATGCAATGTGCATTCTTCTAGACACATTCCTCTATTTTATTTCATTTATTTTCCCCTTGGGGACCCAAGGCTTCTTTCTCTTGAGAGTTTTCTACCTCTGACATCCCCATGGGGGGTGGAAAGTACCATACAGTAATTGTTTTCAACCTAAATTAATCTTGTCTAGTCATATTCAATTGCAGAAAATTCATGGACCCTCCGTGTTTCTTGTTGGATGTAACTGACAAGATATTTGGCTAAAGTTTCTGTGGCAAGCTTTTCTGATACGAAAGGTCTAAGCTACCTACTGTACCTGAGAATGAAATTTTTTAAAAAAATTATTTACTGAAGAGAGGAGATACTGAGTCCTGATATTGTGCTCTGGGTCCTCTAGAATTAAACTTATTATTTACTTGCACCAATACATTTTTTCCCATAATCATTTTTGTGTATGGTCTTTATATAAATCATTCCTAGTAGATACTATCTGTAATCTTAATTTCAAAATTTTCTAGTTCTTTCTTGCAGTTTTTCCACATCAATCTTCTTGCGATATCTAGGTCCTTTACTCTTTAATGCCTAGAATAGACTTTGGCACTTAGTAGGTCTTCATAGATACGTGTCAAGTGAATAGACGATAAGAGTTAATGACATGAATCTTTTCTTCAACCCTCCTCTCCCTTTAGTGCTTCCTCTTGTCTCATTTATATATGGTTATGCTAGCCATTTTCTTGGCCATACATTCTACTCCATTTTTCATCATCTTTCATCTCATTCATTTGGTGAAACATTTTTATCCTCGGAGAAACTGTCCTGCTTTGTCTGTGATGAAATGTTGGCTACTGAGCACATATGACCATGCCTTTTAAATTTGCAGGAAATGAACTTTATCACAAAGGATCTCACCTGTTCTTGCCTGTATACCTAGAAGTTTATTCTGTATCATACTTTCTTCCTCTGTCATAATGGAGAGTAATAATTATTCTAAGGTTTATTTTTGTATCTGGGCTCTGAATTCCATTTTTTCTAGCTATTCTGGGACCATTATTCATCTTATATTTTCAGCTTTAGCTCTTTCCCTTTCTCATAGCCATTTATTTTTCTCAGGATTCTCCTTTGAATTCATATTCCTTTAAGTTTATTGTCTCCACCCTCCTCCTAGCCAATTATTTTTACAGTGATAAAATTTCTTAACACAAAATTTATACTCTCGACACTTAAAAATTTGTTAACTGTACATGCAATGTTGTACAATAGATATATACAATTTATTCATCTCATGTAACTAAAACTTTAAACCCATTAAGTAAAAACTTACCATTTCTCTTCCTCCAGCCCCTGGCAACCTTTATTTCACTGACTTTTATGAGATTGACTATTTTAGATATCTCATATAGGTGGAGATATTTATATTTTTCCATGACTGGCTTTTTAAATTTAGTATGTTTTCCCAACTCATCATGTTACATGTGGTAGAATTTTTTTTCTAAAGGTGGTTAATATTATACAAATATTTAAAATTTTCTTTCATCCCTTCATTTACAGGCACTTAACTTGTTTCCATATCTCGGCTATTGTGAATAATGTGCAGTGCAAATATCTCTTTGAGATTGTGGTTACAATTTTTTTTTTAAATCATACCTAGACATGTGATTGCAGATTAAACCACAGTTGTAATACATCTTAGTTTTTTCAACTACTATTCACTTTCTGGTTTACTAAAGTCCGGGTTTTATTTCTTTAACATTCCCAAGTGTTATTGCTGTTACCATGAACATCTAATTCCCTTCCCATCATTTCATCAACCTTACAAATGAAATAGGTGTTTCTTGGTTTTGTAACTCAGTTCCTTAGGAAACCTTCTCTGATACTTCAGACTTTATTAAGTCTTCATGTTATGAACTACTATACCTTCCTGTATCTCAAATTCAGATTCACAATCATGTAGTAATCTGTTTGATTTCACTAATGTCTGCCTCTTCTGCTTGCTTCTACACTGAAAGACTATACATATGCCCATCCTTTTCACCCTAGATACTCATATATTTCTGGATTCACATATTAAATACTTTTCGATTGTCATAGAAGTATTTTCTAGATTAGCATACTAGGCAGAATAGTAATCTGCAAATACGTCCACGCCTTTTTACATAGCAAAGGGACATCAAACATGTGACTAGATTATGAAGGTCAAGATGACAGATTATTTGGATGGATCAAAGGTAATCACAAGAAATTTTAAAGGGAAGGAGTGACACCCCAGGTAGTCAAGCTGATGCAGCTGTAAGCCAGGACAGGCAGATGGCCCCTGGAAGCCGGAAAGTATAGGTAATAGATTTCCTAAGATTCTAAAAGAATGAAATTCTGTCAACACCCTCATTGGAGAACTATGAGATCACATTTCAGACTTCTACCTCTAGAGCAGTGAGATACATATTTGTGTTGTTTTAAAACAGTAAGTTTATGGTAATTTATTGTAGTGACAATAGGGAATAAATGCATTCACTGATTTGCCAATGATATTCTTCTGCCTAGTATCCTTCAGAGACATGTTCTCCTAAAATAAATTCCTAGATCATTAATATGAAATGTATTCTCACAAAATGGCTCCCATTAATCATACCAGCCTTGTTTTGATCTCAAACTTGAAGAAATATTTTGATTATTGTATGTACTAGTTTTAGTTCTAAAATTGTGAAGATATTTCTCTGACACCTCTCAGCATTTTGGAAGTTTTTTCATGCTTTTGAGAACCTGGGAGCTTATATTTCTCTAACCTTGTTACACATTTAATATATTTTTAAAATAGAGCATTTTAGAGTTTGTATAAATCAAGGCTCCAAATGACCATATTACTTTCTTGGATTGCTGTCATGAATTTGAATACTGCTTTTATAGAAGGAATATAATATTTGGTAAAATAAATAGTTCTATAGGCTTTTTTAGGATAATTTTTCCAACCAAGTGCCATTTAAAAATGCTCTTTGAACACCTTATTTTAAAAAAAAAAAAAACTATTCTACTATAATAGGATTTTAATAACATGTTACTCTTTTTTTTTTTTTTTTTTTTTTTTTTTTGTCATTGGAACCAAAATACCTAATGAGAACAACTTAAGGAAAAGTTTATTTGGGGCTCATGATTTCAAAGGTTTAGTACATAGTCAGCTGACCTCATAACTTTGGGCCTAAGACTAGGCAGAAAATCATGGTGGAAGAGTGTGGCAGAGAAAATTTTCTTTAGCTCATGGTAGCAAGGAAGGGAAGAGGGAGGAGCCAGGAACAGAATATAATTTCCAAGAGTATGGCCCCAGTGATCTTCACCCTACTTCCTTCAGCCACACCCCACCTGTCTATTGTTACCACTAAGTAGTCCATTCATATTATCAATTCATTCAATGGTTTAATCCACTGATCAGATTACAGCTCTTATAATTTGATCCTTTCACCTCTGAACACTCCTGCATCGCTACATAAGCCTCTTGGGGGATATCTCATATCTGAACAAATGATATTGTTTTAATTATGTTAGATGACCTGATGTAACACAATTAAGTTTATTGTAAAATATCTTCCTATACATATCTCAATTGTATAATTAGACCCAATAATGCTATATTTAAACCCAAGATATTCACAAAAATATATTTAAGTAATCTTTCAATCAGAAGGTAATGAAGTTGCACGATGCTTGTGGTAGGGAAGTTTACAGACAGTCATATTTTCAAAGCTTGTCTAATAGCAAGAGCTTTTCAATTGTGGGTACTTAAAGTTGATGTTTCTGTGACATTTTTGGATTCCTAATGCCTAGTACAGTGCAGTTAGGGCCTAAGTGTCCAGAATGAATATATAACTGATTACCATACTTTACAGTTGTATTCTAAATTATGTGAGGTTTTTGAGTTGATTTTATTTCATTTACTATTGTTAAAATTGCTCTATTAGCTAGCTATTATATTTAAGAAAAAATTCTGAACATTAGGACATAACCTATTATCTAGCCTCTTTATATTAACACAGTCATACCAGACTGTGGACCTATGGACACAGAGACAGATATATGATGATTTTTAAGTGGACAAAGTTATAATTTCTTCAATATATAAAGGTATAGTGGCAGATGAGTAAAACATCATGTGAGAAGCATCTCTATAGTATTCATGATGCAGTGAGTATATTATAGAAATTTCATAATCTACTTAGATGAGACTTTTTATTGATGAGTTATGAATTGGCCACACAGGTATAATTGTGAGGCATCACTTGAGATGAAACATATATATAATTGTTGACAGTATTTTTTATTAGAACATTTTAATTATACGTAGTATTTGAGTTCCTTTTGACAAAATTATACAAAGAATTTGATTTCAATCCCATTCTCCTTTTTCCTCCCTCCTCCCTCCTTGTTTTTTCCCTATTTTACTCTGCTGATCTTCATTTCACTTCTTTATTTTTATCAGTACTTTGTACATAAAGAATAAATTACCTTTGGTATATTTATACATGTGTGTAATCTATAAACAGTGTCTTTAAAGATTGAATTTTTTTGGTTCATGATGTATTAATTGCATATATTCTGTACTTTTAATGGTAGGTAACAGTAAGGATGACTTTATAGATAATATTAAATAACAGTTCTAGTTTGTGCATAAATGACCATTGTTTCACTCAATACCACATTTCCTTTGTATTCATACAAATTGAAATTTTATACTTATTGAGTATATTATAAGTTTTTGACTTGTTCTTTTTAGGAAATATGCCATTCAAAATTTTGACTTTTTTCAATATATCTTCAACTAACCAAGAATAATTTTCCACATTCTAATTTTTATCCCTAAAATGAAGACTTTCAAAGAAGACAAACTTCAAAGAATCTAATTTTATATAATGCTTAGTAAGATAGTGAATGTGGAAGTTATTATATCATACATGATTGCTCAAAATAATTTGATATTTTCTAGTAAGTTAATTGAAATAGGATAGGGGAAAGATATATTTTACTGCTTCAATACATTTCTTAGAAAAATGATTATTTCTTTGCTGTTCCCCAGTGCTGAATCTTCTTTCTTATAATCTTATAATTTCTTAGAGAATTTTTCTTTTAGAACTTGGAATAATTCCCCCTCAGCTATCTGGTGTTTCAAGTCTGGCATCTAATGCTTTGATTTTTTAAAATAGTCTCTTTGGATACACTATGAGCCTCTACTACTTTTTCAAAAAGATATTTCCAAATAAGTCCAAAATACTTATTTTGGAAATATCTTTTTGAAAAAGTAGTAGATTTCTCACTTCCTTATAATGGGTTCAGCATGGAGAGTCAAGCCAGAGATTGGATTTTATTTAGTTCATGACATACTGATTGCAATTATTTAATTCCTTGTTTTTAATGGTGGATAAGAGTAAGGACAAGTTTTATCTAGTTTGTGTGTGAATGAGTGACTATTGCTTCTCACAAGGCCACATTTTCTTATTTATATAAATTAAACTCAGCTTTTATATTTGTTTTTAATCTACAGCTTTTTGGCCTTGTCTCAGAATTTTGTTTTTGTGGTGAGTCCCTAATTTTTTCCATTAACTTCAAAATAAAAAAATTTTTTGAAATGTTTTATATTAGATTCTGTTGTTTATGCTTTTCCTTTTTTATGGTCTATTATATTTAAGCTGTGTAGCATGGTGTTATGGCTATAATGTACATACTGAAATTGATTATTATAGTCACACAAACTAACATATACACCTCTTCAAATAGTTGCCTTTGAATTTGTACATATGAGTAAAAGTTCCTGAAATCAATACTCATAGGGAATTTCCAGTGTCAGTAACTATAGTAATCATGCTAAACATTAGATTTTTAGACTTACCCACATTACAACTGTGTACCATTTTATCAATATTTTCCTCATTTTCTCCACCTGCTACTAAACTCCCATTATCTTCTCCATTTCAGTGTATTTTGACATTTTTGGATTCCTAATGCCTAGTACAGTACAGTTAGTGCCTAAGTGTCCAGAATGAATATATAACTGATTACCTTACTTCACAGCTGTATTCTAAATTATGTGAGGTTTTTGAGAGGTGAGTTCATTTCATTTAGTATTGTTAAAATTGTTCCATTAGCTAGCTTAGTTTATTTAATCCAGTTCACCCAAATTGTTATTGGATACATTTTATGTGCTAAGCTCTTGTGCAAAAAAAGAAGGTACATTTGCTAGTTTGGCCTTGCCTGGTATCTGGGAATTTGAAGGGTAACAGTTCCCTACAGTGTCATGCAAATCTAAATATATGAACTCAGTATGGTTATACTATACAATGTGATTTACACTGAATACTTTGCTTTCTGGGAATCTGGAATTTTGCTATAGATTAAGCAAATTTAGTGGTCAATACCCAGTAAAAATCTTGGACCCAATTTCTAATGAGCTTCTCTGATAGACATCACTTCAAATGTATTGTCAGGATTCCATGCAGAAGGAAAAAAAGCATACTCTGAATGACTCCACAGGGAGAGGGCTCTTGGACTCCTGCACCTGGTTTCTTCTGGTATTTATACCATGCATCTTTTTGCTTTTGCTGATTTAGCTGTGTAACCTTCCTCCTCAATAAATCATAGCCATAGACATAAGTATATGCTGAGTCCTCCTTGTGATGCACTGAAACTGGGGATGGTCTTGGGGATTCCTGACAGAGCTATGCATCAAACCAATTGAGAACAAATCGAGAAAGCCAGTCATTGCTTTTGATGCATTGATAATACAGAAGAGAGGGAGGGGAAAGTAAGGGGATACTAGATAATATCCTATAATTTTATACTGATCATTCAGAGTGTTATGAAAACACTGAAAAGGGACATTGTTCTAAGGGTTCAGGACCAGTTTTGAAAATGGGAAAATATTTAAGACAGGTAAGGAAAGGTAAGCAATGCATACTGAACAGGGGGACCAGAATGTCAAAGATAATAGTAATAATAATAGTCACAAGAACAACAGCAAACATAAAGTGTTTGATAAGTCCACAAATTGTTTTAAGCCCTTTTCATGTTATTTAATCCCTAAGAGCAATCTGGTGAAGTAGGCAATATGATTATATGTTTTAAAAAATGAGGAAAGTTGGGTACATGTAGTTTATTAAGTAGAAGGTACAGACTCAAAACATCAGTATACAGAACAATGGGAATCGGGTGCTTCCTCTGTGCTAGCTTTATAATAAATGGAAGCAGAGAAGATGTTTAATATTTTTGATTTTTATCTTTTAATTTCAATTCTGATATAGAAAAAGCTTTTTAATTATGCAATTAAATTTCTGCAATAAGATTTTATTGTCTCAGTAGGAAAATAAAACTTATAAACATAAAATAATATAAATATGGAAAAAATAATATTTAAATCTTTCAAATAGTCTAAAATAGCAATGTAGATACTGAGTATTTCTTTTGTTCTCATATAAGCCCAACTTTGTTCTCAGATTACCTAGATCAGTGATAAAACCATAATAACATATTAATGAACACAATGAATAATTGCTTTATTTGTTGAATAAGAGCTAGCTACCCCTTGGGTAACCTTTAGTTTGTAGGTTATCTTCTATTAGATCTGATTTAATATTTTTGGTGGTAAAACTTATGTATATACAGAAACACAAAGATATTAAACATATGAATTTAGACTTTTAGTATAAAAGTCTAAAGAATATATAAATGTTATATGTAAAAAGATTACATATGATATAGTATATAACATTTCTCAATTTTTCATAAAATTAGGACAAGTGGTTACCTTTAAATATTTTCTCCTTCAAAGCTGTAATGAGGTCTAGAACTGTAAATCAAAAACAAGCAGACAATATATCTTTAGATCCATTTAGTTTATCAGCATTCTCTTTTGTGAACTTTCTGACTGCAGTTTAGTCATGAACAGTACTCATTTCTAATGCACTTGGGAAAGTAAGGTTTTCAAGTAGTCTTGATAATTATGGATTGAAAATGACTCTGAGAATGAAAGCAAGAGCTTATATTTCAGCTTCACTAGGAGAGTCATATAGTAATGGAGTGATTTTCAGAAAACTACCCCCCAAATTTTTAAGGTTTTAGGAAAGCAATAGTATTAATCATATGTGGACAGAATTTAGTGTGATGTCCAATATAAATTATATGCTTAGTGTCATAAAGAATGTCACTTAGATTTCAGTTAACTTTGGAAATTTAAAAGAAAAACATTTGATGTTTAATTTCCAGATACTGAAGTTTTTCACCTCGTTATATAACTATGTGATCATACTCACCATGTTTATTTTAATGTCCATGTCTTATAACTCCAATATCTATTTCACCTATGTGTCAGTTTCTATTGGATTTGACACATTTTGGTCTTTTTTTCTTGTTGTGCCTAATGATCAATTGTTTAGTGGAACATTGTACAGTGTATACGAAAATTTTAGAGGTCATTTGATTCTGTATATATTTTATTTAAGAGAGAATTCACTTTTCCTTCCTACAAGCAGAGAGAAGTGATTGATTAGCTCAATTCAGGAATGGAAACTTGTTCAGGATTGTGATTGAGTCTTAATAAAAGTTTTTTTTGGTTCACCCCTATTAAAAATATGTGTAAGTGTGCATGTGTGTACACATATATACATACACACAAACACAAATATAAACATATCTGAAGTATCTTGTTTAGCTAAGTTTAATGGATATCAGTGTTCAGTTTCCAACTGATATATTTACCAGAATCCTTTCTTCTTAATGTCCCCGTACAACAATGTCAGGCTCTTCAGTCCTATAAGAAGCTCTGCTTTGTTAACTAGCCCCTTACTATTTGATTATGAATAGGCAAACACATTAAAAGAAAAAGCATTAATGAATTTGAGCTCAGTCCTTTGTACTTACTTATCTCTGGGATCATGACCTCTAAATTCATGGATTTTGTATTTGCCCAGTGTTATCACACTGGTTTAAATTGGATTTTGGGCAATTTTTCTACTTCTCACCAGGAGTATTATTCTGCAGCAGGGTTTTCTACAGAAAATTCAGTACATTATTGAGGATGCAAAATGTAAAGCACATTTAAGTATGTTATTCTGTGTAGAATTCTTGAAAACACTTTCAGGACTCTTTGAATACTTAAAAATACTTCCATTGTATAATAAATAGCAGCATTTTAACCTGGAGGTAAATATTCTAAAGTGCTTTAAAGACACTTAACACACAATGCATAATTTAGTTTAATAGCTGGTTAGAGCTGAATTTTCCAGTCCAGAGCATGGTCTAAATCTTCAACTTTACAAAATCATGCCATTGAAGAAGTTAAGTAACTGCTCTGTACTTCAAGCTCCTTGATTTACCTAAAACCAAGTTTCAAGGTAATTCCTACTATGGCTTGTATTAGAACTTAACCTATTTCATTTTTTTGACATTTAATAATTTTGTTTGTTTTGTAATAAATTGATAACAAGTAAAAGACTCGAGTATGAGTGACAGTAAAAAGCAATGATGATAAATATAAAGAATCTAAAAATGTGTAAATATTTCTTGTTCTTTACTGTCCCCATGTAAAGTTTACTTCTTAGAGAAATCTTATTTTCTTTAGTTCCTGATGAGAACCTTGTCCCTCAATAAATTAGAGGAGTGCCATTTTATTACTTCACATAACTTAACACTATGAATTACTACAAATGCACATTAATAAAGCATTTCACCAGTAGCCTATTTCATATAGGTTTGCAAACAAATGAGAAAGGCACATAAGACGAATTAGATATTTCATCATTTAGTAGCAGTTCTAACTTACTGCTTTGACACAACACTTTAACATAACAACGAAGCGATTGATTCAAAAAAAGAAGTTAGACTGCAAATTACATTTTGGGGTGTATTTAGTTCCAAAAATTTCAAATGTGAATTATTAAACACCATAATATATAGACATTCTTTTATGTATTGATGCATTTTATAGACAGTTTGTGCAAATCAGTGTAACAAGAAAAATATTCCTTTTTACCACCTTCAAATCACAATCATCAATTAATTTTTAGGGACCATGTATAGGAGGGAGGATTGGAGTAAGTTTGACTGAGTCAGTTGGTGTATATACATACTAGAAAAATGTTACTTCTAATTTTTGAGTTTTTTAATACCTGAAAATTTGGGTAGGATAACTTATGCTTATGACACATATTACAACTGAAATATTCTATGTTAATACTGGATACAGTGATGCATACCTGTAATTCCAGAAACTCAGGAGGCTGAGGCAGAAGGATGCAATTTCAAGGCCTATCTCATGAATTTAGTGAGGCCCTAAGTAATTTAGCAAGACTCTATATCAAAATAAAAAATAAAAGGGGCTGGAGAAGTAGCTCAGTGCTAAAGTACCCCTGAATTAAATTCCCATTGCCAAATAATAATAAATATTGAAGATGAATAATTTGTGAAATAACTTTTCTCTTACATGTAATCCTTTTTTTTCATGAATGTATTAATATCAGTATTCTTTATTTCTATTTATTCTGTTCATCACTATCCTCCATGGATGAAAACATGAAATTCTGTATATATATTATTTGATTTTGCATTTTTCCATGCAGTGAATAAATCTTATAGAATATATTCTTGCTAGAATGAATTTTCACTTTTTATCTCTAAATATTGTCTGTTAAAGTATGGAATGTATTTATAGACATATGAATGAGTCTGATGCCTTTAAACATTGATCACTTAACCATGCTTTGCATTCTTTCCCTTCACATGTGCTCCTATTTATGGGAATACAACCAAAAAAAAATGTATGGACTCTTTGAGTAAGAGGCACAGAAATAGATGCTAACTATCAAGAATTTGTACATGCAGGAAGGAGAGACATTCAGTTTAGACAAGGTTATAATAATCATTATATTGGAATTGTTTTCTGAAGTCTAGAATACTCATGAAATGCCAGTCTGTTCTAAGTACTCAGAGCTTCTGACATCTTAGCAATGCACAGCTTCACATAAAGCAGGAAAGATGGGAAAAAGGGGGGCTTCACAGATGAAAGCACAAGTTGAAGAGCAGGTCTGGAAATAATATATACAGTTGTGGTCCAAATGTGCTTTAGAACATGTGACTCCAAATAATGGTTCCTTGCATGTAAGATGCTACTATTCATAGTTTAGAAAAATGATTTTATTATTGTGATGCATTATTAATTTAATGATATAACTTTATATGTGTTAAAATGCATTCATTTTCTATAACATAGTCCTTATTTACTCTTGACAAATCAGAGGGCTGACATCTACCACCAGAAGAGCTTCCAGTCACTTTTTCCACTTGGAGATGCCTTGAGTGTTTTTAAGTAATTTTTCAGATAATAGTGAATAGAAACAGTGTTTTGCACTATGGGGAATACAAAGTCAATGAGATGTGATTTCTGTCCTCTGGAATCATACAAACAAATTTAATATTAACCACCAATAAATCAAAATGAAATTGTCCAAATTGCAGGTCAAGTGAATAGAAAAGGCAGAGGTTTGAGGAAGGAACATTTTGCTCTTAAAGAACCTATGTTCTCAGAATACAGGGAAAAAAAAAAAACAACACTGCAGTTCAAGAACCTTTAAGAATTGATCGGTCCTCAAGAGTTATGTAAGAGTTTGCACACCTGTCTTCCTCTGTATTTCAGTGAGCCCTTCAGTGGCTTCTTGGTGGCTTTCACCCTAAACTATACTTATACATACCAGGTCAGTCCCAGTGTCCTCCCACAATACCAGTTTGTTATCACTCCTCTCTTCTCCGGCTCTTGCAGTTCTGTATTCCTCAGGCAACATTTAAAGCAGGAAAACAGCTTATTTTCAAATAAACCTTTGTCCTTTCCAGGCCAAAAGAATAACATTGCCAAAATTCTTTCCTCAGTCCCAAGTTTCACAGTTATTCCTTGTACAAAGAGGGAGGGTTGAGGATGCATGGATTTACCAAAATTTGGTGAAAGATTTGTTTTCATACTGATATATGTATACTGATGTATGCTAATCCTCTAGTAACCTGATAATTTTATGCTGACTCAGGCTAAAATATTAGCCCATGAGGCATGTTTATCTTGTCCCCTAGTATCTGTGGTGAAAAACCACTGATTTCAACCCTAACTCTAGTGAATGATGAATTTCAAAACACATTGTCATTTTGATGTAAACACAAATGTATCTTAATAAAAAGGAAAGTAATTGGTAGAAAGTGGCTTTGGGGTTGACTTCTATAGGGATGACATAAATAAAGTGAATAAAACAGTAATTAAAATATGAGCAGGTCAACTCCCTCCAGCACTGTTTTAATGATGGACACATTCCAAGAGGGCCCCTATCTCCTTAGGGCAAAGACTAGAAGCACCTTTTCTGACTTTCAGACACAAGATGATGGCATCTCATTTTGGTTGTCAGGGCACAGTTTAGGTGAAGAAAAATCACATCTGAAAATATACAAAATATATACAAAACATATACAAAAACATACTGTCCTTCTGGATGGAAAATTAAAGAACAGGATCAGTTTAAGAGTTTGTTTTTTTTATTTTTTTGGTTTGGTTTGGTTTCTGCATGTATGGACTTTTGAATATTTGGAGCAAATATTCAAATAGATTTTATAAATTGAGACTCTTGATGAATTTTATACCAAAGGGAATGTGAATATTTTCTTTGTATTAAGGCTTTGACTGAAACTGAAGTGAATTTAGGGCATCACATTGTTTTTAAAGGGCACTTTTGAAGGATATTAGTCCTACCTATTTTAATGATCCATTTCAGGAGAAGTATTCTCATGGACATCAAGTAATGTTCAAGTTTATTTATTTTTTTCTGCTATAGAATGCTGTGCATGTCATCTCAACTGGCATGATACCTCAACAATTCCCTCTCCCCATGGCTGCAGGTGACCATGCAAGCTCTGTGACTTTGTCAGTTCTAGTGCACAGTCCTTAGGAAAGTTTGAATGAAAGGAATCTGTTACATGAATTTTACCTTTAGCCTAGCAGTGGAGTAATTTTTTCCATTCATTGAATCATCTAGTTAGTTGTTCTCAATATTAGCTGTACATTTCAATCCCACCAGAGATGCTCATTTAATTGGTCTTGGGTGAAACTCAGAAATCAGTAATTTTTTTAAAAACTTCATGTGATTCAGTGTACTGTGCAGATGGAAAAACCTGCACTACGTCATTCAGGCCTATTTACCCACAACAGGAGAGGGCAGCATAGTGACTTTTTTCCCCCTATTTTTAATTTAACTTTTATTTTTTAATGTATTTATTTTGAAATAATTTCACACTTAATAAAAATAGTATGAAAGAATTCAAATATACCCTTAATTCAACTTATTCCAAATTAATATTTTATGCAACCATATTTTAATTATCATAACCAATAAATGTCACATGCCATTCATAATTTATAGGCATTCAAATTGCACCAATTATTCCACTATTGTTCTTTTTTAAAATTTTTTATTCTAATTTGTTATATATGATAACAGAATGCCTTACAATTCTCATTGCACAAATAGAGTATAATTTTTCAAATCTCTGGTTGTCTACAAGGTATACTTGCACCATTTGTGTTTTCATACATGTACTTAGTTGAATGAGATAGACATCATTACCCTATCTTTTCTACCCCCATGCCCCTTCGCTTCCCCTCCCAACCCTTTGCCCTATCTGGAATTCATCTAATCCTCCCATGCTCTCCCTCCCAACCCCACTGTGAATCAGCCTCCTTATATCAGAGAAAACATTTGGCATTTGTTTTTTGGCTAACTTTACTTAGCATATATTCTCCAACTTCATCAATTTACCTGCAAATGCCATGATTTTATTCTTTTATTGCTGAGTAATATTCCATTGTGTATATATACCACATTTTCTTTACCCATTCATCAACTGAAGGGCATCTAGGTTGGTTCCACAGTTTATTTATTGTGAATTATGCTGCTATCAACATTGATGCGGCTGTGTCCCTGTAGTATGCTGTTTTAAAGACCTTTGGATATAGACCAAGGAGTGGGATAGCTGGGTCAAAAGGTTGTTCCATTCCCAGTTTTCCAAGGAATCTCCATACTGCTTTCCATATTGGCTATACCAATTTGCAGTCCCACAAGCAGTGTATGAGTGTACCTTTTTCCCTACATCCTTGACAACACTTATTGTTCTTTGTATTCATAATAGCTGTGATTCTGACTGGAGTGACATGAAATCTTAGAGTAGTTTTGATTGCATTTCTCTAATTGCTAGAGATGATGAGCTTTTATAAATATATTTGTTGATTGATTATATACCCTTTTCTGAGAAGTCTGTTCAGTTCCTTGGCCCATTTATTGATTGTGTTACTTTTAGGGTGGGAGTCATTTAGCTTTTTGAGTTCTTTATATACCCTAGAGATAGTGCTCTATCTGATGTGCAAGTGGTAAAAATCTGCTCCAAAGCTATAGGCTCTCTATTCATTTCAGTAATTGTTTCTTTTGCTGAGAAGAAGCTTTTTAGTTTGAATCTATCCCATTTATTAATGATTGATTTTAGTTCTTGCCTTATAGGAGTATTAGTAAGGAAGTCAGGGGCTAATTCAACATGATGAAAATTTGGGCCTACTTTTTCTTCTATGAGGCGCAAGGTTTCTGGTCTAATTCCTAGGTCCTTGATCCACTTTGAGTTGAGTTTTTGACATGGTAAGAGGTAGGGGCTTAATTTCATTTTGTTGCATATGGATTTCAAGTTTTCCCAGCACCATGTGTTTTTGAGGCTATCTTTTCTCCAATCTATGTTTTTGGCACCTTTGTCTAACATAAGATAACTGTAATTATGTGGGTTAGTCCCTGTGTCCTCTATTCTGTACCATTGGTCTGCCAGTCTATTTTGGTGCTAATACCATGGTGTTTTTGTTACTATTGCTCTGTAGTATAGCTTAAGGTCTGGTATAGTGATGCCACCTGCTTCACTCTTCTTGCTAAGGATTGCTTTGGCTAGTCTGGATCTCTTATTTTTCCAGATGAATTTTATGACTACTTTTTCTATTTCTATGAGGAATGTCATTGGTATTTTGATTGGAATTGCATTAAATCTGTGTAATACTTTGATAGTATGGTCATTTTAACAATATTAATTCTGCCTATCCAAGAACAAGGGAGATCTTTTCATTTGCTAAGGTGTTCTTTAATTTCTTTCTTTAGCATTCTGCAGTTTTCATCACAGAGGTCTTTTTTCTCTTTCGTTAAGTTGATTCCAAAGTTGCATTTTTTTTTCTTTTTTTTTTTTTTGAGGCTGTTGTAAATGGAGTAGTTTTCTTTTTTGAGGATTTGCCACTGATGTACAGAATTGCCTTTGATTTATTTTTTTAAAATATTTATTTTTTAGTCATAGTTGGATACAATACTTTATTCCACTTGTTTTTAAAATCTATTTATCTATTTATTTATTTTTATGTGGTGCTGAGGATCAAACCCAGGGCCTCACATGTGCTAGGCAAGTGCTCTACCGCTGAGCCACAACCCCAGCTCTATTTCACTTATTTTTATTTTTTTATGTGGTGCTGAGAATCGAACTCAGGGTCTCACATGTGTGAGGCGAGCGCTCTACCATTGAGCCACAACCCCAGCCCTGAATTGTCTTTGATTTATGAGTGTTGATTTTTGTGTCCTATTTTGCTGAATTTATTTGCTAGTTCTAGAGGTTTTCTGGTAGAATTTTTTGAATCTTCTAGGTATAGAACCATATTGTTGGCAAACAGTGCTAATTTGAATTCTTATGTGTATCCGTTTAGTTTCTTTCATATGTCTAATTGCTCTGGCCAGTATTTCAAGAACTATGTTAAATAGAAGTGGTGAAAGAGGGCATCCCATCTTGTTCTAGTTTTTAGAGGGAATGCTTTCAATTTTTTCCACTTAGAATGACATTGGCCTGGGACTTAGCATAGACAGGTTTTGCACTGTTGATATGTTCCTGTTATCCCTGTTTTGAACAGGAAGGTGTGCTGTATTTTGTCAAATGCTTTTTCTGCATCTATTGAGATGACCATATGATTCTTATCTTTAAGTCTATCGATGGTGATGAATTATATTTATTGATTTCTGTATGTTAAACCAACCTTGCATCCCTGGGATGACCCCCAGTTGATCATGGTGGAGACTTTATCCTTTGTACTTCACCATGTGCTTGGACATTCCTCTTACTACACTATGTCCAAAGGGACTCTCCATATCCCATCTTCTACGTCCTGTTTAACTTGGGCATCAATTCTAGTTTTGTGCTCTTTCTATTGCCTTGCATGTATTAGGTAAAATTTCTCCTGGTTTCTTAGCTTGTGACTGCACAATATTCAGATAGTACTTGACCTCAGCCTTACAACTCTCAGCCAGTTCTCCTCTCAGCCAAGAGAGGACACTGGAATGGAATCCATGATAGACCACATATCAGCTCATGATACATCATTTATGTTTTGCCTATCATGGTGCACGACTCCTAGTTAAAACATCTGAAGTCCCTCTATCAGTTACCCTCTTCAGAAATCCACTGATGCAATAAAAATACATTAAAAATTTAGTTTGTAACCATTGTTAAAGCAAATATCTGACAAAAAATATAATCACTGAAAGTTCATCTATTTTTCTTACCTATACTCTAATTAGATTGAATATATATTTTATCAAAACTATACATTTTCAAGGATGAAATAGTTTTTAAGACTATATTCTGACATGAATAACCTTCATGGAAGAATTACTATTAATGAATATGGTTATGTACATTTGGAATATAAATTGGTAATAATTGGCTCTATATAATAGTTGGAAACAAAGATAGCTCATCAATATATGAGCAGGTCAAAATTTTGTTTGGAAGCAGAATTTTGTTATCCTGTATCACTTGCATTATGATTGCTTAATACAATGAGTGCCTCCACTTTGGGCACTGCTTTACTTAAAAGCAACTATATATGTAGTCACTAAAAATACAATAAAACACAGCATTATAAGATAAATAAAAACTTAGATTCCTTTTAGAGTTTCTTCAGTTACTAGAACAAAACAATGACTAAATTATGAGATTTTAAAAATATAAACAGTAAGTGGCTTGCTGGAAAACAGTGTTAATATAACAAAAGAACAAAATACCAATAAGGGTGATAAAAGTTCTGATAATCTAGGAATATTTTGAGAAGCACTCATATATCTGAAGAATATTAGAAAAATGTTTTCAGATTGATGAATTTATTTTCTGTTTTTACAGCAATAATATCAATATTTCTCAGCATATAGGTTTGTAGTTGGTGCAGGCTCATTATTTGGAGTCGGCTAGAATGCCATACTATCATCTCTGTAAAGTAGTGTGACACACATGAGAACTTTAATGACTTCACAGGATTCAGCTGTTGCAGTTATGATGCTACTTTCTGCCCATTACTTTTGCTATTCAAGAGGAAGTTCCAATAATATTTTCAAATTGAGCTAGACAGTAATCACTGAGGCAAAAACACGTGGCTCAGTTGTAGAGGTTATGCAACTTTATTGCTTTAATTCTTTGATATGAAGTAAGAGAAACCAATTTGAGATCATCCTTAAGTCATAGGGCAAATTAATAATAAAATTATTGGGGTATATCCTAATATACAGGAACAGAAACTCATCCATGCCTGAGCTAGCTATCATAAGCAGAGAAAATCTTGAGGACTTTCATCCTTTCTATTTATTCCTTTCTTGCTCATCTGTTTTACTTTTAACTTTTGCAAATAATTTTTTTCTTGTTGGGATATGACTTCCCTATGATAAACCCGTATGTTGCATGTGGCAGTCTAGCCAATGTTTATGTGGTTATAAGAAAGAGTGTCTGGCTATTTCAGCTTTATGAAGGAACCAGTGATTCTAGTGATGGCCTGGTATTATTGTCACTAGCACTGACTTTTGGGCATTTGGGTCTGTGCCTGAGTAAGGGGAATCAGCTGGACAACCAAATAGTGTCAACTCTCTGGAAATGCACAAAAGTGCCAAATTTCTATTTCTGTGCAAGGCTTAAAAGTGTGCTTGGTGCCAAATTTTCCTCAGCCTGGGGTCAAAGGACCTGCTATTATAATCCGTCTTTATTTCCTATGGTCATCTACCATTTCCTCTTTTTCTCCTCAACCTGCTGCTTTCTGCTCTCTCCACCAGACTTTCATTAGATGTCTCATGGAGCCCCAGAATAGCACTAGTATATGATCTGCCTTGGTGAGAAAATTAGTAGGAAGGGGTAAAAAAGTAGGCTGTTCCTTTTCTTTTGGACTTTATCCCACCTAAGCCATCATCACCAGAGCAACCAGCCCATGTAATAATCAGTGTCAATAATTATAATAGTAGTTAGTGTTTAATATGTGTACATTACTTTAGACTTCCCATTTAAAACTGATGATAACCTTGTCAATAGACATCTGCTTTATAGGAAGGTATCTAAAGCTTAGAGAAATTCTTTCCAGAGGACATATAAGCAGTAAAGTGATGGAGTTGTAATTCCACCCTAGGAATCTGATTCCCCATCCAGATCATGTTGTTCTTTATAGAAGGGTTAGCCAGTAGGGAAAGGCTATAGCAGGCTAGCATCCCTTGCATGCATCTGTCCCCCATGCTGTCTTTAGTAGGCTTCATTAGGTTCCTTGTCCCAGACTCTTGTCTCTTGATTCAAGACTCTTCAGGACAGCATAGTGCTGTTTTAGAGTAGCTCATTTGGTCCCAGTCACACTACTGCTTCTGTGTAAATTGACCCCGTAGGGAGGATATAAAAGGATAAATGTGCTCCCTGGGTTCTGCCAATATCATTATCATTTTAGGAATTTAAGAGAGAAGAGGACTTTTCTGGAATAGATCAGGCTAATAGCCAGTGTGAGTCAGATCCTGATGGAAATGGGGACATTTCTGAAACTTCAGAATTCACAGAAAAGAGTTAGGCAATCATTACTCCTAGATTTTTGTCCTGTTCTATGTCATGGGGACCCCATGAGTGGTCATACTAAAACAGCTCACACAATCTTTGCAGGCAAGTAGGAAGAAGGATGGAATGTAGTGGGCTAGATAGATGGTTAGCATCCATAAAACTTCATGACCCAAGTTAACTGGGTAACATGTTTAAAGTACATTGGATTAGATTCAGTGGGGGTGGACTTAGAGGTAGACTAACCCAATTTTAATAGGAAAGTGAGTATTAAATATAATCAATTAAAAATGTATTTGGGGAATTTGACCCATTTAAAATTAGACACTCCCTGTTTAACTGAGAAATTTAATTGGGTCAAATTTTTTGGAGAGTAAAAATCCTATTTGTCAGTACAATAGTAGGGAATTTGAAATATTAGAGTACAAGGTCCTAATGCATACTGAATTGCATTATTTCATAGTGTGGTGAACTGTCCTAAAATAAACTGTTAGAAAACAGACTACAATTTTATTTTATATTTGAAATATTTAGGGAAAGCACACACAGCAGGACCATTTTTCATCTTTAGTGAAACCTAAATGGACAAGAGAAAAGAATAAAGAAGGCAGCATGTCATTGAGGTAAATATGTACACTTTGGTAGAGCTTTAAAGATATTTTTAAATTTATATTTTCGTTCCAATTTCACTAATTTATATTACAAAACAACGGTGAAACATTTATGTCCACTTTCTGGACTGAGGATGAATATATTTGTTAGAAGAAATAAAATTGTCATCAAACTCCTTTTTTGTTTCCTTTGAAGTAAAAAGAAAAAAAATCTGTTGAAAGCACTCTTTTGTTGTATAGGCTAATGGAATTCTAATCTCAAATGATTCTCATATAGCCAGTATTCACTTACAGCGTTTTAAAAGCTGATATTTTGCCCAGTTAATGTTCCTGTTTGTACTTGAAATATTAAAATTATAAATCTGGAAAATAATTTCAAAGCAGTATCTCAGATTGCAGTCTTAGCAAAACAGTTTCAGTGTAGCATATTTTAATTTCCTTGCAAGACTAGTAGAATGCATTTGTTGGTGAGGTAATTGAATGCATATTTTACATACTGTAATCAATAAGTACACAGTCTGATCTTATACTTTTGCCCTACAATGTCTAGATGTTAGGAAAACACAAGTCATTTAGACTCTTTCAAAAGACATCATTCTGTTATTTTCCGATTTCTGCCTGAGGGAATTTAACAGTGAGTATAATTTTCCTTTGTGGTGGCTAAGGCAGTTAAGAAAAGAAAGTTTGTGGGGAAAAGAAATCCTTTTCAAAAAATTGAGGTGAAAAGTTCAAAGGCCCAGTTTCATCAGCAAATTGTGATTTTATTCTAATTTCTTAAGCTTATTTTCCTTGATTCAGTGAAAGGAAGTCACATACTGCCTACCCCTATGCACTGCCTTGACTGTGGAATGTGTTCTTATATTAGACCATTAATTGGCTTCTCTAATCCATTTGACGTTATATTTATGGAAGAGACACATTTCAGCTTTTTGCTCCCAAAGTTATTTATAATGAGAATGCTTAGAAATATATATTAGTTTCCTATTGTTGTGATAACAAATTATCACATCTTTAGTAGCTTAAAACAGCATGAGTTTCTTATCTTCCACGTCTAGTGGTCAGTTGTACTACATTGTTCTCTCCAGGCTCGAATGAGATGTCTTCTGGAGGCTTTCAGGGAGAATCCATTTCCTCGCCTTCACAGCTTCTCCAGGCTGCCTGAGTTCCTTGGCTTGTGGTCCCCTTCCTTCTCTTCCAGTGGCAGCAACATTCATCTTATGACCACTTTTCTATTACATCTGTTACTGCAAATGGAATTTTTTTTTTTTCTGGACATTTAAGGAGTCGTACAATCAGATTGGGCCAACCTGGATAATCCAGGATAATCTCCTACTTCAAGATCCTTAAAATTAGTAGCATCTGCCAAATTCCTGCTGCCACGTATGGTAACATATTAGCATGTGGACAGTATTCTGGTATGAGGGGAGAGAGGAGAAGGATGAACATAATACTTCCCACCACAAAATAGGTTAAGATGATACACAGAATGATTAATTAAAATGAGAAAATTACTTTTAGAAGTTTTCTTTACATAAATGGTCTGTTTCAGTTCTTTGTGAGGTGTTTTATTTTGTTCTACTTTATTACTCTCACTTAATAGATGTGAAAATTGAAGCTCATAAAATTATCACAAGTCATGTTTCTAATTATAGGAGAAGCCAAATGCTGAATCAGGTGCTGAAATGCTAGAATCCCTCTTCCTATGACCATTGTTCTCTGTAACATCTCAGAACAGATGGGAAAGGGCTGTGCTAGGAAATTACATGCATGTCTTCTCTGGACCAGAAACCTCTGGGAATGTGGGCTATTTGTTCAGATCCTTGAGATTCTTCTTAGAATCATAACAAATGTTCCCTATGCCTTGAGGGATATTTGATAATTAAAGTTATGTATATTTGATTATAGAATTTGATTTAATATTCATACATAGTGAAATAATCACCATGACTAAGATAATTAGCATATCAATTATTTCAGTTTTCTTTTCCTGAGAACACTTAAGATCTACTTTGTTAGCAAATTTCAAGTTTACAATAAAGAATTCTTCTCTGTTCTCACATTGTGTACATCAGGGCTCCATGAATTATTCATCTTGAAAAAAACTTTTTGCCTTTTGACCAATATCTTCTCATTTCCTAGTACCACCCTTCCACTTTCTGATTATGGATTCAACTCTTAGATTCCACACCTAAGAGAAAGAATGCATTATTAGTCATTCTGCTTTAATGTTCTCCAGTTTCATTCATGTTGTGGCAACCAATAAGATTTCCTTCTTTATTAAAGCTGAATAGTATTTCATTGTGTCTATGCACCACATTTTCATTATCCATTCATCTGTTTATGGACATATTAGTTTTTTACATATCTTAGCCAAAGTAAATAATTCTGCAGTGAACGTGAAGGTGCAGCTCCCTTCAAGATCCTGATTTCATTTCCCTTTGATATATACCTAGGAAAAGGATTGTTGGATCATAAAATAGTTTTAAATTTTTTAATGAAATCCCATACTGCCTTTGGTTTCTAAAGGGAATCTTTTGAAACTGGCTCTTACTGGTTTTCATTATGCATGCAGCCACTCTTTTAATTGGTATGTTTAACCTGTTTATATTTCAGGTAATTATTGATAAGTGAGGATTTATTGTTAAGGTTTGGGATTCCTCTTTCTGTCTTTCATCATTAATAGATAATTTCTGTGGGTGTTTTGGTTTTTATTTTGGCTTGTGTGTGTGTTTGTTTGTTTGTTTTCCCCTCTTTATCTTTTATGAACTTACTATAGTTTTTGTCTTTGTGGTTGCTTCAAGATTTACATAAAATATCATTATAATCTTCTAGTTTAGTCAATGCTTTAACCACATAAAACACTACACCCCACAACACTTCTTGTTCTTGTGGAGATTGCTTTTTATACTTTGTATCTATTAACAATTTTCAATCTGTTTTGTTCCTTTCAGTTGGAGTCTTTAATTTTTTTTAAATTGATTGTATAGTATCCCACTGCCAGAATTAATCACATTCTTATAGACAGATTTTGGTTTTGGTTTTTCATTATCTGATCTATTTTATATGAGGGTTAAAAGTAACTTGCACACCACCTTTATACCATTAGATTTATTTATGTATATATGTCTGGATTTAACTTTACCTGTGAAATTTATCCTTTCATGTTGCTCTTTGGCATATTTTCAGTTCAATTTAAAGAATTATTGTGATTTTGTGTTATAGTGGTGATGATGCTCTTAGATATTTATTTATTTATTTATTTATTTTATTTTATTTTTTAGTACTGGGGATTGAACCGGGAGTAAGGAGTACAACCACTGAGCACATCACTATCCCCCTTTTAAAACTTTGAGACAGGGACTCATTAAGTTGCTGAGGCTGGCTATGAACTTGTGAGCCTCCTGAATTGCTGAGTGCTTCCCTAGTTTTTAATCTGGAAATGACTTTATCCTAAAGGACAGTTTTGTACTTTGCCAGTTGCCCTCTTCCCCAGTGAAAGAACAAACAAGGCTGTCCTCAGAACAAATGCCCATTTATTTAGGAACAGCTCTGCATATTTATAGAGCCAGGGGTGGTTTCACAGTTGGCAGGGGGTGCTTTTTGATTGGAGGGTAAGGATCAGGTGAGCCAGCAGGGCTAGTTTGATTGGTGGGTAAGGATCATGTGAGCCATCAGGGCTCTGATTGGTGGGTAAGGATCATGTGAGCCATCAGGGCTCTGATTGGTGGGTAAGGATCATGTGAGCCAGCAGGACTCACCACTGGATGGCTCTTCTTGGAGAATGGGGAAGTTAGTCTTTGGAGCCAGGGTGACTCCCAACACCCAGTACTTTGAATATATTATTATAGTCTCTTCTAGATCATGAAGTCTCAACTGAGAAATCTTTCAAGTCTTATAAACTTTCCCTTCCACCTTTCAGGTTTCCATTCTCTTCTTTTAAATTCTCTTTTTGTCTTTGACATCTCAGTGAAGACCTCTTGGTATTTAGCCTGCTTGAAGTTCCACAGACATCATTATGTTACTTCCCTCCCCAGATTTGGAAAGTTTTCTATCATTAGTTTTTTTTTTTAATTTTTTTAGATACAAATGACAGTAGAGTGTACTTTGACATATTATACATAAATGCAGTATAACTCCATATCATGTAAAATCATAAGAATGGATCCTAATTAGAATAAGTTGTATTCCAGGTATGTCATTAGTTTTTAAACAAGCTCTCTACTCCTTTCTCTTTATTCTTTCTGAGATTCCCATAATTAACATAATTACTTGCTTGGTATCCCCAAGTCCTATAGGCTCTCTACAACTTTTTTATTTATTCATTTTTTCTTCTCTCTCAAGTTTTCAGATACTTTCTCCTGCTCAACTGAGTCTTCAGTCAGCTCTCTAGCATCCCTCTCCCCTCCGCTGCCCCCATTTCATTTGTTATACTCTTCTGGTCCAAAATTTCTGATTGGTATTTTTTAATGATTTCTATCTCTTTATTGAACTTTCTTCTTTTGTTCATGTATTGTTTTCCTGATTCTGTTCAGCTGCCTTTGTTCTCTTGTAGCTCACTGAAATTCTTTAAGGTAATTATGCTGAATTTCTTTATCTGGCAATTCATAGAACTTTGTTTCTTTGGGATTATTTACTGGAAAATTGTGATTGTGTCATGTTTCCTTTTTTAAAAAAATGCATCCTTGTGCTGATCTCTGCACATTTGAAAAATCAACTCATCTGGGCTTTGTGGACTGGCCTCAGCATAGACAGACCTTATCTACAGTTGGGTGGGAGGGTGTCAGCGGGGGGCATGTGGCAGCTCTGGCTTCATGGGGGTTCTGTGGCATTGGAGAGAGTGCTGCAGCATTACTATGGAGCTCCCTCATTTGAGATCAGCATCAGTGAAGTCTGGAGGGACCACCAGTGGGCAAGACTGTGGCTAACCATCACACAGGGAGCAAGCACATTCACCATACAGTTTGGGGGTGTTCAATAGCTAAGACTTCTGGGGTTCTCCTGGTCTGCTTTTATCCCAAGGCAGGAATTCATAGCCAAGTGGATTGCCCTTGGTGCAGGGTCTATCTCATGGGGTGGGTGCATTCACTGGGTAGCACTGATATTTGACTTGTGACCATATACAAAATGTCCATGAAGGTGGAAGCAGGGAGTATATATGGAAATGGAAGTTTCTGGCAGCTCCATCCCGTGAGTGAATACAACAGATGAGGCTCTGGTACAAAACAGAGGGTGGCACACAGTGCCTTGGGGGGAGGCAATGTTCAGTGATGTTTCTAGTTTAGGGTAGGATAGTGGTATGGACTCTTAGCAAATCCATAAGCATCAGTGAAGACTGCAGAGGTCCTCAGTGGGAAAATCTATGGGTGTCTTTGGAAGTGATGAGGACTCTGGGGTTCTCCAGCTTACCGTTTCCCTATAGGAGCATGGTTACATCAAAGGAATCTGTGTTGGTGCTGGTCTATGCAGTATAGAGAAGTAGGGTGACCCAAGCCAAAATAATGTTTTCTATGAAGCCATCCTCATCCCTTTTTAGTTTAAGATTTCTGAAATTTCTTCCTTTTTTGTTTTTGTTGTTGTAGATAATGGTGGGATTTATACATACAGAAATACAGCAGTGTAATTTGGCCAGTATTATTCCCCAGTATTTCCTCTTTGACTCTCTTCTTCTCTCCTTCTCGTCACTTTTCTCTATTGATCTTTTGAATTTCATGAGATTCTCCCCCCACATACACTCACCTTTCTTTTCATTTTTCCTCTCTAGCTTCCACATATGAGAAAGAACATATGACCCTTGACTTTCTGAGTTTGGTTTATTTTGCTTGACATAATGTTCTGAAGTTCCCTCCAATTTCCTGCGAAAACATACTTTTGTTCTTCCTTGTGGCTGAATAAAATGCCATTATAACACATTTTATTTATCAATTCATCCTTGATAGACACCTAGGCTGGTTTCCTAGTTTGATTGCTATGAATTATGCTGATAAACATAGGTATGCATGTATGGCTATAACATGACTTTAGGATACACACCAAGTGTGGCATAGCTGAGTCATATAGTGGCTCCATTCCTAGTCTTTTAAAGAACCTCCATACTGATTTCCATACTAGCCATATTAATTTATAATCACACAAACAGTACAAAAGTGTTTTTTTTTTTCTCCACACCCTCTCTAGCATTTATAATTGTTTATATTCTTGATAGCTGCCATTCTGACTGGAGTGAGATGAAATTTCAGTGTAGTTTTGTGCCAAGGCCTCATGCCTGGGCCATTAATTCAAAAACCAAACAAGGAGCAATGGGGGATGAAGAAAAGGCAGAAAAAGGTGAGACAAGGTGGGCAGCCAAGCCCTGATGAGTCTTGACTGACCTCGAGCTATCTCAGCACATTCACCATACAGTTTTCATCAAAAAGTTATTTATAGGAAAGTTTCAGCAAAGCAATCTGAAAGATGTAGGACTGATGAGACATTAGTGTCATCTTGATTTGCTCAGAATTCTCTTTTCCGGGAAGTTGGTGACTGAGCTCAAGGCCCCGATTGATAATTGCTGTGTGCCTTTGCATGTAGACTCCCTGGGCTGGTATCCTCATAGCAACTGGACCGTCTTGACCTGCACTTTTGCATAGGCAGCTCCCAGTGCAATGCAGCCATGAGAGAGTCAGAGGCCATGATTCAAATCACTACTCTCCATGGTTTTGATTTGCATTTCCCAAATTGCAAAAGATGTGGACCATTTTTTTTCATATTTTTGTTGGCCATTTGTATTTCTTTTGAGAAATGTCTGTTTTGTTAACTTGCCAATTTATTACTTGGGTTGTTAGGTTTTTTTAAGTTTTTATTTTTTATTTATTTATTTTTGTATGTGTGTGTGTCGGGGGCTGTTTGAGTTCTTTATATGTTCTGGATATTCTGTCAGAAGAATAACTACCCCAAATTCTCTCCCATTCTATAGGTTCTCTCTTTGAATTCTTAACTCTTTCATTTGCTGTGCAGATGCTTTTAAATTTGATGCCATTCCATTTATTACTCTTGGTATTATTTTCTGAGGTTTAAGGATTTCTGAGAAAGTCATCGCCTCTGCCTATGTGTTGGAGTGTTGGTTTTATTCTCTCAGTTGCACAGTGTCTGGTCTAATTCCTAGGTATTTCATCAAATATAGGGCTCTAATTTTATTCTTCTACATATAGATAACCACTTTTCTCAGCCTCACTTATTAAGGGTCTCTTTCCCTTACCTCATATTTTGGCACCTTTGTCAAAAATAAGATGATGCTATCTGTGTGGGTTTGTCTGTCTTCTATTCCATTGGCCTTCATGTCTGTTTTTATGCCAGTACCATGCAGTTTTTGTCATATATAGCTCTATATTATATTTGAAGTCAGGTATTGTGAAGCCTCCAACATTGCTTTTTTGGCTTACAATTGCTTTTTTCTTCTAAATGAATTTCAAGACTGTTTTTTTTCTAGTTATCTGAGAAGTGTCTTTGGTATTTTGATGGGCATTTTATTGATTGTGTATATTACTTTGGATGGTATGGCCATTTAAACAATATGATTTTGGTCTATGCATGATTATGGGCAGTCTTTCCATCTTCTTGTGTCTTAAATTGTAGAGGTCTTTTAGTCTTTCACTTCCTTGATTAGATTTATACCTAGTATAAATCTAATCTATGTATGTTTGTGTGTTTCTTTAAGAATATTGTGAATGGGATTATTTTGTGAATGGGATTCTTTTCCCTGACTTCATTTTGAGCAGATTTATTATTGGTATATAGTGAAGCTAATGATTTTTGTGTTGACTTTGTTACCTGGATTTGTTTATTAGCTCTAGCAGTCTTCTGGTGGAGCTTTTTGGATATTCTAAGTATATAATTATATCATCTACAAACGGTGATGATTTGACTTCTTCCTTCCCTATTTTTACCTCTTTTATTTCCTTCTTTTGTCTAATAATGCTGCCCAGAATTTTTAGTACTATATCGAATTGAAATGGAGAGAGTGGATATCCTTCTTATTCCAGATTTTTTAAGGACACGCTTTCAGTTTGACCCCATTTACTATGATATTGGCTTTGGGTTTGATATACTTCAACATCAAAAGCTATTTATGTTTATTCTACCCCCAATTTCTTCAGTGTTCTTTTCATGAATTGGTACTGAATTTTGTTGAAGACTTTCTCTCCTTCACAGCTTTTTCACTGCTGTGTTAAAAGGACATGACAAATGTTTTTAGAGGAGGAAAATTTTGTCAGGTACAGGGGTCTCAGTCCATAGATGGCTGACTGCATTCCTCAGAGCCTGAGGGAAGGCAGAATATCATGGTGGAAGAGTATAGCTGAATAAAGTGGCTCAGGTCACTGCACCAGGAAGTGTGGGGGGGGATCCCCCTACCACAAACAGAATATATACTCCAAAGGCATGCTCCCAGAAGCCCACCTCCTTCAGCCACACCCTACCTGCCTACAGTTACTGCTCAGTTAACCCACTCAAGTGGATTAATTCAATGATTAGGTTAAGACTCTCAAAATCCTATAATTTCAAGTCTGAACTTTCTTGCATTATCTCACTCATGAGATTTTGGGGGACACCTCATATCTTAAACCATAACAACTTCTATTGAGATGACTTTCATTGCTATTTATTGGTTTGTTTACGTTTTCTATGTTCTCTTTGTTCAATTTTGGCAAGTTATATATCCAGAAAGATTTCTATTTCCAATAGGTTTTCCAATTTATTGGAGTACGTTTTCAAATTCCCTAATGTCCTCTTAATTTCTGTGTTGTCTGGGATTATTTCTTCTTTTTCATTTTTAATTGTTGATTTGAGTCTTCTCTTTTCCTTAATTGGCTAAAAGCTTTTCAATCTGGCTTAACTCTTTGTTTCATAGATACTTTGTATTATGTTTTTATTCTCAATTTCATTGATTTCAGCTCTAATCTTATTTCCTTCCTCCTTCTGGTTTTGGAATTGGTTTGTCCTTGCTCAAGGGCCTTGAGATATATTATTAGATTGTTTGGGATCTTTCTGATTTTCTTGTGTAGGCACTCATAGGTATAAACTTAGAACCACATTCATAGTGTCCAAGAGCTTTTAGTATGCTGTGTCACTAGTCTCATTTGATTATAAGAATTTTTGAATTTCTCCCCTGATTTTTGCAATCACTCATTCATCATTCAGAAGTACATAGTTCAATCTCCATGTTTTATATAATTTCTATAGGATTTTTTTTTGGTGTTGAGTTTTAATTTCATTCTATTATGATCTGATAATATGTAAAAAATTATTTCATCAA